>NC_142313.1:23573730-24198730 GCF_054855325.1 Carica papaya
TCAAGAGATCGAGGACACTCATGATCTAGCGGACCAAAAGATTGTTAACCCCAATCAGAAGGAACCAATGCCTGCGAATATCAGTATGGAAGGGATGAGAAGAACAATAGTGTATCTTTGACCAGAACTTTCCATTGTCCACATTGCTTCAGGGAGGTGCAGGTGTCCATTGAAGGGGTAGGTTTGAGATCACATGTGGCAGCGGCGAAAGCAAGCATGGAACAAGAGAAGCGGATAGGGCAAACCAGGGATCTGGAAAGGAAGTGGAACGGGTTGTTGGCAAACCAGTTTCAAGTAGACAGGGTGCCCGGTCTCAATATATGCAAGGCCCAAACAGAATGGGGGAGATGTGGGTTGGAGCACGAAAACAACTGGGTCTCCACTTAAGGGGACTAACAGGCCCAAACAATTGTGGTGGGACGAGAAAGGAGAAGGGTCTGTGAATGCAAGCCCAAGTAGAGTGCATTTTAAACCCAAAGAACTAAATGTTAAGTGGGTCTTGACAAGGACACTTGAGTCCAATTTAGGTAACCCAACACCGAAAGAAGTTGGAGAACCAGTTGGGGAGTCGAGTTTAGGGCAGAAAGAGAATGGGTTGTGCAAGAATGGGGTGACAGAGATGGCAACAGACTCAGAGGGTGAAAATGAGGAGGTTGGCATAAATGATATCGAGCCCGTTGGGGGGGGGGGGGGGGGGAGAGGTGAGAGGCTTGAGGTGAGGTGATGGAGGGTGTGATTGTTGAAAGCAAGGGGAAAAGAAGTGAAGAGGGCTCACAGTTGGACAAAGAGGAAAATCGGGAGTGTCATGAGGAAAAAGAGGAACTGAGCGATGGAAGCAATGGAGAAACAGATGCGTCTTGGACAATAATGCCAATGGAAGGAGAGTTGATGGTCGAGGGGGAGGTCTGTGACTCAAAGGTGGAACCGAAGTTCATCCAGTAGAGCACCAAGAGATCTGAATGTGGTGATGGGGATTTACTAGGATATTGTGGAAGTTAGCAACATGATGGGACTGTCTTTTGAAGGTTTGCAGGAGTAGCTGACTAAGTTCTTTGAATATATAAGTAGAAAGAGGAAAATGCAAAAGAAGGCTAAGGGTACCAGCAGTAGAGAGAAGAGGAAACAGGGGGATGGTGAATCCAGGGAATTAAGGAGATTACAATCTTCAATAAATTATGATTGTAGATGTAGGAGTAAGGGGGGAGGAAAGGAGATAAACAAACAAAAAAATGATAGATACAATTGTATTATGGAATGTTAGGGGGTTGAATGATTTGAAGAGAGACATTGTGAGAGAATGTTTGAAAAGACGGAAGATGAGTGTTGCATACTTACAAGAAACAAAAATGGAGTGCATGTCTCATGATGAGGTGAGGAGTTTGTGGGGAGGGAAGAACATTGGTTGGCAGCATTTAACAGCTAAAGGTGCGGTAGATGGAGTTATTGTCATGTGGAGAGGAAGTGGTTAGATGTAAGGAGTTTTGTATTGGGGAGGTGACCATTTCGCATGTCTCTAAAAATATTACTGGAGGTGATGTTTGGGTGTTAACGAATGTGT
This sequence comes from Carica papaya, assembly GCF_054855325.1. Taxonomy (NCBI): domain Eukaryota; kingdom Viridiplantae; phylum Streptophyta; class Magnoliopsida; order Brassicales; family Caricaceae; genus Carica; species Carica papaya. The sequence goes on from NC_142313.1 coordinate 23,575,289, forward strand.
ATTGTAAGGGGAATAGGGAGGAAAGAGCTATTTTATGGCAAGAGTTAAGAGTATTGTAAGAAGAGGTGGGACTTTAATTAGGTAGTTGGGGGTTATTTCAATATCGTGATGAGAAGAGGTGAGAGATCCGAGCATACTTTTGATGTGGGGTGTGCGGAGGATTTTAGAGAGGTGATGGATAATTTGATTTTAGTGGATTTACCACTAATGGGGGGGACGTGGTATAATGGAAAGGACAGTCCATCTTTCTCAAGAATTGATTGATGTTTTGTTTGTGCAAATTTCCTAGCACGTTTGACAAGAGTTTCCCAAGGTTTGCTGCATAAATTGATTTCTGACCATTTCCCGACTTGTTTATCAGCTGAGGGTATTGTTTGGGGCCCATCTCCATTTCGATTGGACAATAAATGGCTAACAATTACTGGTTATAGAGAGTTAGTTATGAAAACTTGGAGGAAGACTATAGTTGCAGGGAAAGTGAGCTACAAAATCGATCACAAGTTGAAAAAATTAAAAAATGAGAAAAAAGTGGACGAAGGAAGAGGGATCTAAGGAACAAGGCATTACTGATCAGTTCATCGCAAAGGTGGCTGAGTTTGATATGAAAGAAGCTGATGTGGGGCTTTCAGATGATAAGATGCGAGCAAGAGAGGGGCAGCATTTCGGGGAAGCTTATCATATTAGAATGGAGGAAATTTCTTGGAGATAGAAATCAAGGGAAAAGTATATTAAAGATGGAGATCGCAACACTAAATTTTTCCATTGTTTAGCTAGCCATAGAAGACGATGTAACTATGTGAAGGAGATGTTTACTAGGGGTGAATGTGAGGGGTAATGAGCAGATGAGAGAGATTGCCAGCAAGTTTTATGGTGATTTCTATAGTTAAGAGGTTAGTTGGAAAATAAAATTAAACAATCCGTAGTTTAATCACCTTGGGAACAGTGATAGAGACGAGTTGGAAGTGGCTTTCACAGAAGATGAGATCATATCTTGTTTGTTTGATTGTAATGGGGACAAAACTCCGGGACCCAATGGTCTCAATATGAAGTTTCTTCAAGAATTTTGGTCTGTGTTTAAAAAGGATATTATGGATTTATTTAATGAATTCTGTAGGAATTGGTCTTTTGTTAGATCATTGAATACCACCTTTTTTGTCTTGATTGCCAAGAAAAGAGCTAAGAATATTAACGATTTTAAATCCATTAGTTTAGTGGGTTGTATCTACAAATTAATTTCTATAGTGTTGGATAGCATAAAGGTGAAAGTTTTGAGAAAAGTTATTGGGGAGTGTCAACACGCTTTCATGGATGGTAGACAAATCATTGATGGTAGCTAATGAAGTGGTTGATGATTTAATAAGCAGCAACAAAGATGGCATACTATGTAAATTGGATCTGGAGAAGGCTTATGATCACGTGTGTTGGGACTTTGTTGACTATATGCTAGGGAGATTGTTTTGGTGAGACGTGGAGGAGGTGGATTAAGGTTTGTATTTCTACAACATTATTTGTGGTTATGATTAATGTGGTTCATCATCTTTCTTTAAGGCCTCTAGGGATCTTAGACAAAGGGACCCACTTTCCCCTTTCCTCTTTATGGTGGTTATAAAGGCTTTCAATAAGATGTTAGAAAGGGCCAAGGAAAATGAGTTGATTACAGGCGTTTGGGTTGGTAAGAATAATCAACAGGAACAGATTTTTCACTTATTTTTTGCTGAAGATACTTTGATCTTTTGTCAAGCAAAGAAGGAAATGGTGGAAAAGCTTGGAACTTTTTTGCCATGTTTTCATACTGTCTCAGGTCTCAATATTAACTTAAATAAATCCGAGATTGTTAGATTTAGGGAGAGGGGGGATGAAGATCTTGCTGATGTCCTGGGGTGTAAATCTGTCATACTTCCTCTTAAGTATTTAGGCATACCATTGGCTGTGACATACAAAGAGAAAAACATTTGGGATCCGGTAGTTGAAATTTTTTAGAACATATTAGCTATGCGGAAGCAGAATTATCTTATTCAATGGTGGTCGTCTTACATTAGTGAAGAGTGTTCTTTCTAACATTCCTATTTATTACTTCTCTACCCTTAAGGTTCCAATTCATGTTGGTAAAAAACTGAAAAAAATTCAATATAGATTTCTTTGGGGCGACGATAAGGAGAGAAGGAGAATGCACCTTATGAATTGGAAGGAGGTGAAAAATCCGGTTAGAGATGGAGGGCTAGGCATTAAATCACTTATTCATATGAAGAGGGCCCTTCATGGCAAATGACTGTGGAGATATTTGAATGAGGGTGGGCTGTGGAAAAGGGTGATGAATGCGAGGTGGGGTTTGTGGAACGGGAGAGGTGTTTGGGAAACAACCGGGGGAGTTATGGGACTGGTTTTTGGAAGTGTATTGCTAATGAAAGTGGCTGCTCAAGGGAATGTGTCAAATGGAAGGTTGGGAAAGGAAATAATGTGTGTTTTTGGACTGATGTTTGGGAGGAAGGAGGTTGTTTTATGGATAGATTTCCCATAATATTCACAATTGCGAGTAATAAAAATGCCTGTGGAGGAAATGTGTGATGCCGGGAGTGGAAGGGCATGCAATATTGCAGTGATTAGAAATCAAAAGCATTGGGAAGTGGAGGAATATGAGGCTCTGCTTCGGGTGCTGTCCAATGTTAAATTAACTGGTGACAGAGATAGGTTGGTTTGGAAGCACAAGAAAAAGAGACATTTACAGTAAAATCTTACTATGAACACATTATGAAAGGCAGCATATGCAGATTCAATAATTTTCTTGCCAACCAGATTTGGAAAGTTCAGGCCCCTCCGAAGACTGTTTTTTTTTGCTTGGGAGGCCAGAAGGAATTGTATTTTAACTGTGGATAATTTGGTGAGAAGGGGTATGGTGCTGGTGAACATATACTGTATGTGCAAGAGTGAGGCTGAAACTTGCAATCATCTTATTTTTCATTGTCCTGCTGTGTACAAGTTATGGTGCTCAATCTTTAGACTGTCCGGGGTGAACGGGGTGATGGTTGGGTCAGTTAGAGAGGAACTGGGGGCGTGGGCTAGTCTGGGTAAAGGAAGGAAGAAGCTGTTTAATCTTCTTTCACTCCCTGTTTTTTGGATTATATGAAAGGAAATGAATGGTAGAATTTCCAAAGAAATAGATAATGACTTCATTAAAATTAAAGATAGATGGTTACATCTTTTTGGGTCTTTAATTTTGGGACATAACATGTATAGGATGGATGATTTTGGGTATATTATTGATTGTCTAACCAAAATGTAATACTTTTGTACATGGGTTGCACTCCGTTGGTGCTTTATTAATATATCTATACTTTTTTATTTCACAAAAAAAAAAATACTGATAAGAATGAGAGGGAGAGGGGTGTTTCGGAGGGAAGGGGTAAAAGAGAAGGGTTGAGCACGGACCTAGCATACAAATTGAGGATGGATGAGATCTCATGGAAACAAAAGTTGAGAAAGAAGTGGATCAAAGAAGGCGATAGAAACACTAGATACTTCCACTATTTAACTAGCAACAGGAGGAGATGAAATTATGTTGGTGCATTAATTTTGGACAAATGAAATATCATGGGTAATAGAGACATGAGGTAAGAAGCCAGCATTTTATTTTCTAATTTGTAATATGAAGATCTTGGAAGAAGATCTAGACTAGATAATCTGCAGTTTAAGATGTTGGGTGATGATGTTAGAACCAATATTAAGAAGGAATTCATGGAAGAAGGGATTAAAGGTACTCTCATGGATTGCAAAAGTGACAAAGCCCCAGGTATTGATGACTTCGACATGAGATTTTTACAAGAATTTTGTCATTTGGTCAAGAATGATTTGATGGATGTGTTTGAAATCATTAAACTCCACGTTCCTGGTCCTACTTGCAAAGAAAGAAAGGGCGGAAAATATTAAAGAATTTCGACCTATAAACTTGGTGATATGCATCTACAAACTGATTTCAGAGTTATTATCAAAAATTGTCCAGTGTTTTGGGTTCGGTTATTGGGGAAAGCCAGCATGCTTTTGTAGAAGGGAGGCAAATTATGGATGCAGTGATTGTGACTAACAAAGTGGTAGACAACCTTGAAAGCAACAAGAGTGAAGGATACTATGCAAGTTGGACATGGAGAAAGTGTATGATCATGTTAGCTAGGACTTTCTGGATTATATGCTAAGAAAATTAGGGTTTGGATGGAAGTGGAGAAGATGGATACAAACGTGCATATCTACTCCCTCCTTTGTTGTGATGATCAATGAAAGTCCTTCCTCATTTTTCAAGGTATCTAAGGGGTCTACGGCAAGGAAATCTGCTTTTGCCTTTACTTTTCATAATAGTCATGGAAGCCTTGAATAAGTTGATTGAAAAAGCGAAGGAATTGGATTTAGTGAAAGGAGTATGGGTGGGGAGAAAAAATCAGCAGGTTGAAGTCTCTTATTTGTTTTTTCGCTGATGATACGTTGATTTTTTGTCTACTGAATGAGAGGGTGATCCTAGGTCTTAGTTGTGTTCTTCTATGTTTTCAAGCTATATTTGGCCTAGACACAAACTTAAATAAATTCAAGATGGTCAAAACTGGAGGTTGGGACAATGACGATTCCCTTGTGGGATTGATAGGGTGGAAATGACAAAACTCCTTATAAAATATCTCGGTCTTCCCTTAGGTTTTGATAGGATGAAGGATGAGTATTCTACTTGTCCTGATTTTGGTCTCATTTATCAGGAGGTTAGGGATGGTAACCGTAGAGACTATGTTGACTTTGTTATTCGTGAGGGTTATCTGTTTAGAGCGACTAAGTTATGCATTCCTCATACGTCACTTAGAGATTCTCGTCTTTGGGAAATGTGTAGGTGGAATTGCTGGTCATTTTGGAAGGGATAAGACTCTCGCTCTATTGGATAGGTTTTCTAAGATGGCACATTTCTTTCCTTGTAGTAAAACAACCGATGCTTCACATGTGGCTAAATTGTTCTTTAGAGAGGTTGTTAAACAGCATGGTTTACCTTCCTCCATAGTGTCTTAAGTTCCAAATATAAGGACTTAGAAACTTGGGACCCCGTTATTGATACTTTTGAGAAGAGATTGGCTAGCTGGAAGAGGAATTTTCTGTTCAAAGAAGGTAGGCTTAGACTTATTAAAAGCACTCTTTCTACTCTTCCTATTTACTATATGCCAGCTCTCATTATTCCCATGAAGATTGTTAAGATGTTGGAAAGAATTTAATGTCGTTTCCTTTTGGGGGATGATAAGGGTAGAAGGAGGTACCACCTTGTCAAGTGGGAGAAGGTGAAGAAACCCGTGAGATTTGGGGGTTTGGGAATTTGTTCGATGGTTGAGATGAATATGGTTCTACATAGTAAATGGTTATGGAGGTATCTGAAGGGGGAAGAGTAGTTGTGGAAAAGTGTGGTTGACGCTCAGTGGGGGAGATGGGTGGATAGTGCTTCTTGGTGGGTTCATTGGGCCATTCTCATGAAGTGAATTTATGGAGGAAGATTAGTTTGGGTAATAGAAAATTCTTTCACTGTGTCAAGTGGAAGTTGGGCAGGAGAGATAAAATTCATTTTTTACTAGATGAGTGGATTAAGCATGGGATTCTTAAAGATCAATTCCCACATATTTTTGCATTGTGGTGGAGGAGGCTCACGGTGTTCGGTGGGGAGGAGGGGAGGATGGGGGTTTGGAATGTGGAAGTGTTGCGGAACCTCGATGATTGGGAAGTTGGGAAATAAAAAGCATTACTTCAGCTTCTCTCTAGTGTTCAAGTGAACTCGAATAGCGACAAATTGATGTGAAAACCAAAGAAAGATGGGCAATTCACTGTAAAATCCTTTTATGATATGCTGATGGGTACTAATGAACCTGAGATGGAGGATTTCCTATTTAAACAGATCTGGGAAGTCCAAGCTCCACCAAAAATTGTTTTTCTCACCTGGGAGGCAAGGAGGAAATGCATTCTGACTATTGACAACTTGATGAGAAGGGGCAGAGTGATAGTTAATGTTACTTATATAAACAAGTGGGTGAGACTTGCAATCATCTCCTTTTATGGTGTCCTATAACATATAACATATGGTCTATGGTTTATAGTCTCCTGGGTACCAGTTGGGTTGGGGCGGGCTCAGTGAATGAGGAGATTTAGGGGGGGGGGGGGGGAAGGGGGGGAGGAGGTGGGGTTTGTAAAAAGAAAAAATGCATAAAACTTATTCCTTTGACTATACTTTGGATAGTGTGGAAAGAGAGAAAAAGGAGAGCTTTTGATGAGGTGAAGAGTGATATGTCTAAAATTAAATATAGATAGCTTCATCATTTTGCTTCTATTTTCTTAGAGCATAACATGTATAGGGTGGAGGATTTTGTACATATCATAGATAGTCTTATTGAATTGTAAATATGTTTTGTACACGGCTTGCACCCCCTTGTTGCTATACCATTTATATACTAGTTATATTTTCTATCTCCAAAAAAATTTTAAAAACATAACAATTCTTCCTTTTATGGATTTAGTCATTCTTGATTAATTCACTATGTATCGAAATTCTTACTTTCAGAAGCATTCATGTTATCTCTTAAATTCAAGTTTTGGAACATTCAAGTTTATTTGGATAAGTTCCAACCTTCATATTCTTTCCACTTCAACATTTCAAAAATTCGAAACAAGTTTTCACCAAGTGGGGTAGGATGAAGCAAAATAGGAAGTTCTAAATAAGAGATATGATGCATAACCAATAAAGAAAAATAGATGTTTTGGGAAGTTTTGTTTCGCAAAATTTACAATAAAGGTAAATTCAAATATTTAATTTTCTTTTCTAATATTCTCCTAGTTTTTTCTATTTAATTGTATTTTTGTGCCTATAACAAAGACATCTAACTTAGTTGCTTAGTAGACTATTCATGATTATTATTCAATTTTTTTTATTGACAAAAAAAAAAAGAAAGTATATTAAAGTAAGAGGAAAAGGATACAAAGAAAGGAGATATTCTCCAAAAGCTATAGACAATAGTAAGCCAAAAAAATTATAAATAAATAAAATTCACAAAGAATATACTAAACTAATACCGAAAGTAATAATCTCTTCATTCAGATAGAGTTTATAAATAGGTAGATAAGAGAATTTTCCATGCACCTTGACTCATAAGCCATGTCCAAAAAGTCACCCTATCCCATATCTCATGGAAAGACGTACTTCAGTCGTCAAAATTTTTCAATTTTGCCCAAGCTATATTGTCCATAAGCTAGCAAAGATAGCCCCTCACCACAAAGGTTTTGCTTCCTTTACCGCTCCATCAACCTTAAAATACACCCTTAAAAGGCTTTCAACTATAGGAGTGACCATATAATGCTAAAGAAAGTTAACAATTTAGTCCAAGGTTTTCAAACAACTTCACAATGAAGAAATAAATAGAAGCGTCTCTTGCCCTTCAGAGCATATTATGCAGATGTCCGGAGATACCGCATGGCTCAGGCGCCAAATTTGTTTCATCTCATTAGTGATGAGCGTTTGATGCATGGTTATCCACGTAAATACCTTTACCTTTGAAGGAGCTAGCGCTATCCAAAACAAATTGAAAATATGAAACTAGTTAGGGGTGTGATATTTCATGAGATATGCAAAAAAAGACTTACTTACAAGTCTCTGTCCAATGGATGCATGGTCCAAATCATGTATCTAAAAGCGAAGAAAGGTGAATCGGCTCTAATTGAGTCTAAAAATTTTGCAACTCAGGAACCTCCATATCCAATAGATTATAAGTGAAATAAAATTTTTGGGCCATGTTCCCCTCTATGTTAATAAAATAAATTTAGAGACAGTTGTGTTATGTCTTGAAGAAAGGCTAAACAGTCAGGAAACTTACATGGCTAGAGGTTGTTCTCCCACTTAGGTATCTTCCTAAAATCTCACTCTAGAGCCATCTTCCACTTGGAGTCGGGTGAGAGATTGGAACAAAGGAAGTACTTGAGAGATGGCTTTCTAAAGACTATAATGGGATATGAATCTTCCATGGCATCCCATCGCCTCCCGTCACTCTATGAATACTTCTAATCACTTTATGCTATAAAGATTTTTGTTCTAGGGGAAAGCACCAATGTCACTTAATCAATAAAATAAGTTCTTAGATCTAAGAATTCCAATGCCCAACCCACTTGAACTCTTGGATTGCAATAGACATCCCAACTAACAAGATGGTCGTGTTTTTCCCCAACTCTAAGTCTATAGAAACTTCCTCATGCATCTCTCTAATTATTATTCAAATATTGAGATATTTTTTTATTATTGGGATCCTAGATCTCCAAATCTAGTTCTTAATAAAGTTTATCTAAGTTTTCCTTTCAAACTCTCTTTGTCCTACCTCAGCTTATCTATCAATATGACAAATTCAACACCATTCTATTTAAGAAAGAAATTTTAACAGTTAAAAATGAGAACATTCTGAAAGAACTTCTTGTTTCACATTTTTTTGTTACTTTTAGCAAGGAACATTGAAAATCAGCAACATAATGCAACAAATGAAGAAAAAGCTTTACAAACAATTGCCAGTAACAAAAATCTCAAGTGCAAAAAAAGATCATATAGGCAATTAATTTTCACCTGTAGTTGGTTCTTTTCAGCTCTTGTATCACTTGTCTGAGCTGGCTATGAGTACGCGATGTATATAAAATAGTTGGAAGATTAGCAGTTCCAGACTCTGATAATTCCATGTCTGAGTTGCTCCTTGAAATCTGACAGATCTTTTCATCCTTACCAGTTGAGAAATTTCCCAAACTCTTCCGCCAAGCTAGTGTGGCACAGAGAAGACACAAAGTTTTTCCAGTTCCAGTTGGACTCTCCAAAAGTGCATTGTGTCTCTGCCATATCATTAATTTATGTAAAATGTCAATCAGATTAGATTGGCAATGACAACCACAAATGTCACTGAACATTCTGATAATGATGCGGAGAAAATTTCTCAAATTAAAATGAAATTCAAAAAAAAAATATCAAAAAAGTAATGAATGCTCCATAGCCTACCAAACCTATAAAAAACAATTAAACCAGATACATTCAGATTGTTAATGAAATAGATGATTTTATAACTCAACATCACGAATAACCCAGGAAGAGCCCTAGCATTGATCCCCAGTTACTTTCTCCAAAATGATTTAAGAATGATAATCACATGCCCAATTAATGATCATCAAAATTCCATAATTGTATGACAAATGAAAAGTGCATATAGATTTTGCTCTAAGAAGAATTCTACTTAGTGAGTGAAAACAAAACCGTAACCACAGTGTAAAGCTATGATCAAGTACACCTCAAATTGTTCCAGAGATTAATATTTTAAAGATTTAAAAAAAAAAAGAATTGTTCAAAAGATTATCTTTTTTTAGGACAAAAATGAAAGCCCCTGCATCGGAGAGACGGCAAAAGACTTCACTGCTCAAAAGAACTAAAAGAAAACGTAAAACAGCACTACGAGCACAAAATTTCTAAGTGTTAATATATAGAAATTCGAAACTCCATGGCAAGAAAAAACGCCAAATGAGTTGTCAAACTTTCTTGATTAATTAATCATCTGCGGAGAGACAGCCAAAAATTTCATTGCTCAAAAGGAAAAAAAAAAAAAGCAAAACACCAATATAAGAACAAAGTTTGTACGCGTTAATATGTAGAAATCCGAAGCTCCATGGCAAGAAAAGACGTCAAAGGAGTTACCAAAATTTCTTGATTAATTAATCATATGCGGTTCACAGTGGAACATAACGAGGAGGACCGAGCACCGACTGAAAGTATTGTTGCCAGAATAGATTATAGCTTAATATCGCAAAATGTAGCTAAAACTATTGAAACTGAGAACCAGGAGAGAAAAATAACTCTGGAAAACTCACGTTTTGGAGAGATTCGATTACTTTCTCCATGTAAACGAGTTGGCAATCGTACGCTGCGAACGGAAAATCCACGCTGACTCCTCTGATTTTGTATGTTGGCATATTTCTCTGTTACCCGCCTTTATTCCGAGAAAGCGACCACAAATTTCCTTTTCGCTTGAATTTTATTCAACCGAGAGAAATGTAAATTGATCAGTTTTTGGATGGAAACCCTAGCAAAAGAAAAAAAGAAGAAGAAGAAGACGAAGCAGTAGAAGAAGAGTAGCTACGAATAAAGAGCGACTCCTGGGATTCCCGCTACAATGCGAATCGAGGGCCCGCGGTAAATGCCACTAACCTTGCAGTAGCACTTTCAGAAAACTTTTCGTCATTAATTTTTAGAAAAAAAAATTAATGTTTAAATTTTTAAAAATTAATTATATTTTGAGAAAGTTAAACTATAATTTACTTGTTAAAATTATAAAGCATATTCTTAATATATAATTGGCCTAAATAATAAATTGATTCCTATTGTTAAATATTTGAATTGCTCCATATATTAATTATTTTACTCTTTCGTCTTTCTATTTTTAAATATATATATTTTAATTCATGTATGTTAAATGTTATTAACACTCTGTTAGTAATTTGTCACGTGGCACTGAATTAAATATATAGTTATTTTTTATTGAATAAATTTTTATGTTAAATATTCACGTCGCATTCGATATGTAAAAAACAAATTAATTTTTAATTATTTTTAACAAAAAATAACAATTTAAAAGATTAAAACAAAAAAAGCCTCCTCCTCCTTGTGGTTTCTACCATGATAGTGAATGATATCCCACTCTCTACCTCCTAGTAAAATTAAATCAGTGAAACCTTCAAATAATATAGATTCAAGAGTAAGAAAAGTTTATAAGGTTTAAATTCATATATGCATAAATAGAAATTCCCATCAAACTCATATTTGCTTAAGAAAAAATACCAAAAAATTTTAAAATATATGAATTAAGAAGAGAAGATAGAAAATGGATAGAGTTACACCATTAACATATAAGTTATTGATCAAATAATAAGGAGATGCAACACAGGAGTTATCATAAGACACGAACTCATATCAGGATGACCTCAACATCCCATATAGAGACAATGAGAGATTTCCACATCATGGGGCTACCAATATGGCTACAAGTGCAAATATTTAATACGTAGCCTTACTTTTAATATACTTAATGTAGTTACAAGTGGAATAACCATGAGAAAAACATCCAATGAGCCATATGAATTATGAGAAGAAAGAGCAATTTATTCCAATGGGATAGATATCTAGTTAGAAGGACCATATAAGTACATAACATTGACCCACCATAAATGCTTTAGCACTACAGATAGAGGTAGATGAGTGACAACCCCATCCAAAATCTCATGTTATTTTTGTGCAAGGAGCACTTAATTATGAGTGTCAAACATGTAATACTTCATCCTCTTTTTCTTTTCCTAAAAGTGTTAATTTTGTGGCTAATTTTAACAAGCAAAATAACTCATATAGCAATAGCTATAAATTATGATAAAGAAATCACCCTAGTCTCTTATAATCAATAAAATACTAAGCAACCACCTCCTAGTTTCCAACCTCAATAGAAGAAGACAAACTTTGAAGAGATGATGAATAAGTTCGTAAGTGTGATAGAGATAAAACTTAAAAATCAAGAGGCCATCTTACGCAATTTAAAAAAGGCAAATATTAAGAAGAAATCTAAATCAAATTAATATTATTGCAGTAAAAGGTAAGAGATCATTGCAAGTATGCCCCAAAAAGGAAGAATATGAAGAAGACCAAAGAAATGACCCAAAAGGTATTCTCGAGAAGGAAGAAGCTGAAGAAAAAGTATTAACCACCAATAAAAATTAAGCTTGGATAATTTTGACCCAAAAAGTAATACTCAAGATGAGCTTCTCACCGAGTTAGGGATCTATGAGATTTTTTTCTATCTCTTATACCATTAAGGATAAATGTTATAAGAATGTATATGTGATTTAAGTGCAACTATTAATTTAATGTCTCTGACAACTTATAAGAAGCTTAGTGATGTGAGGCACTCTATGATCAAAACATCTTGATTATGAACTCATACACACACTAGCATGCATAAACTTAATTCCCTAATTAAACCCTCTCTACTTGAACCATATTCAATAATTTAAATACAAACTAAGGTAACTGAGAATTAAAATAAGAAATAGAAAAAACATCACGTCTTACCCAATAAGTCAATTCAGATTCTCTGTCTCAACAAGATGGTTAAAGCAATCTTTCTTAAAGAATACTCACTCTCACAAATTAGTAAAGCTAATTGTAAAAAATAAAATTGAAATTTTATTAAATGAACTTGATTGTTGTTTACAACCTAAGTGACGTCTTCATATAGGTTTTCTTGGATTAATTCTATACAAACTCGAAGACTTGAATTTAACTCAAACCCTATCTAGATGATAGTCTATCTTAATCTTAATTTTTAAATAATAATTAAATACATTTAAAGATAATAACTAAGACAACAAAATAATTTTAAAAACAATAAAATATTTAATCTAGATAATGCTCTTCTCCCATGTGTTAAATGTTTTCTTCAATTGCAAAAAGGAATATAAAACACGTGAAGAAAAGGAAAAATCAGAGTCCCTTTTGGATGGAGACTCCCACTGATGCGAAACCTCAAGACTCTTGTTTGAACTTTAGAACTCTTCAATCGGTTTAAAACAGAATTTAGATATCAAGTAAAAAGGAAGCAAATTTGTTTAATCACCCAAATGGTAGAAGTTAAATAGAACTAAAGAAAGATAAATGATATCCATTGAACCTAATCCAAACAAGCACAAAGAACAATTAAAATAGGAAATCAAAATTGAATACAAGTGATAACAATTGTATTCCAAATCAACACAATATACATAAAGTGAAAAGAGAGTCAAAACACTCTTAATTCAATTCTGAAATATTTGATTACCACTCTTGATATCCACAAAGAAGAGTTCCTTTGGTATTTATATCCAAAGAAATCAATGATAAGTTACAACACAATAACTACAATTGTAACTCCCACAATAACTAGACTAATTATAGGCATGTAATTGTTATGTAACTTCTTGTAACTCCAATCTTCTTAACCAACACTACTAATTCTTTGTGATACCATATAGCTAATTCTAATATAGAGCAAAATGCCATGTCGCTTGGACTCACGCCCAGAAGAACGGAAGCCCCTTGCGCCTCATTTTTCGTTGTTCTACTATGTAAGACTCTCATAATGAGACTCTTATCACGTGGTGGACTACAAATAAATGCACGTAAAATATTAAGCAAAATGTTTCAACGTCGCCACTTATGCCGGCAGACTGTGGCTCTGATCGCGCGTAACGTTTGATGCCCTATCTACAAAAAGACGGGTGCAACAAGAGAACTTTCCAGGAGGTCACCCATCCTAGTACTACTCTCGCCCAAGCACGCTTTACTACGGAGTTCGATGGGATCCGATGTATTAAAGCTAGTATGATTGCACCCCTTCTATTCTGCACTGCAAATACATATACTCCTTCTCCTTCCCTCCCCCCACCTGTCATTTTTTTCGCTGTGTGCACACATCGCATCTCTATTTATAGTTCTAATATCAAGCGAAATGCCCCGACACCTTGACTCATGCCAAAAGAAAGGATCGCCCGTCGTTCCTCATTTTTCTTTATTCTACTATGTAAGATGCTCGTAATGACACTCTTATCACGTGGTAGACTATAAATGAATGCACAAAAAAATAATAAGCAAAATTGTTTAGCGACGCGACTCACGCCAGAGATTGTGGCTCCGATTACATGCATCGTTTTATACCCCATATGTAAAAAGACAGTGCAACACGAGGACTTCTCAGGACGTTACCGATCCTCATACTATTCTCGCCCAAGCATGCTTAACTGCATAGTTTGATGGGATCCGGTGCATTAGTGCTGGTCTGATCGCACCCCTTCCATTCCGCATTGCAAATATATATACCCCTTCTCTTTTCCTCCCATCTCCTGTCATTTTTTTCGCTGTGCACGCACACTACATCTCTGTTTCTAGTTTTAATATCAAGCAAAATGCCTAGCTCCTCGACTTATGCCTAGATTAAAGGACCACCCACCACACATTTTTTTTCGTTCTTTTACTATGTAAGATGCTCGTAATGACTCTCTTATCATGTGGTGGACTATAAATGTGTGCACAAAAAAAAGTAAGCAAAATACTCAGGCGCGGCCACTCATGCCAGCAAATGAACCAGCAGATTATGGCTCCGGTCGCGCGTAACATTTGATGTCCTGTCCGCAAAAAGACGGGTGCAACACAAGCACTTCCCAGAAGATCACTCATCCTAGTACTACTCTTGCCCAAACACGCTTAACTACAGATTATGATGGGATACGATGCATTAGTGCTAGTATGATCCCACCCGTCCTATTCCTCACTTCAAATATATATACCCCTTTTCTTTCCCTCCCCGTCCCCATCATTTGTTTCGCTCCGTGTCGACACCACACCTCTACTTCTAGTCGTAATATCAAACAAAATGCCCAGTTGCCTCGACTCACGCCCAGATGAACAGACCGCCCGCCGCACCTCTGTTTTACTTGTTCTATTATTTATGATACTCGTAATGATACTCTTGTCACGCGGTGGACTATAAATGGATGCACAAAAAGTATTAAAAAAAGACGGATGCAACACGAGTACTTCCCAAGAGATCACCCATCCTAGTACTACTTTTGCCCAAGCACACATAACTACAGAGTTTTGATCGGATCCGGTGCATTAGTGCTGGAATGATCGCACCTGTTTGATCTTGCACTACAAATACATACACTCCTTCTCTTTCCCTTCCCCCTTCTATCATTGTTTACCTTGTGCGTGCACATTGCACCTCTCATTTCGTTCTAATATCAAGTAAAATGCATTGATGCCATGACTCACATTTGTGAATAAACCAGCGGACCATAGTTCCAGTGACGCGTAACGTCGAACGACCCATCTGCAAAAAAATGAGTGCAACACTAGTACTTATGAGGAGGTCACCCATCTTAGTACTACTTGCGCCCAAGCACACATAACTGTGGAGTTTTGATAGGATCTGGTGAATTAGTGATGGTATAATGACACCTGTTTCATTACGCGCTACAAATACATACACTCCTTCTCCTTCCTTCCCCCCTCACGTCAGTTGTTTCCTTCTGCGTACATACTGCACCTCTCATTTTCGTTTTAATATCAAGTAAAATACCTCGGTGCCGTGACTCACATTTGCGAATAAACCAGCGGACCATAGTTACAGTCACGCGTAACGACGAACGACCCATCTGTAAAAAATGGGTGCAACACGAGGACTTCCTAGAAGGTCACCGATTCTGGTACTACTCTCGCCAAAGCACACTTAACTATAGAGTTCTGATGGGATCCGGTGCATTAGCGCTGGTATGATTATAACTGTTTTATTCCGCGCTGTAAATACATACACTCCTCTCCTTCCCACCACCCTCACGTCATTTGTTTCCTTGTGCGTGCACACTGCGCCTCTACTTCTCGTTCTAATATCAAGTAAAATGCCCTAGCACCTTAACTCACATTTGCGAATAAACCAGCCGAACATAGTTCCAGTCGTGCATAACGTCGAACGCCCCATTTGAAAAAAATTGATGCAACACAATTACTTCCCAGAAGGTTACCCATCCTAGTACTACTCTCGCACAAGCACACTTAACTGTGGAGTTCTGATGGGATCCTGAGCATTAGTGCTGGTATGATCGCACCTATCTAATTTTATGCTGTAAATATACACATTCCTTCTCTTTCCCTCCCTCTTTCCGTCATTTGTTTCTTTGTGCGTGCACACTGCACATCTCCTTCTTGTTTTAATATCAAGAAAAATGCTCCGTCGTCGTCACTCACATTTGTGAATAAACCGGCAAACCATAGTTCAAGTCGCGCGTAACGTCGAACGACCCATCTATAAAATAATAGGTGCAACATGAGTACTTTCGAGGAGGTCTCCCATCCTAGTACTACACTCACCCAAACACACTTAATTCGGAGTTCTGATGGGATCCAGTGAATTTGTAATGGTCTAATGGCACCTGCTTCATTCCGCGCTGTAAATACATACACTACGTCTCCTTCCCTCCCCCCTCCCCCCTCCCGTCATTTATTTCCTTGTGCGGGCACACTGCACCTCTCATTCTTGTTCTAATATCAAGTAAAATGGTCTGGTATCGTGACTCACATTTGCGAATAAACTAACAGACCATAGTTTTAGTCGTTCGTAACGTCGAATGATCCATCTATAAAAAAATTGGTGCAACACGAGGATTCCTAGAAGGTCACCCATTTTAATACAACTCTCGCCAAAGCACACTTAACTGCGGAGTTCTGACGGGATCCAGTGAATTAATGATGGTATAATTGCACCTGTTTCATTTCGCATAGCAAATTCATACACTCCTTTTTGTTCCCTCCCCCCTCTTGTCATTTGTTTCCTTGTGCGTGCACACTGTACCTCTCATTCTCGTTCTGATATCAAGTAAAATGCTCTGTCGTCTTGACTCACATTTGCGAATAAACTAGCGGACCATAATTCCAGTCGCGCCTAACGGCGAACGACCCATCTGCAAAAAAATGGATGCAACACGAGGACTTCCCAGGAGGTCACTACTCCTAGTACTACACTCGCCCAAGAATATTTAACTGCGGAGTTCTTATGGGATTCGGTGAATTAGTGATGGTATAATGGCACCTGTTTCATTTCGCGCTGTAAATACATACACTCCTTCTCTTTCCCTCCCCCTCCCGTCATTTGTTTCCTTGTTCGTGCACACTGCACCTCTGCTTCTCGTTCTAATATCAAGTAAAATGCCCCGGCACTGTGACTCACATTTACGAATAAACCAGCAGACCATAGTTTCAGTCGCGTGTAACGTCGAGCGACCCATCTGCAAAATAATGGATGCAACACGAGTACTTCTGAGGAGGTCACCCATCCTAGTACTACTCTCGCCCAAGCAAACTTTAATGCGGAGTTCTGATGGGATCCGATGCATTAGTGTTGGTATGATCGCACCTATTTCATTATGCACTTCAAATAATACACTCCTTCCAATTCCCTCCCCCCTCCCATCATTTGTTTCCTTGTGCGTGCATACTGCACCCCTCCTTCTTGTTCTAATATCAAGTAAAATGCCCCAGCGCCGTGACTCACATTTGCGAATAAACTAGCGGACCATAGTTCCAGTCGTGCGTAACGTCGAGTGACCCATCTGCAAAAAAATGGGTGCAACACGAGGACTTCACAAGAGGTCACCCATCCTAGTACTACTATTGCCCAAGCACACTTGACTGTGGAGTTCTGATGGGATCCAGTCAATTAATGCTGGTATGATCGCACCTATTTTATTCCGCGCTGTAAATACATAAACTCCTTCTCCTTCCCTCCCCCTCCCCTCATTGGTTTCCTTGGTTGTGCACACTGCACCTCTAATTATCCTTCTAATATTAAATAAAATACCCCAGCGTCGTGACTCATAATAATGAATAAACCAGCAGACCATAATTCCAGTAGCGCGTAAAGTCGAATGACCCATCTATAAAAGAATAGGTGAAACACGAGAACTTTCTAAGAGGTCACCCATCCTAGTACTACTCTCGCCTAAGCATACTTAACTGCGGAGTTCTGATGGGATCCGGTGAATTAGTGATGGTATAATGGCATTTGTTTCATTCCGCACTGGAAATACATACACTCATTCTCTTTACCTCCCCCCTTCCGTCATTTGTTTCCTTGTGCGTGCACACTCGACCTCTCCTTCTCCTTTTAATATCAAGTAAAACGCTCCGGTGTCGTTACTCACATTTGCGAATAAACCAGCGGACCATAGTTCCAGTCGTGCATAACGTCGAACGACCCATCTGCAAAAAAATGGGTGCAACACGAGGATTTCCCAGGAGGTCATCACTCCTAGTACTACACTCGCCCAAACACATTTAACTGTAGAGTTCTGATGGGATCCGGTGAATTAGTGATGGTATAATGGCACTTGTTTCATTCCACGCTTCAAATACATACACTCCTTCTCCTTCCCTCCCCCCTCCCGTCATTTATTTCCTTGTGCGTGCACACTACACCTCTCTTTCTCATTCTAATATCAAGTAAAATTCTTCGGCGTCGTGACTCACATTTGCGAATAAACCAACAGACCATAGTTTCACTCGCGCGTAACGTCGAACGACCCATCTGTAAAAAAATGGGTGCATTACGAGGACTTCCTAGGGGGTCACAAATCCTAGTATTACTCTCGCCCAAACACACTTAGCTGCGGATTTCAGATGGGATCCGGTGCATTAGTGCTGGTATGATGGCACCTATTTCATTATGTACTGCAAATACATGCACTCCTTCTCTTTCCCTCCCCCCTTCCATCATTTGTTTCCTTATGCATGCACACTGCATCTCTTCTTCTCATTCTAATATCAAGTAAAATACCCTGGCGCTGTGACTCACATTTACGAATAAACTAGCGGACCGTAGTTCCAGTCGCACGTAACGTAGAATGTCCCATCTGAAAAAAATAGGTACAACACAAGGACTTCCCAAGAGGTCACCACTCCTAGTACTACATTCGCCCAAGCACACTTAACTGCGGAGTTCTGATGGGATCCAGTGAATTAGTAATGCTCTAATGGCATCGGTTTTATTCCGTGCTACAAATACATACACTCATTCTCCTTCCCTCCCCCCTCTCGTCATTTGTTTCTGCACACTGCACCTCTCATTCTCATTCTAATATTAAGTAAAATGCTCCGACGCCGTGACTCACATTTGCAAATAAACCAGCGGACCATAGTTCCAATCGTGTGTAACGTCGAACGACCCATCCGTAAAAAAACTTGTGCAACACGAGGATTCCCAGAAGGTCACCCATCCTAGTACTACTCTCGCCCAAACACACTTAACTGCGGAGTTCTGACGGGATCCAGTGAATTAGTGATGGTATAATTGCACTTATTTCATTCTGTGCTGCAAATACATACACTTCTTCTCCTTCCCTCCCCCCTCTTGTTATTTGTTTCCTTGTGCATGCATATTGCACCTCTCTTTCTTGTTCTAATATCAAGTAAAATGCTCTATCATCGTGACTCACATTTGCGAATAAACTAGCAGACCATAGTTCTAGTCGCGCATAACGTCAAACGCCCCATCTGAAAGAAATAGGTGCAACACTAGGACTTCCTAGGAGGCCACCACTCCTATTACTACACTCGCCCAAACACAGTGCGGAATTCTGATGGGATCTGGTGAATTAGTGATGGTATAATGGCACATGTTTCATTATGCGATGTAAATATCTATACTCCTTTTCCTTCCCTCCCCCCTCCCGTCATTTGTTTCCTTATGGGTGCACACTGCACCTCTTCTTCTTGTTCTAATATCAAGTAAAATGCCCCAGTGTCATGACTCACATTTGCAAATAAACAAGCAGAGCATAGTTCCAGTCGCGCGAAACGTCGAACGCTCCATCTGAAAAAATAGGTGCAAGACGAGGACTTCCCAGGAGGTCACAACTTCTAATATTACACTTGCCCAAACACATTTAACTGCGAAGTTCTGATGGGATTCGGTGAATTAGTGATGGTATAATGGAACCTGTTTAATTCTTCGCTGTAATTAAATACACTCTTTCTCCTTCTCCCCCCCTCCAGTCATTTGTCTCCTTGTGCGTGCACACTGCACCTCTGCTTCTCATTATAATATCAAGTAAAATGCCCCAGCGCCGTGACTCACATTTACGAATAAACCAGCGTACCATAGTTCCAGTCGCGCGTAACATCGAGCGACCCATCTTAAAAAAAATGGGTGCAACACGGGTACTTCCAAGGAGGTCACCCATCCTAGAGCTACTCTCGCCCAAGCAAACTTAAATGCGAAGTTCTGATGGGATTCGGTACATTAGTGCTGGTATGATCGCACCTGTTTCATTCTGCGCTGCAAATACATACACTCATTCTCATTCCCTCCCCCTCTTGTCATTTGTTTCCTTGTGTGTGCACACTGCACCTCTCATTCTCGTTATAATATCAAGTAAAATACATCGGAGCCGTGACTCACATTTGCGAATAAACCATCATACCATAGTTCCAGTCATGCGTAACGTCAAACGACCCATCTGCAAAAAAATGGGTGCAACACGAGTATTTCTCAGGACGTCACTCATCCTAGTACTACCCTCACCCAAGAACACTTAACTGCAGAGTTCTGAAGGGATCCGGTGCATTACTGCTGGTGTGATCGCACTTTTTTTATTCTGCGCTGTAAATACATACACTCCTTCTCCTTCCCTCCCCCCTCCCGTCATTTGTTTCCTTATTCGTGCACACTGCACCTCTCCTTCTTGTTCTTATATCAAGTAAAATGCCCCGGTGCTGTGACTCACATTTGCGGATAGACCAAT
This sequence comes from Carica papaya, assembly GCF_054855325.1. Taxonomy (NCBI): domain Eukaryota; kingdom Viridiplantae; phylum Streptophyta; class Magnoliopsida; order Brassicales; family Caricaceae; genus Carica; species Carica papaya. The sequence continues at coordinate 23,595,674 of NC_142313.1, forward strand.
GGACCATAGTTCAAGTTGCGCGTAACGTCGAACGACCAATCTGCAAAAAAATGGGTGAAACACGAGGACTTCCCAAGAGGTCACCTATCCTAGTACGACTCTCGCCTAAGCACACTTAACTGCGGAGTTCTGATGGGATCCGGTGAATTATTGATGGTATAATGGCATCTGTTTTATTCCATGCTACAAATACATACACTCCTTCTCTTTTCCTCCTCCCTTCCGTTATTTGTTTCCTTGTGCGTACACACTACACCTCTCCTTCTCGTTCTAATATCAAGTAAAACGCTCCGGTGTCGTCACTCACATTTGAGAATAAATCAGCGGACCATAGTTCCAGTCGTGCGTAACGTCGAACGACCCATTTGCAAAAAAATAGGTGCAACACGAGGACTTCCCAGGAGGTCACAACTCCTAGTACTACACTCGCCCAAGCATATTTAACTACAAAGTTCTGATGGGATCTGGTGAATTAGTGATGGTATAATGGCACCTGTTTTATTCTGCGCTGTAAATACATACACTTTTTCTCCTTCCGTCCTCCCTCCCATCATTTGTTTCCTTATGCGTGTACACTGCACCTCTGCTTCTCGTTCTAATATCAAGTAAAATGTCTCGGCACTGTGACTCACATTTGTGAATAAATTAGTGGACCATAGTTCGAGTCGCGCGTAATATCGAATGCCCCATCTGAAAAAAATAGGTGCAACACATGGACTTCCCAGAAGGTCACCATTTCTAGTACTACACTCACTAAAGAACATTTAACTTCGGAGTTAGGATGGGATCCGGTGAATTAGTGATGGTATAATGGCACCTGTTTCATTCTGCGATGCAAATACTTACAGTCCTTCTATGTCCCTCCCTCCTCTCGTTATTTGTTTCCTTGTGCGTGCACATTGCACATCTCATTCTCGTTCTAATATCAAGTAAAATGACCCCGCGCCGTGACTAACATTTGTGAATAAACCAGCGGACCATAGTTCCAGTTGCGCATAACGTCGAACGACTCATCTGTAAAAAAATAGGTACAACACAAGGACTTCCTAGGAGGTCACCCATTCTAGTACTGCTCTCGCCCAAGGACACTTAATTGCGGAGTTCTGATGGGATCCGGTGCATTAGTGCTGGTATAATGTCACCTGTGTCATTCTGCGATGCAAATACATATACTCCTTCTCCTTCCCTCCCCCCTCCAGTCATTTGATTCATTGTGCGTGGATACTGCACCTCTCCTTCTCGTTCTAATATTAAGTAAAATGCTCCCGTGTTGTGATTCACATTTGCCAATAAATAAGCGGACCATAGTTCGAGTCGCACGTAACGTCCAGCGACCCATCTGCAAAAAAATGGATGCAACACGAGTACTTCCGAGGAGGTCACACATCCTAGTACTACTCTCGCCCAAGCAGACTTAAATGTGGAGTTCTGATGGGATCCGATGAATTAGTGCTGGTATGATCGCACATGTTTCATTCCGCGCTGCAAATACATACACTCCTTCTCATTCCCTCCCACCTCCTGTCATTTGTTTCCTTGTGCGTGTATATTGCACATCTCCTTCTCGTTCTAATATTAAATAAAATGCATCGACACAATGACTCACATTTGTGAATAAACCAGCGGATCATAGTTCCAGTCGTGCGTAACATCGAACGACCTATCTGTAAAATAATGGGTGCAACACGAGTACTTCCCAAGACGTCGACCATCCTAATACTACTCTCGCCCAAGGACACTAAATTGCGGAGTTCTGATGGGATCCATTGAATTAGTGCTGGTATGATTGCACCTGTTTCATTCCGCGCTGCAAATACATACACTCTTTCTCCTTCCCTCCCCCCTCCCGTCATTTGTTTCCTTGTGCATGCACACTGAACCTCTACTTCTCTTTCTAATATCAACTAAATACACCAACGCCTTGACTCACATTTGCAAATAAATCAGCGGACCATTGTTCCAGTCGCGCGTAACGTCGAACAACCCGTCTGTAAAAAAATGGGTGCAACACGAGTACTTCCCAAGTGGTCACCCATCCTAATATTACTCTCACCCAAGCACACTTAACTACGGAGTTCTGATGAGATCCGGTGAATTAGTGATGGTATAATGACACCTATTTCATTATGCACTGCAAATACATACACTCTTTCTCCTTCCCTGCCCCCTCCCGTCATTTGTTTCCTTGTGCGTGCACACTCTAACTCTCCTTCTCATTTTAATATCAAGTAAAATGTCTCGGCATTGTGACTCACATTTATGAATAAACCACCGGACAAAAGTTTCAGTCGTGCGTAACGTCGAACGACCCATCTGTAAAAAAATAGGTGTAACACGAGTACCTGCCAAGAAGTCACCCATCCTAGTACTACTCTCACCCAAGCACATATAACTGCGAAGTTCTGATGGGATTCGGTGCATTAGTGTTGGTATGATCGCACCTGTTTCATTCTGCGCTACAAATACATACACACCTTCTCATTCCCTCAATCTTCCCGTCATTTGTTTCCTTGTGCGTGCACACTACACCTCTCTTTCTCGTTCTAATTTCAAGTAAAATGTCTTGGCATCGTATCTCACATTTGCGAATAAACCACTAGACCATAGTTTCAGTAGCGCTTAACGTCGAACACCCCATCTGAAAAAAATAGATGAAACACAAGGACTTCCCAGGAGGTCACCACTCCTAGTACTACACTCGCCCAAACACATTTAACTGCAAAGTTATGATTGGATCCGGTGAATTAGTGATGGTATGATGGCACTTGTTTCATTCAGCGCTGCAAATACATACACTCCTTCTCCTTTCCTCTCCCCTCCCGTCATTTGTTTCCTTATGCGTGCACACTGAACCTCTACTTCTCTTTCGAATATCAAGTAAAATACACTAGCGCCTTGACTCACATTTGCGAATAAGCCAATGGACCAAAGTTCCAGTCGTGCGCAACGTCGGATGCCCACTTGAGAAAAATAAGTGCAACACAACGACATCCCAGGAGGTCACCACTCCTAGTACTACATTCGACCAAACACAATTAACTGCGGAGTTTTGATGGGATCCGGTGAATTACTGATGGTATAATGGCACTTGTTTCATTCTGCGCTGCAAATACATACACTATTTCTTCTTCTCTCTCCCCTCCCGTCATTTGTTTCCTTGTGCATGCACACTGCACCTCTTCTTCTCTTTCTAATATCAAGTAAAATGTCCCGGCGCCGTGACTCACATTTGCGAATAAACCAGTAGATCATAGTTCCAGTTGCGTGTAACGTCGAGCGACCCATCTGCAAAAAAATGGGTGTAACACGAGTACTTCCGAGGAGGTCACCCATCCTAGTACTACTCTTGCCCGAGTACACTTTAATACGTAGTTCTAATGGGATCCAGTGCATTAGTGTTGGTATGATCGCACCTATTTCATTCAGCGCTGCAAATACATACACTCCTTCTCCTTCCTCCCCCCTCCCATAATTTGTTTCCTTGTGCGTGCACACTCCAACTCTCATTCTCATTTTAATATCAAGTAAAATTCCTTGGTACCATATCTCACATTTGCGAATAAACCTGCGGACCACAATTCCAGTCGCGCGTAACGTCGAATGACCCATCTGAAAAAAATGGGTGCAACACGAGTACCTTCTAGGAGGTCACCCATCCTAGTACTACTCTCTCCCAAGCACACATAACTGCAGAGTTCTGATGGGATCCGGTGCATTAGTGTTTGTGTAATCGCAACTGTTTCATTTCGCGCTGTAAATACATACACACCTTCTCCTTCCCTCCACCCTCCCATCATTTGTTTTCTTGTGCGTGCACACTGCACATCTCCTTCTCGTTCTAATATCAAGTAAAATGTCTCGGCGTCGTGTCTCAAATTTGCGAATAAACTACTAGACCATAGTTCCAGTCGCGCTTAACATCGAACGCCTCATCTGAAAAAAATAGATGAAACACAAGGACTTCTCAGGAGGTCACCACTCTTAGTACTACACTCGCCCAAGTACATTTAATTGCGGAGTTATGATGGGATCCGGTGAATTCGTGATGGTATGATGGCACTTGTTTTATTCCGCGCTACAAATACATACACTCCTTCTCCTTCCCTCCCCCCTCTCATCATTTATTTCTTTATGCGTGCACACTGAACCTCTGCTTCTCTTTATAATATCAAGTAAAATACACCAGTGTCTTGACTCACATTTGCGAATAAACCAGCAAACCATACTTCCAGTCGCGTGTAATGTCGAGCGACCCATCTACAAAAAAATGGGTGCAACACGAGGACTTCCTAGGCGGTCACCACTCCTAATACTACACTCACCCAAGCACATTTAACTGCAGAGTTCTGATCTGATCCGGTGAATTAGTGATGGTATAATGGCACCTGTTTCATTCCGTGCTGTAAATACATACACTCCTTCTCCTTCCCTCCCCGCTCCCGTCATTCATTTTCTTGTGCGTGCACACTGCACCTTTCCTTCTCGTTCTAATATCAAGTAAAAGTTCCGGCGCCGTGACTCACATTTACGAAAAAACCAACTGTTCATAGTTTTAGTCGCGCGTAACGTCAAGTGACCCATCTGCAAAAAAATGGTTTCAACACGAGGACTTCCCAAGAGGCCACCCATCCTAGTACTACTCTCGCCCAAGCATACTTAACTGCGGAGTTCTGATGGGATCCGGTACATTAATGTTGGTATGATCGCAAATCTTTCACTCCGCGCCGCAAATACATACACTCCTTCTCCTTTCCTCCCCCCTCCCGTCATTTGTTTCCTTGTGCGTGCACACTCCAACTCTCCTTCTCATTTTAATATCAAGTAAAATGCCTCGGCACCGCGACTCACATTTGGGAATAAACTAGCAGACCATAGTTCCAGTCGCGCGTAATGTCGAACGATCCATCTGTAAAAAAATGGGTGCAACACGAGTACCTCCCAGGAGGTCACCCATCCTAGTACTACTCTCGCCCAAGCACACATAACTGTGGAGTTCTGATGGGATCCGGTGCATTAGTGTCGGTCATTCTGCGCTGTAAATACACACACGCCTTCTCCTTCCCTCCACCCTCCCGTCATTTGTTTCCTTGTCCGTGCACACTGCACCTCTCATTCTCATTCTAATATCAAGTAAAATGCCTCGGCGTCGTGTCTCACATTTACGAATAAACTAGTGGACCATAGTTCCAGTCGTGCTTAACGTCGAACGCCCCATCTGAAAAAAATAGATAAAACACAAGGACTTCCCAAGAGGTCACCACTCCTAGTACTACACTCACCCAAGCACATTTAACTGTGGAGTTATGATGGGATCCGTTGAATTAGTGATAGTATGATGGCACCTGTTTAATTTCGCGCTGCAAATACATACACTCCTTCTCCTTCCCTCCCCCCTCCCGTCATTTGTTTTCTTGTGCATGCACACTGAACCTCTTTTTCTCTTTCTTATATCGAGTAAAATACATTAACGTCTTGACTCATATTTGCAAATAAACCAGCGGACTATAGTTCCAGTCACGCATAACGTCGAACGACCAATCTGAAAAAAAATGGGTGCAACACGAGAACTTCCCAGGAGGTCACCACTTCAAGTACTACACTCGCCCAAGCACATTTAACTAGGGAGTTCTGATGGGATCCAGTGAATTAGTGATGGTATAATGGCACCTGTTTCATTCCGTGCTGCAAATACATACACTGATTTTCCTTCCCTCAACCCTCCTGTCATTTGTTTCCTTGTGCATGCACACTGCACCTCTCCTTCTCCTTCTAATATCAAGTAAAATGCCCTGGTGCCGTGACTCATATTTGCGAATAAACCAGCGGACCATAGTTCCAGTTGCGCGTAACATCGAGTGACCCATCTACAAAAAAATGGGTGTAACACGAGTACTTCCGAGGAGGTCACCCATCCTAGTACCACTCTTGCCCAAGCACACTTTAATGCGTAGTTCTGATGGGATTCGGTGCATTAGTGCTAGTATGATTGCACCTATTTTATTCCGCGCTGCATATACATACATTCCTTCTCCTTCACTCCCCCTCTCATCATTTGTTTCTTTATGCGTGCAAACTGCACCTCTCATTCTCATTCTAATATCATGTAAAATGCCTCGGTGCCGTGACTCACATTTGCGAATAAATTAGCGGACCATAGTTCCAGTCACGTGTAACGTCGAACGACCCATCTACAAAAAAATGGGTGCAATACGAGTACTTCCTAGGAGGTCACCCATCCTAGTACTACTCTCGCCCAAACACACATAACTGCCGAGTTCTGATGGGATCCGAGGCATTAGTGTTGGTATGATCACACCTGTTTCATTCCGCACTGCAAATACATACACACCTTCTCCTTCCTTTCACCCTCCCGTCATTCATTTCATTGTGCGTACACACTGCACCTCTCCTTCTCGTTCTAAAATAAAATAAATTGCATTGGCGCCATGACTCATATTTGCGAATAAATCCGTGGACCATAGTTTAAGTCGCGCGTAACGTCGAACGATCAATCTGTAAAAAAATAGGTGCAACACGAATACTTCCTAGTACTACTCTCGCCTAAGCACGCTTGACTGCGGAGTTTTGATGGGATCCGTTGAACTAGTGTTGGTATGATCGCACTCCTTTTAATTTGCGCCGCAAAGACATATACCACTTCTCCTTCCCTCTCCCTTCTCGTCATTTGTTTCGCTGTGCACGCAATTCATCTTTGCTTCTAGTTCTAATATCGAGTGAAATGCCTTGGCACCTTGACTCATTCCCATATGAACGGATCGCCCACTGCACCTCATTTTTCGTTGTTCTACTATTTAAGATGCTCGTAATGACACTCTCATCACGTGATGGCTTTAATTGAATGCACGAAAAGTATTAAGCAAAATGCTCTAGCACCGTGACTTACATTTGCGAATGAATAGGCAGACCGTCACTCCAGTCCCCTGTAACATTTAACGCCCTGTCTGCAAAAAAATGGGTGCAACACGAGTGCTTCCTAAGAGGTCACCCATCGTAGAACTACTGTCGCCCAAGCATGCTTAACTGCAGAGTTCTGATGGATCCCGTGAACTAGTGCTGGTATGATCGCACCCTTCTAATTTGTGTCGCAAAGACATATATCCCTTCTCCTTCCCTCTCCCTTCCCATCATTTGTTTCTCTGTGCGCGAAATGCACCTCTACTTCTAGTTCTAATATCGAGCGAAATACCCCGGTGCCACGACTTATGTCTATATGAACGGAACACCCGCCACACCTCCTTTTTTGTTGTTCTACTAAGTAAGATGCTTGTAATAATAATCTTATCATGTGGTGGGTTATAATTGAATGCACGAATAATATTAAGCAAAATGCTCCGGCGCCGTGACTCACGTTTGTGAATTAACCTGCGACTGTCGCTCTAGTCCCGCGTAACATTTAATGCCCCATCTGCAAAAAAAAGGGTACAACATGAGAACTTCCTAGGAGATCACCCATCCTAGTACTATCGCCCAAGCACGATTAACTATAAAGTTCGATGGGATTCGATGCATTAGTACTAGTATGATCGCACACCTTCCATTCCGCGCTGCAAATACATATACCACTTCTCCTTCCCTCTCCCCTCTCATCATTTATTTTGTTGTGCGTGCACACCGCACCTCTGTTTCTAGTTCTAATATCAAGCGAAATGCTAAGGCATCTCAACTCATGCCCAGATGAACAGACCGCCCGTCACAACTCTATTTTTATTGTTCTACTATGTAAGATAATTGTGATGACATTCTTATCTCGTGATGGACTATAAATGAATGCATGAAAAATCTGGCGCCACGACTCATGCCAGCGGACTGTGGCTCCTATTGTGCATAACGTTTAACACCCCATCTGTAAAAAAAGGGGCCCAACATGAAGACTACCCAAAAATCACCCATCATAGTACTACTCTCGCCAAAGCACGCTAAACTACGGAGTTCGATGGGATCTGGTGCATTAGCGCTAGCATGATCACACCTCTTCTATTTGGCGCTACAAATACATATACCCCTTCTTCCCCCACTGTTATTTATTTCGCTATGCACGAACACCGCACCTCTGCTTATAGTTCTAATATAGAGCAAAATGCTCCAGCGCCTTGACTCACGCCCAGATGAACGGACTACCCCCTGCACCTCGTTTTTGGTTATTCTACTATGTAAGATGCTCGTACTGACACTCTTATCACGTGGTGAACTATAAATAAATTTATGAAAAATATTAAGAAAAATGTCTTTGCGTTGCGACTCACTCCGAGGGACAATGGCTTTGATCGCGCATAATGTTTAACGTCCCGTCAGCAAAAAAACGAGTGAAAAATGAAAACTTTCCAGGAGGTCACCCATCCTAGTACTACTTCCGCCCAATCACACTTAACTACGAAATTCGATGGGATCCAGTGAATTAATGCAGGTATGATCGCACCCCTTCCATTCCACGCTGCAAGTACCTATACCCCTTCTCCTTCCCTCCCCCTCTTGTCATTTGTTTCGTTGTGCGCACACACCAACCGTCTATTTCTAGTTCTAATATCAAATGAAATACCCCGGCACCTCGACTCACGCCCAGATGAATGGATCGCCCGCCGTACCTCATTTTTCATTGTTATACTATGTAAGATACTCATAATGACACTCTTATCATGTGGTGGACTATAAATAAATGCACAAAAAATGTTAAGCAAAATTTTCAGGCCCCGCGACTCGCACCGGCAGAGTATGGCTCTGATTGCACTTAACGTTTAACACCCCGTCTACAAAAAAACGGGTTCAACACGATAACTTTCCAAGAGATCACCCATCCTAGAACTAATCTCGCCCAAGCACGCTTGACTACAGAGTTCTCATGGGATTCTGTGCATTAGTGTTTGTATGATCGCAACTGTCCCATTGCCCACTGCAAATACATATAGCCCTTCTCCTTCCCTCCCCCCCTCCCATTATTTATTTCGCTGTGCGGGCATACCGCATCTCTACTTCTGGTTCTAATATAAAGTAAAATGCCATGTCGCTTTGACTCACACCCAGAAGAACGGAGGCCCGCTATGCCTCATTTTTCGCTGTTCTACTATGTAAGACTCTCGTAATGAGACTCTTATAACGTGGTGGACTACAAATAAGTGCACGTAAAATATTAAGCAAATGTTTGAACGTCACTACTCATGCTAGCGGACTGTGGCTTCGATCGCGCGTAACGTTTGACGCCCCATCTGCAAAAAGACAGGTGAAAGAAGAGAACTTCTAAAGAGGTCACACATCCTAGTACTACTCTCACCCAAGCACGCTTAACTATGGAGTTCGATGGGATTCGGTGCATTAATGCTAGTATGATTGTACCCCTTCTATTCCGCGCTTCAAATGCATATACCCCTTCTCCTTCCCTCCCCTTACCCGTCATTTTTTTGCTGTGCGCGCACACCGCACCTCTGTTTATAGTTCTAATATCAAGCGAAATGCCCTGACACCTCAACTTACGCCAGAAGAAAGGACCGCCCGTCGTACCTTATCTTTCTTTATTCTACTATGTAAGATGTTCATAATGACACTCTTATCACGTGGTAGACTACAAATAAATGCACGAAAAAATAGTAAGCAAAATTTTCTGGCAATGCGACTCATGCCAGGGGATTGTGGCTCCGATCACATATATCGTTTTCTGCCCCGTTTGCAAAAAGACAGTTCAACATGAGGACTTCTCAGGAGGTTACCGATCCTAGTACTACTCTTGCCCAAGCATGCTTAACTGCATAGTTCGATGGGATCCGGTGCATAAGTGCTGGTATGACCGCACCCCTTCCATTCTGCATTACAAATACATCTACACATTCTCCTTTGCTCCCATCTTCCATCATTTTTTTCGCTGTGCGCGCACACTACATCTCTGTTTCTAGTTCTAATATCAAGAAAAAATGCCCAAGCGCCTCGACTTATGCCCAGATTAAAAGACCACCTGCCACATCTTTTTTTGTTGTTGTTGTTTTACTATATGAGATGCTCGTAAGGACTCTCTTATCACGTGGTGGACTATAAATGAGTGCACAAAAAAAAAGTAAGCAAAATGCCTCGGCGCGGCGACTCACGTCGGCAAATGAACTAGCAGACTATGGCTTCGGTCGCGCATAACGTTTGATGCCTTGTCCGTAAAAAGACGGGTGCAACACAAGCACTTCCCAGGAGGTCACTCATCCTAGTACTACTCTCGCCCAAACACACTTAACTACAGATTATGATGGGATTCGATGCATTAGTGCTAGTATGATCCCACCCGTCCTATTCCTCACTTCAAATACATATATCCCTTCTCTTTCCCTCCCCTCTCCCATCATTTGTTTCATTCTGTGTGAACACAACTCTACTTCTAGTTGTAATATCAAACAAAATGCTCTGTTGTCTCGACTCACGCCCAGATAAACGGACCGACCGTCGCACCTATGTTTTGCTTGTTCTATTATTTATGATGCTCGTAATGACACTCTTGTCACGTAGTGGACCATAAATGGATGCACGAAAAATATTAAGAAAAAGACAAGTGCAACACGAGAACTTCCCAGAGGTCACCCATCCTAGTACTACTCTCGCCCAAACATACTTAATTGTAGAGTTCTAATGAGATCCGGTGCATTAATGCTAGTATGATCGCACTGGTTTCATTCTGCGTTGCAAATACATACACTCCTTCTCCTTCTCTCCTCCCTCCCATCATTTATTACTATTTGCGTGCACACTGCACCTCTCCTTCTCGTTTTAATATCAAGTAAAATTTCCTGGCGCCGTGACTCACATTTTCGAAAAAACAAGCAGACCATAGTTCTAGTCGAGCGTAACGTCGAGTGACTCATTTACAAAAAAATAGGTGCAACATGAGGACTTCCGAGGAGGACACCCATCCTAGTACCACTCTCGCAAAAGCACACTTAACTTCGGAGTTCTGATGGAATCCAGTGCATTAGTGCTGGTATGATCGCATCTGTTTCATTCCACGCTGCAAATACATACACTACTTCTCCTTCCCTCATCCTCCCATTATTTGTTTCTATGTGCGTGCACACTGTACCTCTCCTTCTCGTTCTAATATCAAGTAAAATGCCCTGGTGCCGTGACTCACATTTGCGAATAAGCCAGCGCACCATAGTTCTAGTTGCACGTAACGTCGAACGACCCATCTCCAAAAAAATAGGTGCTACACGAGGACTTCCCAAGAGGTCACCACTCCTAGTACTACACTCGCCCAATCACATTTAACTGCGAAGTTCTGATGGGATCCGGTAAATTAGTGATGGTATAATTGCACCTGTTTCATTTAGCGCTGCAAATACATACACTCCTTCTACTTCCTTATCCCCTCATGTCATTTGTTTCTTTGTGCGTGCACACTGCACCTCCCCATCTTGTTCTAATATTAAGAAAAATGCCCCGGCGCCGTGACTCATATTTGCGAACAACCAGCAAACCATAGTTCTAGTCGCGCGTTACATCGAACGACCCATCTGTAAAAAAATGGGTGCAACACGAGAACTTCCCAAGAGGTCACTACTCTTACTACTACACTCGCCTAAGCACATTTAACTACGAAGTTCTGATGGGATCTAGTGAATTAGTGATGGTATAATGACACTCGTTTCATTCCGCGATGCAAATACATACACCCCTTCTCCTTCCCTCCCCCCTCTGGTCATTTGTTTCCCTATGCGTGCACATTGCACCTCCCATTATCGTTCTAAATCAAGTAAAATGCCCCGGCGCCGTGACTCACATTTGCGAATAAACCAGTGGACCATAGTTCTAGTCGCGCGTAACGTCGAAGGACCAATCTACAAAAAAATGGGTAAAACACGAGGACTTCGAAAGAGGTCACCCATCCTAGTACTACTATCACCCAACCACACTTAACTGTGGAGTTTTGATTGGATCCGATGTATTAGTGCTGGTGTGATTGCACCTGTTTCATTCCTTACTGCAAATACATACATTCCTTCTCCTTCCCTCCCCCTTCCATCATTTGTTTCCTTGTGCGTGCACAATACATCTCTCCTTCTCGTTCTAATATCAAGTGAAATACCCCAGCGCCGTGACTCATATTTGCGAATAAACCAGCGGACCATAATTCCAGCCGCGCCTAACGGCGAACGACCCATCTGCAAAAAAATGGGTGCAACACGAGGACTTCCCAGGAGGTCACCACTCCTAGTACAACACTTGCCCAAGAACATTTAACTGCAGAGTTCTTATGGGATTCGGTGAATTAGTGATGGTATAATGGCACCTGTTTCATTTCGCGCTGCAAATACATACACTCCTTCTCCTTCCCTCCCCCTCCCGTCATTTGTTTCCTTGTTCGTGCACACTGCACCTCTCATTCTCGTTCTAATATCAAGTAAAATGCCCCGGCGGCGTGATTCACATTTGTGAATAAACCAGTGAAACATAATTCTAGTCGTGCGTAACGTCGAACGACCCATCTGTAAAAAATTGGGTGTAACATGAGGACTTCCCAAGAGGTCACCACTCTTAGTACTACACTCACCCAAGCACATTTAACTGTAGAGTTCTGATGGGATCTGGTGAATTAGTGATGGTACAATGGCACCTGTTTCATTCTGCGCTGCAAATACATACACTCCTTCTCCTTCCTTCCCTCCTCCCATCATTTGTTTCCATGTGCGTGCACACTACACCTCTCATTCTCATTCTAATATCAAGTAAAATGCCCCAGTGCCGTGACTCAAATTTGTAAATAAACCAGCGGACCATAGTTTCAGTCGCGCGCAACGTCAAACGACCCATCTACAAAAAAATGGATGCAATACGAGGACGTTCCAGGAGGTCATCCATCCTAGTACTACTCTCGCTCGAGCATACTTAATATCGGAGTTCCGATAGGTTCCAGTGCATTAGTCCTGGTATGATCGCACCTGTTTGCTTTCGCGCTGCAAGTACATACAATCCTTCTTCTTCCCTTCCCACTCTCGTCAATTGTTTCCTTGTGCGTGCACACTGCACCTCTCCTTCTCGTTCTAAAATCAATTAAAATGCCTCGGCGCTGTGATTGACATTTGCGTCTAAATCAGTGGATAATAATTCAAGTCACGCGTAACGTCGAATGACCTATCTGCCAAAAAATGGGTGCAACACGAGGACTTCCAAGGAGGTCACCCATTCTAGTACTACTCTCGCCCAAGCACACTTAACTGTGAAGTTCTGATGGGATCAAGTGCATTAGTGCTGGTATGATCGCACCTGTTTACTTCCGTGCTGCAAATACATACACTACTCCTTCCGTTCCCCCTCTCGTCATTCTTTTCCTATTGCGTGCACACTGCACCTCTCCTTGTTATTCTAATACCAATTAAAATGTCCCTCCGCCGTTATTAACATTTGTGTATAAACCAGAGGATCATAGTTCCAGTCGCGCGTAACGTCGAATGACCCATTTGAAAAAAATTGGTGCAACACGAGGACTTCTCAGGAGATCGCACATCCGAGTACTACTCTCGCCCAAGCACACTTAATTGCGGTGTTCTGATGGGATCCGGTGCATTAGGGCTGATATGATCGCACTTATTTCATTCCGCGCTGCAAATGCATACATTCCTTCTCCTTTCCTCCCCCCTCCTTTTATTTGTTTCCTTGTGCGTTCACACTGCACCTTTCCTTCTCCTTCTAATATCAAGTAAAATGCCCCGATGCCGTGACTCATATTTGCGAATAAACCAGCGAGCAATAGTTCTAGTCGCGCGTAACATCGAACGACCCATCTGCAAAAAAAATTTTTGCAACACGAGGACTTCCAAGGAGGTGACCCATCCTAGTACTACTCTCGACCAAGCAGACTTAACTGCAGAGTTCTGATTGGATCCGGTGCATTAGTGCTGCTATGATTGCACATCTTTCATTCTGCGCTACAAATACATACACTCCTTCTCATTCCCTCCCCACTCCCGTCATTTTTTTTCCTTCTGCGTGTACAATGCACCTCTCATTCTTATTCTAATATCAAGTAAATTGCCAAAGTGCCGTGACTCACATTTGCGAATAAACCAGCGGATAATTGATCTAGACGCGCGCAACGTCGAATGACTCATCTGTAAAAAAATTGGTGCAACACGAGGACTTCCCAGGAGGTTACCCATCCTAGTAATACTCTCACCCAACCAAACTTAACTGCGGAGTTCAGATGGGATCCGGTGCATTAATGCATGTATGATCGCACCTGTTTCATTCTGCACTGCAAATACATACACTCCTTCTTCTTCCCTCTCCCCTCCCGTCATTTGTTTCCTTGTGCGTGCACACTACACCTCTCCTTCTCCTTCTAATAACAAATAAAATGCCCCTACGCCGTGACACACATTTATGAATAAACTAACAGACTATATTTCAAGTCACACGTAATGTCGAGCGACCCATCTACAAACAAATGGGTGCAACACGAGTACTTCTGAGGAGGTCACCCATCCTAGTACTACTATCGCCCAAACAAACTTAAATGCAGAGTTATGATGGGATCCGGTTCATTAGTTCTGGTATGATCGCATTTGTTTCATTCCGCGCTTCAAATACATATACTCCTTCTCATTCCCTCCCCCTCCCATCATTTGTTTCCTTATGCGTGCATAATTCACCCCTCCTTCTTGTTCTAATATGAAGTAAAATGCCCCTGTGTCGTGACTCACATTTGCGAATAAACCAGCGGACCGTAGTTCCAGTCACACGTAACGTCGAACGACCCATCTGCAAAAAAATAGGTGCAACACGAGGACTTCGAAGGAGGTCACCCATCCTAGTACTACTATTGCCCAAGCACCCTTAACTGTGAAGTTCTGATTGGATCTAGTGCATTAGTGCTGGTATGATCGCACCTGTTTTATTTCGCGCTGCAAATATATACACTCCTTCTCCTTCCCTCCCCCCTCCCCTCATTTGTTTCCCTGGGCGTCCATACTGCACCTCTAATTCTCCTTATAATATCAAGTAAAATACCCCAGTGCCGTGACTCATATTTACGAAAAAACCAGTGGACCATAATTACAGTCGCGCGTAGTGTCGAACGACCCATCAACAAAAGAATAGATGAAACAGGAGAACTTTCTATGAAGTCACCCATCCTAGTACTACACTCGCCCAAGCACACTTAACAACAGAGTTCTGATGGGATCCGGTGCATTAGTGCTGGTATGATTGCACCTGTTTTCTTCTGCGCTGCAAATACATACACTCCTTCTCCTTCCCTCCCCCCTCCCGTCATTTGTTTCCTTGTGCGTGCATACTGCACCTCCCATTCTCATTCTAATATCAATTAAAATGCCCTGGCACCGTGACTAACTTTTTTGTATAAACCACCGGACCATAGTTTCAGTCGCGTGTAACATCGAACGACCCATAAAAAAAAAGGGTGCAACACGAGGACTTATAAGGAGGTCACCCGTCCTAGTATTACTCTCGCCCAAGCAAACCTAACTACAGAGTTCTGATGGGATCCGGTGCATTAGTGCTGGTATGATCGCACATCTTTCATTCCGCGCTGCAAATACATACACTCCTTCTCCTTCCCTCTCCCCTCCCGTCATTTATTTCATTGTGCGTGCACACTGCACCTCTCATTCTCGTTCTAATATCAAGTAAAATGCCCCAGCGTCGTGACTTACTTTTGCGAATAAACCAGCAGATCATAGTTCCAGTCGCGCATAACGTTGAATGACCCATCTGTAAAAAAATGGGTGCAACATGAGGACTTCCCAGGAGCTCACCCATCCTGGTACTACTCTCATTTAAGCACACTTAACTGTGAAGTTTTGATGGAATTCGGTGCATTAGTGCTGGTATGATCGCACTTGTTTCATTTCGTGCTGCAAATACATACATTCCTTCTCCTTCCCTCCCCCCTCCCGTCATTTATTTCCTTGCGCGTGCACACTGCACCTCTACTTCTCGGTCTAATATCAAGTAAAATGCCCTGGCTCCGTGACTCACATTTATGAATAAACGAGCGGACCATAGTTCCAGTCGTGCGTAACATCGAACGAACCATCTGCAAAAAAATGGTTGCAACACGAGTACTTCTTAAAAGGTCACCCATCCGAGTTTTACTCCCGCCCAAGCACACTTGACTGTAGAGTTCTGATGGGATCTAGTGCATTAGTGCTGGTATGACCGTGCTTGTCTCATTTCGCGCTGCAAATACATACACTCCTTCTCCTTTCCTCCCCCTTACCCTAATTTGTTTCCTTATGCGTGCACACTGCACCTCTGCTTCTCACTCTAATATCAAGTAAAATTCTCCGGGGCCGTGGCTCACATTTATGAATAAACCAGCGGACCATAATTCCAGTCGCGTGTAACGTCGAACGACCCATCTACAAAAAAATGGGTGCAACACGAGGACTTCCCAAGAGGTGAACCATCCTAGTACTACTCTCGCCCAAGAAAACTTAACTGCGGAGTCTGATGGGATCATGTGAAATTGTGCTCGTATGATCGCACCTGTTTCATTCCCCGCTGCAAATACATACACTCCTTTTCCTTTCCTCCCCCCTCCCGTCATTTGTTTCCTTGTGCGTACACACTGCACCTCTCATTCTCGTTCTAATATCAAGTAAAATACCCGACGCCGTGACTCAAATTTATAAATAAACCAGCAGACCATAGTTCCAGTAATGCGTAATGTCAAACGACCCATTTGCAAAAAAAATGGTTGCAACACGAGGACATCCCAGGAGGTCACCACTCCTAGTACTACATTCGCCCAAGCACATTTAACTGCGGAGTTTTGATGAGATTCGGTGAATTAATGATGGTATAATGGCACTTGTTTCATTCCGCGCTTTAAATACATACACTCTTTCTCATTCCTTCCCCCCTCCCGTCATTTGTTTCCTTGTGCGTGCACACTGCACTTTTGCTTCACGTTCTAATATCAAGTAAAATGCCCAGGCGAATGACTCACTTTTACGAATAAACCAGTGGAACATAGTTCTAGTCGCGCGTAACGTCGAACGACCCATTTGAAAAAAAAAGGTGCAACATGAGTTCTTCCCAAGAGGTCACCCATTCTAGTTCTACTCTCGCCCAGGCACACTTAACTGCAGAGTTCTGATGGAATCCGGTGCGTTAGTGCTGGTATGATCGCACCTGTTTTCTTCCGCTCTGCAAATACATACACTCCTTCTCATTCCCTCTCCCATTCCGTAATTTGTTTCCTTGTGTGCACCTCTCCTTCTCGTTCTAATATCAATTAAAATGTCTTGACGTCGTGACATACATTTGCGAATAATCCAGTGGACTACAGTTTCAGTTGTGCGTAACGTCAAGCGACCCATCTGCAAAAAAATGGGTGCAATACGAGCACTTCCGAGGGGGTCACCCATCCTAGTACTACTCTCGCCCAAGCAAACTTCAATGCAGAGTTCTGATGGGATCCGGTGCATTACTCTTGGTATGATCGCACCTATTTCATTACGCGCTGCAAATAAATACACTCATCCTCATTCCCTCCCCCCACCCGTCATTTGTTTCCTTGTGCGTGCACACTGCACCTCTCTTTCTTGTTTTAATATCAAGTAAAATGCATCAGCACCGTGACTCACATTTTCGAATAAATCAGCGGACCATAGTTCCAGTCGCGCGTAACGTCGAATGACCCATCTGGAAAAAAATAAGTGCAATACGAGTACTTCCCAAGAGGTCACCCATCCCAGTACAACTCTCACCCAAGCACACTTAAATGCTGAGTTTAGAAGGGATCCGGTGCATTAGTGCTGGTATGATCGCACTTGTTTTATTCTGCGCTGCAAATAGATACACTCCTTCTCCTTCCCTCCCTCCTCCCGTCATTCGCTTCCTTGTGCGTGCACACTGCACCCCTCATTCTTGTTCTAATATCAACTAAAATTTCCAGCGTCGTGACTCACATTTGCAAAGAAACTAGCGGACCATAGTTCGAGTCGTGCGTCGAACGACCCATCTACAAAAAAATAGATGAAACACGAGTACATCCCAAGAGGTCACCCATCCGAGTTTTACTCTCGCCCAAGCACACTTAATTGCAGAGTTCTGATCGGATCCGGTGTATTAGTGCTGGTATGATTGCACCTGTTTTATTTCTCCCAACAAATACATACACTCATTCTCCTTTCCTCCCCCCTTCCCTCATTTGTTTCCTTGTGCGTGCACACTGCACGTCTATTTCTCGTTCTAATATGAAGTAAAATGCTCCAGCGTCGTGACTCACATTTGTGAATAAACTAGCGAATCATAATTCTAGTCGCGTGTAACATCGAACGATCCATCTACAACAAAAAGGGTGCAACACAAGGACTTCCTAGGTGGTCAACCATCCTAGTACTACTCTCGGCCAAACAAACTTAACTGCGGAGTTCTAATTAGATCCAATGCATTTATGCTGGTATGATCGCACCTGTTTCATTCCGCACTACAAATACATACACTACTTCTCCTTCCCTCCCCCCTCTCGTCATTTGTTTTCTTATGCGTGCACACTGCACCTCTCCTTCAAGTAAAATGGTTCGGCACCGTGACTCACATTTGTGAATAAACCAGCGGACCATAGTTCCAGTCGTGCATAACGTCAAATGCCCCATCTGAAAAAAATAGGTGCAACACAAATGACTTCCCAGAAGGTCACCACTCCTAGTACTACACTCGCACAAGCACATTTAACTGCAAAGTTCTGATGAGATCCGGTGAATTAGTGATGGTATCATAACACCTGTTTTATTTCGCGCTGCAAATACATATACTCATTATCCTTCCCTCCCCCTTCCTGTCATTTGTTTCCTTGTGCGTGCACACTGCACCTCTTTTTCTCGTTCTAATATCAAGTAAAATGCCTTGGCGCCGTGACTCACATTTGCGAATAAACCAGCGGACCATACTTCCAGCCACGCGTAACGTCGAATGCCCCATATGAGAAAAATGGGTGCAACACAAGGACTTCCCAAGAGGTCACCCATTCTAGTACTACTCTCACCCAAGCACACTTGACTGCAGAGTTTTGATGGAATCCGATGCATTAGTGTTGGCATAATGGAACTTGTTTTATTCTGCGCTCCAAATACATACACTCCTTCTCTTTCTCTCCCCTATTCCCTCATTTGTTTCATTCTGCATGCACACTGCACATTTTCTTCTCATTCTAATATCAAGTAAAATACCCCGGCACCGTGACTCACATTTGCAAATAAACCAGCGAAACATAGTGCCAGTTGCACGTAACGTCGAACGACCTATCTCAACTCATGCCCGTATGAATGGATCGCCCGAGTGGCTCTCGTTTTTTTTTGCTCTACTATTTAAGATGCTCGCAATGACATTGTCACCACGTGATGGACTTTAATATAATGTTAGAAAAATATTAAGAAAAATTCTCTGGTCCCGTGACTTACGTTTGCAAATGAACCAGCGGACCATCGCTAGGTCCAGTTGAATGTTTAACGCCCCGTTTGTAAAAAGAAGGGTGCAAAACGAGAAGTTTCTAAGAGATCACCCATCAATGTATTACTCTCGCCCAAGCACACTTAACTGCCGAGTTCTCATGAGGTCACCACTTCTAGAACTACACTCGCCCAAACACATTTAGCTGCAGAGTTGTGATGGGATCCGGTGAATTAGTGATGGTATAATGGTACCTGTTTCATTCTGCGCTCCAAATACATACACTCCTTCTCCTTCCCTCCCTCCTCCCGTCATTTGTTTCCTTGTGCGTATACACTGCACCTCTCCTTCTCGTTTTAATGTAAAGTAAAATGCCCCGGTGCCGTGACTTGCATTTGTGAATAAACCAGCGGACCATAGTTCCAGTTGCGCGTAACGTCGAACGACCCATCTCGACTCATGCCCACATGAACGGATCTCTTGTCGCCTCTCTTTTTTGTTGTTCTACTATTTAAGATTCTCGTAATGACACTCTCATCACGTGATGAGCTTTAATTGAATGCTGGAAAAATATTAAGAAAAATGCTCTGTTTCCGTGACTCATGTTTGCAAATGGACCGGCGGACCATCGCTCCAGTCCAGTTGAATGTTTGATGCCCCGTTTGCAAAAAGAAAGATGCAACACGAGGATTTCCCTGGAGGTCACCACTTCTAGTACTACACTCGCCTAAGAACATTTAACTGCGGAGTTCTGATGGGATCCGATGAATTAGTGATGGTATAATGGCACCTGTTTCATTCTGCACTCCAAATACGTTCACTCTTTCTCATTTATTTCCTTGTACGTGCACACTGCACCTTACCTTCTCGTTCTAATATCAAGTAAAATGCCTCGGCGCTGTGACTCACATTTGTGAATAAACCAGTGGATCATAGTTCGAGTCGTGCGTAACATCGAACGACCCATCTGCAAAAAAATGGGTGCAACACGAGTACTTCACAGGATCGCCCATCCTAGTATTACTCTCGCCCAAGCAAACTTAACTGCGGAGTTCTGATGGGATCCGGTGCAATAGTGCTGGTATGATCGCACCTATTTCATTCCACGCTGCAAATACATACACTCCTTCTACGTCCCTCCCCCATCCCGTCATTTGTTTCCTTGTGCGTGCACACTGCAGCTCTCTTTCTCATTCTAATATCAATTAAAATGCCTCGGAGCCGTGACTAACATTTGCGTATAAACCAGTGGACCATAGTTCCAGTCGCACGTAATGTCGAACAACCCATTTGTAAAAAAATGGGTTCAACACGAGGACTTCCCAGGAGGTCACCTTTCCTAGTACTACTCTCACCCATGCACACTTAACTGTGGAGTTATGATGGGATCCAATGCATTAGTGCTAGTATGATCGAACCTTTTTGCTTCTGCGCTGCAAATACATACACTTCTTCTCCTTCCTTCCCCCCACCCGTCATTTGTTTTCTTGTGCGTGCGCACTGCACCTCTCTTTCTCGTTCTAATATCAATTAAAATGCCCCGTTGCCGTGACTCACATTTGCGTATAAACCAGTGGATAATAGTTCTTGTCATGCGTAACGTCGAATGACCCATCTGAAAAAAAATAGGTGCAACACGAGGACTTCCCAATAGGTCACCCATCAGAGTACTACTCTCTCTCAAGCACACTTAATTGCGGAGTTCTGATGGGATCCGGTGCATTAGTGCTGGTATGATTGCACCATTTTCATTTTGCGCTGCTAATACATACACTCCTTCTCCTTTCCTCATCCATTCCATTATTTATTTTCTTGTGCGTGCACACTACACCTCTCTTTCTTGTTCTAGTATCAAGTAAAATGCCCCGGCGCCGTGACTCACATTTGCGAATAAATCAGCGAACAATTGTTCTAGTCGCGCGTAATGTCGAACGATCTATCTGAAAAAAAATGGGTGCAACATGAGGACTTCCTAGGAGGTCAGCACTACTTCTCGTTTTTTGTTATTCTATTTTGTAATATGCTCGTAGACACTCTTATCACGTGATGAACTTTAATTGAATGCATAAAAAATATTAAACAAAATGCCCCAGCACCGTTACTTACGTTTGCGAATGAACAGGTGGACCGTCGCTCCGGTCCCGCGTAACGTTTAACGCCTAGTATGAAAAAAGAAGGATGCAACATGAGAGCCGAGAGCCTCCCAGGAGGTAACCCATTCCAGTACTACTCTCACCCAAGCATGCATAACTGCAGAGTTTTGATGGGATCCGGTGAATTAGTACTGGTACGATCGCACGTTTTCTTATGTGGGCCGCAAATACATATGCCCCTTCTCCTTCCCTCTCCCCTCCTGTCATTTGATTCACTGTGCGCGCACGTCACCTCTTCTTCTAATTCTAATATTAAGGGAAATGCCCCGGCGCCTCTACTCATGCCCCTATGAACGGATCGCCCACCGCACCTCATTTTTTGTTGTTATATAATGTAAGGTGCTAGCAATGACACTCTTATCACGTGATTTGTTTTAATTGAATGTGTAAAAAATATTAAGAAAAATGCCCCGGCGAACCGTCGCTTCGGTCCTGCGTAACATTTAACTCCCCATCTGTAGAAAAAACGGTGCAACACGAGCACTTCTCATAAGGTCACGCATCTTAGTACTACTCTCGCCCAAGAACTCTTGACTGCGGAGTTCTGATGGGATCCGGTGAACTAGTGCTGGTATGATCGCAATCGTTTTGGTTTGCGCCGCAAATACATATACCCCTTCTCCTTTCCTCTTCCTTCCCATCATTTATTTCACTATGGGCGCAACTCACCTCTGCTTCTAGTTCTAATATCGAGCTAAATGCCCCGGCTCCTCGACTCATATCTATATTGTAACACCCGCCGCACCTCTTTTTTTATTGTTCTACTATGTAAGATACTCGCAATGATACTCTCAATACGTGATGGCTTTAATTGAATGCACGAAAAATATTAAGCAAAATGTCTTGGCGCCGTGACTCACATTTGTGAATGAACTGCCAGACCGTCGCTCTTGTCCCACGTAACATTTAATGCCCCATCTACAAAAAGAAGGGTGCAACACGAGTACTTCCTAAGAGGTTGCCCATCCTACTACTACTCTCACCCAAACACACTTGACTGTGGAGTTCTGATGGGATCCGGTGAACTAGTACTGGTATGATCGCAGCCCTTCTAATTTGTGCCGCAAAGACATATAACACCCCTCCTTCTCTCTCCCTTCCTGTCATTTGTTTCGCTATGTGTGCAAGTCACCTCTACTTCTAGTTTTAATATCGAGCGAAATGCCTTGGTACCTCAACTCATGCCCATATGAACGAATCGCCCGCCGCACCTCATTTTTCGTTGTTATACTATTTAGGATGCTTGCAACGACACTCTCATCACGTGATGGCTTTAATTGAATGCACGAAAAGTATTAAGCAAAATGCTCTAGCACCGTGACTTACATTTGCGAATGAATAGGCAGACCGTCGCTCCAGTCCCCTGTAACATTTAATGCCCTGTTTGCAAAAAAATGGGTGCAACACGAGTTCTTCCTGTTCTAATATCGAGCGAAATGCCCCGGTGCCACGACTTATGTCTATAAGAACGGAACACTCGCCACACCTCCTTTTTTGTTGTTCTACTAAGTAAGATGCTCGTAATAATAATCTTATCATGTGGTGGGCGATAATTGAATGCACGAATAATATTAAGCAAAATGCTCCGGCGCCGTGACTCACGTTTGTGAATTAACCTGCGACTGTCCCGCGTAACATTTAACGCCCCATCTGCAAAAAAAAAGGTGCAACATGAGAACTTCCTAGGAGATCACCCATCCTAGTACTACTTTCGCCCAAACACGATTAACTACGAAGTTCGATGGGATCCGATGCATTAGTGCTAGTATGATCGCACACCTTCCATTCCGCGCTGCAAATACATATACCACTTCTCCTTCCCTCTCCCCTCTCATCATTTATTTTGTTGTGCGTGCACACCGCACCTCTGTTTCTAGTTCTAATATCAAGCGAAATGCTAAGGCATCTCAACTCATGCCCAGATGAACAGACCGCCCGTCACAACTCTATTTTTATTGTTCTACTATGTAAGATAATCATGATGACATTCTTATCTTGTGATGGACTATAAATGAATGCATGATAAATATTAAGCAAAATGTCCAAATACCACGACTCATACTGGCGGACTATCGTTCCGATCACGCGTGACATTTAACGCCCCGTCTATAAAAAGACGGTTGGAACACGAGGACTTCGCAGGAGGTCACCCATCCTAATACTGTTTTCACCAGAGCACGCTTAACTGCGAAGTTCGACAGGATCCGATGCGTTAGTGTTGGTATGATCGCACCCCTTCCATTTCGTGCTGCAAATGCATATACCCCTTCTTTTTCCCTCCCCCCACCCGTCATTTATTTCGCTGTGCATGCACACTACACCTCTGTTTCTAGTTTTAATATCAAGCGAAATATCCGGGCACCTTGACTCACGCCTAGATAAACGGACCACCTGTCGTACCTTATTTTTCCTTGTTCTACTATATAAGATACTCCTAATGACACTCTTCTCATGTGGTGGACTATAAATGAATGCACGAAAAATATTAAGCAAAATATTCTGGCGCCACAACTCATGCCGGCAGACTATGGCTCCTATTGCGCATAACGTTTAACACCCCATCCGTAAAAAGATGGGCGCAACACGAGGACTTCCCAAAAGATCTCCCATCCTAGTACTACTCTCGCCAAAACACGCTCAACTATGGAGTTCGATGGGATCCGGTGCATTAGTGCTAGTATGATCGCACCTCTTCTATTTTGCACTACAAATACATATATCCTTATCCCTCCCTCCCCCTGTTATTTGTTTTGCTATGTGCGAACACCGCACCTCTGCTTATAGTTCTAATAAAGAGCAAAATGCTCCGGCGCCTCGACTCACGCCCATATTAATAAACTACCCCCTGCACCTCGTTTTTCATTATTCTACTATATAAGATGCTCGTAATGACACTCTTATTATGTGGCGAACTATAAATGAATGCACGAAAAATATTAAGAAAAATGTCTTGGTGTTGCGACTCACTCCGAGGGACAACGGCTTTGATCACGCATAATGTTTAACGTCCTGTCAGCAAAAAAACGAGTGGAACATGAGAACTTTCCAGGAGGTCACCCATCCTAGTACTATTTTCGCCCAAACACACTTAACAATGAAATTCAATGGGATCTAGTGCATTAGTGTAGGTATGATCGCACCCCTCCAATTCCACGCTGCAAGTACATATACCTCTTCTCCTTCCCTCCCCCCTCCCGTCATTTGTTTCGTTATGCGCACACACCACACCTTTGTTTCTAGTTCTAATATCAAGGGAAATAACCTGGCACCTCGACTCACGCCCAGATGAATGGATCTCCCGCTGTACCTCATTTTTTATTGTTATACTATGCAAGATACTCGTAATGACACTCTTATCACGTGGTGAACTATAAATGAATGCACGAAAAATATTAAGCAAAATGTTTCAACGTCGCTACTCATGCCGGCGGACTGTGGCTCTGATTGCGTGTAACGTTTGGTGCCCCATCTGCAAAAAGACGGGTGAAACAAGAGAATTTGCCTAGAGGTCACCCATCCTAGTACTACTTTCGCCTAAGCACGCTTAACTACGGAGTTCGATGGGATCTGGTGTATTAATACTAGTATGATTGCACCCCTTCCATTCCGCGCTGCAAATACATATACCCCTTCTCCTTTCCTCCCCCACCAGTCATTTTTTTCGCTATGTGCGAACACCGCACCTCTGTTTATAGTTCTAATATCAAGTGAAATGCCCCGACAACTCGACTCACGCCAGAAGAAAGGACCGCCCGCCGTACCTCATTTTTCTTTATTATACTATGTAAGATGCTCGTAATGACACTCTTATCATGTGGTAGACTATAAATGAATGCACGAAAAAATTGTAAGCAAAATTTTTTGGCAACGTGATTCACGCCAGCAGATTGTGGCTCCGACCACATGTATCGTTTTATGCTCCGTTTGCAAAAAGATAGTGCAACACGAGGACTTCTCATAAGGTTACCGATCCTAGTACTACTCTCGCCCAAGCATGCGTAACTGCATAGTTCGATGGGATCCGGTGCATTAGTGCTGGTATGATCGCACCCCTTCCATTCAGCATTGCAAATACATATACCCCTTTTCCTTTCCTCCCCTCTCCCGTCATTTTTTTTGCTGTGCGCGCACACTGCATCTCTATTTCTAGTTCTAATATCAAGCAACATGCCCCAGCGCTTCGAATTATGCCCAAATTAAAGGACCACTCGCGACACCTTTTTTTTCGTTGTTCTACTGTGTAAGATGCTTGTAATAACTCTCTTATCACGTGGTGGACTATAAATGAGTTCACAAAAGAAAGTAATTAAAATGCCACAGCGCAGCGACTCACACCGGCAAATGAACCAGCAGACTATGGCTCTGGTTGGGCGTAACATTTGATGCCCTGTCCTAAAAAAGACGGGTGCAACACAAGCACTTCTCAGGTGGTCACACATCCTAGTACTATTCTCGCCTAAACAAACTTAACTTCGGAGTTTTGATTTGATCCGGTGAATTAGTGATGGTATGATCGCAAATGTTTCATTCCACGCTGCAAATACAAACACTCCTTCTCCATCCCTCCCCTCTCCCATCATTTCTTTCATTGTGCGTGCAGACTGCACCTCTCCTTCTCGTTTAATAATCAAGTAAAATGTTCTGTCGCCGTCACTCACATTTGCGAATAAACAAGTGGACCATAGTTTCAGTTGCGGGTAACGTCGAAGGACCCATCTGTAAAAAGATGGGTGAAACACGAGAACTTCCTGGGAGGTCACCCATCCTAGTACTACTCTCGCCCAAGCACACTTAACTCCGAAGTTCTGATTTGATTCGGTGAGTTAATGATGGTATGATCGCAAATGTTTCATTTTGCGCTGCAAATACAAACACTCCTTCTCCTTCCCTCCCCCCTCCCGTCATTTGTTTCCTTGTGCGTGCAAACTGCACCTCTCCTTCTCATTCTAATATCAAGTAAAATGCTCCGGCTCAGTCGCGTGTAACATCGAAGGACCTATCTGTAAAAAAATGGGTGAAACATGAGGACTTCCCAGGAGGTCACCCATCCTAGTACTACTCTCGTCCAAGCACACTTAACTCCGAAGTTCTGATTTAATTTGGTGAATTAGTGATGGTATGATCGCAAATGTTTCATTTTGCGCTGCAAATACATACACTCATTCTCCTTCCCTCCCCCCTTCTGTCATTTGTTTCCTTGTGCGTGCAAACTGCACCTCGCATTCTCGTTCTAATATCAAGTAAAATACTCCGGCTTAGTCGCGCATAACGTCGAAGGACCCATCTGTAAAAAAATGGGTGAAACACGGGGACTTCCCAGGAGGTCACCAATCGTAGTACTACTCTCGCCCAAGCACACTTAACACCGAAGTTCTGATTTGATTTGGTGAATTAGTGATGGTATGATCGCAAAAGTTTCATTTTGCGCTGCAAATACATACACTCATTCTCCTTCCCTCCCCCTTCCCATCATTTGTTTCCTTACGCGTGCAAACTGCACCTCTCATTCTCGTTCTAATATCAAGTAAAATGTTCTGGCTCCGTCACTCACATTTGCGAATAAATCAGCGGACCATAGTTTCAGTCGCGCGTAACGTCAAAAGACCCATCTGTAAAAAAATGGGTGAAACACGAGAACTTCCTAGGAGGTCACCCATCCTAGTACTACTATCGCCCAAGCACACTTAACTCTGGAGTTCTGATTTGATTCGATGAATTAGTGATGGTATGATCGCAAATATTTCATTTCGCGCTGCAAATACATACATTCCTTCTCCTTCTCTCCCCCCACCCATCATTTGTTTCCTTGTGCGTGCACACTGCACCTCTCATTCTCGTTCTAATATCAAGTAAAAAACCCCGGCGCAGTGACTCATATTTGTGAATAAAACAATGGACCATAGTTCCAGTCGTGCGTAACGTCGAACGATCCATCTGCAAAAAAATTGATACAACACCAGTACTTCCCAGGAGGTCACCCATCCTAGTACTACTCTCGTCGAAGCACATTTGACTGCAGAGTTTTGATGGGATCCAGTGCATTAGTGCTTGTTTGATCGCACCTGTTTCATTTTGCGTTGCAAATACATACACTCCATCTCCTTCGCTCCCCCCGCCCATCATTTGTTTCCTTATGCGTGCACACTTCACCTCTACTTCTCGTTTTAATATCAAGTAAAATGCTCTGGCACCGTGACTCTTATTTGTGAATAAACCAGCGGACTATAGTTCCAGTCGCGCGTAATGTCGAACGACCCACCTGCAAAAAAATTGGTGCAACACAAGAACTTCCCAAAAGGTCACCCATTCTAGTACTACTCTCGCCCAAGCACACTTAACTGCGGAGTTTTGATGGGATACAGTGCATTAATGGTGTTATGATCGCACTTGTTTCATTTTGCGCTACAAATGCATACACTCCATCTCCTTCCCTCCCCCCTCTCCTCATTTGTTTCTTTGTGCATGCACACTACATCTCTCCTTCTAATTCTAATATCAAGTAAAATGCCCCGGCACTGTGACTCACGTTTGCGAATAAACCAGCGGACCATAGTTCTAGTCATGCGTAACGTTGAACGACCCATCTGCAAAAAAATGGGTGCAAGACGTGTACTTCCTAGGAAGTCACCCATTCTAGTGCTACTCTCGCCTAACCACACTTGCCTTCAGAGTTCTGATTGAATCTGATGCATTAGAGCTGGTATGATCGCACCTGTTTCATTCTGCGCGGTAAATACATACAATCCTTCTCCTTCCCTCTCCCCTCCCGTCATTTGTTTCCTTGTGCGTGCACACTAGACCTCTCATTCTCCTTATAATATCAATTAAAATGCCCCGGCGCTGTGACTCACCTTTGCGAATAAACCAGCGGACCATTGTTCAATTCGCGCGTAACGTCAAACGACCCATCTGCAAAAAAGTAGGTGCAACACGAGAACTTCACAAGAGGTCACCCATTCTAGTACTACTCTCGCCCAAGCACACTCAACTGCGGAGTTCTGATGGGATCTGGTGCATTAGTGTTGGTATAATGGCACCTGTTTCATTCTGCGATCCAAATACATACAGTCCTTCTCCTTCCGTCCCCCCTCCCGTCATTTGTTTCCTTGTGCGTGCATACTGCACCTCTGCTTCTCGTTCTAATATCAAGTAAAATGCCCCGGTGCCGTGACTCTTATTTGTGAATAGACCAGCGGACCATAATTCCAGTCGCACGTAACGTTGAACGACCCATCTGTAAAAAAGTCGGTGAAATACGAGGTCTTCCTAGGGGGTCACCCATCCTAGTACTACTCTCGCCCAAACACACTTAACTACAGAGTTCTGATGGGATCCGGATCATTAGTGCTGGTATGATCGCACCTATTTCATTTCGCACTGCGAATACATATATTCCATTTCCTTCCCTCCCCCCTCCCGTCATTTGTTTCTTTGTACATGCACACTGCACCTCTCTTTCTCATTCTAATATCAAGTAAAATGCCCCGGTACCATGACTTACATTTGTGAATAAACCAGTAGACCGTATTTCTAGTCGCACGTAACGTCGAACGATCCATCAGTAAAAAAATAAGTGCAACATGAGAACTTCCCAGGAGGTCACCCATCGTAGTACTACTCTTCCCAAGCACAGTTAACTGCGGACCATAGTTCCAGTCGTGCATAACGTCGAACGACTCATCTGCAAAAAAATAGCAGCTACACGAGGACTTCCCAGGAGGTCACCCATTCTAGTACTACTTTCGCCCAATCACACTTAACTGCGGAGTTTTGAGGAGATCTGGTGCATTAGTGCTGGTATAATGGCACCTGTTTCATTATGCGATGCAAATACATACACTCCATCTCCTTCCCTCCCCCCTCCCGTCATTTGTTTCCTTGTGCGTGCACACTGCACCTCTGCTTCTCATTCAAATATCAAGTAAAATGCCCCGGTGCCGTGACTCTTATTTGTGAATAAACCAGCGGACCATAATTCCAGTCGTGCGTATCGTCGAACAACCCATCTGCAAAAAAATAGGTGCGACACGAGGACTTCTCAGGTGGTCACCTTTACTAGTACTAATCTCGCCCAAGCACACTTAATTGCGGACTTCTGATGGGATCTGGTGCATTAGTGCTGGTATGATCGCTCATGTTTCATTCCGCGCTGCAAATACATACACTCATTCTCCTTCCCTCCCCCCTCCTGTCATTTGTTTCCTTGTGCGTGCACACTACACCTCTCCTTCTCGTTCTAATATCAAGTAAAATGCCCTAGTGCCATGACTCACATTTGCGAATAAACCAGCTGACCATTGTTCTAGTCGCGCGTAACGTTGAATTACCCATCTGTAAAAAAATAAGTGCAACACGAGAACTTCCAAGGAGGTCACCCATCGTAGTACTACTCTGCCCTAGCACACTTAACTGCGGATCATAGTTCTAGTCGTGCGTAACATCGAAGGATTCATCTGCAAAAAAATAGGTGTAACACGAGTACTTCCCAGGAAGTCACCCATTCTAGTACTACTCTTGCCCAAACACACTTAACTGCGGACTTCTGATGCGATCCGGTGCATTAGTGCTGCCATGATCGCACTTGGTTTATTATGCGCTGCAAATACATACACTCCTTCCCCTTCCCTCCCCATCCCGTCATTTGTTTCCTTGTGCGTGCACACTGCACCTCTTCTTATCGTTCTAATATCTAGTAAAATGCCCTGGCACCGTGACACACATTTGCGAATAAACCAGCGGACCATAGTTCAAGTCGCGCGTAACGTCGAACGACCCATCTGTAAAAAAATAAGTGCAACACGAGAACTTCCCAGGAGGTCACCCATCTTAGTACTACTCTTCCCAAACACACTTAACTGCGGACCATAGTTCCAGTCGTGCGTAACGTCGAACGATCCGTCTATAAAAAAATAGGTGCAACACGAGGACTTCCCAAGAGGTCACCCATTCTAATACTACTCTTGCCTAAACACACTTAACTGCGGACTTCTGATGGGATCCAATGCATTATTGCTGGTATGATCGCACTTGTTTCATTTCGCGCTGAAAATACAAACACTCCTTCTCTTTCCCTCCCCCCTCCTGTTATTTGTTTCCTTGTGCGTGCAACTGCAACTCTCTTTCTCGTTCTAATATCAACTAAAATATCTCGGTGTCGTGACTCATATTTGTGAATAAACCAGCAAGCTATAGTTCCAGTCACACGTAACATCGAACGACCCATCTATAAAAAGTAAGTGCAACATGAGAACCTCGTAGGAGGTTACCCATCGTAGTACTACTCTGCCCAAGCACACTTAACTGCGGACCATAGTTCCAGTCGTGCGTAATGTCAAACGACCCATCTGCAAAACAATAGGTGCAACACGAGGACTTCCTAGGAGGTCACCCATTCTGGTACTACTCTTGCCCAAGCACACTTAACTGCGGACTTCTGATGCAATCGTGCTGGTATGATCGCATTTATTTTATTCCGCGCTGCAAATACATACACTCATTCCCCTTCCCTCCCCCCTCCCGTCATTTGTTTCCATATGCGTGCACACTGCACATCTTCTTCTCGTTCTAATATCAAGTAAAATGCCCCGGCGCCGTGACTCACATTTACGAATAAAACAGCGGACCATAGTTTAAGTCGCGCGTAACGTCAAATGACCAATCTGCAAAAAAGTAGGTACAACACGAGAACTTCCTAGGAGTTCACCCATTCTAGTACTACTCTAGCCCAAGCACACTTAACTGCAGACTTCTGATGGGATCCGATGCATTAGTGCTAGTATGATCGCACTTGTTTCATTTTGCGCTGCAAATACATACACTCTTTCTCCTTCCCCCCTCCTCCCGTCATTTGTTTCCTTGTGCGTGCACACTGCACCTCTCTTTCTCGTTCTAATATCAAGTAAAATACTCCGGCGCCGTGACTCACATTTGCGACTAAACTAGTGGACCATAGTTCCAGTCGCGCGTAATGTCAAACAACCCATATGTAAAAAAATAAGTGCAACACGAGAACTTCCCAAGAGGTCACCCATCGTAGTACTACTCTGCCCAAACACACTTCTAGTCGTGCGTAATGTCGAACGACCCATCTGCAAAAAAATAGGTGTAACACGAGGACTTCCCAAGAGGTCACCCATTCTAGTACTACTCTTGCCCAAGCACACTTAACTGCGGACTTCTGATGGGATCCGGTGCATTAGTGCTGGTATGATCGCACTTGTTTTATTTCGCACTGTAAATACATAAACTCCATTTCCTTCCCTCCCCCCTCCCCTCATTTGTTTCCTTGTGAGTGCACACTGTACCTCTCCTTCTCATTCTAATATCAAGAAAATGCCCCGGTGCCGTGACTCACATTTGCGAATAAACTAGAGGACCAAAGTTCAAGTCGCGCGTAACGTTGAACGACCAATCTGCAAAAAAATGAGTGCAACACGAGTACTTCCTAGGAGGTCACCCATCATAGTACTACTCTCGCCCAAGCACACATAACTGCAGAGTTCTGATGGGATCTGGTGCATTAGTGCTGGATGGATCGCACCTGTTTCATTCTGTGCTGCAAATGCATACGCACATTCTCCTTCCGTTCACCCTCTCATCATCTGTTTCCTTGTGCGTACACACTGCACCTCTCCTTCTTGTTTTAATATCAAGTAAAATGCCTTGGCGCCATGACTCACATTTGTGAATAAACCAGTAGACCATAGTTCTAGTCGCTCGTAACCTCGAACGTCCCATCTGAAAAAAATTGGTGAAATACAAGGACTTCCTTAACTAATCCTTGTACTACTTTCGCCAAAGCACACTTAACTGCGGAGTTCTGATGGGTTCTGGTGCATTTGTGCTGGTATGATTGCACCTGTTTCATTTCGAGCTGAAAATACATACACTCCTTCTCTTTCCCTCCTCCCTCCCATCATTTGTTTCCTTGTGCGTTCACACTGTACCTCTCTTTCTCGTTCTAATATTGATTAAAATACCCCTGCTTCTTGACTCACATTTTCGTATAAACTAGGGGACCATAGTTCCAGTCGCGCGTAACGTCGAACGACCCGTTTGAAAAAAAATTGGTGCGACACGAGGACTTCCCAGGAGGTCACCCATCCGAGTACTACTCTCGCCCAAGCACACATAACTGCGGAGTTCTGAAGGGATTCGGTGCATTAGTGCTGGTATGATCGCACCTGTTTAATTTCGCACTGCAAATACATACACTCCTTCTCCTTTCTTCCCGCTCCCGTCATTTGTTTCCTTGTGCGTGCGCAGTGCACCTCCCGTTCTCGTTCAAATATCAAGTAAAATTCCACAGTGCCATGACTCACATTTGCGAATAAACCTGCGGACCATAATTCAAGTCGCGCGTAACGTCGAAAGAATCATCTGCAAAAAAATGTGTGCAACACGAGGACTTCACAAGAAAATGGGTGAAATATAAGGACTTTGCAGGAGGTCACCCATCCTAGTACTACTCTTGCCCAAGCACCCTTAACTTGCGGAGTTCTGATAGAATCCGTTACATTAGTTCTGGTATGATCGCTCATGTTTCATTCTGTGCTGCAAATACATACACTCTTTCTCCTTCCATCCCCCTCCCGTCATTTGTTTCCTTGTGCGTACACTCTGCATCTCTCTATCTCGTACTAATATCAAGTAAAATGCCCAAGCACCGTTACTCACTATTGTGAATGAACCAGCAGTTCATAATTTCATTCGTTCGTAACATCGAATGACCTATCCGAAAAAAAATGGGTGCAACACGAGGACTTCCCAGGAGGTCACCCATCCAAGTACTACACTCGCCCAAGCATACTTAACTGTGGAGTTTGGATGGGATTCGGTGCATTAGTGCTGGTATGATCGCACCTGTATCATTTTGCGCTGCAAATACATACACTCCTTCTCCTTTCTTCCCCTTACCGTCATTTGTTTCCTGGTGCGTTCACACTTCACCTCTCCTTCTCGTTCTAATATCAATTAAAATGCCCCTGCGTCTTGACTCACATTTGCGTATAAACCAGCGGACCATAGTTCCAGTCGCGTGTAACGTCGAACGACCTATCTGAAAGAAAAAATGGGTGCAACACGAGAACTTCCCAGGAGGTAACCCATCCTTGTACTACTTTCGCCAAAGCACACTTAACTGCGGAGTTCTGATGGGATCCGGAGCATTTGTGCTGGTATGATCGCACCCGTTTCATTTCGTGCTGAAAATACATACACTCCTTCTCCTTCCCTCTCCCCTCCGATCATTTGTTTCCTTGTGCGTTCACACTGCACCTCACCTTATCGTTCTAATATTGATTAAAATGCTCCTACTTCTTGACTCACATTTGCGTATAAACCAGCAGACCATAGTTCCAGTAGTATGTTACTTCAAACGACCCGTCTGAAAAAAAAATTGGTGCGACACGAGGACTTCACAGGAGGTAACCCATCCGAGTACTAGTCTCGCCAAAGCACACTTAACTGCGGATTTCAGATGGGATCCGGTGCGTTAGTGCTGGTATGATTGCACCTGTTTAATTTTGCACTGTAAATACATACGCTCCTTCTCCTTTCTTCTCCCTCCTGACATATTTTTCCTTGTGCGTGCGCATTGCACCTCCCGTTCTCGTTCAAATATCAAGTAAAATGCCACGGCGCCGTGACTCACATTTGCGAATAAACCTGCGGACCATAATTCAAGTCGTACGTAACATCGAAAGAATCATCTGCAAAAAAATGGGTGCAACACGAGGACTTCCCAAGAAAATGGGTGAAATATAAGAACTTCGCAGGAGGTCACCGATCCTAGTACTACTCTTGCCCAAGCACCCTTAACTTGCGGAGTTCTGATAGAATCCGTTGCATTAGTGGTGGTATGATCGCTCATGTTTCATTCTGCGCTGCAAATACATACACTCTTTCTCCTTCCTTCCCCACTCCCGTCATTTGTTTCCTTGTGCGTGCACTCTACATCTCTCCTTCTCGTTCTAATATCAAGTAAAATGCCCCGGCACCGTTACTCACCTTTGCGAATGATCTAGCGGTTCATAATTTCATTCGCGCGTAACGTCGAACGACCCATCCGAAAAAAAATGGGTGTAACACGAGGACTTCTCAGGAGGTCACCCATCCGAGTACTACTCACGACCAAGCACACTTAACTGCGGAGTTCTGATGGAAACGGTGCATTAGTGCTGGTATGATCGCACCTGATTAATTTTGCGCTGCAAATATATTCACTCCTTCTTCTCTCTTCCCCCTCCCGTCATCTGTTTCTTTGTGCGTGCGCACTGCACCTCTTGTTCTCGTTCAAATATAAAGTAAAATACCATGGCAACATGACTCATATTTGCAAATAAACCTGCGGACCATAATTCAAGTCGTGCGTAACGTTGAAAGAATCATCTGCAAAAAAATGGGTGCAACACGAGGACTTCCCAAGAAAATGGGTGAAATATAAGGACTTTGCAGGAGGTCACCCATCCTAGTACTAATCTCGCCCAAGCACCCTTAACTTGCGGAGTTATGATAGAATCCGTTTCATTTGTTCTGGTATGATCGCTCATGTTTCATTCTGCGCTGCAAATACATACACTATTTCTCCTTTCATCCCCCCTCCCGTCATTTGTTTCCTTGTGCGTGCACTCTGCATCTCTCCTTCTAGTTCTAATATCAAGTAAAATGCCCCGGCACCGTGATTTAGCTTTGCAAATGAACCAGCGGTTCATAATTCCATTCGCGTGTAACGTCGAACAACCCATCCGAAAAAAAATGGGTTCAACACGAGGACTTCCCAGGAGGTCACCCATCCGAGTACTACTATTGTCCAAGCACACTTAACTGCGGTGTTCTGATGGGATCCGGTGCATTAGTGCTGGTATGATGCCACCTAATTAATTTTGCGCTGCAAATACATTCACTCCTTCTCCTTTCTTCCCGTGCCGTCATTTGTTTCCTTTTGCGTGTTCACTGCACCTCTTGTTCTCGTTTAAATATCAAGTAAAATGCCACGGTGCCGTGACTCACATTTGCAAATAAACTTGCGGACCATAATTCAAGTCGCGCGTGACATCAAAAGAATCATCTGCAAAAAAAGGGGTGCAATACGAGGACTTCCCAAGAAAATGGGTGAAATATAAGGACTTCGCAGGAGGTCACCCAT
Organism: Carica papaya; assembly: GCF_054855325.1. Classification (NCBI taxonomy): domain Eukaryota; kingdom Viridiplantae; phylum Streptophyta; class Magnoliopsida; order Brassicales; family Caricaceae; genus Carica; species Carica papaya. The sequence continues at coordinate 23,631,374 of NC_142313.1, forward strand.
CCTAGTACTACTCTTGCCCAAACACCCTTAACTTGCGGAGTTCTTATAGAATCCGTTGCATTAGTTCTGGTATGATCGCTCATGTTTCATTATGCACGGCAAATACATACACTCTTTCTCATTCCATCCCCCCTCCCGTCATTTGTTTCCTTGTGCGTGCACTCTGCATCTCTCCTTATCGTTCTAATATCAAGTAAAATGCCCCGGCACCGTTACTCACCTTTGCGAATGATCCAGCGGTTCATAATTTCATTCGCGCGTGACGTCGAACGACCCATCCGAAAAAAATAGGTGCAACACGAGAACTTCCCAGGAAGTCACCCATCCGAGTACTACTCTCGCCCAAACACACTTAACTGCGGAGCTCTGATGGGATCCGGTGCATTAGTGCTGGTATGATCGCACCTCTTTAATTTCACGCTCCAAATACATACACTCCTTCTCCTATCTTCCCCTTCCCATCATTTGTTTCTTTGTGCGTACGCACTGCACCTCCCTTTCTCGTTCAAATATCAAGTAAAATGCAACGGCGCCGTGATTCACATTTGTGAATATACCTGCGGACCATAATTTAAGTCGCTCGTAATGTCGAAAGAATCATCTACAAAAAAATGGGTGCAACACGAGGACTTCCCAAGAAAATTGGTGAAATATAAGGACTTCGAAGGAGGTGACCCATCCTAGTACTACGCCCAAGTACCATTAACTTGCGGAGTTCTGATAGACTCCGTTGCATTAGTGCTGGTATGATCGCTCATGTTTCATTCTGCGCTTCAAATGCATACACTCTTTCTCCTTCCATCCCCCTCCCGTCATTTGTTTCCTTATGCGTGCACTCTGCATCTCTCTCTCTCGTTCTTATATTAAGTAAAATGCCCGGGCACCGTGACTCACCTTTGCAAATGAACCAGCGGTTCATAATCCCATTCGCGCGTAACGTCTAACGACCCATCCGAAAAAAAATGGGTGTAACACGAGGACTTCTCAGGAGGTCACCCATCCGAGTACTACTCTCGACCAAGCACACTTAACTGCGGAGTTCTGATGGAACCGGTGCATTATTGCTGGTATGATCGCACCTGATTAATTTCGCACTGCAAATACATTCACTCCTTCTTCTTTCTTCCCCCTCCCGTCATTTGTTTCCTGGTGCGTTCACACTTCATCTCTTGCCCAAGCACCCTTAACTTGCGGAGTTCTGATAGAATCCGTTACATTAGTTCTGGTATAATCGCTCATGTTTCATTCTGCGCTGCAAATACAAACACTCTTTCTCCTTCCATCCCTCTTCCCGTCATTTGTTTCCTTGTGCGTTCACTCTGCATCTCTCCTTCTCGTTCTAATATCAAGTAAAATGCCCCGGCACCGTGACTCATGTTTGCGAATGAATAAATGGTTCATAAATCCATTCACGCGTAACGTCGAACGACTCATCCGAAAAAAAATGGGTGCAACACGACGACTTCCCAAGAGGTCACCCATCCGAGTATTACTCTCGACCAAGCACACTTAACTGCGGAGTTCTGATGGGATCCGATGCATTAGTGCTGGTATGATCGCACCTATTTCATTTTGCGCTGCAAATACATACATACCTTGTCATTTCTTCCCCCTCCCGTCATTGGTTTCCTGGTGTGTTCACACTTCACCTCTTCTTCTCGTTCTAATATCAATTAAAATGCCCCTGCATCTTGACTCACATTTGCGTATAAACTAGCGAAGCATAGTTCCAGTCGCGCGTAACGTCGAACGAACAATCTGAAAAAAAAAATGGGTGCAACACGAGAACTTCCCAGGAGGTAACCCATCCTTATACTACTTTCACCAAAGCACACTTAACTGAGGAGTTCTGATGGGATCCGGTGCATTTGTGCTGGTATGATCGCAACTGTTTCATTTCGTGCTGAAAATACATACACTTCGTCTCCTTCCCTCCCCCTCCCATCATTTGTTTCCTTGTGCATTCACACTGCACCTCCCTTCTCGTACTAATATCGATTAAAATGCCCCTGCTTCTTGACTCACATTTGTGTATAAACCAGCGGACCATAGTTCCAGTCGTGCGAAATGTCGAACGACACGTCTGAAAAAAAATTGGTGCGACACGAAGACTTCCCAGGAGGTCACCCAGCCGAGTACTACTCTCGCCCAAGCACACTTAACTTGAGAGTTCTGATGGGATCCGGTGCATTAGTGCTGGTATGATCGCACCTGTTTAATTTTGCACTGCAAATACATACACTCCTTCTCTTTTCTTCCCCCTCCCGTCATTTGTTTCCTTGTGCGTGCGCATTGCACCTCCCCTTCTCGTTCTAATATCAAGTAAAATACAACGGCGCTGTGACTCACATTTGCGAATAAACCTTCGGACCATAATTCAAGTCGTGCGTAACGTCAAAAGAATCATCTGCAAAAAAAAGGGTGCAACACGAGGACTTCCGAATAAAATGGGTTAAATATAAGGACTTCGCAGGAGGTCACCCATCCTAGTACTACTCTCGCCCAAGCACCCTTAACTGCGTAGTTCTGATAGAATCCGTTGCATTTGTGCTAGTATGATCGCTCATGTTTCATTCTGCGCTGCAAATACATGCACTCTTTCTCCTTCCATCCCCCCTCCCATCATTTGTTTCCTTGTGCGTGCACATCAAGTAAAATGCACCGGTACCGTGGCTCACCTTTGCGAAGGAACCAGCGGTTCATAATTTCATTCGCGCGTAACGTCGAACGACCCATCCGAACAAAAAATTGGTGCTACACGAGGACTCCCTAGGAGGTCACCCATCCGAGTACTACTCTAGCCCAAGCACACTTAACTGCGGAGTTCTGATGGGATCCGGTGCAATAGTGCTGGTATGATCGCACCTTTTTAATTTCGCGCTGGAAATACATACACTCCTTCTCCTTTCTTCCCCCTCCCATCAATTGTTTCTTTGTGCGTGCGCACTGCACCTCCCGTTCTCATTCTAATATCAAGTAAAATGCCACGGTGCCGTGACTCACAATTGCGAATAAACCTGCGGACCATAATTCAAGTCGCACGTAACGTCGAAAGAATCATCTGCAAAAAAATAGGTGCAACACGAGAACTTCCCAAGAAAATGGGTGAAATATAATGATTTCGCAGGAGGTCACCCATCCTAGTACTACTCTCGCCCAAGCACCCTTAGCTACGGAGTTCTAATAGAATCCGTTGTATTAGTGCTGGTATGATCGCTCATGTTTCATTCTGCGCTGCAAATACATACACTCTTTCTCCTTCCATTCCCCCTCCCGTCATTTGTTTCCTTGTGCGTGTACTCTGCATCTCTCCTTTTCGTTCTAATATCAAGTAAAATTCCCCGGCACCGTCACTCACCTTTGCAAATGAACCATCAGTTCATAATTCCATTCGCACGTAACGTCGAACAACCCATCCGAAAAAAAATGGGTGCAACACGAGGACTTCCCAGGTCACTCATCCGAGTACTACTCTCTCCGTAACACACTTAACTACGGATTTCTGATTGGATCCGGAGCATTTGTGCTCATATGATCGCACCTGTTTCATTTTGCGCTGCAAATACATACATTTCTTCTCCTTTCTTCCCCCTCCCGTCATTTGTTTGCTGGTGCGTTCACACTTCACCTCTCATTCTCGTTCTAATATCAATTAAAATGTCTCTGCTTCTTGACTCACATTTGCGTATAAACCAGCGGACCATAGTTCCAGTCGCACGTAACGTCCAAGGACCTATCTGAAAAAAATAGTGGGTGCAACACGAGAACTTCCCAGGAGGTAACCCATCCTTGTACTACTTTCGCCAAAACAAACTTAACTGCAGAGTTCTGATGGGATCTGATGCATTTGTGCTGGTATGATCCCACCTGTTTCATTTTGTGCTGAAAATACATACACTACTTCTCCTTCCCTCCCGCCTCCCATCATTTGTTTCCTTGTGCGTTCACACTGCACCTCTCATTCTCATTCTAATATTGATTAAAATGCCCCTGCTTCTTGACTCACATTTGCGTATAAACCAGCGGACCGTAGTTCCAGTTGTGCGTAACGTCAAACTACCCGTCTAAAAAAAATAAGTGCGACACGAGGACTTCCCAGGAGGTCACCCATACTCGTACTACTCTCGCCCAAGCACACTTAACCGCGAAGTTCTGATGTGATCCGGCGCATTAGTGCTTGTATGATCGCACCTGTTTAATTTCACGCTGTAAATACATACACTCCTTCTCCTTTCTTCCCCCTCCCGTCATTTGTTTCCTTGTCCGTGTGCACTCCACCTCCCGTTCTCGTTCAAATATCAAGAAAAATGCCACGATGCCGTGACTCACATTTGTGAATAAACCTGCGGACCATAATTCAAGTCGTGCGTAACGTCGAAAGAAGCATTTGCAAAAAAATGGGTGCAACACGAAGACTTCCCAAGAAAATGGGTGAAATATAAGGACTTCCCAGGAGGTCACCCATCCGAGTACTACTCTCGCCCAAGCACACCTAATTGCGGAGTTCTGATAGAATCCGTTGCATTAGTGCTGGTATGATCGCACCTGTTTAATTTCACGCTGCAAATATATACATTCCTTCTCCTTTCTTCCCTCTCCCGTCATTTGTTTCCTTGTGCGTGCGCACTGCACCTCATGTTCTCGTTCAAATATCAAGTAAAATGCCACGGCGCCGTGACTCACATTTGCGAATAAACCTGCGGACCATAATTCAAGTCGTGCGTAACGTCGAAAGAATCATCTGCAAAACAATGGGTGCAACATGAGGACTTCCCAAGAAAATGGGTGAAATATAAGGACTTCGCAGGAGGTCACCCATCCTAGTGCTACTCTTGCCCAAGCACCCTTAACTTGCGGAGTTCTGATAGGATCCGTTGCATTAGTGCTGGTATGATCGTTGATGTTTCATTCTGCGCTGCAAATACATACACTATTTCTCCTTCCATCCTCCTTCCCGTCATATGTTTCTTTGTGCATGCACTCTGTATCTCTCCTTCTCGTTCTAATATCAAGTAAAATGCTCCGGCACCGTCACTCACCTTTGCGAATAAACCAGCGGTTCATAATTCCATTCGCGCGTAACGTCAAACAACCCATCCGAAAAAAAAATGGGTGCAACACGAGAAATTCCCAGGAGGTCACCCATCCGAGTACTACTCTCGCCCAAGCACACTTGACTGCGGAGTTCTGATGGGATCCGGTGCATTTGTGCTGGTATGATCGCACCTATTTGATTTCGCGCTGCAAATACATACACTCATTCTCCTTTCTTCCCCCTCCTGTCATTTGTTTCCTGTTGCGTTCACACTTCACCTCTCCCTCTCGTTCTAATATCAATTAAAATGTCCCTGTGTCTTGACTCACATTTGCGTATACACCAGCGGACCATAGTTCCAGTCGTGCGTAATGTAGAACGACCCATCTGAAAAAAAAATGGGTTCAACACGAGAACTTCCCAGGAGGTAACCCATCCTTGTACTACTTTCGCCAACGCACACTTAACTGCGGAGTTCTGATGGGATCTAGTGCATTTTTGCTGGTATGATCGCACCTGTTTTATTTTGTGCTGAAAATACATACACTAATTCTCTTTCCCTCCCCCCTCCCATCATTTGTTTCCTTGTGCGTTTACACTGCACATCTCCTTCTTGTTCTAATATCGATTAAAATTCCCCTGCTTCATGACTCACATTTACGTATAAACCAGTGGACCGTAGTTCCAGTCGTGCGTAACGTCGAACGACCCATCTGAAAAAAAATAGGTGCGATACGAGGACTGCCTAGGAGGCCACCCATACGAGAACTACTCTCGCCCAAGCACACTTAACTGCGGAGTTCTGATGTGATCTGGTGCATTTGTGCTCGTATGATCGCACATGTTTAATTTCACGCTGCAAATACATACACTGCTTCTCCTTTCTTCCCCCTCCCGTCATTTGTTTCCTTGTGCGTGCACACTGCACCTCCCGTTCTCGTTCAAATATCAAAAAAATGCCACGGCGCCGTGACTCACATTTGCGAATAAACCTGCGGACCATAATTCAAGTCGCGCGTAACGTCGAAAGAATCATTTGCAAAAAAATGGGTGCGACACGAGGACTTCCCAAGAGGTCAACCATATGAGTACTACTCTCGCCCAAGCACACTTGACTGCGGAGTTCTGATGGGATCCGGTGCATTAGTGCTGGTATGATCGCACCTGTTTCATTTCGCGCTGCAAATACATACATTCCTTCTCCTTTCCTCCCCCTTCCGTCATTTTTTTCCTGTTGCATTCACACTTCACCTCTCCTTCTCGTTCTAATATCAATTAAAATGCCCCTGCGTCTTGACTCACATTTGCATATAAACCAGCGGACCATAGTTCCAGTTGCGCGTAACGTCGAATGACCCATCTGAAAAAAAAAATGGGTGCATCACGAGAACTTCCCAGGAGGTAACCCATCCTTGTACTACTTTTGCCAAAGCACACTTAACTGTGGAGTTCTGATGGGATCCGGTGCATTTGTGCTGATATGAACACACTTGTTTCATTTTGTGCTGAAAATACATACACTCCTTCTCCTTCCCTCCCCCATCCTATCTTTTGTTTCCTTTTGCGTTCACACTGCACCTCTCCTTCTTGTTCTAATATCGATTAAAATGCCCCTGCTTCTTGACTCGCATTTGCATATAAACCAGCGGACCATAGTTCCAGTCGCCCGTAACGTCGAACAACCCGACTGAAAAAAAATTAGTGCGACACGAGGACTTCCCAGGAGGTCACCCATCCAAGTACTACTCTCGCCCAAGCACATTAAACTGCGGAGTTCTGATGGGATCCGATGCATTAGTGCTGGTATGATCGCACCAATTTAATTTTGCTCTGCAAATACATACACTCCTCCTTTCTTCCCCCTCACGTCATTTGTTTCCTTTTGCGTGCGCACTGCACCTCCCGTTCTCGTTTAAATATCAAGTAAAATGGCACGGCGTCATGACTCACATTTGCGAATAAACCTACAGACCATAATTAAAGTCGCGCGTAACTTCGAAAGAATCATCTGCAAAAAAATGGGTGCAATACGAGGACTTCCCAAGAAAATGGGTGATAGCAGGAGGTCACCCATCCTAGTACTACTCTCGCCCAAGCACCCTTAACTAGCAGAGTTTTGATAGAATCTGTTGCATTAGTCCTGGTAGGATCGCTCATATTTCATTCTGCGCTGCAAATACATACACTCTTTCTCCTTCCATCCCCCACCCGTCATTTGTTTCCTTGTACGTGCACTCTACATCTCTCCTTCTCGTTCTAATATCAAGTAAAATGCCCCGGCACTGTCACTCACCTTTGCGAATGAACCAGCGGTTCATAATTCCATTCGCGCGTAACGTCGAGCGACCCATCCGAAAAAAAATGGGTGCAACACGAGGAATTCCCAGGAGGACACCCATCCGAGTACTACTCTCGCCCAAGCACACTTGACTGCGGAGTTCTGATGGGATCCAGTGCAATTGTGCTGGTATGATCGCACCTGTTTAATTTTGTGCCACAAATACATACACTCCTCCTTTCTTCCCCCTCCCGTCATTTGTTTCCTTGTGCGTGCGCACTGCACCTCCTGTTCTTGTTCAAATATCCAGTAAAATGGCACGGCGCCGTGACTCACATTTGCAAATAAACCTACGGACCATAATTCAAGTCGCGCGTAACTTGGAAAGAATCATCTGCAAATAAATGGGTGCAATACGAGGACTTCCCATGAAAATGGGTGATATATAATGACTTCACAAGAGGTCACCCATCCTAGTACTACTCTCACCCAAGCACCCTTAACTTGCGGAGTTCTGATAAAATCCGTTGCATTAGTGCTGGTATGATCGCTCATGTTTCATTCTGCGCTGCAAATACATATACTCTTTCTCCTTCCATCCCTCCTCCCATCATTTGTTTCATTGTGCGTGCACTCTGCATCTCTCCTTCTCGTTCTAATATCAAGTAAAATGCCCCGGCCCCGTGACTCACCTTTGCGAATGAACCAGCGGTTCATAATTCCATTCGCGCGTAATGTCGAACAACCCATTCGAAAAAAATGGGTGCAACACGAGGACTTCCAAGGAGATCACCCATCCGAGTACTACTCTCGCCCAAGCACACTTGACTGCGAAGTTCTGATGGGATCCGGTGCATTAGTGCTGGTGTGATCGCACCTGTCTCATTTCGCGCTGCAAATGCATACACTCCTTCTCCTTTCTTCCCCCCTCCCGTCAATTGTTTCCTGGTGCGTTCACACTTCACCTCTCCTTCTCGTTCTAATATCGATAAGAATACCCATACATCTTGACTCAGATTTGCGTATAAACGAGCGAACCATAGTTCTAGTCGCGCGTAACATCGAACGATCCATCTGAAAAAAAAAATGGGTACAACACGAGAACTTCCCAGGAGGTAACCCATCCTTGTACTACTTTCGCCAAAGCACACTTAACTGCAGAGTTCTGATGGGATCTGGTCCATTTGTGCTGGTATGATTTCACCTGTTTCACTTCGTGCTGAAAATACATACACTCATTCTCCTTCCCTCCCCCCTCCCATCATTTGTTTCCTTGTGCGTTCACACAACACCTCTCTTTCTCGTTCTAATATCGATCAAAATGCCCCTGCTTCTTGACTCATATTTGCGTATAAACCAGCGGACCATAATTCCAGTTGCGCGTAACATCGAATGACCCGTCTGAAAAAAAATTGTGCGACACGAGGACTTCCCAAGAAAATGGGTGAAATATAAGGACTTCGCAGGCTGTCACCCATCCTAGTACTACTCTCGCCCAAGCACTCTTAACTTGCGGAGTTCTGATAGAATCCGTTACATTAGTGCTAGTATGATCGCTCATGTTTCATTCTGCGCTGAAAAAATACACATTCTTTCTCCTTCCGTCCCCCCTCCCGTCATTTGTTTCCTTGTGCGTGCAATCTGCATCTCTCCTTCTCGTTCTAATATCAAGTAAAATGGCCCGGCACCGTGACTCACCTTTGCGAATGAACCAGCGGTTCAAAATTCCATAAGTGCCGAAGGTCGAACGACCCATCCGAAAGAAAATGAGTGCAACACGATAACTTCCCTAGAGGTCACCCATCCGAGTACTACTCTCACCCAAGCACACTTAACTGCGGAGTTCTGATGGGATCCGGTGCATTAGTGATGGTATGATCACACATGTTTCATTTCGCGCTGCAAATACATACACTCCTTGTCCTTTTTTCCCCCTCCCGTCATTTCTTTCCTGGTGCGTTCACACTTCACCTCTCTTTCTCGTTCTAATATCAATTAAAATGCCCCTGCGTCTTGACTCACATTTGCATATAAACCAGCGGACCATAGTTCTAGTCGCGCGTAACGTCGAACAACCCATCTGAAAAAAAAATAGGTGCAACACGAGAACTTCCTAGGAGGTAACCCATCCTTATACTACTTTCGCCAAAGCAAACTTAGCTGCGGAGTTCTGATGGGATCCGGTCCATTTGTGCTGGTATGATCGCACCTGTTTCATTTTGTGCTGAAAATACATACACCCATTCTCCTTCCCTCCCCCCTCCCATCATTTGTTTCCTTATGCGTTCACACTGCACCTCTCCTTCTCGTTTTAATATCGATTAAAATGCCCATGCTTCTCGACTCAAATTTGCGTATAAACTAGTGGACAATTGTCCCAGTAGCGCGTAACGTCGAGCAACCCATTTAAAAAAAAATTGGTGCGACACGAGGAATTCCCAGGAGGTCACCCATTCGAGTACTACTCTCGCCCAAGCACACTTAACTGCGGAGTTCTGATGGGATCCGGTGCATTAGTGCTGGTATGATCGCACTTGTTTAATTTCGCCTGCAATACACTCCTTATCCTATCTTCTCCCTCCCGTCATTTATTTCCTAGTGCGTGCGCATTGCACCTCCTGTTCTCGTTCAAATATCAAGTAAAATGCCACGGTGCCGTGCCTCACATTTGCGAATAAACCTGCGGACCATAATTCAAGTCGCACGTAACGTCGAAAGAATCATCTGCAAAAAAATGGGTGCAACACGAGGACTTCCTAAGAAAATCGGTGAAATATAAGGACTTCGCAAGAGGTCATCCATCCTAGTACTACTCCCTCCCAACCACCCTTAACTTGCGGAGTTCTGATAGAATCCGTTGCATTAGTACTGGTATGATCGCTCATGTTTCATTCTGCACTACAAATACATACACTCTTTCTCCTTCCATCCTCCCTCCTGTCATTCGTTTCCTTGTGCGTCCACACTGCATCTCTCATTCTCGTTCTAATATCAAATAAAATGCCCCGGCACCGTAACTCACCTTTGCGAATGAACCAGCGGTTCATAATTCCATTCGCGCGTAACGTCGAACGACCCATCCGAAAAAAAATGGATGCTACACGAGGACTTCCTAGGAGGTCACCCATCCGAGTAATACACTCGCCTAAGCACACTTAACTGCGGAGTTCTGATGGGATCTAGTGGATTAGTGCTGGTATGATCGCACCTGTTTCATTTCGCGCTGCAAATACATACACTGATTCTCCTTTCTTCCCCCTCCCGTCATTTGTTTCTTGGTGCGTTCACACTTCCCCTCTCCTTCTCGTTCTAATATCAATTAAAATGCCCCTGCGTCTTGAGTCACATTTCGTATAAACCAGGGGACCATAGTTCCAGTCGCGCATAACGTCGAACGACCCATGTGAAAAAAAAAATGGGTGCAACACGAGAACTTTCCAGGAGGTAACCCATCCTTGTACTACTTTCGCCAAAGCACACTTAACTTCGGAGTTCTGAAGGGATCCGGTGCATTTGTGCTAGTATGATCGCACCAATTTCATTTCGTAATGAAAATACATACACCCCTTCTCCTTCCCTCCTCCATCCCTTCATTTGTTTCCTTGTGCGTTCACACTGCACCTCTCCTTATAGTTCTAATATAGATTAAAATGCCCCTGCTTCTTGACTCACATTTGCGTATAAACCAGCGGATCATAGTTCCAGTCGCGTGTAACGTCGAACGACCCGTCTGAAAAAAAATTGGCGCGACACGAGGACTACCCATGAGGTCACCCATCTGAGTACTACTCTCGCCCAAGCAAACTTAACTGCGGAGTTCTTATGGGATCCTGTGCATTAGTGGTGGTATGATCGCACCTGTTTAATTGCTCGCTGCAAATACATACACTCCTTCTCCTCTCTTCCCCCTCCCGTTATTTGTTTCCTGCTGCGTTCACACTTCACCTCTCGTTCTCGTTCTAATATCAATTAAAATGCCTCTGCGACTTGACTCACATTTGCGTATAAACCAGCGGACCATAGTTCCAGTCACGCGTAAAGTCAAATGACCCATCTGAAAAAAAATGGGTGCAACACGAGAACTTCCCAGGTGGTAACCCATCCTTGTATTACTTTCGCCAAAGCACACTTAACTGCAGAGATCTGATGAGATCCAGTGTATTTGTGCTGGTATGATCGCACCTGTTTCATTTCATGCTGAAAATACATACACTCCTTCTCCTTTCCTCCCCCCTCACATCATTTGTTTCCTTGTGCGTTCACACTGCACCTCTCATTCTCGTTCTAATATCGATTAAAATGCCAATGCTTCTTCACTCACATTTGCGTATAAACCAGAAGACCATAGTTCTAGTCGCGCATAACGTCGAACGACCCGTTTGAAAAAAAATTGGCGCGACACGAGGACTTTCCAAGAGATCACCCATCCGAGTACTAGTGTCGCCCAAACACACTTAACTACGGAGTTCTGATCGGATCAGGTGCATTAGTGCTGGTATGATCGCACCTGTTTAATTTCGTGCTGCAAATACATACACTCCTTCTCCTTCCTTCCCCCTCCCATCATTTGTTTCCTGGTGCGTTCACACTTCCCCTCTCCTTCTCGTTCTAATATCAATTAAAATGCCCCTGCTTCTTGACTCACATTTGTGTATGAACCAGCGGACCATTGTTCCAGTCGCGCGTAACTTCGAACGACCAATCTGAAAAAAAAAAATGGGTGCAACACGAGAACTTCCTAGGAGGTAACCCATCCTTGTACTACTTTCGCCAAAGCACACTTAACTGCGGAGTTCTGATGGGATTCGGTGCATTTGTGCTGGTATGATCGCATCTGTTTCATTTTGTGCTGAAAATACATACACTCCTTCTCCTTCCCTCCCCCCTCCCATCATTTGTTTCCTTGTGCGTTCACACTGCACCTCTCCTTCTCGTTCTAATATCGATTAAAATGCCCCTGCTTCTTGACTCACATTTGCGTATAAACCAGCGGACCATTTTTCTAGTCGCGCGTAACCTCAAATGACCTGTCTGAAAAAAAATTAGTGAGACACGAGGACTTCACAGGAGGTCACCCATCCAAGTACTACTCTCGCCCAAGCACACTTAACTGCAGAGTTCTGATGGGATCCGTTGCATTAGTGCTTGTATGATCGCACTTGTTTAAATTTGCGTTGCAAATACATACACTCCTTCTCCTTTCTTCCCTCTCCCGTCATTTGTTTCCTTGTTCGTCCGCACTGCACCTCCCATTCTAGTTCAAATATCAAGTAAAATGCCACGACGCCGTGACTCACATTAGAGAATAAACCTGCGGACCATAATTCAAGTTGCGTGTGACGTCGAAAGAATCATCTGTAAAATAATGGGTGCAACACAAGGACTACCCAAGAAAATGGGTAAAATATAAGGACTTCGCAAGAGGTCACCCATCCAAGTACTACTCTCGCCCAAGCACCCTTAACTTGCGGAGTTCTGATAGAATACGCTGCATTAGTGCTGGTATGGTCGCTCGTGTTTCATTATGCGCTGCAAATACATACACTATTTCTCCTTCCATCCCCCCTCCCGTCATTTGTTTCCTTGTGCGTCCACTCTGCATATCTCCTTCTCGTTCTAATATCAAATAAAATGCCTCGGCACCGTGACTCACCTTTGTGAATGAACTAGCAGTTCAAAATTCCATTCGCGCGTAACTTCGAACGACCCATCCAAAAAAAATTGGGTGCAACACGAGGACTTCCCAGGAGATCAACCATCTGAGTCCTACTTCTGCCCAAGCACACTTAACTGCGGAGTTCTGATGGGATCCGGTGCATTAGTGCTGGTATGATCGCACCTGTTTCATTTCGCGCTGCAAATACATACACTTCTTTTCCTTTCTTCCCCCTCTCGTCATTTGTTTCCTGGTGCGTTCACACTTCACCTCTCCTTCTCGTTCTAATATCAATTAAAATGCCCCTGCGTCTTGACTTACATTTGCGTATAAACCAGTGGACCATATTTCCAGTCCCGCGTAACGTCGAACAACCCATCTGAAAAAAAAAATGGGTGCAACACGAGAACTTCCCAAGAAAATGAGTGAAATATAAGAACTTCCCAGGAGGTAACCCATCCTTGTACTACTTTCGCCAAAGTAAACTTAACTGCGGAGTTCTGATGGGATTCGGTGCATAAGTGTTGGTATGATCGCAGCTGTTTTATTTCGCGCTGCAAATACATACACTCCTTCTCCTTTCTTCCCCCTCCCGTCATTTGTTTCCTTGTGCGTGCGCACTGCACCTCCCGTTCTTGTTCAAATATCAAGAAAATGCCACGGCGCCGTGACTCACATTTGCGAATAAACTTGCGGACCATAATTCAAGTCGCGCGTAACGTCGAGAGAATTATCTGTAAAAAAATGGGTGAAATATAAGGACATCACAGGAGGTCACCCATCCTAGTTCTACTGTCGCCCAAGCACCCTTAACTTGCGGAGTTCTGATAGAATACGTTGCATTAGTGTTGGTATGATTGCTCATGTTTCATTCTGCGCTGTAAATACATACACTCTTTTTCCTTCCATCCCCCCTCCCGTCATTTGTTTCCTTGTGCGTCCACTCTGCATCTCTCCTTCTCGTTCTAATATCAAGTAAAATGCCCCAGCACCGTGACTCACCTTTGCGAATGAACCAGCGGTTCATAATTACATTCGCGCGTAACGTCGAACGACGCATCCGAAAAAAAATAGGTACAACACGAGGACTTCCCAATAAGTCACCCATCCGAGTACTACTATCACCCAAGCACACTTAACTGCGGAGTTCTGATGGGATCTGGTGCTTTAGTGCTGATATTATCGCACTTGTTTAATTTCGCACTGCAAATACATACACTCCTTCTCCCTTTCTTCCCCCTCCCGTCATTTGTTTAATTTCCCTGCGTCTTGACTCACATTTGCGTATAAACCAGCGGACCATAGTTCCAGTCGCGCGTAACGTCGAACAATCCATCTGAAAAAAAAAATTGGGTGCAACGCGAGAACTTCCCAGGAGGTAACCCATCCTTGTACTACTTTCGCCAAAGCACACTTAACTGCAGAGTTCTGATGGGATCCGGTGCATTTGTACTGGTATGATCGCGCCTTTTTCATTTCGTGCTAAAAATACATACACTCCTTCTCCTTCCCTCCCCCCTCCCATCATTTGTTTCCTTGTGCGTTCACACTGCACCTTTCCTTCTCGTTCTAATATCGATTAAAATTCCTCTACTTCTTGACTCACATTTGCGTATAAACCAGCAGACCATAGTTCCAGTCGCGCGTAACGTCGAACGACCCATCTGAAAAAAAAATTGGTGTGATACGAGGACTTCCTAGGAGGTCACCCATCCGAGTACTACTCTCGCCCAATCAAACTTAACTGCGGAGTTCTAATGGGATCCGATGCATTAGTGCTGGTATGATCGCACCTGTTTAATTACGCGCTGCAAATACATACACTCCTTCTCCTTTCTTCCCCCTCCCGTCATTTGTTTCCTGGTGCATTCACACTTCACCTCCCGTTCGCGTTCTAATATCAATTAAAATGCCCTTGGAACTTGACTCACATTTGCGTATAAACCAGCGAACCATAGTTCCAGTCGCGCGTAAGGTCGAACGACCCATCTGAAAAAAAAAAGGGTGCAACACGAGAACTTCCTAGGAGGTAACCCATCCTTGTACTGCTTTCGCCGAAGCACACATAACTGCGGAGTTCTGATGGGATCCGATGCATTTGTGCTTGTATGATCGCACCTGTTTCATTTCGTGCTGAAAATACTTACACTCCTTCTCCTTCCCTCCCCCTCCAATCATTTGTTTCCTTGTGCGTTCACACTGCTCCTCTCCTTCTCGTTCTAATATCAATTAAAATTTCCCTGCTTCTTGACTCACATTTGCGTATAAATCAGCGGACCATAGTTCCAGTCGCGCGTAACCTCGAACGACCCGTCTGAAAAAAAATAGGTACGACACAAGGACTTCCCAGGAGGTCACCCATCCGAGTACTATTCTCGCCCATGCGCACTTGACTACAGAGTTCTGATGGGATTCGGTGCATTAGTGCTGGTATGATCACACCTGTTTAATTTCGCGCTGCAAATACATACACTCCTTCTCCTTTCTTACCCCACCCATCATTTGTTTCCTGGTGCGTTCACACATCACCTCTCCTTCTCGTTCTAATATCAATTAAAATACCACTGCGTCTTGACTCACATTTGCGGTATAAACCAGCGGACCATAGTTCAATTCGCGCGTAACGTCGAACGACCCATCTGAAAAAAAAATGGGTGCAAGACGAGAACTTCCCAAGAAAATGGGTGAAATATAAGAACTTCCTAGGAGGTAACCCATCCTTGTACTACTTTCGCCAAAGCACACTTAACTGCAGAGTTTTGATGGGATCCGGTGCATTAGTGCTGGTATGATCGCACCTGTTTAATTTCGCGCTGCAAATACATACACTCCTTCTCCTTTTTTCCCCCCTCCCGTCATTTGTTTCCTTGTGCGTGGGCACTGCACCTCCCGTTCTCGTTCAGATATCAAGTAAAATGCCACGGCGCCGTGACTCACATTTGCGAATATACCTGAGGACCATAATTCAAGTCGCGCGTAACATCGAATGAATCATCTGCAAAAAAATGGGTGCAACACGAGGACTTCCCAAGAAAATGGGTGAAATATACGGACATCGCAGGAGGTCATCCATCCTAGTACTACTCTCGCCCAAGCACCCTTAACTTGCGGAGTTATGATAAAATACGTTGCATTAGTGCTGGTATGATCGCTCATGTTTCATTCTGCGCTTCAAATACATACACTCTTTCTCCTTCCATCCCCCTTCCCGTCAAATATTTCCTTGTGCGTGCACTCTGCATCTCTCCTTCTCGTTCTAATATCAAGCAAAATGCCCCGGCACCATGACTCATCTTTGCGAATGAACCAGCGGTTCATAATTCCATTCGCGCGTAACGTCGAATGACCCATCCGAAAAAAAATAGGTGGAACACGAGGACTTCCTAGGAGGTCACCCATCCGAGTACTACTCTCGCCCAAGCATACTTAACTGCGGAGTTCTGATGGGATCCGGTGCATTAGTGCTGGTATGATCGCACCTATTTAATTTCGCGCTGCAAATACATACACTCCTTCTCCTTTCTTCCCCCTCCCGTCATTTGTTTCCTTGTGCGTGCGCACTGCACCTCTCGTTCTCGTTCAAATATCAAGTAAAATTCCACAGCGCCGTGACTCACATTTGCGAATAAACCAGCAGACTATAGTTAAAGTCGCGCGTAACGTCGAAAGAATTATCTACAAAAAAATGGGTGCAACACAAGGACTTCACAAGAAGATGGGTGAAATATAAGGACTTCGCAGGAGGTAACCCATCCTAGTACTACTCTCGCCCAAGCACCCTTACCTACGGAGTTCTGATAGAATCCGTTGCATTAGTGCTGGTATGATTGCACCTGTGTAATTTCGCGCTGCAAATACATATACTCCTTCTCTTTTCTTCCCCCTTCCATCATTTGTTTCGTTGTGCGTGCGCACTGCACCTCCTGTTCTCGTTGTAATATCAAGTAAAATGCCACGGTGTCGTGACTCACATTAGCGAATGAACCTGCGGACCATAATTCAAGTCGCGCTTAACGTCGAAAGAATCATCTGCAAAAAAATGGGTGCAACACGAGGACTTCCCAAGAAAATGGGTGAAATATAAGGACTTCGCAGGAGGTCACCCATCCTAGTACTACTCCCGCCCAAGCAAATTAACTTGCAGAGTTCTGATAGATTATGTTCCATTAGTACTGGTATGATCGCTCATGTTTCATTCTGCGCTACAAATACATACACTCTTTCGCCTTCCATCCCACCTCCCGTCATTTGTTTCCTTGTGTGTGCACTCTGCATCTCTACTTCTCGTTCTAATATCAAGCAAAATGCCCCGGCACCGTGACTCACCTTTGCGAATTAACCAGCGGTTCATAATTCCATTCGCGCGTAACGTCGAACGACCCATTCGAAAAAAATGGGTGGAACACGAGGACTTCCTAGGAGGTCACCCATCCGAGTACTACTCTGCCCAAGCAGACTTAACTGCGGAGTTTTGATGGGATCCGGTGCATTAGTGCTGGTATGATCGCACCTATTTAATTTCTTGCTGCAAATACATACACTCCTTCTCATTTCTTCCCCCTCCTGTCATTTGTTTCCTTGTGCGTGTGCATTGCACCTCCCGTTCTCGTTTTAATATCAAGTAAAATGCCACGACGAAGTGACTCAAATTTGCGAATAAACCTGCGGACCATAATTCAAGTCGCGTGTAACGTCGAAAGAATCATCTGCAAAAAAATGTGTGCAACACGAGGACTTCCGAAGAAAATGGGAGAAATATAAAGACTTCGCAGGAGGTCACCCATCCTAGTACTACTCTCGCCCAAACACCCTTAACTTGCAGAGTTCTGATAGAATCCGTTGCATTAGTGCTGGTATGATCGCTCATGTTTCATTCTGCGCTGGAAATACATACACTCTTTCTCCTTCCATCCCCCCTCCCGTCATTTGTTTCCTTGTGCATGCACTCTGCATCTCTCATTCTCGTTCTAATATCAAGTAAAATGCCCCGGCATCGTGACTCACCTTTGCAAATGAACAAACGGTTCATAATTCCATTGGCGCGTAACGTCGAACGACCCATCCGAAAAAAATGGGTGCAACACGAGGACATCCCAGGAGGTCACCCATCCGAGTACTACTCTCGCCCAAGCACACTTCACTACGGACTTCAGATCCGGTGCATTAGTGCTGGTATGATCGCACCTATTTCATTTCGCGCTGCAAATACATACACTCCTTCTCCTCTCTTCCCCCCTCTCGTCATTTATTTCTTGGTGCGTTCACACTTCACCTCTCCTTCTCGTTCTAATATCAATTAAAATGCCCCTGCGTCTTGACTCACATTTGCGTATATACCAGGGGACCATTGTTCCAATCGCGCGGAACGTCGAACAATCCATCTGAAAAAAAAAATGGGTGCAACGCGAGAACTTCCCAGGAGGTAACCCTTCCTTGTAATACTTTCGCCAAAGCACACTTAACTGCGGAGTTCTGATGGGATCCAGTGCATTTGTGCTGGTATGATCGCACCTGTTTCTTTTCGTGCTGAAAATACATACACTCCTTCTCTTTCCCTCCCCCCTCCCATCATTTGTTTCAATGTGCGTTCACACTGCACCTCTCATTCTCGTTCTAATATCGATTACAATGCCCTTGCTTCTTGACTCACATTTGCGTATAAACCAGCGGACCATAGCTCTAGTCGCGCCTAACGTCAAACGACCCATCTGAAAAAAATTAGTGCGACACGAGGACTTCCCAGGAGGTCACCCATCCGAGTACTAGTCTCGCCCAAGCACACTTAACTGCGGAGTTCTGATCGGATCAGGTGCATTAGTGCTGGTATGATCGCACCTGTTTAATTTCGCGCTGCAAATACATACACTCCTTCTCCTTTCTTCCCCCTTCCGTCATTTGTTTCCTTGTGCGTGCGCACTGCTCCTCCCGTTCTCGTTCTAATATCAAGTAAAATTCTACGACGCCGTGATTCACATTTGTGAATAAACCTGCGGACCATAATTCAACTAGCGCGTAATGTCGAAAGAATCTTCTGCAAAAAAATGGGTGTAACACGAGTACTTCCCAAGAAAATGGGTGAAATATAAAGACTTCGAAGGAGGTGACCCATCCTAGTATTACTCTCGCCCAAGCACCCTTGACTTACGGAGTTCTGATAGAGTCTGTTGCATTAGTGCTGGTATAATCGCTCATGTTTCATTCTACGCTGCAAATACATACACTCTTTCTCCTTCCATCCCCCCTTCCGTCATTTGTTTCCTTCTGCGTGCACTATGCATCTCTCCTTCTCGTTCTAATATGAAGTAAAATGCCCCAGTACCGTGACTCACCTTTGCGAGAAAACCAGCGGTTTATAATTCCATTCGCGCGTAACGTCGAACGACCCATCCGAAAAAAAATGGGTGCAACACGAGGAATTCCCAGGAGGTCACCCATCCGAGTACTACTCTCGCCCAAGCAATCTTAACTGCGGAGTTCTGATGGGATCTGGTGCATTAGTGCAGGTATGATCGCACCTGTTTCATTTCGCGCTGCAAATACATACACCCCATCTCCATTCTTCCTCCTCTCGTCATTTCTTTCCTGGTGCGTTCATACTTCACCTCTCATTCTTGTTCTAATATCAATTAAAATGCTCCTGCATCTTGACTCACATTTTCATATAAACCAGCGGACCATATTTCAAGTCGCGCGTAACGTCGAACGACCCATCTGAAAAAAAAAATGGGTGCAACACAAGAACTTCCCAGGAGGAAACCCTTCCTTATACTACTTTCGCCAAAGCACACTTAACTGCGGAGTTCTGATGGGATCCAGTGCATTTGTGCTGGTATCATCGCACCTATTTCATTTCGTGTTAAAAATACATACACTCCTTCTCCTTCCCTCCCCCCTCCCATCATTTGTTTCCTTGTGCGTTCACACTGCACCTCTCCTTCTCGTTCTAATATCGATTAAAATGCCCCTGCTTCTTGACTCACATTTGCGTATAAACCAGCAGACCATAGCTCCAGTCGCGCGTAACGTCGAATGACCCATCTGAAAAAAATTGGTGCGACACGAGGACTTCCTAGGAGGTCACCCATCCAAGTACTAGTCTCGCCTAAGCACACTTAACTGTGGAGTTCTGATAGGATTCGGTGCATTAGTGCTGGTATGATCGCACTTGTTTAATTTCGTGCTGCAAATACATACACTCCTCCTTTCTTCCCCCTCCCGTCATTTGTTTCATTGTGCGTGCGCACTACACCTCCCGTTCTCGTTCTAATATCAAGTAAAATGCCACGGCGCCGTGACTCACATTTGCGAATAAACCTGCGGACCATAATTCAAGTCACGCGTAACGTCGAAAGAATCATCTGCAAAAAAATGGGTGCAACACGAGGACTTCCCAAGAAAATGGATGAAATATAAGGACTTCGCAGGAGGTCACCCATCCTAGTACTACTCTCGCCGAAGTACGCTTACCTGAGGAGTTCTGATAGAATCTGTTGCATTAGTGCTGGTATGATCTCTCATGTTTCATTCTGCGCTGCAAATACATACACTATTTCTCCTTCTATCCCCCCTCCCGTCATTTTTTTCCTTGTGCGCGCACTCTGCATCTCTCCTTCTCGTTCTAATATCAAGTAAAATACCCCAGCACAGTGATAAACCTTTGCGAATGAACAAGCGGTTCATAATTCAATTCCCGCGTAACGTCGAACGACCCATCCGAAAAAAAATTAGTAGAACACGAGGACTTCCCAGGAGGTCACCCATCCGAGTACTACTCTCACCCAAGTACACTTAAATGCAGAGTTCTGATGGGATCCTGTGTATTAGTGTTGGTATGATCGCACATGTTTCATTTCACACTGCATATATATACACTCCTCCTTTCTCTCTCCTCCCGTCATTTGTTTCTTGGTGCGTTCACACTTCACCTCTCCTTCTCGTTCTAATATCAATTAAAATGCCCCTGCGTCTTGACTCACATTTGCGTATAAACCAGCAGACCAAAGTTCCAGTCGCGCGTAACATCGAATGGCTCATCTAAAAAAAAAATGGGTGCAACACGAGAACTTCCGAGGAGGTAAGCCATCCTTGTACTACTTACGCCAAAGCACACTTAACTGCGAAGTTCTCATGGGATCCGGTGCATTTGTGCGGGTATGATCGCACCTGTTTCATTTCGTGCTGAAAATACATACACTCCTTCTCCTTCCCTCCCCTCTCCCATCATTTGTTTCCTTGTGCGTTCACACTGCACCTCTCATTCTTGTTCTAATATCGATCAAAATGCCCCTGCTTCTTGACTCACATTTGCGTATAAACCAGCGGAAAATTGTTCCAGTCGTGCGTAACGTCGAACGATCAGTCTGAAAAAAAATTGGTTTGACACGAGGACGTCCCAGAAGGTCACCCATCTGAGTACTACTATCGCCCAAGCACACTTTACTGCGGAGTTCTGATGGGATCCGGTGAATTAGTGCTGGTATGATCGCATCTGTTTAATTACGCGCTGCAAATACATACACTCCTTCTCCTTTCTTCCCCCTCCCGTCATTTGTCTCCTTGTGCATGCGCACTGCACCTCCCATTCTCGTTCAAATATAAAGTAAAATGCCACGGCACCGTGACTCATATTTACGAATAAACCTGCAGACCATAATTCAAGTCGGGCGTAACGTCGAAAGAATCATCTGCAAAAAAATGGGTGCAACACGAGGACATCCAAAGAAAATGGGTGAAATATAAGGACTTCGCAGGTGGTCACCCATCCTAGTACTACTCTCGTCCAAGCATCCTTAACTTGCGGAGTTCTGATAGAATTCGTTGCATTAGTGCTGGTATGATCGCTCATGTTTCATTTTGTGCTGCAAATACATACACTCTTTCTCCTTCCCTCTCCCCTCCCGTCATTTGTTTCCTTGTGCATGCACTCTGCATCTCTTATTCTCTTTCTAATATGAAGTAAAATGCCCCGGCACCGTGACTCACCTTTGCGAATGAACCAGCTGTTCATAATTCCATTCGCGCGCAACATCGAACGACCCATCCGAAAAAAAATGGGTGAAACACGAGGACTTCCCAGGAGGTCACCCATCCGAGTACTACTCTCGCCCAAGCACTTTTCACTGCGGAGTTCAGATCTGGTGCATTAGTGCTAGTATGATCGCACCTGTTTCATTTCGCACTGCAAATACATACACTCCTTCTCATTTCTTCCCCCTCCCGTCATTTGTTTCCTTTTGCGTGCGCACTACATCTCTTGTTCTAGCTCAAATATCAAGTAAAATGTCACGACACCGTGACTCATATTTACGAATAAACCTGCAGACCATAATTCAAGTCGGGCGTAACGTCGAAAGAATCATCTGCAAAAAAATGGGTGCAACACGAGGACATCCAAAGAAAATGGGTTAAATATAAAGACTTCGAGGGAGGTGACCCATCCTAGTATTACTCTCGCCCAAGCACCCTTGACTTACGGAGTTCTGATAGAGTCTGTTGCATTAGTGCTGGTATAATCGCTCATGTTTCATTCTGCTCTACAAATACATACACTCTTTCTCTTTCCATCCCTCCTCCCGTCATTTGTTTCCTTGTGCGTGCACACAGCATCTCTCCTTCTCGTTCTAATATCAAGTAAAATGTCCCGGCACCGTGACTGACCTTTGTGAGTGAACCAGCAGTTCATAATTCCATTCGTGCGTAACGTCGAACGAACCATCCAAAAAATAATGGGTGCAACACGAGAACTTCCCAGGAGGTCACCCATCTGAGTACTACTATCGCCCAAGCACACTTTACTGCGGAGTTCTGATGGGATCCGGTGAATTAGTGCTGGTATGATCGCATCTGTTTAATTGCGCACTGCAAATACATACACTCCTTCTCCTTTCTTCTCCCTACCGTCATTTGTTTCCTGGTACGTTTAGACTTCACCTCTCCTTCTCGTTCTAATATCAATTAAAATGCCCCTTCGTGACTCACAATTGCGTATAAACCAGCGGACCATAATTCTAGTCGCGCGTAACGTCGAACGGCCCATCTGAAAAAAAAATGGGTGCAACACGAGGACTTCCCAGGAGGTCACCCATCCGAGTACTACTCTCGCCCAAGCACACTTAACTGCGGAATTTAGATCCGGAACATTAGTGCTGGTATGATCGCACCTGTTTCATTTCGTGCTGCAAATACATACACTCCTCCCTTCTTCCCCATCCCGTCAATTGTTTCCTGGTGCGTTCACACTTCACCTCTCCTTCTCGTTCTAATATCAATTAAAATGCCCCTCCGTCTTGACTCACATTTGCGTATAAACCAGGGGACCATAGTTCTAGTTGCGCGTAACGTCGAACGGCCCATCTGAAAAAAAAATAGGTGCAACACGAGAACTATCCAGGAGATAACCCATCCTTGTACTACTTTCGCCAAAGCACACTTAACTGCGGAGTTCTGATTGGATCCGGTGCATTTATGCTAGTATGATCGCACTTGTTTCATTTCGTCATGAAAATACATACACTCCTTCTCCTTTCCTCCCCCCTCCCATCATTTATTTCCTTGTGCGTTCACACTGCACATCTCCTTCTCGTTCTAATATCAATTAAAATGCCACTGTTTCTTGACTCACATTTGCGTATAAACCAGCTAACCATAGCTCAAGTCGTGCGTAACGTCGAACGACCCGTCAGAAAAAAATGGGTGCGACACAAGAACTTCCCAAGAGGTCACATATTCGAGTACTACTCTCGCCCAACCACACTTAACTACAGAATTCTGATGGGATCCAGTGCATTAGTGCTGATGTGATCGTACCTGTTTAATTTCGCGCTATAAATACATACACTCATTCTCATTTTTTCCCCCTCCCGTCATTTGTTTCCTTTTGCGTGCGCACTGCACCTCCCGTTCTCATTCTAATATCAAGTAAAATGCCACGGCGCCGTGACTCGCATTTGCGAATAAACCTGTTGACCATAATTCAAGTCGCGCGTAACGTCGAAAGAATCATCTGCAAAAAAATGGGTGCAACACGAGGACTTCCCAAGAAAATGGGTGAACTATAAGGACTTTGCAGGAGGTCACCCATCCTAGTACTACTCTCGCTTAAGCACCCTTAATTTGCGGAGTTCTGATAGAATCCGTTGCATTATTGCTGGTATGATCGCTCATGTTTCATTCTGCTCTACAAATACATACACTCTTTCTCTTTCCATCCCTCCTCCCGTCATTTGTTTCCTTGTGCGTGCACACAACATCTCTCCTTCTCGTTCTAATATCAAGTAAAATGTCCCGGCACCGTGACTGACCTTTGTGAGTGAACCAGCAGTTCATAATTCCATTCGTGCGTAACGTCGAACGAACCATCCAAAAAATAATGGGTGCAACACGAGAACTTCCCAGGAGGTCACCCATCTGAGTACTACTATCGCCCAAGCACACTTTACTGCGGAGTTCTGATGGGATCCGGTGAATTAGTGCTGGTATGATCGCATCTGTTTAATTGCGCACTGCAAATACATACACTCCTTCTCCTTTCTTCTCCCTACCGTCATTTGTTTCCTGGTACGTTTAGACTTCACCTCTCCTTCTCGTTCTAATATCAATTAAAATGCCCCTTCGTGACTCACAATTGCGTATAAACCAGCGGACCATAATTCTAGTCGCGCGTAACGTCGAACGGCCCATCTGAAAAAAAAATGGGTGCAACACGAGGACTTCCCAGGAGGTCACCCATCCGAGTACTACTCTCGCCCAAGCACACTTAACTGCGGAATTTAGATCCGGAACATTAGTGCTGGTATGATCGCACCTGTTTCATTTCGTGCTGCAAATACATACACTCCTCCCTTCTTCCCCATCCCGTCAATTGTTTCCTGGTGCGTTCACACTTCACCTCTCCTTCTCGTTCTAATATCAATTAAAATGCCCCTCCGTCTTGACTCACATTTGCGTATAAACCAGGGGACCATAGTTCTAGTTGCGCGTAACGTCGAACGGCCCATCTGAAAAAAAAATAGGTGCAACACGAGAACTATCCAGGAGATAACCCATCCTTGTACTACTTTCGCCAAAGCACACTTAACTGCGGAGTTCTGATTGGATCCGGTGCATTTATGCTAGTATGATCGCACTTGTTTCATTTCGTCATGAAAATACATACACTCCTTCTCCTTTCCTCCCCCCTCCCATCATTTATTTCCTTGTGCGTTCACACTGCACATCTCCTTCTCGTTCTAATATCAATTAAAATGCCACTGTTTCTTGACTCACATTTGCGTATAAACCAGCTAACCATAGCTCAAGTCGTGCGTAACGTCGAACGACCCGTCAGAAAAAAATGGGTGCGACACAAGAACTTCCCAAGAGGTCACATATTCGAGTACTACTCTCGCCCAACCACACTTAACTACAGAATTCTGATGGGATCCAGTGCATTAGTGCTGATGTGATCGTACCTGTTTAATTTCGCGCTATAAATACATACACTCATTCTCATTTTTTCCCCCTCCCGTCATTTGTTTCCTTTTGCGTGCGCACTGCACCTCCCGTTCTCATTCTAATATCAAGTAAAATGCCACGGCGCCGTGACTCGCATTTGCGAATAAACCTGTTGACCATAATTCAAGTCGCGCGTAACGTCGAAAGAATCATCTGCAAAAAAATGGGTGCAACACGAGGACTTCCCAAGAAAATGGGTGAACTATAAGGACTTTGCAGGAGGTCACCCATCCTAGTACTACTCTCGCTTAAGCACCCTTAATTTGCGGAGTTCTGATAGAATCCGTTGCATTATTGCTGGTATGATCGCTCATGTTTCATTCTGCTCTACAAATACATACACTCTTTCTCTTTCCATCCCTCCTCCCGTCATTTGTTTCCTTGTGCGTGCACACAACATCTCTCCTTCTCGTTCTAATATCAAGTAAAATGTCCCGGCACCGTGACTGACCTTTGTGAGTGAACCAGCAGTTCATAATTCCATTCGTGCGTAACGTCGAACGAACCATCCAAAAAATAATGGGTGCAACACGAGAACTTCCCAGGAGGTCACCCATCTGAGTACTACTATCGCCCAAGCACACTTTACTGCGGAGTTCTGATGGGATCCGGTGAATTAGTGCTGGTATGATCGCATCTGTTTAATTGCGCACTGCAAATACATACACTCCTTCTCCTTTCTTCTCCCTACCGTCATTTGTTTCCTGGTACGTTTAGACTTCACCTCTCCTTCTCGTTCTAATATCAATTAAAATGCCCCTTCGTGACTCACAATTGCGTATAAACCAGCGGACCATAATTCTAGTCGCGCGTAACGTCGAACGGCCCATCTGAAAAAAAAAATGGGTGCAACACGAGGACTTCCCAGGAGGTCACCCATCCGAGTACTACTCTCGCCCAAGCACACTTAACTGCGGAATTTAGATCCGGAACATTAGTGCTGGTATGATCGCACCTGTTTCATTTCGTGCTGCAAATACATACACTCCTCCCTTCTTCCCCATCCCGTCAATTGTTTCCTGGTGCGTTCACACTTCACCTCTCCTTCTCGTTCTAATATCAATTAAAATGCCCCTCCGTCTTGACTCACATTTGCGTATAAACCAGGGGACCATAGTTCTAGTTGCGCGTAACGTCGAACGGCCCATCTGAAAAAAAAATAGGTGCAACACGAGAACTATCCAGGAGATAACCCATCCTTGTACTACTTTCGCCAAAGCACACTTAACTGCGGAGTTCTGATTGGATCCGGTGCATTTATGCTAGTATGATCGCACTTGTTTCATTTCGTCATGAAAATACATACACTCCTTCTCCTTTCCTCCCCCCTCCCATCATTTATTTCCTTGTGCGTTCACACTGCACATCTCCTTCTCGTTCTAATATCAATTAAAATGCCACTGTTTCTTGACTCACATTTGCGTATAAACCAGCTAACCATAGCTCAAGTCGTGCGTAACGTCGAACGACCCGTCAGAAAAAAATGGGTGCGACACAAGAACTTCCCAAGAGGTCACATATTCGAGTACTACTCTCGCCCAACCACACTTAACTACAGAATTCTGATGGGATCCAGTGCATTAGTGCTGATGTGATCGTACCTGTTTAATTTCGCGCTATAAATACATACACTCATTCTCCTTTTTTCCCCCTCCCGTCATTTGTTTCCTTTTGCGTGCACACTGCACCTCCCGTTCTCATTCTAATATCAAGTAAAATGCCACGGCGCCGTGACTCGCATTTGCAAATAAACCTGTGGACCATAATTCAAGTCGCGCGTAACGTCGAAAGAATCATCTGCAAAAAAATAGGTGCAACACGAGGACTTCCCAAGAAAATGGGTGAACTATAAGGACTTTGCAGGAGGTCACCCATCCTAGTACTACTCTCGCTTAAGCACCCTTAATTTGCGGAGTTCTGATAGAATCCGTTGCATTATTGCTGGTATGATCGCTCATGTTTCATTCTGCTCTACAAATACATACACTCTTTCTCTTTCCATCCCTCCTCCCGTCATTTGTTTCCTTGTGCATGCACACAGCATCTCTCCTTCTCGTTCTAATATCAAGTAAAATGTCCCGGCACCGTGACTCACCTTTGCTAAAGAACCAGCGGTTCATAATTCTATTTGCGCGTAACGTCGAATGACCCATCCGAAAAAAATGGGTACAACATGAGGACTTCCCAGGAGGTCACCCATCCGAGTGCTACTCTCGCCCAAGCACACTTCACTGCGGAGTTCAGATCCGGTGCATTTGTGCTGGTATGATCGCACCTGTTTCATTTCGCGCTGCAAATACATACACTCCTTCTCCTTTCTTCCCCCTCCCGTCATTTGTTTCCTGGTGCGTTCACACTTCACCTCTCCTTCTCGTTCTAATATCAATTAAAATTCCTCTGCGTCTTGACTCACATTTGCGTATAAACTAGGAGATAATAGTTCCAGTCGCACTTAACGTCGAACGGCCCATCTGAAAAAAAAATGGGTGCAACACGAAAACTTCCCAGGAGGTAACACATCCTTGTACTACTTTCGCCAAAGCACACTTAACTGCGGTGTTCTGATGGGATCCGGTGCATTTGTGCTGGTATGATCGCCCCTGTTTCATTTCGTGCTGAAAATACATACACTCCTTCTCCTTCCCTCCCCTTCCCGTCATTTGTTTCCTTGTGCGTTCACACTGTACCTCTCTTTCTCGTTCTAATATCGATTAAAATGCCCCTGCTTTTTGATTCACATTTGCGTATAAACCAGCGGACCATAGTTCCAGTCGTGCGTAACGTCGAACGACCCGTCTGAAAAAAAATTAGTGCGACACGTGGACTTCCCAGGAGGTCACCCATCCGAGTACTACTCTCGCCAAAGCACACTTAACTGCTAAGTTCTGATGGGATCTTGTGAATTAGTGCTGGTATGATCGCACCTGTTTAATTTCGCGCTGCAAATACATACACTCCTCCTTTCTTCCTCCTCCCGTCATTTGTTTTCATGTGCGTGCTCACTAGACCTCCCGTTCTCGTTCTAATATCAAGTAAAATGCAAGGGCGTCGTGACTCACATTTGCGAATAAACCTGAGGACCATAATTCAAGTTGCGCGTAACGTCGAAAGAATCATCTGTAAAAAAATGGGTGTAACACGAGGACTTTCCAAGAAAATGGGTCAAATATAAGGACTTCGCAGGAGGTCACCCATCCTAGTACTACTCTCGCCCAAGGACACTTAACTGCGGAGTTCTGATAGAATCCGTTGCATTAGTGCTGGTGTGATCGCTCATGTTTCATTCTGCGCTGCAAATATATACACTCTTTCTCCTTCCATCCCCCCTCCCGTCATTTGTTTCCTTATGCGTGCACTCTGCATCTCTCATTCTCGTTCTAATATCAAATAAAATTCCCCAGAACCGTGACTCACCTTTGCGAATGGACCAGCGGTTCATAATTTCATTCGCGCGTAACGTCAAACGACCCATCCGAAAAAAAATGGGTACAACCCAAGGAATTCCCAAGAGGTCACCAATCCGAGTACTACTCTCGCCCAAGCACACTTGACTGCGGAGTTCTGATGGGATCTGGTGTATTAGTGCTAGTTTGATCGCACCTGTTTCATTTCGCGCTGCAAATATATACACTCCTTCTCATTTCTTCCCCCTACCATCATTTGTTTCCTAGTGCGTTCACACTTCACCTCTCCTTCTCATTCTAATATCAATTAAAAGTCCCCTGCTTCTTGACTCATATTTGCGTACAAACCAGCGGGCCATAACTCCAGTTGCGCGTGATGTCGAACGACCCGTCTGAAAAAAAATTGGTGCGACACGAGGACTTCCTAGGAGGTCACCCATCCGAGTACTACTCTCGCCCAAGCACACATCACTGCGGAGTTCATATGGGATCCAGTGTATTAGTGCTGGTATGATCGCACCTGTTTAATTTCGCGCTACAAATATATACACTCCTTCTCTTTTCTTCCCCCTCCTGTCATTTGTTTCCTTTTGCGTGCGCACTGCACCTCCCGTTCTCGTTCTAATATCAAGTAAAATGTCACGGCGCCGTGACTCACATTTGCGAATAAACCTGCGGACCATAATTCAAGTAGCACGTAACGTCGAAAGAATCATCTGCAAAGAAATGGGTGCAACACGAAGACTTCCCAAGAAAATGGGTGAAATACAAGGACTTCGCAAGAGGTCACCCATCCTAGTACTACTCTCGCCTAAGAAACCCTTAACCGCGAAGTTCTTATAGAATCCATTGGATTAGTGCTGGTATGATCGCTCATGTTTTATTCTGCGCTGCGAATACATACACTCTTGCTCCTTCCATCCCCCCTCCTGTCATTTGTTTCCTTGTGCGTGCACTCTGCATCTCTCCTTCTCGTTCTAATATCAAGTAAAATGCCCCGGAACCATGACTCATATTTGCGAATGGACCAGTGGGTCATAATTCCATTCACGCGTAACGTCGAACGACCCATCCGAAAAAAAAATAGGTGCAACACGAGGAATTCCCGGGAGGTCACCCATCTGAGTACTACTCTCGCCCAAGCACACTTCACTGCGGACTTCTGATGGGATCCAGTGCATTAGTGCTAGTATGATCGCACCAGTTTCATTTCGCGTTGCAAATACATACACTCCTTCTCCTTTCTTCCCCCTACCGTCATTTGTTTCCTAGTGCGTTCACACTTCACCTCTCATTCTCGTTCTAATATCAATTAAAATGCCCCTGCTTCTTGACTCACATTTGCGTATAAACAAGCGGACCATAATTCCAGTGGTGCGTAACTTCGAACGACCTGTCTGAAAAAAAATTGGTGCGACACGAGGACTTTTGATGAGGTCACCTATCTGAGTACTACTCTCGCCCAAGCACACTTCACTGCGGAGTTCATATGGGATCCAGTGTATTAGTGCTGGTATGATCGCACCTGTTTAATTTCGCGCTGTAAATACATACACTCCTTCTTCTTTCTTCCCCCTCCTGTAATTTGTTTCCTTTTGCGTGCGCACTGCACCTCCCGTTCTCGTTCTAATATCAAGTAAAATGCCACGGCGCCGTGACTCACATTTGCGAATAAACCTGCGGACCATAATTCAAGTAGCGCGTAACGTCGAAAGAATCATCTGCAAAAAAATGGGTTCAACACGAGGACTTTCCAAGAAAATGGGTCAAATATAAGGACTTCGCAAGAGGTCACCCATCCTAGTACTACTCTCGCCCAAGCACCCTTAACCGTGGAGTTCTGATAGAATCCGTTGGATTAGTGCTGGTATGATCGCTCATGTTTCATTCTGCGCTGCAAATGCATACACTCTTTCTCCTTCTATCTCCCCTCCCATCATTTGTTTCCTTGTGCGTGCACGCTGCATCTCTTCTTCTCGTTCTAATATGAAGTAAAATGCCCCAGCACCGTGACTCACCTTTGCGAATGAACCAGCAGTTCATAATTCCATTCACGCGCAATGTCGAACGACCCATTCGAAAAAAAATGGGTGCAACACGAGGACTTCCCAGGAGGTCACCCATCCGAGTACTACTCTCGCCCAAGTACTCTTCACTGCGGAGTTCAGATCCGGTGCATTAGTGCTGGTATGATCGCACCTGTTTCATTTCGCGCTGCAAATACATACACTCCTTCTCGTTTCTTCCCCCTCCCGTCATTTGTTTCCTGGGTCGTTCACACTTCACCTCTCCTTCTCGTTCTAATATCAATTAAAATACCCCTGCGTCCTGACTCACATTTGTGTATAAACCAGCGGACCATAGTTCCAGCCGCGCGTAACGTCGAACGACCCATCTGAAAAAAAAATGGGTTCAACACGAGAACTTCCCAAGAGGTAACCCATCCATGTACTACTTTTGCCAAAGCACACTTAACTGCGGAATTCTGATGGGATCCAATGAATTTGTGCTGGTATGATCGCACCTTTTTCATTTCATGCTGAAAATACATCCACTCCTTCTCCTTCCCTCCCCCCGCCCATCATTTGTTTCCATATGCGTTCACACTGCACCTCTCATTCTCGTTTTAATATCGATTAAAATGCCTCTGCTTCTTGACTCACATTTGCATATAAACCAGCGGACCATAGTTCCAGTCGCGCGTAACGTCGAACGACCCCTCTGAAAAAAAATGGGTGCGACACGAGGACATCCCAGGAGGTCACCCATCCGAGTACTAGTCTCGCCCAAGGACACTTAATTGCGGAGTTCTAATGGGATCCGGTGCATTAGTGCTGGTATGATCGCACCTGTTTAATTTTGCGATGAAAATACATGCACTCCTTCTCCTTTCTTCCCCCTCCCATCATTTGTTTCCTTGTGCGTGCGCACTGCACCTACCGTTCTTGTTCAAATATCAAGTAAAATGCCACGTCGCCGTGACTCACATTTGCGAATAAACCTGCAGACCATAATTCAAGTCGCGCGTAACGTCGAAAGAATCATCTGCAAAAAAATTGGGGCAACACGAGGACATCCCAAGAAAATGGGTGAAATATAAGGACTTCGCAGGAAGTCACCCATCCTAGTATTACTCTCGCCCAAGCACCCTTAACTTGCAGGGTTCTTATAGAATCCGTTGCATTAGTGCTGGTATGATCGCGCTGCAAATACATACACTCTTTCTCCTTCAATCCCCCTCCCGTCATTTATTTCCTTGTTCGTGCACTCTGCATTTCTCATTCTCGTTCTAATATCAAGTAAAACGCCCCAGCACCGTGACTCACCTTTGTGAATGAACCTGCGGTTCATAATTCCATTCGCGCTTAACGTCAAACGACCCATCCGAAAAAAAATAGGTGCAACACGAGAACTTCCCAGGAGG
Organism: Carica papaya; assembly: GCF_054855325.1. NCBI lineage: Eukaryota > Viridiplantae > Streptophyta > Magnoliopsida > Brassicales > Caricaceae > Carica > Carica papaya. The sequence goes on from NC_142313.1 coordinate 23,663,663, forward strand.
TCACCCCTCTGAGTACTACTCTCGCCCAAGCACACTTAGCTGCAGAATTCTAATGGGATTCGGTGCATTAGTGCGGGTATGATCGAAACTGTTTCATTTCGCGCTGCAAATACATACACTCATTCTTTCTTTCCCCTCCCGTTATTTGTTTCCTGGTGCGTTCACACTTCACCTCTCATTCTCATTCTAATATCAAGTAAAATGCTCCTGCGTCTTGACTCACATTTGCCTATAAACCAGCGGACCATAGTTCTAGTCGTGCTAACGTCGAACGACCCATTTGAAAAAAAAAATGGGTGCAACACGAGAACTTCCCAGGAGGTAGCCCATCCTTGTACTACTTTCGCCAAAGCACACTTAACTTCGGAGTTTTGATGGGATCCGGTGCATTTATGCTGGTATGATCGAACCTGTTTCATTTCGTGCTGAAAATACATACACTTTTTCTCCTTCCCTCCCCCTCTCCCATCATTTGTTTCCTTGTGCGTTCACACTGCACCTCTTTTTCTCGTTCTAATATCGATTAAAATGCCCCTGTTTCTTGACTCACATTTGCGTATAAACCAGCGGACCATAGTTCCATTCGAGCGTAACGTCGAACGACTCGTCTGAAAAAATATTGGTGCGACACGAGGACTACCCAGGTTATCACTCATCCGAGTACTACTCTCGCCCAAGCACACTTAACTGCGGAGTTCTGATGGGATACGGTGCATTAGTGCTGGTATGATCGAACCTGTTTAATTTCGCGCTGCAAATACATACACTCCTTCTCCTTTCTTCCCCCTCCCGTCATTTGTTTCCTTGTGCGTGCGCACTGCACTTCCCATTCTCGTTCAAATATCAAGTAAAATGCCACGGCGCCGTGACTCACATTTGCGAATAAACCTGCGGACCATTATTCAAGTCGAGCGTAACGTCGAAAGAATCATTAGCAAACAAATGGGTGCAACACGAGGACTTCCAAAGAAAATAGGTGAAATATAAGGACTTCGCAGGACGTCACCCATCCTAGTACTACTCTCACCCAAGAACCCTTAACTTTCGGAGTTCTGATAGAATCCGTTGCATTAGTGCCGGTATGATCGCTCATGTTTCATTATGCGCTGCAAATACATACACTCTTTCTCTTTCCATCCCCCCTCCCGTCATTTGTTTCCTTGTGCGTTCACTCTGCATCTCTCATTCTCATTCTAATATCAAGTAAAATGCCCCGGCATCGTGACTCACCTTTTCGAATGAACCAGCAGTTCATAATTCCATTCGTGCGTAACGTCGAATGACCCATCCGAAAAAAAATGGGTGCAACACGAGGACTTCCCAAGAGGTCACCAATCCGAGTACTACTCTCGCCCAAGCACACTTAACTGCAGAGTTCTGATGGGATCCGGTGTATTAGTGCTGGTATGATCGCACCTGTTTAATTTTGCGCTGCAAATACATACACTCCTTCACCTTTTTTCCCCCTCCCGTCATTTGTTTCCTGGTGCGTTCACACTTCACCTCTACTTCTCGTTCTAATATCAATTAAAATGCCCCTGCGTCTTGTCTCACATTTGCGTATAAACTAGCGGACCATAGTTCCAGTCGCGCGTAACGTCGAACGACCTATCTGAAAAAAAAACTAGGTACAACACGAGAACTTCCCAGGAGGTAACCTATCCTTGTACTACTTTCGCTAAAGCATACTTAACTGCGGAGTTCTGATGGGATCCGGTGCATTTGTGCTTGTATGATCGCGTCTGTTTCATTTCGTGCTGAAAATACATACACTCCTTCTCCTTCCCTCCCTGCTCCCATCATTTGTTTCCTTCTGCGTTCACATTGCACCTCTCATTCTCGTTCTAATATCGATTAAAATGCCCCTGCTTCTTGACTCACATTTGCGTATAAACCAGCGGAGCATAGTTCCAGTCGCGTGTAACTCCGAACGACCCTTCTGAAAAAAAATTGGTGCGACACGAGGACTACCCAGGTTGTCACCCATCCGAGTACTACTCTCGCCCAAGCACACTTAACTGCGGAGTTCTGATGGGATCCGGTGCATTAGTGATGGTATGATCGCACATGTTTAATTTTGCGCTGCAAATACATACACTCCTTCTCCTCTCTTCCCCCTCCCGTCATTTGTTCCATGTGCGTGTGCACTGTACCTCCCGTTCTCGTTCAAATATCAAGTAAAATGCCACGGTGCCGTGCCTCACATTTGCTAATAACCCTGCGGACCATAATTCAAGTCGCACGTAACGTCGATAGAATCATCTGCAAAAAAATTGGTGCAACACGAGGACTTCCCAAGAAAATGGGTGAAATATAAGGACTTCGCAGGAGGTCACCCATCCTAGTACTACTCTCGTCCAAACACCCTTAACTTGCGGAGTTCTAATAGAATCCGTTGCATTAGTTCTGGTATGATCGCTCATGTTTCATTCTGCACTGCAAATACATACACTCTTTCTCATTCCATCCCCCCACCCGTCATTTGTTTCCTTGTACATCCACTCTGCATCTCTCCTTCTCGTTTTAATATCAAATAAAATGCCCCAGCACCGTAACACACCTTTACGAATGAACCAGCGGTTCATAATTCCATTCGTGCGTAACGTCGAATGACCCATCCGAAAAAAAATGGGTGTAACACGAGGACTTCCCAGGAGATCACCCATCCGAGTAATACTCTCGCCCAACCACACTTAACTGTAGAGTTCTTATGGGATCCGGTGGATTAATGCTGGTATGATCGCAATTGTTTGATTTTGCGCTGCAAATACATACACTCCTTCTCGTTTCTTTCCCGTCCCGTCATTTGTTTCCTGGTGCGTTCACACTTTCCCTCTCCTTCTCGTTCTAATATCAATTAAAATGCCCCTGTGTCTTGACTCACATTTGTGTTTAAACCAGCGGACAATAGTTCCAGTCACGCGTAAAGTCGAACGACCCATCTGAAAAAAAAATGGGTGCAACACGAGAACTTCCCAGGTGGTAACCCATCCTTGTACTACATTTGCCAAAGCTTACTTAACTGCGGAGTTCTGATGGGATCCGGTGCATTTGTCCTGGTATGATCGCACCTGTTTCATTTCGTGCTGAAAATGCATACACTCCTTCTCCTTTCCTCCCCCCTCCCATCATTTGTTTCCTTGTGCATTCAGATGCACCTCTCCTTCTCGTTCTAATATCGATTAAAATGCCCCTGTTTCTTCACTCACATTTGCGTATAAACCAGCGGATCATAGTTCTAGTCGCGTGTAGCGTCGAACGACCCGTTTGAAAACAAATTGGCGCAACACGAGGACTTCCCAAGAGGTCACCCATCCAAGTACTACTCTCGCCCAAGCACACTTAACTGTGGATTTCTGATGCGATTCAGTGCATTAGTGCTGGTTTCATCGCACCTGTTTCATTTTGTGCTGAAAATACATACACTCATTCTCCTTCTCTTCCCCCTCCCATCATTTGTTTCCTTGTGCGTTCACATTGCTCCTCTCCTTCTCGTTCTAATATCTTTTAAAATGCCCCTGTCTATTGACTCACATTTGCGTATAAACCAGCGGACCATAGTTCCAGTCGTGCGTATCGTCGAACGACCCATCTGAAAAAAAATGGGTGTAACACAAGAAATTCCCAGGAGATAACCCATCCCTATACTACTTTCGCTAAAGACCACTTAACTGCGGAGTTCTGATGGGATCCGGTGCATTTGTGCTGGTATGATCGCACCTGTTTCATTTCGTGCTCAAAATACATACACTCCTTCTCCTTCCCTCCCCCCTCTCGTCATTTGTTTCCTTGTGCGTTCATACTGCATCTCTCCTTCTCGTTCTAATATCGATTAAAATGCTCCTGCTTCTTGACTCACATTTGCGTATAAACCAGCAGACCATAGTTCTAGTCGCGCGTAACGTCGAACGATCTGTCTGAAAAAAAATTAGTGAGACACGAGGACTTCCCAGGAGGTCACCCATCCGAGTACTACTCTCGCCCAAGCACACTTAATTGCGTAGTTCTGATGGGATACGGTGCATTAGTGCTTGTATGATCGCACCTGTTTAATTTTGCGCTGCAAATACATACACTCCTTCTGCTTTCTTCCCATTCCCGTCATTTGTTTCCTTGTGCGTGTGCACTGCACCTCCTGTTCTCGTTCAAATATCAAGTAAAATGTCACGGCACCGTGACTCACATTTGCGAATAAACATGCGGACCATAATTTAAGTCACGCGTAACGTTGAAAGAATCATCTACAAAAAAATGGGTGCAACACGAGGACTTCCCAAGAAAATGGGTAAAATACAAGGACTTCGCAGGAGGTCACCCATCCTAGTACTACTCTTGCCCAAGCACCCTTAACTATGGAGTTCTAATAGAATCCGTTGTATTAGTGCAGGCATGATCGCTCATGTTTCATTCTACGCTGCAAATATATACACTCTTTCTCCTTCCATCCCACCTCCCGTCATATGTTTCCTTGTGCGTGCACTCTGCATCTCTCTTTCTCGTTCTAATATCAAGTAAAATGCCCCGGCACCGTGACTCACCTTTGCGAATGAACAAGCGGTTCATAATTCTATTCGCGCGTAATGTCGAACGACCCATCTGAAAAAAAAAGGTGCAACGAGAGGACTTCATAATAGGTCACCCATCTGAGTACTACTCTCACCCAAGCACACTTAACTTCAGAGTTCTGATGGCATCCGGTGCATTAATGTTGGAATGATCGCACCTCTTTACTTTCGCGCTGCAAATACATACATTCCTCCTCCTTTCTTCTCCTTCCCGTCATTTGTTTCCTGGTGCGTTCACACTTCACCTCTCTTTCTCGTTCTAAATTCAATTAAAATTCCCTTGTGTCTTGACTCACATTTGCGTATAAACCAGCCGACCATAGTTCTAGTCGTGCGTAACGTCGAACGACCCATCTGAAAAAAAAAAGGTGCAACACGAGAACTTCCAGGAGGTAACCCATCCTCGTACTATTTACACCAAACCACACTTAACTGCGGAGTACTGATGGGATCCGGTGCATTTGTGCTGGTATGATCGCACCTCTTTCATTTCATGCTGAAAATACATACACTCCTTTTCCTTCCCTCCCCCCTCCCATAATTTGTTTCCTTGTGCGTTCACACTGCACCTCTCCTTCTCGTTCTAATATCGATTAAAATGCTCCTGCTTCTTGACTCACATTTGCGTATAAACCCGCGGACCATAGTTCTAGTAGCGCGTAACGTCAAACGACCCGTCTGAAAAAAAATTGGTGTTACACGAGGGCTTGACAGAAGGTCACCCATCCTAGTACTACTCTCGCCCAAGTACACTTAACTGTGGAGTTCTGATGGGCTTTGGTGCATTAGTGCTGGTATGATAGCACCTGTTTAATTTCGCGCTGCAAATACATACACTCCTTCTCATTTCTTCCCCCTCCCGTCATTTGTTTCCTTGTGCGTGCGCACTGCACTCCCGTTCTCGTTCTAATATCAAGTAAAATGCCACAGCATCGTGACTCACATTTGCGAATAAACCTGCGGACCAAAATTCAAGTCGCGCGTAACGTCGAAAGAATCATCTGCAAAAAAATGGATACAACCTGAGGACTTCCCTTTAAAATGGGTGAAATATAAGGACTTCGTAGGAGGTCACCCATCCTAGTACTACTCTCGCCCAAGCATCTTTAGCTGCGGAGTTCTGATGGGATCCAGTGCATTAGTGATGGAATGATCGCACCTGTATATTTTCACGCTGCAAATACATACATTCCTTCTCCTTTCTTCCCCCTCCAGTCATTTGTTTCCTGGTGCGTTCACACTTCACCTCTCCTTCTCGTTCTAATATCAATTAAAATGCCCCTGTGTCTTGACTCACATTTGCGTATAAACCAACGGACCATAGTTTCAGTCGCGTGTAACGTCGAACGACCCATCTGAAGAAAACAAATGGGTGCAACACGAGAACTTCCCAAGAGATAACCCATCCTTGTACTACTTTCGCTAAAACACACTTAACTGCGGAGTTCTGATGGGATCCAGTGCATTAGTGCTGGTATGAACACACTTGATTAATTTCGCGCTGCAAATACATTTACTCCTTCTGCTTTCTTCCCCCTCCCGTCATTTGTTTCCTTGTGCGTGCGCACTGTACCTCCCGTTCTCGTTCAAATATCAAGTAAAATGCCATGGCGCCGTGACTCACATTTGCAAATAAACCTGCGGACCATAATTCAAGTCGCGCGTAACGTCGAAAGAATCATCTGCAAAAAAATGGGAGCAACACGAGGACTTCCCAAGAAAATGGGTGAAATGTAAGGACTTCGCAGGAGGTCACCCATCCTAGTACTACTCTCGTCCAAGCACCCTTAACTTGCGGAGTTCTGATAGAATCCGTTGAATTAGTTATGGTATGATCGCTCATGTTTCATTCTGTGCTCTCCCGTCATTTGTTTCCTTGTGCGTAAACTCTGCATCTCTCCTTCTTGTTCCAATATCAAGTAAAATGCCCCGGTGCCGTGACTCACCTTTGCGAATTAACCAGCGGTTCATAATTCCATTCGTGCGTAACGTCGAACGACCCATCCGAAAAAAAATGAGTGCAACACGACGACTTCCCAGGAGGTCACCCATATGAGTACTACTCTCGCCCAAGCACACTTATCTGCGGAGTTCTGATGGGATCCAATGCATTAGTGCTGGTATGATCGCACCTATTTCATTTCGCGATGCAAATACATACAGTCCTTCTCCTTTCTTCCCCCTCCAGTCATTTGTTTCCTTGTGCGTGCGTACTGCACCTCCCTTTCTCGTTCTAATATCAATTAAAATGCCCCTGCGTCTTGACTCACATTTACGTATAAACCAGCGGATCATAGTTGCAGTCGTGCGTAACATCGAGCAACCCATCTGAAAAAATAAATGGGTACAACACGAGATTTTCCAAGTAGGTAACTCATCCTTGTACTAGTTTCGCCAAAGCACCCTTAACTGCGGAGTTCTGATGGGATCCGGTGCATTTGTGCTGGTAATATCGTACCTGTTTCATTTCGTGCTGAAAATACATACACTTCTTCTCCTTCCCTCCCCCCTCCCATAATTTGTTTCCTTGTGCGTTCACACTGCACCTCTCCTTCTCGTTCTAATATCGATTAAAATGCTCCTGCTTCTTGACTCACATTTGCGTATAAACCAGCGGACCATAGTTCTAGTTGCGCGTAACGTCAAACGACCCGTCTGAAAAAAAATTGGTACGACACGAACTTCCCAGGAGGTCACCCATCCGAGAACTAGTATTGCCCAAGCACACTTGACTGCGGAGTTCTGATGGGATCCGGTGCATTTGTGTTGGTATGATCACACTTGTTTAATTTCGTGCTGAAAATACATACACTCCATCTCCTTCTCTCTCCCCTCCCATCATTAGTTTCCTTGTGCGTTCACACTGCACCTCTCCTTCTCGTTCTAATATAAATTAAAATGCCCCTGATTCTTGACTCACATTTGCGTATAAACTAGAGGACCATAGTTCCAGTCGCGCGTAACGTCGAACGACCCATCTGAAAAAGAAAATGGGTGCAACACGAGAACTTACCAAGAAAATGGGTGAAATATATGAACTTCGCAGGAGGTCACCCATCTTAGTACTACTCTCGCCCAAGTACCCTTAACTACGGAGTTCTAATGGGATCCGATGTATTAGTGCTGGTATGATCGCACATGTTTAATTGCGCGCTGCAAATACATACACTCCTTGTCCTTTCTTCCCCTTCCCGTCATTTGTTTTCTGGTGCGTTCAAACTTCACCTCTCGTTCTCATTCTAATATCAATTAAAATGCCCATGTGTCTTGACTCACATTTGCGTATAAACCGGTGCTGGTATGATCGCACCTGATTAATTTCGCACTGCAAATACATTAACTCCTTCTCCTTTCTTCCCGCTTCCGTCATTTGTTTCCTTGTGCGTGCGCACTGCACCTCCCGTTCTCGTTAAAATTTAAAGTAAAATGCCACGGTGCCTTAACTCACATTTGCGAATAAACCTGCAGACCATAATTCAAGTCGCGCGTAATATGGAAAGAATCATCTGCAAAAAAATGGGTGCAACACGAGGACTTCCCATGAAAATGGGTAAAATATAAGGACTTCGTAGGAGGTCACCCATCCTAGTACTACTATCGCCCAAGCACCCTTAACTTGCGGAGTTTTGATAGAATCCGTTGCATTAGTGCTGGTATGATCTCTCATGTTTCATTCTGCGCTGCAAATACATACACTCTTTCTCCTTCCAACCCCCTCCCGTCATTTGTTTCCTTGTGCGTGCACTCTGCATCTCTCCTTCTCATTCTAATATCAAGTAAAATGCCCCAGCACCATGACTCACCTTTGTGATTGAGCAAGCGGTTCATAATTCCATTCGCGCGTAACGTCGAACGGCCCATCCGAAAAAAAAATGGTAGCAACACGAGGACTTTCCAGGAGGTCACCAATCCGAGTACTACTCTCGGCCAAGCACACTTAATTGTGGAGTTCTGATGGGATCCAATGCATTAGTGCTGGTATGATCGCACCTATTTCATTTCGCGATGCAAATACATACAGTCCTTCTCCTTTCTTCCCCCTCCCGTCATTTGTTTCCTTGTGCGTGCGCACTGCACCTCCCGTTCTCGTTCTAATATCAAGTAAAATGCCACAGCGCCGTGACTCACATTTACGAATAAACCAGCGGACCATAATTCAAGTCGCGCGTAATATCGAAAGAATCATTTGCAAAAAAATGGGTGCAACACGAGGACTTCCCAAGAAAATGGGTGAAATAGAAGGACTTTGCAGGAGGTCACCCATCACAGTACTACTCTTGGCCAAATACCCTTAACTGCAGAGTTCTGATGGGATCCGGTGCATTAGTGCTGGTATGATCGCACCTGTTTCATTTCGAGCTGAAAATACATACACTCCTTCTCATTTCCTCCCCCCTCCCATCATTTGTTTCCTTATGCGTGCACTCTGCATCTCTCCTTCTCGTTCTAATATCAAGTAAAATGCCCCAGCACCGTGACTCGCCTTTGCGAATTAACCAGAGGTTCATAATTCAATTCGCGCATAACGTCGAAGGACCCATCCGAAAAAAAAATGGATGCAACACGAGGATTTCCCAGAAGGTCACCCATCCGAGTACTACTCTCGCCCAAGCACACTTAATTGCAGAGTTCTGATGGGATCCGGTGCATTAGTGCTGGTATGATCGCACCTGTTTAATTTCGCGCTGCAAATACATACACTCCTTCTCCTTTCTTCCCCCTCCTGACATTTGTATCCTTGTGCGTGCGCACTGCACCTCTCGTTCTCATTCAAATATCAAGTAAAATGCCACGACGCCATGATTCACATTTGCGAATAAACCTGCGGACCATAATTCAAGTCACGCGTAACGTCGAAAGAATCATCTGCAAAAAAATGGGTGCAACACAAGGGCTTCCCAAGAAAATATGTGAAATATAAGGACTTCGCAGGAGGTCATCCATCCTAGTACTACTCTCCCCCAAGCACCCTTAACCGCAGAGTTCTGTTAGAATCAGTTGCATTAGTTCTGGTATGATCGCTCATGTTTCATTCTGCGCTGCAAATACATACACTCTTTCTCCTTCTATCCCCCCTCCCGTCATTTGTTTCCTTGTGCGTGCACTCTCTATCTCTCCTTCTCATTCTAATATCAAGTAAATTGCATTGGCACCGTGACTAACCTTTGCGAATGAACCAGCGGTTCATAATTCCATTCGTGCATAATGTCGAACGACCCATCCGAAAACAAATGGGTGCAACACGAGGACTTCCCAAAAGGTCACCCATCCGAGTACTACTCTCACCCAAGCACACTTAACTGCAGAGTTCTCATGGGATCCGGTGCAGTAGTGCTGGTATGATCGCACCTGTTTTTTTTCGCGCCGCAAATACATACACTCCTTCTCCTTTCTTCCCCCTCCCGTCATTTGTTTCCTGGTACGTTCACACTTCACCTCTCCTTCTCATTCTAATATCAATTAAAATGCCCCTGCATCTTGACTCACATTTGCGTATAAACCAGCGGACCATAGTTCCAGTCGCGCGTAACGTCGAACGACCCATCTGAAAAAAAAATGGGTGCAACACGAGAACTTTCCATGAGATAACCCATCCTTGTACTACTTTCGCCAAAGCACACTTAACTGCGGAGTACTGAGGGGATCCGATGCATTTGTGCTAGTATGATCGCACCTGTTTCATTTCGTGCTGAAAATACATACACTCCTTCTCCTTCCCTCCCCCTCCCCTCATTTGTTTCCTCTTGCGTTCACACTGCACCTCTCCATCTCGTTCTAATATCGATTAAATTTCCCCTCCTTCTTGACTCACATTTACGTATAAACCAGCGAACCATAGCTCCAGTCGCGTGTAACGTAGAACGACCCGTCTAAAAAAATATTGGTGCGACACGAGGACTTCCCAGGAGGTCACCGATCCCAGTACTACTCTCGCCCAAGCACACTTAACTACGGAGTTTTGATGGGATCCAGTGCATTAGTGCTGGTATGATCGCAACTGTTTAATTTCGTGCTGCAAATACATACACTTCTTCTCCTTTCTTCCCCCTCCCATCATTTGTTTCCTTGTGCATGCGCACTACACCTCCTGTTCTCGTTCTAATATCAAGTAAAATGCCACGGTGCCGTGACTCACATTTGCGAATAAACCTGCGGACCATAATTTAAGTCGCGCGTAACGTCGAAAGAGTCATCTGCAAAAAAATGGGTGCAACACGAGAACTTCTTAAGAAAATGGGTGAAATATAAGGACTTCGCAGGAGGTCACCCATCAGAGTACTACTCTCGCCCAAGCACCCTTAACTTGTGGAGTTCTGATAGAATCTGTTGCATTAGTGCTGGTATGATCCCTCATGTTTCATTCTGCGCTGCAAATACATACGTTCTTTCTCCTTCCATCCCCCCTCCCGTCATTTGTTTCCTTGTGCGTGCACTCTGCATCTATTCTTCTCGTTCTAATATCAAGTAAAATGCCCACGCATCGTGACTCACCTATGCGAATGAACCAGTGGTTCATAATTCCATTCGCGTGTAACGTCGAACGACCCATCCGAAAAAAAATGGGTGCAACACGAGAACTTCCCAGGAGGTCACCCATCTGAGTACTACTCTCGACCAAGCACACTTAACTGCAGAGTTCTGATGGGATCCGGTGCATTAGTGGTGGTATGATCGCACCTATTTCATTTTGCGTTGCAAATACATACACTCCTTCTTATTTCTTCCCCCTGCCGTCATTGGTTTCCTGGTGCCTTCACACTTCACCTCTCCTTCTCGTTCTAATATCAATTAAAATGCCCCTGCGCCTTAACTCATATTTGCGTATAATCCTGCGGACCATAGTTCCAGTCACGCGTAACGTCGAACGACCCATCTGAAAAAAAATGGGTGCAACACGAGAACTACCCAGGAGGTAACCCATCCTTGTACTACTTTCACCAAAGCATACTTAACTACGGAGTTCTGATCGGATCCGGTGCATTTCTGCTGGTATGATCGCACCTGTTTCATTTCGTGCTGAAAATACATACACTCCTTCTCCTTCCCTCCCCCCTCCCATCATTTGTTTCCTTGTGCCTTCACATTGCACCTCTCCTTCTCATTCTAATATCGATTAAAATGCCCTTGCTTCTTGACTCACATGTGCATATAACCCAGCGGACCATAGTTCCAGTCGCGCGTAACGTCGAGCGACCCGTCTGAAAAAAAATTGGTGCGGCACGAGGACTTCCCAGGAACTCACCCATCCGATTATTACTCTCGCCAAAGCACACTTAACTGCGGAGTTTTGTTGGGATCCGGTGCATTAGTGCTGGCATGATCGCAGCTGTTTAATTTTGCGCTTCAAATATATACACTCCTTCTCCTTTCTTCCCCCTCCCTTCATTTGTTTCCTTGTGCGTACGCACTGTACCTCTCGTTCTCGTTCTAATATCAAGTAAAATGCCCTGGCGCCGTGACTCACATTTGCCAATAAACCTGCGGATCATAATTTAAGTCGCGCGTAACGTCGAATGAATCATCTACAAAAAAATGGGTGCAACACGAGGACTTCCCAAGAAAATGAGTGAAAAATAAGGACTTCGCAGGAGGTCACCCATTCTAGTACTACTCTCGCCCAAGCACCCTTATCTTGCGGAGTTCTGATAGAATCCGTTGCATTAGTGCTGGTATGATCGCTCATGTTTCATTCTACGCTGTAAATACATACACTCTTTCTCCCTTCATCCCTCATCCCGTCATTTGTTTCCTTGTGCGTGCACTCTGCATCTCTCCTTCTCGTTCTAATATCAAGTAAAATGCCCTGGCACCGTGACTCACCTTTGAGAATGAACCAGCGCTTCATAATTCCATTCGCGCTAACGTCGAACGACCCATCCGAAAAAAAATCGGTCCAACACGAGTACTTCCAAAGAGGTCACCCATTCGAGTACTACTCTCGCCCAAGCACACTTGACTGCGGAGTTCTGATGGGATCCGGTGTATTAGTGCTAGTATGATCGCACCTGTTTCATTTCGCACTGCAAATACATACACTCCTTCTCCTTTCTTCCATCTCTAGTTATTTGTTTCCTGGTGCGTTAACACTTCACCTCTCCTTCTCGTTCTAATATCAACTAAAATGCCCCTGCTTCTTGACTCACATTTGTGTATAAACCAGCGGACCATAGTTCCAGTCGCGCGTAACGTCGAACGACCCATCTGAAAAAAATTGGTGCGACACGAGGACTTCCTAGGAGGTCACCCATCCGAGTACTCCTCTCGCCCAAGAACTCTTAACGGCGGAGTTCTGATGGGATCCGGTGCATTAGTGTTGGTATGATTGCACCTGTTTAATTTCGCAATGCAAATACAAAAACTCCTTCTCCTTTTTTCCACCTCTCGTCATTTGTTTCCTTGTGCGTTCGCACTGCATCTCCTATTCTCGTTCTAATATCAAGCAAAATGCCACGGCGCCGTGACTCACATTTACGAATAAACCTGCGGACCATAATTAAAGTCGCACGTAACGTCAAAAGAATCATCTGTAAAAAAATAGGTACAACACGAGGACTTCCCAAGAAAATGAGTGAAAAATAAGGACTTCGCAGGAGGTCACCCATTCTAGTACTACTCTCGCCCAAGCACCCTTATCTTGTGGAGTTCTGATAGAATCTGTTGCATTAGTGCTGGTATGATCGCTCATGTTTCATTCTGCGCTGTAAATACATACACTCTTTCTCCTTCCATCACCCCTCCCGTCATTTGTTTCCTTGTGCGTGCACTCTGCATCTCTCTTTCTTGTTCTAATATCAAGTAAAATGCCCCGGCACCGTGACTCACCTTAGCGAATGAACCAGCGGTTCATAATTCCATTCGCGCGTAACATCGAACGACCCATCCGAAAAAAAATGGGTAAAACACGAGGACTTCCCAGGAGGTCACCAATCTGAGTACTACTCTCGCCCAGGCACACTTAACTGGGGAGTTTTGATAGGATCCGGTGCATTAGTACTGGTATGATCGTACCTGCTTTATTTCGCTCTGCAAATAAATACACTCCTTCTCCTTTCTTCCCCCTCCCGTCATTTGTTTCCTGGTGCGTTCACACTTCACCTCTCATTCTCGTTCTAATATCAATTAAAATGCCCCTGCTTCTTGACTCACATTTGCGTATAAACCAGCAGACCATAGTTCCAGTCGCGCGTAACGTCGAACGACTCGTCTGAAAAAAATTGGTGCGACACGAGGACTTCCCAGGAGTTCACCCATCCGAGTACTACTCTCGCCCAAGAACTCTTAACGGCGGATTTCTGATGGGATCCGGTGCATTAGTAGTGGTATGATTGCACCTGTTAATTTCCCAATGCAAATACAAAAACTCCTTCTCCTTTCTTCCACCTCCCGTCATTTGTTTCCTTGTGCGTTCGCACTGCATCTCCCGTTCTCGTTCTAATATCAAGCAAAATGCCACGGCGCCGTGACTCACATTTACGAATAAACCTGCGGACCATAATTAAAGTCGCGCGTAACGTCAAAAGAATCATCTGTAAAAAAATAGGTACAACGCGAGAACTTCCCAAGAAAATGGGTGAAATATAAAGACTTCGCAGGAGCTCACCCATCCTTGTACTACTCTCGCCCAAGCACCCTTAAATTGTGGAGTTCTGATAGAATCCGTTGCATTAGTGCTTGTATGATCGCTCATGTTTCATTCTGCGCTGCAAATACATAAACTCTTTCTTCCTCCATCCCCCCTCCCTTCATTTGTTTCCTTGTGCGTGCACTCTGCATCTCTCCTTCTCGTTATAATATCAAGTAAAATGCCCCGGCACCGTGACTCACCTTTGAGAATGAATCAACGCTTCATAATTCCATTCGCGCGTAACGTCGAACGACCCATCCGAGAAAAAATGGGTGCAACACGAGGACTTCCCAGGAGGTCACCCATCCGAGTACTACTCTCGCCCAAGCAAACTTGACTGCGGAGTTCTGATGGGATCCAGTGCATTAGTGCTGGTATGATCGCACCTGTTTCATTTCACGTTGTAAATACATACACTCCCTCTCCTCTCTTCCATCTCCAGTCATTTGTTTCTTGGTGCGTTCACACTTCACCTCTTCTTCTCGTTCTAATATCAATTAAAATGCCCCTGCTTCTTGACTCACATTTGCGTATAAACCAGCGGACCATAGTTCCAGTCGAGTGTAACGTCGAACGACCCGTCTGAAAAAAAATTGGTGCGACACGAAGACATCCCAGGAGGTCACCCATCCGAGTACTACTCTCGCCCAAGCACACTTAACGGCGGAGTTCTGATGGGATCCGGTGCATTAGTGCTGGTATTATCGCACCTGTTTAATTTTGCGTTGCAAATACATACACTCCTTTTCCTATCACCCCCCTCCCATCATTTGTTTCCTTGTGCATGCGCACTGCACCTCCCGTTCTTGTTCAAATATCAAGTAAAATGCCACGGCGCTGTTACTCACATTTGCGAATAAATTTGCGGACCATTATTCACGTCGCGCGTAACGTCGAAAGAATTATCTGCAAAAAAAATGGGTGAAAATATAAGAACTTTGCAGGAGGTCACCCATCCTACTACTACTCTCGCCCAAGCACCCTTAACTTGCAGAATTCTGAGAGAATACGTTGCATTAGTGCTGGTATGATCGCTCATGTTTCATTCTGCGCTGCAAATACATACATTCTTTCTCCTTCCATCCCCCCTCTCGTCATTTATTTTCTTGTGCGTCCACTCTACATCTCTCTTTCTCATTCAAATATCAAGTAAAATGCGCCGACACCGTGACTCACATTTACGAATGAACCAGCGGTTCATAATTTCATTCGAGCGTAACGTCGAACGACTCATCCAAAAAAAAATGGGTGCAACACGAGGACTTCCCAGGAGGTCACCCATCCGAGTACTACTCTCGTCAAAGCACACTTAATTGCGGAGTTCTGTTGGGATCCGGTGCATTAGTGCAAGTATGATCACACCTGTTTCATTTCGTGCTGCAAATACATGCACTCTTTCTCCTTTCTTCCCCCTCCCGTCAATTGTTTATAGGTGCCTTCACTCTTCACCTCTCCTTCTCGTTCTAATATCAATTAAAATGCGCCTACGTCTTGACTCACATTTGCGTATAAACCCGCAGACCATAGTTTCAGTCGTGCGTAACGTCGAACGACCCATTTGAAAAAAAGAATGGGTGCAACACGAGAACTTCCCAGGAGGTAACCCATCCTTTTACTACTTTCGCCAAAGCACACTTAACTGCAGAGTTCTGATGGGATCCGGTGCATTAGTGCTGGTATGATCGCACCTGTTTAATTTCACGATGCAAATACATACACTCCTTCTAATTTCTTTCCCATCCCATCATTTGTTTCCTTGTGCGTGCGCACTGCACCTCCCGTTCTCGTTCAAATATCAAGTAAAAAACCACGGCGCCGTGACTCACATTTGCGAATAAACCTGCGGACCATAATTCAAGTCGTGCGTAACGTCGAAAGAATCATCTGCAAAAATATTTGTGCAAGAACCCATAACTTGCGGAGTTCTGATAGAATCCGTTGCATTAGTGCTGGTATGATCGTTCATGTTTCATTCTGCACTTCAAATACATGCACTCTTTCTCCTTCCATCCCCCCTCCCGTCATTTGTTTCCTTTTACGTGCACTCAGCATCTCTCCTTCTCGTTCTAATATGAAGTAAAATGCCCCGGCACCGTGACTCACTTTGCGAACTAGCCATCGGTTCATAATTTCATTCGCGCGTAACATCGAATGACCCATCTGAAAAAAAATTGGTGCGACAAGAAGACTTCCCATGAGGGCACCCATACGAGTACTACTCTCGCCAAAGCACACTTAACTGCGGAGTTTTGATGGGATCAGGTGCAATAGTGCTGGTATGATAGCACTTGTTTAATTTTGTGTTGTAGATACATACACTCCTTCTCCATTCTTCCCCTTCCCGTCTTTTGTTTCCTTGTACGTACGCACTGCACCTCCCGTTCTCTTTCTAATATCAAGTAAAATGCCACGGCGCCGTGACTCACAATTGTAAATAAACCTGCAGACCATAATTCAAGTTGCGCGTAATGTCGAAAGAATCATCTGTAAAAAAATGGGTGAAATATAAGGACTTCGCAGGAAGTCACCCAACCTAGTCTACTCTCGCCCAAGCACCCTTAACTGCGGAGTTCTGATCGAATCCGTTGCATTAGTGCTGGTATGATCGCTCATGTTTCATTCTGCGCTGCAAATACATACATTCTTTCTCCTTCCATCCCCCCTCCCGTCATTTATTTCCTTGTGCGTGCACTCTGCATCTCTCCTTCTCGTTCTAATATTAAGTAAAATGCATTAGCACCGTGACTAACCTTTACGAATGAACCAGCGGTTCATAATTCCATTCGCGCGTAATGTCGAACGACCCATCCGAAAAAAAATTGGTGCAACACGAGGACTTCCCAGGAGGTCACCCATCCGAGTACTACTCTCGCCCAAACACACTTAACTGCGGAGTTCTGATGGGATCCGGAGCATTAGTGCTGGTATGATCGCACCTGTTTAATTTTGTGCTGCAAATACATACACTCCTTCTCCTTTCTTCCCCCTCCTGTCATTTGTTTCCTTGTGCGTGCGCACTGCTCCGCCAGTTCTTGTTCAAATATCAAGTAAAATGCAACGCCGCCGTGACTCACATTTGCGTATAATCAAGCGGACTATAGTTCCAGTCGCGTGTAACGTCGAACGAACCACCTGAAAAAATAAATGGGTGCAACACGAGAACTTCCCAAGAAAATGGGAGAAATATAAGGACTTCGCAGGAGGTCACCCATCCAAGTACTACTCTTGCCCAAGCACCCTTAACTTGGGGAGTTCTGGTAGAAATCGTTGCATTAGTTCTGGTATGATCTCTCATGTTTATTTCTGCGCTGCAAATAGATACACTCTTTCTCCTTCTATCCCCCCTCCCCTCATTTGTTTCCTTGTGCGTGAACTCTGCATCTCTCCTTCTCGTTCTAATATCAAGTAAAATAGCCCAGCACCGTGACTAACCTTTACGAATGAACCAGCGGTTCATAATTCTATCTGTGCTTAACGTCGAACGACCCATCTGAAAAAAAAATGGGTGCAACACGAGGATTTCCCAAGAGGTCACCCATCCGAGTACTACTCTCGGCCAAGCCCACTTAATTGGGGAGTTCTAATGGGATCTGGTGCATTAGTGTTGGTATGATCGTACCTGTTTTATTTCACGCTGCAAATATATACACTCCTTCTCCTTTCTTCCCCCTCCTGCCATTTGTTTCCTGGTGCGTTCACACTTCACCTCTCCTTCTCGTTCTAATATCAATTAAAATGCCTATGTGTCTTTACTCATATTTGCTATAAACCAGTGGACCATAGTTCCAGTTGCGCGTAACGTCGAAGAACCCAACTAAAAAAAAAGGGTGCAACACGAGAACTTCCCAGGAGGTAACCCATCCTTATACTATTTTCGCCAAAGCACACTTAACTGCGGAGTTCTGATGGGATCCGGTGCATTTGTGTTGGTATGATCGCACGTGTTTCATTTCGTGCTGAAAATACATACACTCCTACTCCTTCTCCCCCCCCAATCATTTGTTTCCCTGTGCGTTGACATTGCACCTCTCCTTCTCGTTCTAATATCGATTAAAATGCTCCTGCTTCTTGACTCACATTTGCATATAAACCAGCGGACCATAGTTCCAGTCGCGCGTAACAACGAACGACCTGTCTGAAAAAAAATTGGTGCAACACGAGGACTTCCCAAGAGATCACCCATCTGAGAACTAGTCTCGCCCAAGCACACTTAACCGCGGAGTTCTGATGGGATCCGGTGCATTAGTGCTGGTATGATCGCACCTGTTTAATTTTGCGCTGTAAATAAATACACTCCTTCTCCTTTCTTCCACCTTCCGTCATTTGTTTCCTTGTGCGTTCGCACTGCACCTCCCGTTCTCGTTCAAATATCAAGTAAAATGCCACGGCGCCGTGACTCACATTTGCGAATAAACCTGCGGACCATAATTCAAGTCGTGCGTAATGTCGAAAGAATCATCTGCAAAAAAATAGGTGTAACACGTGAACTTCCCAAGAAAATGGGTGAAATATAAGAACTTCGCAGGAGGTCACCCTTCCTAGTACTACTATCGGCCAAGCACCCTTAACTTGCGGAGTTCTGAAAGAATCTGTTGCATTAGTGGTGGTGTGATCGCTCATGCTTCATTCTGCGCTACAAATACATACACTCTTCCTCCTTCGATCCCCCCTCCCGTCTTTTGTTTCCTTGTGCGTGCACTCTGCATCTCTCCTTCTCGTTCTAATATCAAGTAAAATGCCCCGGAACTGTGACTCACCTTTGCGAATGAACCAGCGGTTCATAATTCCATTCGCGCGTAACGTCGAACGACCCATTCGAAAAAAAATGGGTGCAACCAACGACTTCCCAGGAGGTCACCCATCCGAGTACTACTCTCGACCAAGCACCTTTAACTGCGGAGTTCTAATGGGATCCGGTGCATTAGTGCTGGTATGATCGCACCTATTTAATTTCGCGCTGCAAATACATACACTCCTTCTCATTTCTTCCCCCTCCTGTCATTTGTTTCCTTGTGCGTGCGTTTTGCACCTCCCGTTCTCGTTCTAATATCGAGTAAAATGCCACGGTACCGTGACTCACCTTTGCGAATGAACCAATGGTTCATAATTCCTTTCGCGCGTAATGTCAAACGACCCATCCGAAAAAAAATGGGTGCAACACGAGGACTTCCCAAGAGGTCACCCATCCGAGTACTACTCTCGCCCAAGCACACTTAACTGCGGAGTTCTGATGGGATCCGGTGCTTTAGTGCTGGTATTATCTCACCTGGTTAATTTTGCGCTGCAAATACATGCGCTCCTTCTCCTTTCTTCCCCCTCCCGTCATTTGTTTCCTTGTGCGTGCGCACTACACCTCTTGTTCTCGTTCAAATATCAAGTAAACTGCCGATGCGTCTTGACTCACATTTGTGTATAAACCAGCGGACCATAGTTCCAGTCGGGTGTAACGTCGAATGACCCATCTCAGAAAAAAATGGGTGCATCACGAGAACTTCCCAGGAGGTAACCCATCCTTGTACTACTTTCGCCAAAGCACACTTAAGTGCGGAGTACTGATGGGATCCGGTGTATTAGTGCTGGTATGATCGCACCTATTTAATTTCGCACTGCAAATACATACAATCATTATCCTTCTTCCCCCTCCCATCATTTGTTTCCTTGTGCGTGTGCACTGTACCTCCCGTTCTCGTTCTAATATCAACTAAAATGCCACGGTGCCGTGACTCACATTTGCGAATAAATCTGCAGACCATAATTTAAGTCGCGCGTAACGTCGAAAGAATCATATGCAAAAAAATGGGTGTAACACGAGGACTTCCCAAGAAAATGTGTGAAATATAAAGACTTCGCAGGAGGTCACCCATCCTAGTACTACTCTCGCCCAAGCACCTTTAACCGCGGAGTTCTCATAGAATCCGTTGCATTAGTACTGGTATGATCGCTCATGTTTCACTCTGCGGTGCAAATACATACACTCTTTCACCTTTCATCCCCCCTCCCGTCATTTGTTTCCTTGTGCGTGCACTCTTCATCTCTCCTTCTCGTTCGAATATCAAGTAAAATGCCCCAGCACCGTGACTCACCTTTGCGAATGAACTAGTGGTTCATAATTTCATTCGCGCGTAACGTCGAACAACCCATCCGAAAAAAATGGGTGCAACACGAGGACTTCCTAGGAGGTCTCCCATCCGAGTACTACTCTCGCCCAAGCACACTTAACTGCGGAGTTCAGATCCGGTGCATTAGTGCTGGTATGATCGCACCTGTTTCATTTTCCGCTGTAAATATATACACTCCTTCTCCTTTTTTCCCCCTCCCGTCATTTGTTTCCTGGTGCGTTCACACTTCACTTCTCCTTTTCATTCTAATATTAATTAAAATACTCCTGCGTCTTGACTCACATTTGCGTATAAACTAACGGACCATAGTTCCTGTCGCGCGTAACATCGAACGGCCCATCTGAAAAGAAAAATGGGTGCAGCACGAGAACTTCCCTGGAGGTAACCCATCGTTGTACTACTTTCGCCAAAGCACACTTAACTACGGAGTTCTGATGGGATCTGGTGCATTTGTGCTGGTATGATCGCACCTGTTTCATTCTACGCTGAAAATACATACACTCCTTCTCCTTCCCTCCCCCATCCAGTCATTTGTTTCCTTGTGCGTTCACACTGCACCTCTCATTCTCATTCTAATATCGATTAAAATGCCTCTGCTTCTTGACTCACATTTGCGTCTAAACCAGTGGACCATAGTTCCAGTCGCGCGTAACGTCGAATGACCCGTCTGAAAAAAAATAGGTGCTACACGAGGACTTCCCAGAAGGTCACCCATCCGAGTACTACTCTCGCCCAAGCACACTTAAATGCGGCGTTCTAATGGGATCTGGTTCATTAGTGCTGTTATGATCACACCTGTTTAATTTTGCCCTGCAAATACATACACTCCTTCTCCTATCTTCCCCCTCTCGTCATTTGTTTCCTTGTGCGTGCGCACTGAACCTCCCGTTCTCGTTCTAATATCAAGTAAAATGCCACGGCGCCGTGACTCACATTTGTGAATAAACCTGCAGACCATAATTCAAGTCGCGCGTAATGTCGAAAGAATCATCTGCAAAAAAATGGGTGCAACACGAGGACTTCCCAAGAAAATGGGTGAAATATAAGGACTTCGCAGGAGGTCACCAATCTTAGTACTACTCTTGCCCAAGCACCCTTAACTGCGGAGTTCTGATAGAATCCGTTGCATTAGTGCTAGTATGATCGCTCATGTTTCATTCTGCGCTGCAAATACATACACTCTTTCTCCTTCCATCCCTCTCCCGTCATTTGTTTCCTTGTGCGTGTACTCTGCATCTCTCATTCTCGTTTTAATATCAAGTAAAATGCCCCGGCACCGTGACTCACCTTTACGAATGAACTTGCGGTTCATAATTCCATTCGCGCGTAACGTCGAACGACCCATTCGAAAAAAAATGGGTGCAACACGAGGACTTCTCAGGAGGTCATCCATCTGAGAACTATTCTCGCCGGAACACTCTTATCTACTGTGTTCTGATGGGATCTGGTGCATTAGTGCTGGTATGATCACACATGTTTCATATCGTGCTCCAAATACATACACTCCTTCTCCTTTCTTCCCCCTCCCGTCATTTGTTTCCTAGTGCGTTCACACTTCACCTCTACTTCTCGTTCTAATATCAATTAAAATGCCCCTGCGTCTTGACTCACATTTGTGTATAAACCAGCGGACTATAGTTCCAGTCGCGCGTAACTTCGAATGACCCATCTGAAAAAAATAATGGGTGCAACACGAGAACTTCCCAGGAGGTAACCTATCCTTGTACTACTTTCGTAAAAGCACAATTAACTGCGGAGTTCTGATGGGATCTAATGCATTTGTGCTGGTGTGATCGCACCTGTTTCATTTCGTGCTGAAAATACATACACTCCTTCTCCTTTCCTCTCCCCTCTCATCATTTGTTTCCTTGTTCGTTCACACTGCACCTCTCCTTCTCGTTCTAGTAATGATTAAAATGCCCATGCTTCTTGACTCACATTTGCGTATAAACCAGCATATCATAGTTTTAGTCGCGCGTAACATCGAACGACCCGTCTGGAAAAAAATTAGTGCGACATGTCTGGAAAAAAATTAGTGCGACACGTCGACTTCCCAAGAGGTCACCCATCCGAGTACTACTCTCGCCCAAGCACAGTTAACTGCGGAGTTCTGATGGGATCCAGTGCATTAGCGCTGGTATGATCGCACCTGTTTAATTTCGCACTGCAAATACATACACTCTTTCTCTTATCTTCCCCCCCTCCCCCGTCAATTGTTTCCTTGTGCGTGTGCACTGCACCTCCCGTTCTTGTTCAAATATCAAGCAAAATGCAATGGCGCTGTGACTCACATTTGCGAATAAACCTGAGGACCATAACTCAAGTCGGGCGTAACGTCGAAAGAATCATCTGCAAAAAAATGGGTGCAACACGAGGACTTCCCAAGAAAATGAGTTAAATATAAGGACTTCGCAGGAGGTCACCCATCTTAGTACTACTCTCGCCCAAGCACCCTTAACTTGCGGAGTTCTGATAGAATCCGTTGCATTAGTGCTGGTATGATCACTCATGTTTTATTATGCGCTGCAAATACATACACTCTTTCTCCTTCTATCCCCCTCCCGTCATTTGTTTCCTTGAGCGTGAACTCTACATCTCTCTTTCTCGTTCTAATATCAAGAAAATTGCCCCGGCACCGTGACTCATATTTACGAATGAACCAGCGGATCATTATTCTATTCGCGCGTAACGTCAAACGACCCATCCGAAAAAAATGGTTACAACACGAGGACTTCTCAGGAGGTCACCCATCTGAGTACTACTCTCGCCCAAGCACACTTCACTTCGTAGTTCTGATGGGATCCGGTGCATTAGTGCTGGTATGATCGCACCTATTTCATTTCGCGCTGCAAATGCATATACTCCTTCTCCTTTCTTCCCCCTCCCGTTGTTTGTTTCCTACTGCGTTCACACTTCACCTCTCCTTCTCGTTATAATATCAATTAAAATGCCCCTGCGTCTTGACTCACATTTGCGTATAAACCAGCGGACCATAATTATATTCACGCGTAACGTCGAACGACCCATCTGAAAAAAAAAATGAGTGCAACACGAGAACTTCCCTGGAGGTCACCCATCCTCGTACTACTTTCGCCAAAGTACACTTAACTGCGGAGTTCTGTTGGAATCCGGTGCCTTTGTGCTGGTATAATCGCACCTGTTTCATTTTGTATTTTAAATACATACACTCTTTCTCCTACCCTCCCCCCTCCCATCATTTGTTTCCTTGTGCGTTCACATTGCACATCTCCTTCTCGTTATAATATCGATTAAAATGCACCTGCTTCTTGATCACATTTGCGTTTAAACCAGCGGACCAAAGTTCCAGTCGCGCTTAACGTCGAACGACCCGTCTGAAAAAAAATTGGTGCGACACGAGGACTTCTCAAGAGGTCACCCATCCGAGTACTACTCTCGCCAAAGCACACTTAACTGCGGAGTTCAGATGGGATCCGGTGCATTAGTGGTGGTATGATCGCACCTGTTTAATTTCGCGCTGCAAATACATACACTCCTTCTCCTATCTTCCCCCTCCCGTCATTTGTTTCCGTGTGTATGCGCGCTGCACCTCCCGTTCTCGTTCTAATATTAAGTAAAATGCAACGGCACCGTCACACACATTTGCGAATAAACTTGCCAACCATAATTCAAGTCGCGCGTAACTTCGAAAGAATCATCTGCAAAAAAATGGGTGCAACACGAGGACTTCTCACGAAAATGGGTGAAATATAAGGACTTCGAAGGAAATGACCCATCTTAGTACTACTCTCGCCCAAGTACCCTTAACTTGCGGAGTTCTGATAGAATCCGTTGCATTAGTGCTAGTATGATCGCTCATGTTCCATTCTGCGCTGCAAATACATACACTCTTTCTCCTTCCATCCCCCCTCCCGTCATTTGTTTCCTTGTGCGTGCACTCTGCATCTCTCCTTCTCGTTCTAATAACAAGTAAAATGCCCTGGCACCGTGACTCACCTTTGCGAATGAACCAACAGTTCATAATTCCATTCGCGCGTAACGTCGAATGACCCATCCGAAAAAAATGAGAGCAACACGAGGACTTCCTAGGAGGTCACCCATCCGAGTACTACTCTCGCCAAAGCACACTTAACTGCGGAGTTCTGATGGGATCCGGTGCATTAGTGCTGGTATGATCGAACCTGATTAATTTTTCGCTGTAAATATATTCACTCATTCTCCTTTCTTCCCCCTCCTGTCATTTATTTCCTTGTGCGTGCGCACTACACCTCATGTTCTCGTTCAAATATTAAGTAAAATACCACTGCGCCGTGACTCACATTTGCGAATAAAACTGCGGACCATAATTCAAGTCGCGCGTAACGTCAAAAGAATTATCTGCAAAAAAATGGGTGCAACACGAGTACTACCCAAGAAAATTGGTGAAATATAAGGACTTTGCAGGAGGTCACCCATCCAAGTACTACTCTCGCCCAAGCACCCTTAACTTGCAGAGTTCTGATATAATCCGTTGTATTAGTTCTTGTATGATCGCTCATGCTTCATTCTGCGTTGCAAATACATACACTCTTTCTCCTTCCATCCCCCCTCCCGTCATTTGTTTCCTTGTGCGTGTACTCTGCATCTCTCCTTCTCGTTCTAATATTAAGTAAAATACCCAGGCACCGTGACTCACCTTTGCGAATGAACCAGCGGTTCATAATTCCATTCGTGAATAACGTCGAACGACCCATCAGAAAAAAAATTGGTGCAACACGAGGACTTCCCAGGAGGTCACCCATCCGAGTACTACTCTCGCCCAATCAAACTTAACTGCAGAGTTCTGATGGGATCCGGTGCATTAGTGCTGGTATGATCGCACCTGTTTAATTTCGCGCTGCAAATACATACACTCCTTCTCCTTTTTTCCCCCTCCCGTCATTTGTTTCCTTGTGCGAGGGCACTGTACCTCCCGTTCTCATTCAAATATCAAGTAAAATGCCACGGCGCCGGGACTCACATTTGCAAATAAACCTAGGGACCATAATTCAAGTCGCGCGTAACGTCGAATGAATCATCTGCAAAAAAATGGGTGCAACACGAGGACTTCCCAAAAAAATGGGTGAAATATTAGGACATCGCAGGAGGTCACCCATCCTAGTACTACTCTCGCCCAAGTACCCTTAACTTGCGGAGTTCTGATAGAATACGTTGCATTAGTGCTGGTATGATCGCTCATGTTTCATTCTACGCTACAAATACATACACTCTTTCTCCTTCCACCCCCCTCCCCTCATTTGTTTCCTTGTGCGTGCACTCTGCATCTCTCCTTTTCGTTCTAATATCAAGCAAAATGCCCCGGCACTGTGACTCACCTTTGCGAATGAACCAGCGGTTCATAATTCCATTCGCGCGTAATGTCGAACGACCAATCCGAAAAAAATGGGTGCAACACGAGGACTTCCACGGAGGTCACCAATCCGAGTACTACTCTCGACCAAGCACACTTAACTGCAGAGTTCTAATGGGATCCGGTGCATAAGTGCTGGTATGATCACACCTGTTTCATTTCGTGCTGCAAATACATACAATCCTTCTCATTTTTTCCCCCTCCCGTCATTTGTTCCCTGATGCGTTCACACTTCACCTCTTCTTCTCGTTCTAATATCAATTAAAATGCCCCTGTGTCTTGACTCACATTTGCGTATAAATCAGTGGATCATAGTTCCAGTCACGCGTAACGTCGAAAGATCAATCTGAAAAAAAAAATGGGTGCAAGACGAGAACTTCCGAGGAGGTAACCCATCCTTGTACTACTCTCGCCAAACCACACTTAACTGCGGAGTTCTGATGGGATCCGGTGCATTTGTGCTGGTATGATTGCACCTGTTTCATTTCGTGCTAAAAATACATACACTCCTTCTCCTTCCCTCCCCCCTCCCATCATTTGTTTCCTTGCGCGTTCACACTGCACCTCTCTTTCTTGTTCTAATATCTATTAAAATGCCCCTGCTTCTTGATTCACATTAGCGTATAGACCAGTCGACTATAGTTCTAGTCGCGCGTAACGTCGAACGACCCGTCTGAAAATAAATTGGTGCGACACGAGAACTTCCCAGGAGGTCACCCATCCGAGTACTACTCTCGCCCAAACACACTTAACCGCGGAGTTGTGATGGGATCCGGAGCAATAGTGCTGGTATGATCGCACCTGTGTAATTTCGCGCTGCAAATACATACACTCTTTCCCCTTTCTTCCCCCTTCCGTCATTTATTTCCTTGTGCGTGCGCACTACACCTCCCGTTCTCGTTCTAATATGAAGTAAAATGCCTCGGCGCCGTGACTCACATTTGCGAATAAACCTGCGGATCATAATTCAAGTCGTGTGTAACGTCGAAAGAATCATCTGCAAAAAAATGGGTGCAACATGAGGACTTCCCAAGAAAACGGGTGAAATATAAGGACTTCGCAGGAGGTCACCCATCCTAGTACTACTCTCGCCCAAGCACCCTTAACTTGTGGAGTTCTGATAGAATCCGTTGCATTAGTACTGGTATGATCACTCATGTTTCATTCTGCGCTGCAAATACATACACTCTTTCGCCTTCCATCCCACCTCCCCTCATTTGTTTCCTTGTGCGTGCACTCTGCATCTCTCCTTCTCGTTCTAAAATCAAGCAAAATGCCCCGGCACCGTGACTCACTTTTGCGAATGAACCAGCGGTTCATAATTCCATTCGCGCGTAACGTCGAACGACCCATCCGAAAAAAATGGGTGCAAAACGAGGACTTCCCAGGAGGTCACCCATCCGAGTACTACTCTCGCCGAAGCACACTTGACTACGGAGTTCTGATGGGATCCGGTTCATTAGTGCTGGTATGATTGCACCTGATTAATTTCGCGCTGCATATACATACACTCCTTCTCCTTTCTTTCCCCTCCCGTCATTTGTTTCCTTGTGCGTGCGCACTGCACCTCTCGTTCTTGTTCAAATATAAAGTAAAATGCCACGGTGCCGTGACTCACATTTGCGAATAAACCTGCGGACCATAATTAAAGTCGCGCGTAACATCGAAAGAATCATCTGAAAAAAAATTGTTGCAATATGAGGACTTCACAAGAAAATTGGTGAAATATAAGGACTTTGCAGGAGGTAACCCATCTTAGTACTACTCTCGCCTAAGCACCCTTACCTACGGAGTTCTGATAGAATCCGTTGTATTAGTGCTGGTATGATTGCAATTATTTCATTTCGTGCTGAAAATACATATACTTCTTCTCCTTCCCTCCCCCCTCCCATCATTTGTTTCCTTTTGCTTTCACACTGAACCTCTTCTTCTCGTTCTAATATCGATTAAAATGCCCCTGCTTCTTGACTCCCATTTGCGTATAAACCAGCGGACTGTAGTTCCAGTAGCGCGCAACGTAGAATGACCCGTCTGAAAAAAAATTGGTGCGACAGGAGGACTTCCCAGGAGGTCACCCATTTGAGTACTACTCTCGCCTAAGCACACTTAACTGCGGAGTTCTGATGGGATCTAGTGCATTAGTGGTGGTATGATCGCACTTGTTTTATTTCGCGCTGCAAATACATACACTCCATCTCTTTTTTTCCCCCTCCCGTCATTTGTTTCCTTGTGCGTGCGCATTGCACCTCCCGTTCTCGTTTTAATATGAAGTAAAATGCCACGGCGCCGTGACTCAATTTGCGAATAAACCTGCGGAACATAATTCAAGTCGCACGTAACGTCGAAAGAATCATCTGCAAAAAAATAGGTGCAACACAAGGACTTCACAAGAAAATGGATGAAATATAAGTACTTCGCAGGAGGTAACCACTCCTAGTACTACTCTCGCCCAAGCACCCTTGCCTACGGAGTTCTGATAGAATCCGTTCCATTAGTGCTGGTATGATTGCACTTATTTCATTTCGTGCTGAAAATACATACACTCCTTCTCCTTCCCTCCCCCCTCCCATCATTTGTTTCCTTGTGCGTTCACACTGCACCTCTCCTTCTCGTTCTAATATCGATTAAAATGCCCCTGCTTATTGACTCACATTTGCGTATAAACCAGCGGACCCTAGTTCAAGTAGCGCGTAACGTCGAACGACCCGTCTGAAAAAAAAAATTGTGCGACCCAAGGACTTCCCAAGAGGTTACCCATCCGAGTACTACTATCACCCAAGCACACTTAACTGCAGAGTTTTGATGGGATCCGGTGAATTAGTGCTAGTATGATCGCACCTGTTTAATTTCATGCTGCAAATACATAAACTCCCTCTCCTTTCTTCCCCCTCCCGTCATTTATTTCCTTGTGCGTGTGCACTGTACCTCCCGTTTTCATTCTAATATCAATTAAAATGCCATGGCGCCGTGACTCACATTTGCGAATAAACCTGCGGACCATAATTCAAGTTGCGCGTAACGTCGAAAGAATCATCTGCAAAAAAATGGGTGCAACACGAGGACTTCCCAAGAAAATGGGTGAAATATAAGGACTTTGCAGGAGGTCACCCATCCTAGTATTACTCTCGCCCAAGCACCCTTAACTTGCGGAGTTCTGATAGAATCCGTTGCATTAGTGCTGGTATAATCGCTCATGTTTTATTCTGCGCTATAAATACATACACCCATCTGAGTACTACTCTCGCCCAAGCACACTTCACTGCGGAGTTCAGATCCGGTGCATTAGTGCTGGTATGATCGCACCTGTTTCATTTTGCGCTGCAAATACATACACTCCTTCTCCTTTCTTCCTCTTCCCGTCATTTGTTTCCTGGTGCATTCACACTTCACCTCTCCTTCTCGTTCTAATATCAATTAAAATGCCCTTGCGTCTTGACTCACATTTGCGTATAAACTAGGGGACTATAGTTTCAGTCGCGCGTAACGTCGAACTGCCCATCTGAAAAAAAAAAATTGGTGCAACACGAGAACTTCCCAGGAGGTAACCATCCTTGTACTACTTTCGCAAAAGCACACTTAACTGCGGAGTTCTGATGGGATCCTGTGCATTTGTGCTGGTATGATCGCACCTGTTGCATTTCGTGCTGAAAATACATACACTCCTTCTCCTTCCCTCCCCCCTCCCGTCACTTGTTTTCTTGTGCGTTCACACTGCACCTCTCCTTCTCATTCTAATATTGATTAAAATGCCCCTGCTTCTTGACTCATATTTGCGTATAAACCAGCAGACCATAGTTCCAGTCGCGCGTAACGTTGAACGACCCGTCTGAAAAAAAAAATTAGTGCAACACGAGAACTTCCCAGGAGGTAACCCATCCTTGTACTACTTTCGCGAAAGCACACTTCACTGCGGAGTTCTAATGGGATCTAGTGCATCAGTGCTGGTATGATCACACCTGTTTAATTTCGCGCTAGAAATACATACACTCATTTTTCTTTCTTCCCTCTCCCGTCATTTGTTTCCTTGTGCGTGCGCACTGCACCTCCCGTTCTCGTTCTAATATCAAGTAAAATGTCACGGCGCCGTGACTCACATTTGCGAATAAACCTGCAGACCATAATTCAAGTAGTGCGTAACATCGAAAGAATCATCTGCAAAAAAATGGGTGCAACACGAGGACATTTCAAGAGAGTGGGTGAAATATAAGGACTTCGTAGGAGATCACCCATCCTAGTACTACTCTCGCCCAAGCACCCTTAACTTGCGGAGTTCTGATAGAATCCGTTGCATTAGTGCTGGTATAATCGCTCATATTTCATTCTGCGCTGCAAATACATACACTCTTTCTCCTTCCA
This sequence comes from Carica papaya, assembly GCF_054855325.1. Taxonomy (NCBI): domain Eukaryota; kingdom Viridiplantae; phylum Streptophyta; class Magnoliopsida; order Brassicales; family Caricaceae; genus Carica; species Carica papaya. The sequence goes on from NC_142313.1 coordinate 23,693,696, forward strand.
TCCCCCCTCCCGTCATTTGTTTCCTTGTGCGTGCACTCTGCATCTCTCCTTCTCGTTATAATATCAAGTAAAATGCCCCGGCACCGTGACTCACCTTTGCGAATGAACCAGCGGTTCATAATTCTATTCGCGCATAACGTCGAACGACCCATCCGAAACAAAATATGTGCAACATGAGGACTTCCCAGGAGGTCACCCATTCGAGTACTACTCTCGCCCAAGCACACCTAACTGCGGAGTTCTGATGGGATACGGTGCATTAGTACTGGTATGATCGCACCTGTTTAATTTCGCGCTGTAAATACATACACTCCTTCTCCTTTCTTCCCCCTCCCGTTATTTTTTTCCTTGTGCGTGCGCACTGCACCTCTCGTTCTCGTTCAAATATCGAGTAAGATGCCACGGCGCCGTGACTCACATTTGCGAATAAACCTGCGGACCATACTTAAAGTCCCGCATAACGTCGAAAGTATCATCTGCAAAAAAATAGGTGCAACACGAGGACTTCAAGAGAAAATGGATGAAATATAAGGACTTCGCAGGAGGTAACCCATCCTAGTACTACTCTCGGCCAAGCACCCTTACCTGCGGAGTTCTGATAAAATCCGTTGCATTAGTGCTGGTATGATTGCACCTGTTTCATTTCGTGCTTAAAATACATACATTCCTTCTCCTTCCCTCCCTCTCCCATCACTTGTTTCCTTATGTGTTCATACTGCACCTCTCGTTCTCATTCTAATATTGATTAAAATGCCCCTGCTTCTTGACTCACATTTGCGTATAAACCAGTAGACCATAGTTCCAATCGCGCGTAACGTCGAACGACCCATCTGAAAAAAAAAATTGGTGCAACACGAGAACTTCCCAGAGGGTAAACCATCCTTGTATTAATTTTGCCAAAGCACACTTCACTGCGGAGTTCTGATGGGATCTAGTGAAGTAGTGCTGGTATGGTCGCACCTGTTTAATTTCGCGCTGCAAATACATAAACTCCCTCTATTTTCTTCCCTCTCCCGTCATTTGTTTCCTTGTGCGTGTGCACTGCACCTCCCATTTTCGTTCTAATATCAAGTAAAATGTCACGGCGCCGTGACTCACATTTGCGAATAAACCTGCAGACCATAATTCAAGTCGCACGTAACGTCGAAAGAATCATATCCAAAAAAATGGGTGCAACACGAGGACTTCCCAAGAAAATGGGTGAAATATAAGGACTTCGCAGGAGTTCACCCATCCTAGTACTACTCTCGCCCAAGCACCCTTAACTTGTGGAGTTCTGATAAAATCCTTTGCATTAGTGGTGGTACGATCGCTCATGTTTCATTCTGCGCTGCAAATACATACACTCTTTCTCCTTCCATCCCCCCTCCCGTCATTTGTTTCCTTGTGCGTGCACTCTGCATCTCTCTTTCTCGTTCTAATATCAAGTTAAATGCCATGGCACCGTGACTCACCTTTGCGAATGAACCAGCGGTTCATAATTCCATACACGCGTAACGTCGAACGACCCATTCGAGAAAAAATGGGTGCAACACGAGGACTTCCCATGAGGTCACCCATCCGAGTACTACTCTCGCCCAAGCACACTTAACTACAGAGTTCTGATGGGATTCAGTGCATTAGTGCTGGTATGATCGCACCTCATTAATTTTGTGCTGCAAATACATTCACTCATTCTCCTTTCTTCCCCCTCCCGTCATTTGTTTCCTTATGAGTGCGCACTGCACCTCCCGTTCTTGTTCAAATATTAAGTAAAATGCCACGGCGCCGTGACTAACATTTTCTAATAAACCTGTGGACCATAATTCAAGTCACGTGTAATGTCGAAAGAATCATCTGCAAAAATATGGGTGCAACACGAGGACTTCCCAAGAAAATGGGTGAAATATAAGGACTTCGCAGGAGGTCACCCATCCTAGTACTACTCTCGCCCAAGCACCCTTAACTTGTGAAGTTCTGATAGAATCTGTTGCATTAGTTCTGGTATGATCGCTCATGTTTCATTCTGCGCTGCAAATACATACACTCTTTCTCCTTCCATCCCCCCTCCCGTCATTTGTTTCCTTGTGCGTCCACTCTACATCTCTTGTTCTCATTCTAATATCAAATAAAATGCGCCGGTACTGTGACTCACCTTTGCAAATGAACCAGCAGTTCATAATTCCATTCGCACGTAACGTCGAACGACCCATCCGAAAAAAAATGGGTACAACACGAGGACTTCCCAGGAGGTAACCCATCCGAGTACTACTCTCGCCCAAGCACACTTCACTGCGGAATTCAGATCTGGTGCATTAGTGCTGGTATGATCGCACCTGTTTCATTTAGCGCTGCAAATACATACACTTCTTCTCCTTTCTTCCCACTCCCGTCATTTGTTTCCTTGTGCGTGCGCACTGCACCTCCCGTTCTTGTTCAAATATCAAGTAAAATGCAATGGTGCCATGACTCAAATTTGTAAATAAACCTGCGGACCATAATTCAAGTCGCGCATAACGTCGAAAGAATCATCTGCAAAAAAATGGGTGCAACACGAGTACTTCCCAAGAAAATAGGTGAAATATAAGGACTTCGTAGGAGGTCACCCATCCTAGTACTACTCTCGCCCAAGCACCCTTAACTTGCGGAGTTCTGATAGAATCCGTTGCATTAGTTCTGGTATGATCGCTCATGTTTCATTCTGCGCTGCAAATACATACACTCTTTCTCCTTCCATACCCCGTCCCGTTATTTGTTTCCTTGCGCGTGCACTCTTCATCTCTCCTTCTGGTTCTAATATCAAGTAAAATGCCCCGGCACCGTGACTCAGCTATGTGAATGAACCAGCGGTTCATAATTTCATTCGCACGTAACGTCGAACGACCCATCCCAAAAAAATGGGTGCAACAGGAGGACTTGCCAGGAGGTCACCCATCCGAGTACTACTCTCGATCAAGCACACTTAACTGCGGTGTTCTAATGGGATCCGGCGCAATAGTGCTGGTATGATCGCACCTGTTTATTTTCGCGCTGCAAATACATACACTCCTTCTCCTTTCTTCCCCCTCCCGTCATTTGTTTCCTGGTGTGTTCACACTTCACCTCTCTTTCTCGTTCTAATATCAATTAAAATGCCCATGCGTCTTGACTCACATTTGCGTATAAACCAGAGGACCATAATTAAAGTCGCGCGTAACGTCAAAAGAATCATCTGCAAAAAAATGGGTGCAACATGAGAACTTCCCAAGAAAATGGGTGAAATATAAGGACTTCGCAGGAGGTCATCCATCCTAGCACTACTCTCGCCCAAGCACCCTTAACTTGCGGAGTTCTGATAGAATCCGTTGCATTAGTTCTGGTATGATCACTCATGTTTCATTCTGCGCTGCAAATACATACACTCTTTCACCTTCCATCCTCCCTCCCGTCATTTACATCTCTCCTTCTCGTTCTAATATTAAGTAAAATGCCCCAGCACCGTGACTCACCTTTGCGAATGAATCAGCAGTTCATAATTCCATTCGCGCGTAACGTCGAACGATCCATCCGAAAATAAATGAGTGCAACACGTGGACTTCCTAGGAGGTCACCCATCCGAGTACTACTCTCGCCCAAGGACACTTAACAGCGGAGTTCTGATGTAATCCGGTGTATTAGTGCGGGTATGATCGAACCTGTTTCAGTTCGCACTGCAAATAAATACACTCCTTCTCCTTTCTTTCCCCTCCCGTCATTTGTTTCCTGGTGCGTTCACACTTCACTTCTCCTTCTCGTTCTAATAACAATTAAAATGCCCCTGCGTCTTGACTCACATTTGCATCTAAACCAGCGGACCATAGTTCCAGTCGCGTGTAACGTCGAACGACCCATCCGAAAACAAATGAGTGCAACACGAGGACATCCCAGGAGGACACCCATCCGAGTACTACTCTCGTCCAAGCACACTTAGCTGCGGAGTTTTGAATGGATCCGGTGCATTAGTGCTGGTTTGATCGCACCTGTTTCATTTCGCGCAGCAAATACATACACTCCTTCTCCTTTCTTCCCCCTCCCGTCATTTGTTTCCTAGTGCGTTCACACTGCACCTCTCCTTCTCGTTCTAATATTGATTAAAATGTCCCTGCTTCTTGACTCATATTTGCGTATAAATCAACGAACCATAGTTCCAGTCGCGTGTAACATCGAACGACCCGTCTGAAAAAAAATTGGTGCTACACGAGGTCTTCCGACCATAGTTCCTGTCGCGCGTAACGTCGAACGACCCGTCTGAAAAAAAATTGGTACGACACGAGGACTTCCCAGGAGGTCACCCATCCGAATACTACTCTTGATCAAGCACACTTAACTGTGGTGTTCTGATGGAATCTAGTGCAATAGTGCTAGTATGATCGCACCTGTTTAATTTTGCGCTGTAAATACATATATTCCTTCTCCTTTCTTCCCCCTCCTGTCATTTGTTTTCTTGTGCGTAAGCACTGCACCTCCCGTTCTCGTTCAAATAACAAGTAAAATACCACGGCGCCGTGACTCACATTTGCGAATAAACCTGCGGACCATAATTCAAGTCGCGCGTAACGTCGATAGAATCATCTGTATTAGTGCTGGTATGATCGCAACTGTTTCATTTCGCGCTGTAAATACATACACTCCTTCACTTTTCTTCCCCTCCCGTTATTTGTTTCCTGGTGCGTTCACACTTCACCTCTCCTTCTCGTTCTAATATCAATTAAAATACCCCTGCGTCTTGACTCACATTTGCGTATAAACCAGCAGACCATAGTTCCAGTCGCGTGTAACGTCGAACGACCCGTCTGAAAAAAAATTGTGTGCAACTCGAGAACTTCCCAGGAGGTAAACCATCATTGTACTACTTTCGCCAAAGCACACTTAACTGCGGAGTTCTGAAGGGATCCGGTGCATTTGTGCTGGTATGATTGCACCTATTTCATTTCGTGCTGAAAATACATACACTCCTTCTCCTTCCCACCCCCTCCCATTATTTGTTTCCTTATGCGTTTACACTGCACCTCTCCTTCTCGTTCTAATATCGATTAAAATTCCCCTGTTTCTTGACTCACATTTGCGTATAAACCAGCGGACCATAGTTCCAGTCGCGCGTAATGTCGAACGACCCGTCTAAAAAAAAATTTGTGCGACACGAGAACTTCCAAGGAGGTCACCCATACAAGTACTACTCTAGCCCAAGCACACTTAACTGCGGAGTTCTGATGGGATCCGGTGCATTAGTGCTGGTATGATCGCACCTGTTTAATTTCGTGCTGCAAATACATACACTCCTTCTCCTTTCTTCCCACTCCCGTCATTTGTTTCCTTGTGCGTGCACACTGCACCTCCCATTCTCATTCAAATATCAAGTTAAATGTCACAGCGCCGTGACTCTCATTTGTAAATAAACCTGCGGACCATAATTCAAGTCGCGCGTAACGTCGAAAGAATCATCTGCAAAAAAATGGGTGCGACACGAGGACTTCCCAAGAAAATGGGTGAAATATATGGACTTCGCAGGAGGTCACCCATCCTAGTACTACTCTCGCCCAAGCACCCTTAATTTACGGAGTTCTGATAGAATCCGTTGCATTAGTGCTGGTATGATTGCTCATGTTTCATTTTGCGCAGCAAATACATACACTCTTTCTCCTTCCATCCCCCCTCCCATCATTTGTTTCCTTGTGCGTGTACTCTGCATCTCTCCTTCTTATTCTAATATCAAGTAAAATGCCCAGGCACCGTGACTCACCTTTGCGAATGCACCAGCGGTTCAGAATTCCATTCGCGCGTAACGTTGAACGACCCATCCGTAAAAAAATGGTTGCAACACGAGGACTTCCCAGGAGGTCACCCATCCGAGTACTACTCTCGCCCAAGCACACTTATCTTCAGAGTTCTGATGGGATACAGTGCATTAGTGCTGGTATGATCGCACCTGTTTATTTCTTTCCCCTCCCGTCATTTGTTTCCTGGTGCGCTCACACTTCACCTCTCATTCTCGTTCTAATATCAATTAAAATGCCCCTGCGTCTTGACTTACATTTGCGTATAAACCAGCGGACAAGAGTTCGAGTCGCGCGTAATGTCGAACGACCCATCTAAAAAAAAATTAGGTACAACACGAGAACTTCCCAAGAGGTAACCCATCCTTGAACTACTTTCGCCAAAGCACACTTAACTGTGGAGTACTGATGGGATCCGGTGCATTTGTGCTGGTATGATCGCACCTGTTTCATTTCGTGCTGAAAATACATACACTCCTTCTCCTTCCCTCCCCCTCCCATCATTTGTTTCCTTGTGCGTCCACACTGAACCTCTCATTCTCGTTCTAATATCGATTAAAATGCCCCTGCTTCTTGACTCACATTTGCGTATAAATCAGCGGACCATAGTTCCAGTCGCGCGTAACGTCGAACGACCCGTCTGAAAAAAAATTTGAGCGACAAGAGGACTTCCCAAGAGGTCACCCATCCGAGTACTACTCTCGCCCAAGCACACTTAACTGCAGAGTTCTGATGGGATCCAGTGCATTAGTGCTGGTATGATCGCACATATTTAATTTCGCGCTTCAAATACATACACTCCTTCTCCTTTCTTCCCCCTCCCATCATTTGTTTCCTTGTGCGTTCGCACTGCACCTCCCGTTTTCGTTAATTATCAAGTAAAATTCCACAGTGCCGTGACTCACATTTGCGAATAAACCACGAACCATAATTCAAGTTGCATGTAACGTCGAAAGAATCATCTGCAAAAAAATGGGTGCAACAAGAACCCATCCGAAAAAAAAAAGGGTGAAACACGAGAACTTCCCAGGAGGACACCCATCCGAGTACTACTCTCGCCAAGCATACTTAACTGCGGAGTTCTGATGGGAGCTAATGCATTAGTGCTGGTATGATTGCACCTATTTCACTTCGTGCTGCAAATACATACACTCATTCTCTTTTCTTCCCCCTCTTGTCATTTATTTCATGGAACGTTCACACTTCACCTCTCCTTCTCGTTCTAATATCAATAAAAATGCCCTCGCTTGTTGACTCACATTTGCGTATAAACCAGCGGACCATAGTTCCAGTCGCGCGTAACGTCGAATGACCCATCTGAAAAAAAAAATGGGTGCAACACGAGAACTTCCCAGGAGGTAACCCATCCTTACACTACTTTTACCAAAGCACACTTAACTGCAGAGTTCTGATGGGATCCGGTGCATTTGTGCTGGTATGATCGCAACTGTTTCATTTGCTGCTGAAAATAAATACACTCCTTCTCCTTCCCTCCCCCTCCCATCATTTGTTTCCTTGTGCGTTCACACTGCACCTCTCCTTCTCATTCTAATATCGATTAAAATGCCCCCGCTTCTTGACTCACATTTTCATATAAACCAGCGGACCATAGTTCCAGTCGTGCATAACGTCGACCGAATCGTCTGAAAAAAAATTGGTGCAACACGAGGACTTCCCAAGAGGTCACCCACCCGAGTACTACTCTCGTCCAAGCAGACTTAACTGCAGAGTTCTGATGGGATCCAGTGCATTAATGCTACTATGATCGCACCTGTTAAATTTTGCGCTGCAAATACATACACTCCTTCTCCTTTCTTCCCCCTCCCGTTATTTGTTTCCTTGTGCGTGCGCACTGCACCTTCCGTTCTCGTTCAAATATCAAGTAAAATGCCACGGTGCCATGACTCACATTTGCGAATAAACCTGCGGACCATAATTCAAGTCACGTGTAACGTCGAAAGAATCATCTGCAAAAAAATGTGTGCAACACGAGAACTTCCCAAGAAAATGGGTGAAATATAAAGACTTCGCAGGAGGTCACCCATCCTAATACTACTCTCGCCGAAGCACCCTTAACTTGTGGAGTTCTGATACTAATCTGTTGCATTTGTTCTTGTATGATCGCTTATATTTCATTATGTGCTGCAAATACATACACTCTTTCTCCTTCCATCCCCCCTCCCGTCATTTGTTTCCTTGTGCGTGCACTCTGCATCTCTCATTCTGGTTCTAATATCAAGTAAAATGCCCCGGCACCGTGACTCACCTTTGTGAATGAACCAGCGGTTCATAATTCCATTCGCACGTAACGTCGAACAACCCATCCGAAAAAAAAAGGGTGCAACACGAGGACTTCCGAGGAGGTCACCCATCCGAGTACTACTCTCGCCCAAACACATTTAACTATGGAGTTCTAATGGGATCCGGTGAATTAATCCTTGTATGATCGCACCTGTTTCATTTCGCGCTGCAAATACATACACTCCTTCTCCTTTCTTCCCCCCTTGTCATTTGTTTCCTGGTGCGTGCGTAATGCACCTCTCTTTCTCGTTCAAATATCAAGTTTAATGTCACAGCGCCGTGAATCACATTTGCGAATAAACCTACGGACCATAATTCAAGTCGCCCGTAACGTCGAAAGAATCATCTGCAAAAAAATAGTTGCAACACGAGGACTTCCCAAGAAAATGGGTGAAATATACGGACATCGCAGGAGGTCACCGATCCTAGTACTACTCTCGCCCAAGCACCCTTAACTTGCGGAGTTCTGATAGAATCCGTTGCATTAGTGCTGGTATGATCGCTCATGTTTCATTCTTCGCTGCAAATACATACACTCTTTCTCCTTCCATCCCCCCTCCCGTCATTTATTTCCTTGTGCGTGCACTCTGCATCTCTCCTTCTCGTTCTAATATCAAGTAAAATGCTGGGCACCGTGACTCACCTTTGTGAATGAACCAACGGTTCATAATTCCATTTGCGCGTAACTTCGAACGACCCATCCGAAAAAAAAGGGTGCAACACGAGGACTTCCGAGGAGGTCACCCATCCGAGTACTACTCTCGCCCAAGCACACATAGCTACAGAGTTCTGATGAGATCCGGTGCTTTAGTGCTGGTATGATCGCACCTGTTTAATTTCACGCTACAAATACATACACTCCTTCTCCTTTCTTCCCCCTTCCGTCATTTGTTTCCTTTTGCGTGCGCACTGCACCTCCCGTTCTTGTTCAAATATCAAGTAAAATGCCACGGCGCCGTGACTCACATTTGCGAATAAACCTCCGGACCATAATTCAAGTCGCGCGTAACGTCGAAAGAATCATCTGCAAAAAAATGAGTGCAAAACAAGGACTTCCCAAGAAAATGGGTGCAATATAAGGACTTCGCAAGAGGTCACCCATCCTAGTACTACTCTCGCCCAAGCGCCCTTAACTTGTGGAGTTCTTATAGACTCCGTTGCATTAGTTCTGGTATGATCGCTCATGTTTCATTTTGCGCTGCAAATACATACACTCTTTCTCCTTCCATCCCCCCTCCCGTCAATTGTTTCCTTTTGCGTGCACTCTACATCTCTCCTTCTCATTCTAATATCAAGTAAAATGCCCCGGCACTGTGACTCACCTTTGTGAATGAACCAGCGGTTCATAATTCCATTCGTGCGTAACGTCAAACGACCTATCAGAAAAAAAATGGGTGCAAAACGAGGACTTCCCAGGAGGTCACCCATCCGAGTACTACTCTCGCCCAAGCACACTAAACTACAGAGTTCTGATAGGATCCGGTGAATTAGTGCTGGTATGATCGCACCTGTTTCATTTTGCACTGCAAATACATACACTCCTTCTCCTTTCTTCCCCCTCCTGTCTTTGTTTGCTTATGCGTTCACACTGTACCTCTCCTTCTCGTTCTAATATTGATTAAAATGCCCCTGCTTCTTAATTCACATTTGCGTATAAACCAGCGGACCATAGTTCTAATCGCGCATAACGTCGAACGACCCATCTGAACAAAAAATGGGTGCAACACGAGAACTTCCCAGGAGGTACCGATCCAAGTACTACTCTCGCCCATGCACACTTAACTGCAAAGTTCTGATGGGATCCGGCGCATTAGTGCTGGTATGATCGCACCAGTTTAATTTTGCGCTGCAAATACATACACTCGTCCTTTCTTCCCCCTCCTGTCATTTGTTTCCTTGTGCGTGCGCACTGCACCTCCTGTCCTCGTTCAAATATCAAGTAAAATGCCACGGCGTTGTGACTCACATTTGCGAATAAACCTGTGGACCATAATTCAAGTCGGGCGTAACTTCGAAAGAATCATCTGCAAAAAAATGGGTGCAATACGAGGACTTCCTAAGAAAATTGGTGATATATAAGGACTTCGCAGGAGGTCACCCATCCTAGTACTACTCTCGCCAAAGGACCCTTAACTTGCAGAGTTCTGATAGAATCCGTTGCATTAGTGCTGGTATGATCGCTCATTTTTCATTCTGCGCTGCAAATACATACAATCTTTCTCCTTTCATCCCTCCTCCCATCATTTGTTTCCTTGTGCGTGCACTCTGCATCTCTCCTTCTCGTTCTAATATCAAGTAAAATGCCCCGGCACCGTGACTCACCTTTGCGAATGAACCAGTGGTTCATAATTCCATTCGCGCGTAATGTCGAACGACCCATCCGAAAAAAATGCGTGCTACACAAGGACTTCCAAAGAGGTCACCCATCCGAGTACTACTCTCGCCCAAGGACCTTTAACTTGCGAAGTTCTGATACAATCCGTTGCATTAGTGCTGGTATGATCGCACCTGTTTCATTTCGTGCTGAAAATACATACACTCCTTTTCCTTCCCTCCCCCTCCCATCATTTGTTTCCTTTTGCGTTCACATTGTACCTCTCCTTCTTGTTCTAATATCGATTAAAATGCCCCTCCTTCTTGACTCACATTTGCGTATAAACCAGCGGATCATGCTTCCAGTCGCGCGTAACGTCGAATGAAATGTCTGAAAAAAAATTGGTGCGACAAGAGGACTGCCCAGGAGGTCACACATCCGAGAACTACTCTCGCCCAAGCACACTTAACTGCGGAGTTCTGTTTGGATTCGGTGCATTGGTGCTGGTATGATCGCACCTGTTTAATTTCGTACTTCAAATACATACACTCCTTCGCCTTTCTTCCCCCTCTCGTCATTTGTTTCCTTGTGCGTGCGCACTGCACCTCCCGTTCTTGTTCAAATATCCAGAAAAATGCCACAGCACCGTGACTCAATTTGCGAATAAACCTGTGGACCATAATTCAAGTCGCTCGTAACGTTGAAAGAATCATCTACAAAAAAATGAGTGCAACACGATTACTTTCCAAGAAAATGTGTGAAATATAAGGACTTCGCAGGAGGTCACCCATCCTAGTACTACTCTCGCCCAAGCAATCTTAACTTGTGGAGTTCTGATAGAATCCGTTGCATTAGTGCTGGTATGATCGCTCATGTTTCATTCTGTGCTGCAAATACATACACTCTTTCTCCTTCCGTCCCCCCTCCCGTCATTTGTTTCCTTGTGCGTGCACTCTGCATCTCTCCTTCCTGTTATAATATCAAGTAAAATGCCCCGGCACCGTTACTCACCTTTGCGAATAAACCAGCGGTTCATAATTCAATTCGCGCGGAAGGTCGAACGACCCATCCGAAAAAAAATATGTGCAACACGAGAACTTCAAAAAAGGTCACCCATCCGAGTACTTCTCTCGCCCAAACACACTTAACTACGGAGTTCTGATGGAATCCGGTGCATTAATGCTGGTATGATCGCACTTGTTTCATTTCGCGCTGCAAATGCATACACTCCATCTCCTTTCTTCCCCCTCTCGTCATTTGTTTCCTGGTGCGTTCACACTTCACATCTCCTTCTCGTTTTAATATCAAATAAAATGCCCCTGGGTCTTGACTCACATTTGCGTATAAACCAGCGGTTCATAATTCCAATCGTGCGTAATGTCGAACGACCCATCCGAAAAAAGATGGGTGTAACACGAGGACTTCCCAGGAGGTCACCCATCCGAGTAATACTCTCGCCCAAGCACACACTTAACTGCGGAGTTCTTATGGGACCTGGTGGATTAGTGCTGGTATGATCGCACTAGTTTCATTTCGCGCTGTAAATACATACACTCCTTCTTGTTTCTTTCCCCTCCCGTCATTTGTTTCCCGGTGCGTTCACACTTCCCCTCTCCTTTTCGTTCTAATATCAATTAAAATGCCCCTGCATCTTGACTCACATTTGCGTATAAACCAGCGGACCATAGTTTCAGTCCCGCGTAACGTCGAACGACCCATCTGAAAAAAAAAAATGGGTGCAATACGAGAACTTTCCAGGAGGTAACCCATCCTTGTACTACTTTCGCTAAAGAACACTTAACTGCGGAATTCTGATGGGATCCGGTGCATTTGTGCTAGTATGATCGCACCAATTTCTTTTCGTGCTAAAAATACATACACTCCTTCTCCTTCCATCCCCCCTCCCATCATTTATTTCCTTGTGCGTTCACACTACACCTCTCATTCTCGTTCTAATATCGATTAAAATGCCCCTGCTTCTTGACTCACATTTGTGTATAAACCAGCGGACCATAGTTCTAGTCGCGCGTGACGTCGAATGACCCGTCTAAAAAAAAATTGGTGCGACATGAAGACTTCCCAAGTGGTCAACCAACTGAGTACTACTCTCGCCCAAGCAAACTTAACTGCAGAGTTCTCATGGGATCCGGTGCATTAGTGCTGGTATAAAGACACCTGTTTAATTGGGCGCTGCAAATACATACACTCCTTCTCCTTTCTTCCCCATCCCGTCATTTGTTTCCTGGTGCGTTCACACTTCACCTCCCGTTCTCGTTCTAATATCAATTAAAATGCCCATGCGTCTTGACTCACATTTGCATTTAAACCAGCGGACCATAGTTCCAGTCACGCGTAAAGTCGAATGACCCATCTGAAAAAAAAATGGGCGCAACACGAGAACTTCCCAGGTGGTAAACCATCCTTGTACTACTTTCGCTAAAGCACACTTAACTGCGGAGTTCTGATGGGATCTGGTGCAATTGTGCTGGTATGATCGCACCTGTTTTATTTCGTGCTGAAAATACATACACTCCTTCTCCTTTCCTCCCCCCTCCCTTCATTTGTTTCCTTGTGTGTTAACACTGAACCTCTCCTTCTCGTTCTAATATCGATTAAAATGCCCCTGCTTATTCACTCACATTTGCGTATTAACCAACGGACCCTAGTTCTAGTCGCGCGTAACATCGAACGACCCGTTTGAAAAAAAATTAGCGCGACACGAGGACTTCCCAAGAGGTCACCCATCCGAGTACTACTCTCGCCCAAGCACACTTAACTGCGGAGTTCTGATACGATTCGGTGCATTAGTGCTGGTATGATCGCACCTCTCTAATTTCGCGCTGCAAATACATACACTCCTTCTCCTTTATTCCCCCTCCCGTCATTTGTTTCCTTGTGCGTGCGCACTGCACCTCCCGTTCACATTCAAATATCAAGTAAAATGCCACGGCGCCGTGACTCACATTTACGAATAAACCTGCGGACCATAATTCAAGTCGCGCGTAACATTGAAAGAATCGTCTGCAAAAAAATGGGTGCAACACGAGGACTTCTCAAGAAAATGGGTGAAATATAAGGACTTCGCAGGAGCTCACCCATCCTAGTTGTACTCTCGCTCAAGCACCCTTAATTTGCAGAGTTCTGATAGAATCCGTTGCATTAGTGCTGGTATGATCGCTCATGTTTCATTCTGCGCTGTAAATACATACACTCTTTCTCCTTTTATCCCCCCTCTCGTCATTTGTTTCCTTGTGCGTGCACTCTGCATCTCTCATTCTCGTTCTAATATCAAGTAAAATGCCCGAGCAATGTGAGTCACCTTTGCAAATGAACAGTGGTTCATAATTCCATTCGCGCGTAACGTCGAACAACCCATCCGAAAAAAAATGGGTGCAAAACGAGGATTTCCCAAGAGGTCGCCCATCCGAGTACTACTCTCGCCCAAGTACACTTAACTGCAAGTTCTGATGGGATTCGATGCATTAGTGCTGGCATGATTGCACCTGTGTCATTTCGCGCTGCAAATACATACACTCCTTCTCCTTTCTTCCCCCTCCCGTCATTTGTTTCCTGGTGCGTTCAGACTTCACCTCTCCTTCTCGTTCTAATATCAATTTAAATGCCCTTGCGTCTTCATTCACATTTGCATATAAACCAGCGGACCATAATTCCAGTCGCGTAAAACGTTGAACCACCCATCTGAAAAAAATAAAAGGGTGCAACACGAGAACTTCCCAGGAGGTAACCCATCCTTGTACTACTTTCGACAAAGCACACTTAACTGCGGAGCTCTTATGGGATCCGGTGCATTTGTGCTGGTATGATCGCACCTGTTTCATTTCGTGCTTAAAATACATACACTCCTTCTTCTTCCTTCCCCCCTCCCATAATTTGTTTCCTTGTGCGTTCATACTGCATCTCTCCTTCTCGTTCTAATATCGATTAAAATGCCCCTGCTTCTTGACTCACATTTGCGTATAAACCAGCGGACCATAGCTCCAGTAGCGCGTAACGTCGAACGACTCGTCTAAAAAAAATTTGTGCCACACAAGGTCTTCCTAAGAGGTCACCCATCCGAGTACTACTCTCGCCCAAGCACACTTAACTGCGGAGTTCTGATGGGATCCGGTGCTTTAGTGCTGGTATTATCTCACCTGGTTAATTTTGCGCTGCAAATACATGCGCTCCTTCTCCTTTCTTCCCCCTCCTGTCATTTGTTTCCTTGTGCGTGCGCACTGCACCTCTCGTTCTCGTTCAAATATCAAGAAAAATGTCACGGCGCCGTGACTCACATTTGCGAATAAACCTACAGACAATAATTCAAGTCTCGCGTAACGTCGAAAGAATCATCTGCAAAAAAATGGGTGCAACACGAGAACTTCCCAAAAAGATGGGTGAAATATAAGGACTTCGCTGGTGGTCACCCATCCTAGTTCAACCCTCGCCCAAGCACCCTTAACTGCGGAGTTCTGATAGAATCTGTTGCATTAGTGCTGGTATGATCCCTCATGTTTCATTCTGCGCTGCAAATACATACACTCTTTCTCCTTCCATCCCCCCTCTCGTCATTTGTTTCCTTGTGCTTGCACTCTGCATCTCTCCTTCTTCTTCTAATATCAAGTAAAATGCCCCGGCACTGTGACTCACCTTTGCGAATGAACCAGCAGTTCATAATTCCATTTGGACATAACGTCGAACGACCCATCCGAAAAAAATGGGTTCAACACGAGGACTTCTCAGGAAGTCACCCATCTGAGTACTACTCTCGCCAAAGCACACTTAACTACGGAGTTCTGATGGAATCCGATGCATTAGTGCTGGTATGATCGCACCAGTTTCATTTCGCGCTGCAAATACATACACTCATTCTCCTTTCTTCCCCCTCCCGTCATTTGTTTCCTGGTGTGTTCACACTTCACATTTCCTTCTCGTTCTAATATCAATTAAAATGTCTCTGCGTCTTGACTCACATTTGCGTATAAACCAGCGGACCATAGTTCCAGTCGCGCGTAATGTCGAACGACCCATCTGAAAAAAAAATGGGTGCAACACGAAAACTTCCCAGAAGGTAACCCATCCTTGTACTACTTTCGCCAATGCATACTTAACTGCGAAGTTCTGGTGGGATCCGGTGCATTTGTGCTGGTATGATCTCACCTGTTTCATTTGGTGTAGAAAATACATACACTCCTTCTCCTTCCCTCCCCCCTCCCATCATTTGTTTCCTTGTGCATTCACACTGCACCTCTCCTTCTCCTTCTAATATCGATTAAAATGCCCCTGCTTCTTGACTCACATTTGCGTATAAACCAGCGGAGCATACTTCCAGTCGCGCGTAACGTCGAACGACCCGTCTGAAAAAAAATTGGTGCGACACTAGGACTTCCCAGGAGGTCACCCATCCGAGCACTACTCTCGCCCAAGCACACTTAACGACGGAGTTCTAATGGGATCCGGTGTATTAATGCTGGTATGATTGCACCTGTTTAATTTTGCGCTGTAAATACATACACTCCTTCTCCTATCTTCACCCTCCCGTCATTTGTTTCCTTGTGTGTGGGCACTGCACCTCCCGTTCTCGTTCAAATATCAAGTAAAATGCCTCGGCGTCGTGACTCACATTTGCGAATAAATCTGCGGACCATAATTCAATTCACGCGTAACGTTGAAAGAATCATCTACAAAAAAATGGGTGCAACACGAGGACTTCCTGAGAAAATGGGTGAAATATAAGGACTTCGAAGGAGGTCATCCATCCTAGTACTACTCTCGCCCAAGTACCCTTAACTTGCGGAGTTCTTATAAAATCCGTTGCATTAGTGCTGGTATGATCGCTCATGTTTCATTCTGCGCTACAAATACATACACTCTTTCTCCTTCCATCCCCCACCAAACATTTGTGTCATTGTGCGTCCACTTTGCATCTCAACTTCTCGTTCTAATATCAAGTAAAATGCCCCGGCATCGTAACGTCGAACGACCCATCCGAAAAAAATGGGTGCAACACGAGGACTTCCGGGGACGTCACCCATCCGAGTACTACTCTCGCCAGAGCACACTTAACTGCGGAGTTCTGATGGGATCCGGTGCATTAGTACTAGTATGATCGTGCCTGCTTCATTTGGCGCTGCAAATACATACACTCCTTCTCCTTCCGTCCCCCTCCCATCATTTGTTTCTTGGTGCGTTCACACTTCACCTCTCCTTCTCGTTCTAATATCAATTAAAATGCCCCTGTGTCTTGACTCACATTTGCGTATAAACCAGCGGACCATAGTTCCAGTCGCGCGTAACGTCGAACGACCCATCTGAAAAAAAAAATGGGTGAAACTCGAGAACTTCCCAAGAGGTCACCCATCCGAGTACTACTCTCGCTCAAGCACACTTAACTGCGGAGTTCTGATGGGATCCGGTGCATTAGTTCTTGTATGATCGCACCTTCTTAATTTCGAGCTGCGATTACATACACTACTTCTCCTTTCTTCCCCCTCCCGTCATTTGTTTCCTTTTGCGTGCGCACTGCACCTCCCGTTCTCGTTCAAATATCAAGTAAAATGCCACGTCGCCGTGACTCACATTTACGAATAGACTTGCAGACCATAATTCAAGTCGTGCATAACGTCGAAAGAATCATCTGCAAAAGAATGGGTGCAACACGAGGATTTCTAAAGAAAATGGGTGAAATATAAAGACTTCGCAGGAGGTCACTCATCCTAGTACTACTCTCTCCCAAGCACCCTTGACTTGCGGAGTTATGATAGAATCCGTTGCATTAGTGCTGGTATGATCGCTCATGTTTCATTCTGCGCTGCAAATACATACATTCTTTCTCATTCCATCCCCCCTCCCGTCATTTATTTCCTTGTGTGTCCACTCTGCATCTCTCCTTCTCGTTCTAATATCAACTAAAATGCCCCAGCACCGTAACTCACCTTTGCGAATGAACCAGCGGTTCATAATTCCATTTGCACGTAACGTCGAACGACCAATCCGAAAAAATATGGGTGCAACACGAGGACTTCCCAAGAGGTCACCCATTAAAGTACTACTCTCACCCAAGCACACCTAACTGCGGAGTTCTAGTGGGATCCGGTGAATTAGTGTTGGTATGATCGCAGCTGTTTCATTTCACGCTGCAAATACATACACTCCTTCTACTTTCTTCCCCCTCCCGTCATTTGTTTCCTGGTACGTTCACACTTCACCTCTCCTTCTCGTTCTAATATCAATTAAAATGCCCCTGCGTCTTGACTCACATTTGCGTATAAACCAGCGGACCATAGTTCCAGTCGTACGTAACGTCGAACGACCCATCTGAAAAAAAAAAAGGTGCAACACGAGAACTTCGCAGGAGGTCACCCATCCTAGTACTACTCTCTCCCAAGCACCCTAAACTTGCAGAGTTCTGATAGAATCCGTTGTATTAGTGCTGGTATGATCGCTCATGTTTCATTTTGCACTGCAAATACGTACACTCCTTCACCTTCCCTCCCCTCTCCCATCATTTGTTTCCATTTGCGTTCAAACTGCACCTCTCATTCTCGTTCTAATATCGATTAAAATGCCCATGCTTCTTGACTAACATTTGCGTATAAACCAGCGGACCATAGTTCCAGTCGCGCGTAACGTCGAACGACCCGTCTTAAAAAACTTCGCAGGAGGTCACTCATCCTAGTACTACTCTCTCCCAAGCACCCTTGACTTGCGGAGTTATGATAGAATCCGTTGCATTAGTGCTGGTATGATCGCTCATGTTTCATTCTGCGCTGCAAATACATACATTCTTTCTCATTCCATCCCCCCTCCCGTCATTTATTTCCTTGTGTGTCCACTCTGCATCTCTCCTTCTCGTTCTAATATCAACTAAAATGCCCCAGCACCGTAACTCACCTTTACGAATGAACCAGCGGTTCATAATTCCATTTGCACGTAACGTCGAACGACCAATCCGAAAAAATATGGGTGCAACACGAGGACTTCCCAAGAGGTCACCCATTAAAGTACTACTCTCACCCAAGCACACCTAACTGCGGAGTTCTAGTGGGATCCGGTGAATTAGTGTTGGTATGATCGCAGCTGTTTCATTTCACGCTGCAAATACATACACTCCTTCTACTTTCTTCCCCCTCCCGTCATTTGTTTCCTGGTACGTTCACACTTCACCTCTCCTTCTCGTTCTAATATCAATTAAAATGCCCCTGCGTCTTGACTCACATTTGCGTATAAACCAGCGGACCATAGTTCCAGTCGTACGTAACGTCGAACGACCCATCTGAAAAAAAAAATAGGTGCAACACGAGAACTTCGCAGGAGGTCACCCATCCTAGTACTACTCTCTCCCAAGCACCCTAAACTTGCAGAGTTCTGATAGAATCCGTTGTATTAGTGCTGGTATGATCGCTCATGTTTCATTTTGCACTGCAAATACGTACACTCCTTCACCTTCCCTCCCCTCTCCCATCATTTGTTTCCATTTGCGTTCAAACTGCACCTCTCATTCTCGTTCTAATATCGATTAAAATGCCCATGCTTCTTGACTAACATTTGCGTATAAACCAGCGGACCATAGTTCCAGTCGCGCGTAACGTCGAACGACCCGTCTTAAAAAACTTCGCAGGAGGTCACTCATCCTAGTACTACTCTCTCCCAAGCACCCTTGACTTGCGGAGTTATGATAGAATCCGTTGCATTAGTGCTGGTATGATCGCTCATGTTTCATTCTGCGCTGCAAATACATACATTCTTTCTCATTCCATCCCCCCTCCCGTCATTTATTTCCTTGTGTGTCCACTCTGCATCTCTCCTTCTCGTTCTAATATCAACTAAAATGCCCCAGCACCGTAACTCACCTTTACGAATGAACCAGCGGTTCATAATTCCATTTGCACGTAACGTCGAACGACCAATCCGAAAAAATATGGGTGCAACACGAGGACTTCCCAAGAGGTCACCCATTAAAGTACTACTCTCACCCAAGCACACCTAACTGCGGAGTTCTAGTGGGATCCGGTGAATTTGTGTTGGTATGATCGCAGCTGTTTCATTTCACGCTGCAAATACATACACTCCTTCTACTTTCTTCCCCCTCCCGTCATTTGTTTCCTGGTACGTTCACACTTCACCTCTCCTTCTCGTTCTAATATCAATTAAAATGCCCCTGCGTCTTGACTCACATTTGCGTATAAACCAGCGGACCATAGTTCCAGTCGTACGTAACGTCGAACGACCCATCTGAAAAAAAAAATAGGTGCAACACGAGAACTTCGCAGGAGGTCACCCATCCTAGTACTACTCTCTCCCAAGCACCCTAAACTTGCAGAGTTCTGATAGAATCCGTTGCATTAGTGCTGGTATGATCGCTCATGTTTCATTTTGCACTGCAAATACGTACACTCCTTCACCTTCCCTCCCCTCTCCCATCATTTGTTTCCATTTGCGTTCAAACTGCACCTCTCATTCTCGTTCTAATATCGATTAAAATGCCCATGCTTCTTGACTAACATTTACGTATAAACCAGCGGACCATAGTTCCAGTCGCGCGTAACGTCGAACGACCCGTCTTAAAAAAAATTTGGGCGATACGAGGACTTCCCAGGAGGTAACCCATCCTTGTACTACTTTCGCCAAAGCACACTTAACTGCGGAGTTCTGATGGGATCCGGTGCATTTGTGCTGGTATGATCGCACCTGTTTCATTTCGCGCTGTAAATACATACATTCCTTCTCCTTTCTTTCCCCTTCCGTCATTTGTTTCCTTGTGCGTGCGCACTGTACCTCTCCTTCTCGTTCTAATATCGATTAAAATGCCCTTTCTTCTTGACTCACATTTGCGTATAAACCAGCGAAAAATAGTTCCAGGCACGCGTAACGTCGAACGACCCTTTTAAAAAAAAATTCGTCCGACACTAGGACTTCCCTAGAGGTCACTCATCCGAGTACTACTCTCGCCCAAGCACACTTAACTACGGAGTTAAGATGGGATCCGGTGCGTTAGTGCTGGTATGATCGCACCTGTTTAATTTCGCGCTGCAAATACATACACTCCTCCTTCCTTCCCCCTCCCGTCATTTGTTTCCTTGTGCGTGCGCACTGCACCTCCCGTTCTCGTTCTAATATCAAGTAAAATGCCATGGCACCGTGACTCACATTTGCGAATAAGCCTACGGACCATAATTCAAGTCACGCGTAACGTCGAAAGAATCATCTGCATAAAAATGGGTGCAACACGAGGACTTCCAAAGAAAATGGGTGAAATATAAGGACTTCGAAGGAGGTCACCCAACCTAGTACTATTCTCGCCCAAGCACCCTTAACTGCGGAGTTCTGATAGAATCCGTTGCATTAGTGCTGGTATGATCGCTCATGTTTCATTCTGCGCTGCAAATTCATACACTCTTTCTCCTTTCATCCCCCCTCCCGTCATTTGTTTCCTTGTGCGTGCACTCTGCATCTCTCCTTCTCGTTCTAATATCAATTAAAATGTCCCGCCACCGTGACTCACCTTTGCGAATGAACCAGCGGTTCATAATTCCATTTGCGTGTAACGTCGAACGACCTATCCGAAAAAGAATGGGTTCAACACGAGTACTTCCCAGGAGGTCACCCATTCGAGTATTACTCTCGCCAAAGCACACTTAACTACGGAGTTCTAATGGGATCTGGTGCATTAGTACTGGTATGATCGCACCTGTTTAATTTCGCGCTGCAAATACTTACACTCTTTCTCCTTTCTTCCCCCTCCTGTCATTTGTTTCTTTGTGCGTGCGCACTGCACCTCCTGTTTTCGTTATAATATCAAGTAATATGCCACGGCGCCGTGACTCACATTTGCGAATAAAACTGCGGACTATAATTCAAGTCGCGCGTAACGTCGAAAGAATCATCTGCATAAAAATGGGTGCAACACGAGGACTTCCAAAGAAAATGGGTGAAATATAAGGACTTCGCAGGAGGTCACCCATCCTAGTACTACTCTCGCCCAAGAACCCTTAACTTGCGGAGTTCTCATAGAATCCGTTGCATTAGTGCTGGTATGATAGCACTTGTTTTATTTTGCGCTGCAAAGACATACACTCCTTCTCATTTCTTCCCCCTCCGTTCATTTGTTTCCTGGTGCGTTCACACTTCAACTATTCTTTCTCGTTCTAATATCAATTAAATGCCCCTGCGTCTTTACTCACATTTGCGTATAAACCAGCGGACCATAATTCCAGTCGCGTGTAACGTCGAACGACCCATCTGAAAAACAAAAACGAGTGCAACACGAGAACTTCCCAGGAGGTAACCCATCCTTGTACTACTTTCGTCAAAGCACACTTAACTGCGGAGTTCTGATGGGATCCGGTGTATTTGTGCTGGTATTATCGCACGTGTTTCATTTCGTGCTGAAAATACATACACTCCTTCTCCTTCCCTCCCCCCTCCCATCATTTGTTTTCTTGTGCATTCACACTACACCTCTCCTTCTCGTTCTAATATTGATTAAAATGCCCCTGCTTCTTGACTCACATTTGCGTATAAACCAACGGACAATAGTTCTAGTCGCGGGTAATGTCGAACGACCGGTCTGAAAAAAAATTAGTGCGACACGAGGACTTCCCAGGAGTTCACCCATCCGAGTGCTACTCTCGCCCAAGCACACTTAACTGCAGAGTTCTGATGGGATCTGGTGCAATAGTGCTGGTATGATCGCACCTGTTTAATTTCACGCTGCAAATACATACACTCCTTCTCCTTTCTTCCCCCTCCCGTCATTTGTTTCCTTGTGCGTGCGCACTGAACCTCCCATTCTCGTACTAATATCAAGTAAAATGCCACGGCACCATGACTCACATTTGCGAATAGACCTGCGGACCATAATTCAAATTGCATATAACGTCGAGAGAATCATCTGCAAAAAAATGGGTACAACACGAGGAATTCCAAAGAAAATGGGTGAAATATAAGGACTTTGCAGGAGGTCACCCATACTAGTACTACTCTCGCCCAAGAACCCTTAACTTGCGGAGTTCTGATAGAATCCGTCGCATTAGTGCTGGTATGATCGCTCATGTTTCATTCTCCGTGGCAAATACATACACTCTTTCTCCTTCCATCCCCCCTCCCGTCATTTGTTTCCTTGTGCGTGCACTCTGCATCTCTCCTTTGCATTCTAATATCAAGTAAAATGCCGTGGCACCGTGACTAACCTTCGCGAATGAACCAGTGGTTCATAATTCCATTCGCGCGTAACGTCGAACGACCCATCCGAAAAAAAATGGGTGCAACAGGAGGACTTCCCAGGAGGTCACCCATCCGAGTACTACTCTCGCCCAAGTACACATAAATACGGAGTTCTGATGGGATCCGGTGCATTAGTGCTGGTATGATCGCACCTGTTTAATTTTTGCGCAAATACATACACTCATTCTCCTTTCTTCCCCCTCCTGTCATTCGTTTCCTTGTGCATGCGCACTGCACCTCCAGTTCTCGTTTAAATATCAAGTAAAATGCCACGGCGCCGTGACTCACATTAGCATATAAACTAGCGGACCATAGTTCCAGTCGCGCGTAACGTCGAACGAACTATCTGGAAAAAAAAATGGGTGCAACACGAGAACTTCCCAAGAAAATGGGTGAAATATAAGGACTTCGCAGGAGGTCACCCATCCTAGTACTACTATCGCCCAAGCACCCTTAATTTGCCGAGTTCTGATAGAATCTGTTGCATTAGTGCTGGTATGATCGGTCATGTTTCATTCTGCGCTGCAAATACACACACTCTTTCTTCTTCCATCCCCCCTCCCGTCATTTGTTTCCTTGTGCGTGCACTCTGCATCTCTCATTCTCGTTCTAATATCAAGTAAAATGCCCCGGCACCGTGACTCACCTTTGCGAATGAACCAGCTGTTCATAATTCCATTTGCGCGTAACGTCGAACGACCCATTCGAAAAAAAATGGGTGCAACACGAGGACTTCCCAAGAGGACACCCATCCGAGTACTACTCTCACCCAAGCACACTTAACTGCGGAGTTCTGATGGGATCCGGTGTTTTAGTGCTGATATGATCGCACCTGTTTCATTTCGCGCTACAAATATATACACTCCTTCTCTTTTCTTCCCCCTCCCGTCATTTGTTTCCTTGTGCGTGTGCACTGCACATCCCGTTCTCGTTCAAATATCAAGTAAAATGCCACGGCACTGTGACTCAAATTTGCGAATAAACCTGTGGACCATAGTTCAAGTCACGCGCAACGTCGAAAGAATCATCTGTAAAAAAATGGGTGCAACACGAGAACTTCCCAAGAAAATGGGTAAAATATAAGGATTTCGCAGGAGGTCACCCATCCTAATAGTACCATCGCCCAAGCACCCTTAACTGCGGAGTTCTGATGGGATCCGGGACATTAGTGCTGGTATGATCGCAATTGTTTAATTTTGCGCTGCAAATACATATACTCCTTCTCCTTTCTTCCCCCTCCCGTCATTTGTTTCCTTGTGCGTGTGCACTGCACATCCCGTTCTCGTTCAAATATCAAGTAAAATGCCACGGTGCCGTGACTCACAGTTGCAAATAAATTTGCAGACCATAATTCAAGTCGCACATGACGTCGAAAGAATCATCTGCAAAAAAATGGGTGTAACACGAGGACTTCCAAAGAAAATGGGTGAAATATAAGGACTTCGCAGGAGGTCACCCGTCCTAGAACTACTCTCGCCCAAGCACCCTTAGCTTGCGGAGTTCTGATAGAATCCGTTGCATTAGTTCTGGTATGATCGCTCATGTTTCATTCGGCGCTGCAAATACATACACTATTTCTCCTTCCATCCCCCTTCCCGTCATTTGTTTCTTTTTGCGTGCACTCTGCATCTCTCCTTCTCGTTCTAATATCAAGTAAAATGCTCCGGCACCGTGAGTCACCTTTGCGAATGAACCAGCGGTTCATAATTTCATTCGCGCGTAACGTCGAACGACCCATCTGAAAAAAAATGGGTGCAACACGAGGACTTCCCAAGAGGTCACCCATCCGAGTACTACTCTCGCCCAAGCAAACTTAACTGCAAAGTTCTGATGGGATCCAGTGCATTAGTGCTGGTATGATCGCATTTGTTTCATTTTGCGTTGCAAATACATACACTCCTCCTTTCTTGCCCCTTCCGTAATTTATTTCCTGGTGCGTTCACACTTCACCTCTCCTTCTATTTCTAATATCAATTAAAATGTCCCTGCGTCTTGACTCACATTTGCGTATAAACAAGCGGCCCATAGTTCCAGTCGCGCGTAACGTCGAGCGGCTTATCTGAAAAAAAAAATGGGTGAAACACGAGAACCTCCCAGGAGGTAACCCATCCTTGTACTACTTTCGCCAAAGCACACTTAACTGCGGAGTACTGATGGGATCCGGTGCATTTGTGCTGGTATGATCGCACCTGTTTTATTTCGCGCTGAAAATACATACACTCCTTTTCCTTCCCTCCCCCTCCCATCATTTGTTTCCTTGTGCGTTCACGCTGCACCTCTCCTTCTCGTTCTAATATCGATTAAAATGCCCCTGCTTCTTAACTCATATTTGCGTATAAACCGGCGGACCATAGCTCCAGTCGCGCTTAACGTCGAATGACCCGTCTGAAAAAAAATTAGTGCGACACGAGGACTTCCCAGTAGGTCACCCATCTGAGTACTACTCTCGCCCAAGCACACTTAACTAGGGAGTTTCTTATGGGATCCGGTGCATTAGGGCTGGTATGATCGCACCTGTTTAATTTCGCGCTGCAAATACATACACTCCTTCTCCTTTCTTCCCCCTCCCGTCATTTGTTTCCTTGTGCGTGCGCACTGCACCTCCTGTTTTTGTTATAATATCAAGTAAAATGTCACGGCGCCGTGACTCACATTTGTGAATAAACCTGCAGACCATAATTCAAGTCGCGCATAATGTCGAAAGAATCATCTGCAAAAAAATGGGTGCAACACGAGGGCTTCCCAAGAAAATGGGTGAAATATAAGAACTTCGCAGGAGGTCAGCCATCCTAGTACTACTCTCGCCCAAGCACCCTTAACTTGTGCAGTTCTCATAGAATCTGTTGCATTAGTTCTGGTATGATCTCTCATGTTTCATTCTGCACTGCAAATACATACACTCTTTCTCCTTCCATCCCCCCTCCCGTCATTTGTTTCCTTGTGGGTGCACTCTGCATCTCTCCTTCTCGTTCTAATAGCATGTAAAATGTCCTAGCACCGTAACTCACCTTTGCGAATGAACCAGCGGTTTATAATTCTAATCGCACATAACGTCGAACGACCCATCCGAAAAAGAATAGGTGCAACACGAGGTCTTCCCAGGAGGTCACCCATCCGAGTACTACTCTCGCCCAAGCACACTTAAATGCGGAGTTCTGATGGGATCTGGTGCATTAGTGCTGATATGATCGCACCTGTTTTATTTCACGCTGCAAATACATACACTCCTTCTCATTTCTTCCCCCTCCCTTCATTTGTTTCCTGGTGCGTTCACACTTCAACTATTCTTTCTCGTTCTAATATCAATTAAAATGCCCATTTCTCTTGACTCACATTTGTGTATAAACCAGCGGACCATAACTTCAATCGCGCGTAACGTCAAACGACCCATCGAAAAAAAGAAATGGGTGCAACACGAGAACTTCCCAGGAGGTAACCCATCCTTGTATTACTTTGGCCAAAGGACACTTAACTGCGGAGTTTTGATGTGATCTGATGTATTTGTACCGGTATGATCGCACCTATTTCATTTCGTGCTAAAAATACATACACTCCTTCTCCTTCCCTCCCCCCTCCCATCATTTGTTTTCTTGTGCCTTCACACTGCACCTCTCCTTCTCGTTCTAATATCGATTAAAATGCCCCTGCATCTTGACTCACATTTGCGTATAAACCAACGGACAATAGTTCTAATCGCGGGTAATGTCGAACGACCCGTCTGAAAAAAAATTGGTGCGACACGAGGACTCCCCAAGAGTTCACTAATCCGAGTACTACTCTCGCCCAAGCACATTTAACTGCGAAGTTCTGATGGGATCCGGTGCATTACTGCTGGTATGATCGCACCTGTTTAATTTCGCGCTGCAAATACATACACTCTTTCTCCTTTCTTCACCCTCCCGTCGTTTGTTTCTTTGTGCGTGCGCACTGCACCTCCCGTTCTAGTTCTAATATCAAATAAAATGCCACGGCACTAGGACTCACATTTGCGAATAGACCTGCGGACCATAATTCAAGTCGCTCATAACGTCGAGAGAATCATCTGCAAAAAAATGGGTGCAACACGAGGACTTCCAAAGAAAATGGGTGAAATATAAGGACTTCGCAAGAGGTCACCCATCCTAGTACTACTCTCGCCCAAGCACCCTTAAATGCGAAGTTCTGATAGAATCCGTTGCATTAGTGTTGGTATGATCGCTCATGTTTCATTCTGCGCTGTAAATACATACACTCTTTCTCCTTCCATCCCCCTCCCATCATTTGTTTCCTTGTGCGTGCACTCAGCATCTCTCCTTCTCGTTCTAATATCAAGTAAAATGCCTCGGCAACGTGACTAACCTTTGCGAATGAACCAGCGGTTCATAATTCCAATCACGAGTAACGTCGAACGACCCATCCGAAAAAAAAAATAGGTGCAACACGTGGACTTCCCAGGAGGTCACCCATCCGAGTATTACTTTCGCCCAAGCATACATAACTGCGGAGTTCTAATGGGATCTGGTGCATTAGTGCTGGTATGATCGCACCTGTTTAATTACGCGATGCAAATACATACACCCCTTCTCCTTTCTTCCCCCTACCGTCATTTGTTTCCTTGTGCGTGTGCTCTGCACCTCCCGTTCTCGTTCTAATATCAATTAAAATGCCACGGCACCGTGACTCACATTTGCGAAGAAACCTGCAGACCATAATTCAAGTCGCGCGTAACATCGAAAGAATCATCTGTAAAAAAATGGGTGAAATATAAGGACTTCGCAGGAGGTCACCCGTCCTAGTACTACTTTCGCCCAATCACCCTTAACTTGTAGAGTTCTGATAGAATCCGTTGCATTAGTTCTGGTATGATCGCTCATGTTTCATTCTGCGCTGTAAATACGTACACTCTTTCTCCTTCCATCCCCCCTCCCGTCATTTGTTTCATTGTGCGTGCACTCTATATCTCTCCTTCTCGTTCTAATATCAAGAAAAATACCCCGGCACCGTGACTCACCTTTGCGAATGAACCAGCGGTTCATAATTTCATTCGCGCGTAACGTCGAACAACCCATCCAAAAAAAAATGGGTGCAACACGAGGACTTCCCAGGAGGTCACCCATCCGAGTACTACTCTCGCCCAAGCACACATAAATGCGGAATTCTGATGGGATCCGGTGCATTAGTGCTGGTATGACCGCACCTGTTTAATTTCGCGATGCAAATACATACACTCCTTCTCCTTTCTTCTCCCTCCCGTCATTTGTTTCCTTGTGCGTGCGCACTACACCTCCCGTTATCGTTCAAATATCAAGTAAAATGCCACGGCGCCGTGACTCACATTTGCGAATAAACCTGCGGACCATAATTCAAGTCGCACGTAACATCGAAGGAATCATCTGCAAAAAAATGGGTGCAACACGAGGACTTCCAAAGAAAATGGGTGAAATATAAGGACTTCGCAGGAGGTCACCCATCCTAGTACTCCTCTCTCCCAAGAACCCTTAAATGCGTAATTCTGATAGAATCCGTTGCATTAGTGCTGGTATGATCGCTCATGTTTCATTCTGCGCTGCAAATACATACACTCTTTCTCCTTCCATCCCCCCTCCCGTCATTTGTTTCCTTGTGCGTCTACTCTGTGTCTCTCCTTCTCGTTCTAATATCAAGTAAAATGCCCCGGCACCGTGACTCCCCTTTGCGAATGAACCAGAGGTTCAAAATTCCATTCGCGCGTAACGTCGAACGACCCATCCGAAAAAAAATGGGAGCAACACGAGGACTTCCCAGGAGGTCACACATCCGAGTACTACTCTCGCCCAAGTACACTTAACTTCGGAGTTCTGATGGGATCCAGTGCATTAGTGTTGGTATGATCGCACCTGATTAATTTTGCGCTGTAAATACATTCGCTCCTTCTCCTTTCTTCCCCCTCCCTTCATTTGTTTCCTTGTGCGTGCGCACTGCACCTCCCGTTCTTGTTCAAATATCAAGTAAAATGCCACGGCGCCGTGACTCACATTTGCGAATAAACCTGTGGACCACAATTTAAGTTGCACGTAATGTCGAAAGAATCATCTACAAAAAAATGGGTGCAACACGAGGACTTCCCAAGAAAATGGGTGAAATATAATGACTTCGCAGGAGGTCACCCGTCCTAGTACTACTCTCGCCCAAGCACCCTTAGCTTGCGGAGTTCTAATAGAATCCGTTGCATTAGTTCTGGTATGATTGCTCATGTTTCATTCGGCGCTGCAAATACATACACTCTTTCTCCTTCCATCCCCTTTCCCGTCATTTGTTTCCTTGTGCGTGAACTCTGCATCTCTCCTTCTCGTTCTAATATAAAGTAAAATGCTCCGGCACCGTGACTCACCTTTGCGAATGAACCAGCGGCTCATAATTCCATTCGCGCGTAACGTCGAACGACCCATCTGAAAAAAATGGGTGCAACACGAGGACTTCCCAGGAGGTCACCCATCCGAGTACTACTCTCGCCCAAGATTACTTAACTGCGGAGTTCTGATGGGATCCGCTGCAATAATGCTGGTATGATCGCACCTGATGAATTTCGCGCTGCAAATACATTCACTCATTCTCCTTTCTTCCCCCTCTCGTCATTTGTTTCCTGGTGCGTTCACACTTCACCTCTCTTTCTCGTTCTAATATCGATTAAAATGCCCCTTCTTCTTAACTCACATTTACGTATAAACCAGCGGAAAATAGTTCCAGTCACGCATAACATCGAACGACCCGTCTGAAAAAAAATTAGTGCGACACGAGGACTTCCCAGGAGGTCACCCATCCGAGTACTACTCTCACCAAAGCACACTTAACTGCGGAGTTAAGATGGGATCAGGTGGATTAGTGCTGGTATGATCGCACCTGATTAATTTCGCGCTGCAAATACATTCACTCCTTCTCCTTTCTTCCCCCTCCCTTCATTTGTTACCTTGTGCGTGCACACTGCACCTCCCGTTCTCGTTCAAATATAAAGTAAAATGCCCCGGTGCCGTGACTCAAATTTGCAAATAAACCTGCAGACCATAATTCAAGTCGCGCGTAACGTCAAAAGAATCATCTGCAAAAAAATGGGTGCAACACGAGGACTTCCAAAGAAAATGGGTGAAATATAAGGACTTCGCAGGAGGTCACCCATCCTAGTACTACTATCGCCCAAGCACCCTTAACTTGCGGAGTTCTGATAGAATCCGTTGCATTAGTTCTGGTACGATCGCTCATGTTTAATTTTGCGCTGCAAATACATACACTCTTTCTCCTTCCATCCCCCCTCCCGTCATTTGTTTCCTTGTGCGTGCACACTGCATCTCTCCTTCATGTTTTAATATCAAGAAAAATGCCCCGGCACCATGACTAACCTTTGCGAATGAACCAGCAGTTCATAATTCCATTCGCGCGTAACGTCGAACGACCCATCCGAAAAAAAAAATGGGTGCAACAGGAGGACTTCCCAGGAGGTCACCCATCCGAGTACTACTCTCGCCCAAGCACACATAAATGCGGAGTTCTGATGGGATCCGGTGCATTAGTGCTGGTATGATCGCACCTGTTAAATTTTGCGCTGCAAATACATACACTCCTTCTCCTTTCTTCCCCCTCTTGTCATTTGTTTCCTTGTGCATGCGCACTGCACCTCCAGTTCTCGTTCAAATATCAAGTAAAATGCCACGGCGCCGTGACTCACATTTGCGAATAAACCTGCGGACCATAATTCAAGTCGCACGTAACGTCGAAGGAATCATCTGCAAAAAAATGGGTGCAACACGAGGACTTCCAAAGAAAATGGGTGAAATATAAGGACTTCGTAGGAGGTCACCCATCCTAGTACTACTCTCTCCCAAGAACCCTTAAATGCGTAATTCTGACAGAATCCGTTGCATTAGTGCTGGTATGATCGCTCATGTTTCATTCTGCGCTGCAAATACATACACTCTTTCTCCTTCCATCCCCCCTCCCGTCATTTGTTTCCTTGTGCGTCCACTCTGCATCTCTCTTTCTCGTTCTAATATCAAGTAAAATGCCCCGGCACCGTGACTCCCCTTTGCGAATGAACCAGAGGTTCAAAATTCCATTCGCGCGTAACGTCGAACGACCCATCCGAAAAAAAATGGGAGCAACACGAGGACTTCCCAGGAGGTCACAAATCCGAGTACTACTCTCGCCCAAGCACACTTAACTTCGGAGTTCTGAAGGGATCCAGTGCTTTAGTGCTGGTATGATCGCACCTATTTCATTTCGCGCTGCAAATACATACACTCCTTCTCCTTTCTTCCCCCTCCCGTCATTTGTTTCCTGGTGCGTTCACACTTCGCCTCTCCTTCTCATTCTAATATCAATTAAAATGCCCCTGCGTTTTGACTCACATTTGCGTATAAACCAGCGGACCATAGTTTCAGTCGCGAGTAACATCGAAAGACCCATCTGAAAAAAAAAATTGGAGCGACACGAGGACTTCCCAGAAGGACACCCATCCGAGATATACTCTCGCTTAAGCACACTTAACTGCAGAGTTCTGATGGGATCCGTTGTATTAGTGCTGGTATGATCGCAATTGTTTAATTTGGCGCTGCAAATACATACATCCCTTCTCCTTTCTTCCCCCTCCCATCATTTGTTTCCTTGTGCATGCGCACTGCACCTCCCGTTCTCGTTCTAATATCAAGTAAAATGCTACGGCGCCGTGACTCACATTTTGGAATAAACCTGCGGACCATAATTCAAGTCGCGCATAACGTCGAAAGAATCATCTGCAAAAAAAATGGGTGCAACACGAGTACTTCCCAAGAAAATTGGTAAAATATAAAGACTTCGCAGGAGGTCACCCATCCTAGTACTACTGTTGCCCAAGCACCCTTACCTGCAGAGTTCTGATAGAATCCGTTGCATTAGTGCTAGTATGATCCCTCATGTTTCAATCTGCGCTGCAAATACATACACTCTTTATCCTTCTATCCCCCCTCCCGTCATTTGTTTCCTTGTGCGTGCACTCTTTATCTCTCATTCTCGTTCTAATATCAAGTAAAATGCCCTGGCACCGTGACTCACCTTTGCGAATGAACCAGCGGTAAATAATTCTATTCGCGCGTAACGTCGAACGACCCATCTGACAAAAAATGGTTGCAAAACGAGAACTTCCCATGAGGTCACTAATCCAAGTACTACTCTCGCCCAAGCACACTTAACTGCGGAGTTATGATGGGTTCTGGTGCATTAGTGCTGGTATAATCGAAACCTGTTTAATTTCGCGCTGCAAATACATACACTCCTTTTACTTTCTTCCCCCACCCGTCATTTGTTTCCTTGTGCGTGCGCACTGCACCTCCCGTTCTCGTTCTAATATCAAGTAAAATGCCACGGCGCCATGACTCACATTTGCGAATAAACCCGTGGACCATAATTTAAGTCGCGCGTAACGTCGAAAGAATCATCCGCAAAAAAATGGGTGCAACACGAGGACTTCCCAAAAAAATGGACGAAATAAAGGGACTTCGCAGGAGGTCACCCATCCTAGTACTACTCTCGCCAAACACCCTTAACTGCGGAGTTCTGATTGAATCCGTTGCATTAGTGCTAGTATGATCACTCATGTTTCATTCTGCGCTGCAAATACATGCACTCTTTCTCCTTCCTTCCCCCCTCCCGTCATTTGTTCCCTTGTGCGTGCACTCTTCATCTCTCTTTCTCGTCCTAATATCAAGTAAAATGCCCCGGCACCGTGACTCACCTTTGCGAATGAACCAGCGGTTCATAATTCCATTCGCGCGTAACATCGAACGACCCATCCGAAAAAAATTGGGTGCAACACGACGACTTACCAGGAGGTCACCCATCCGAGTACTATCTCGCCCAAGCACACTTAACTTCGGTGTTCTGATGGAATCCAGTGCATTAGTGCTGGTATGATCGCACCTATTTCATTTCGCGCTGCGAATACATACACTCCATCTCCTTTCTTCCCCCTCCGGTCATTTGTTTCCTGGTGCGTTCACACTTCACATCTCCTTCTCGTTCTAATATCAATTAAATTGCCCCTGCATCTTGGCTCACATTTGCGTATAAACCAGCAGACCATAGTTCCAGTCGCGCGTAACGTCGAACGACCCATCTGAAAAAAAAAATGGGTGCAACACGAGGAGTTCCCAATAAAATGGGTTAAATATAAGGACTTCGTAGGAGGTCACCAATCCTAGTACTACTCTTGCCTAAGCTCCCTTAACTGCGGAGTTCTGATAGAATCCGTTGCATTAGTGCTGGTATGATCGCTCATGTTTCATTCTGCGCTGCAAATACATAAATTCTTTCTCCTTCCATCCCCCCTCCCGTTATTTGTTTCCTTGTGCGTGCACTCTTCATCTCTCCTTCTCGTTCTAATATCAAGTAAAATGTCCCGGCACCGTGACTCACCTTTACGAATGAAATAGCAGTTCATAATTCTATTCGCACGTAACGTCGAACGACCCATCCGAAAAAAATGGGTGCAACACGAGGACTTCCCAGGAGGTCACCCATCCGAGTACTACTCTCGACCAAACACACTTAACTGCGTAGTTCTGTTGGGATCCGGTGCATTAGTTCTGGTATCTTGCACCTTTTTTATTTCGCGCTGCAAATACATAAACTCCTTCTCATTTCTTCCCCCTCCCGTCATTTGTTTCCTGGTGCGTTCACACTTCACCTCTCCTTCTCGTTTTAATATTAATTAAAATGCCCCTGCATTTTGACTCATATTTGCGTATAAACCAGCGGACTATAGTTACAGTCGCGCGTAATGTCGAATGACCTATCTTAAAAAAAAATGGGTGCAACACGAGAACTTCCCAGGAGGTAACCCAGCCTTGTACTACTTTCGCCAAAGCACACTTAACTGGAGTTGTGATGGGATCCGTTGCATTTGTGCTGGTATGATCGCACCTGTTTCATTTCATGCTGAAAATACATACAGTCCTTCTCCTTCCCTCCCCCCTCCCATCATTTGTTTTCTTGGGCGTTCACACTGCACCTCTCCTTCTCGTTCTAATATCGATTAAAATGCCCCTGCTTCTTGACTCACATTTGCGTATAAACCAGCGGACAAATAGTTCACGTCACGCGTAACGTCAAACGACCCATTTGAAAAAAAATTTGTGCGACACGAGGACTTCCCAAGAGGTCACCCATCCGAGTACTACTCTCGCCCCAAGCACACTTAACTGCGGAGTTCTGATGGGATCCAGTGCATTACTGCTGGTATGATCGCACCTGATTAATTTTGGCTGCAAATTCATACACTCCTCCTTTCTTCCCCCTCCTGTCATTTGTTTCCTTGTGCGTGCGCACTGCACCTCCCATTCTCGTTCAAATATCAAAAAAAATGCCACAACGCCATGACTCACATTTGCGAATAAACCTGCGGACCATAATTCATACGCGTATAACGTCGAAAGAATCATCTGAAAAAAAATGGGTGCAACACGAGGACTTCCCAAGAAAATAGGTGAAATATAAGGACTTCGCCGGAGGTCACCCATCCTAGTACTACTCTCGCCCAAGCACCCTTAACTTGCGGTGTTCTGATAGAATCCGTTGCATTAGTGCTGGTATGATTGCTCATGTTTTATTCTGCGCAGCAAATACATACACTCTTTCTCCTTCCATCCCCCCTCCCATCATTTGCTTCCTTGTGCGTGCACTCTGCATTTCTCCTTCTCGTTCTAATATCAAGTAAAATGCCCCGCCACCGTGACTCACCTTTGCGAATGAACCAGCAGTTCATAATTCCATTTGCGCGTAACGTCGAATAACCCATCCGAAAAAAAATGGGTGCAACAAGAGGACTTCCCAGGAGGTCACCCATCCGAGTACTACTCTCGCCAAAGCACACTTAACTGCAAAGTTCTAATGGGATCCGGTGCATTAGTGCTGGTGTGATCGCACCTATTTTATTTTGCGCTGTAAATACATACACTACTTCTCTTTTCTTCCCCCTCCCGTCATTTTTTTCCTGATGCGTTAACACTTCACCTCTCCGTCGCGTTCTAATATCAATTAAAATGCCCCTGTGTCTTGACTCACATTTGCGTATAAACCAGCGGACCATAGTTCCAGTCGCGCGTAACGTCGAACGGCCCATCTGAAAAAAAAAAGTAGGTGCAACACGAAAAATTCCCAGGAGGTAACCCATCCTTGTACTACTTTCGCCAAAGCACACTTAACAGCGGAGTTCTAATGGGATCCGGTGCATTTGTGCTGGTATGATCGCACCTGTTTCATTTCGCGCTGCAAATACATACACTCCTTCTTCTTTCTTCCCCCTCCCGTCATTTGTTTCCTGGTGTGTTCACACTTCACCTCTACTTCTTGTTCTAATATCGATTAAAATGCCCCTGTTTCTTGACTCACATTTGCGTATAAACCAGCGGACCATAGTTCCAGCCACGCGTCAGGTCGAACGACCCGTTTGAAAAAAAATTGGTGCGACAAGAGGACTTCCCAGGAGGTAACCCATCCGAGTACTACTCTCGCCCAAGCACACTTAACTGCAGAAGTCTTATGGGATTCGGTGTATTAGTGCTAATAATCGCACCTGCGTAATTTTGCGCTGCAAATACATACATTCCTTCTCCTATCTTTCCCCTCCCGTCATTTGTTTCCTTGTGCGTGCGCACTGCACCTCCCGTTCTCGTTCAAATATCAAGTAAAATGTCACGGCGCCGTGACTCACATTAGCGAATAAACCTGCGGACCATAATTCAAGTTGCGCGTAACGTCGAAAGAATTATCTGTAAAAAATGGGTACAACACGAGGACTTCCAAAGAAAATGGGTGAAATATAAGGACTACAGAGGAGGTCGCCCATCCTAGTACTACTCTCGCCCAAGTGCCCTTAACTTGCGGAGTTCTGATAGAATCCGTTGCATTAATGCTGGTATGATCGCTCAAGTTTCATTCTGCGCTGCAAGTACATACACTCTTTCTCCTTCCATCCCCTCTCCCATCATTTGTTTCCTTGTGCGTGCACTCTGCATCTCTCTTTCTCGTTCTAATATCAAGTATTATGCCTAGGCACCGTGACTCACCTTTGTGAATGAACCAGCGGTTCATAATTCCATTCACGCGTAACGTCGAACGACCCATCAGAAAAAAAATGGGTGCAACACGAGGACTTCCCAGGAGGTCACTCATCCGAGTACTAGTCTCGCCCAAGCACACTTGACACCGGAGTTCTGATGGGATCCGGTGCATTAGTGCTGGTATGATCGCACCTGTTTCATTTCGCGCTGTAAATACATACACTCCTTCTCCTTTCTTCCCCCTCCCGTCATTTAATTCCTGGTGCGTTCACACTTCACCTCTCCTTCTCGTTCTAATATAATTTAAAATGCCCATGCGTATTGACTCACATTTGTGAATAAACAAGCGGACCATAGTTCCAGTCGCGCGTAACGTCGAACGACCCATCTAAAAAAAAATTAGTGTGACACGAGGAATTCCCAGGAGGAACCCCATCCGAGTACTACTCTCGCCCAAGCACACTTAATTGCGGAGTTCTGATGGGATCCAGTGCATTAATGCTGGTATGATCGCACCTGTTTAATTTCGCGCTGCAAATACATACACTCCTTCTCTTTTCTTCCCACTCCCGTCATTTGTTTCCTTGTGCGTGCGCACTGCACCTCCTGTTCTCGTTCTAATATCAAGTAAAATACCACGGCGCCGTGACTCACATTTGCGAATAAACCTGCAGACCATAATTAAAGTCGCGCGTAACGTTGAAAGAATCATCTGCAAAAAAATGGGTGCAAAACGAGAACTTCCCAAAAAAATGGGTGAAATATAAGGACTTCGTAGGAGGTCACCCATCCTAGTACTACTCTCGCCCAAGCACCCTTAACTGTGGAGTTCTGATAGAATCCGTTGCATTAGTGCTGGTACGATCGCTCATGTTTCATTCTGCGCTGCAAATACATACACTCTTTCTCCTTCCATCACCCCGCCCGTCATTTGTTTCCTTGTGCGTGCACTCTGCATCTCTCCTTCTCGTTCTAATATCAAGTAAAATGCCCCAGCACCGTGACTCACCTTTGCGAATGAACCAGCGGTTCATAATTCCATTCCCGCGTAACATCGAACGACCCATCCGAAAAAAAAGGGTAAAACAAGAGAACGTCCCAGGAGGTAACCCATCCTTCTACTACTTTCGCCAAAGCACACTTAACTGCAGAGTTCTGATGGGATCCGGTGCATTTGTGCTGGTATGATCGGACTTATTTCATTTCGCGCTGAAAATACATACACTCCTCCTTTCTTCCCCCGCCCGTCATTTGTTTCCTGGTGTGTTCACACTTCACCTCTCTTTCTCGTTCTAATATCAATTAAAATACCCATGCGTCTTGAATCACATTTGCGTACAAACCAGCGGACCACAGTTCCAGTCGCGCGTAACGTCGAACGACCTATCTGAAACAAAAAATAGGTGCAACACGAGAACTTCCCAGGAGGTAACCCATCCATGTACTACTTTCGCCAAAGGACACTTAACTGCGAAGTTCTGATGGGATCCGGTGCATTTATGCTGGTATGATTGCACCTATTTCATATCGTGCTGAAAATACATACACTCCATCTCCTTCCCTCCCCCTTCCCATCATTTGTTTCCTTATGTGTTCACACTGTACCTCTCCTTCTCGTTCTAATATCGATTAAAATGCCCCTGCTTCTTGACTCACATTTGCGTATAAACCAGCGGACCATTGTTCTAGTCGCGCGTAACGTCGAACGACCCGTCTGAAAAAAAATTGGTGCGACACGAGGACTTTCCGGGAGGTCACCCATCCGAGCACTACTCTCGCCCAAGCACACTTTACTGCGGAGTTCTGATGGGATCCGGTGCATTAGTGCTGGTATGATCGCACCTCTTTAATTTCGCGCTGCAAATACATACACTCCTTCTCCTTTCTTCCCTCACCCGTCATTTGTTTCCTTGTGCATGCGCATTGCACCTCCCGTTCTCGTTCAAATATCAAGGAAATGCCACGGTGCCGTGACTAAAATTTGCGAATAAACCTGCGGACCATAATTCAAGTCGTGCGACACGAGGACTTCCCAAGAAAATGGGTGAAATATAAAGACATCGCAGGAGGTCACCCATCCTAGTACTACTCTCGCCCAAGCACCCTTAACTTGCGGAGTTCTGATAGAATACGTGGGATTAGTGCTGGTATGATCGCTCATGTTTCATTCTGCGCTGCAAATACATACACTCTTTCTCCTTCGATCCCCCCTCCCGTCATTTATTTCCTTGTGCGTGCACTCTGCATCTCTCCTTCTCATTCTAATATCAAGTAAAATGCCTCGGCACCATTACTCACCTTTGCGAATGAACAAACGGTTCATAATTCCATTCGCGCATTCTGATGGGATCAGGTGCATGAGTGCTGGTATGATCGCACTTGTTTCATTTCGCGCTGCACATACATACACTCCTTCTCCTTTCTTCCCCCTCTCGTCATTTATTTCCTGGTGCATTCATATTTCACCTCTCCTTCTTGTTCTAATATTAATTAAAATGCCCCTGCATCTTGACTCACATTTGCGTATAAACCAGCGGACCATAGTTCCAGGCGAGCGTAACGTCGAACGACCCATCTGAAAAAAAAAAAGGGTGCAACACGAGGACTTCCCAAGAGGTCACCCATCCGAGTACTACTCTCGCCCAAGCACACTTAACTGCGGAGTTCTGATGGGTTCCGGTGCTTTGGTGCTTGTATAATCGCACTTGTTTAATTTCGCGCTAAAAATACATGCACTCCTTCTCATTTCCACCCCCCTCCCATCATTTGTTTTCTTGTGCGTTTACACTGCACCTCTCCTTCTCGTTCTAATATCGATTAAAATTCCCCTGCTTCTTGACTCACATTTGCGTATAAACTAGTGGACCGTAGTTCCAGTCGCGCGTAACGTCGAACGACCCGTCTGAAAAAAAATTAGTGCGACACGAGGACTTCCGAGGAAGTTACCCATCCGAGTACTACTCTCGCTCAAGCACACTTAACTGTGGAGTTCTGATGGGATCCGGTGCATTAGTGCTGGTATGACCGCACCTGTTTAATTTTGCAATGCAAATACATACACTCCTCCTTTTTTACCCCTCCCGTCATTTGTTTCCTTGTGCGTGTGCACTGCACCTCCCGTTGTCGTTCTAATATCAAGTAAAATGCCACGGCGCCGTGACTCAGATTTGCGAATAAACCTACGGACCATAATTCAACTCGCGCGTAACGTCGAAAGAATCATCTGCAAAAAAATGGATGCAATACGATGACTTCCCAAGAAAATGGGTGAAATATAAGGACTTCGCAGGAGGTCACCCATCCTAGTACTACTCTCGCCCAAGCACCCTTAACTTGCGGAGTT
Organism: Carica papaya; assembly: GCF_054855325.1. Lineage (NCBI taxonomy): Eukaryota > Viridiplantae > Streptophyta > Magnoliopsida > Brassicales > Caricaceae > Carica > Carica papaya. Next base: position 23,732,690 of record NC_142313.1, read on the forward strand.
CTGATAGAATCCGTTGTATTAGTGCTAGTATGATCGCTCATGTTTCATTCTGCGCTGCAAATACATACACTTTTTCTCCTTCCATCCCCCCTCCCTTCATTTGTTTCCTTGTGCGTGCACTCTGCATCTCTTCTTCTCGTTCTAATATCAAGTAAAATGCCCCGGCACCGTGACTCACCTTTGCGAATGAACCAGCGGTTCATAATTCCATTCGCGCGTAACGTCGAACGACCCATCCGAAAAACAATGGGTGCAACACGAGGAATTCCCAGTAGGTCACCCATCCGAGTACTACTCTCGCCCAAGCACACTTGACTGCGGAGTTGTGATGGGATCCGGTGCATTAGTGCTGGTATGATCGCACCTGTTTCACTTCGCGCTGCAAATACATACACTCCTTCTCCTTTCTTCCCCATCCCGTTATTTGTTTCCTGGTGCGTTCACACTTCACTTCTCCTTCTCGTTCTAATATCAATTAAAATGACCGTACTTCTTGACTCACATTTGTGTATAAACCAGCGGACCATAACTCCAGTTACTCGTTACGTCGAACGACCTGACTGAAAAAAAATTGGTGCGACACGAGGACTTCCCAGGAGGTCACCCATCCGAGTACTACTCTCGCCCAAACACACTTCACTGCGGAGTTCATATGGGATCCAGTGTATTATTGCTGTTATGATCGCACCTGTTTAATTTCGCGTTGCAAATACATACACTCCTTCTCCTTTCTTCCCCCTCCCGTCATTTGTTTCCTTGTTTATGCGCACTGCGCCTCCCGTTCTCGTTCTAATATCAAGTAAAATGCCACGGCGCCGTGACTCACATTTGTGAATAAACTTGCAGACCATAATTCAAGTAGCGCATAACGTCGAAAGAATTATCTGTAAAAAAATGGATGCAACACGAAGACTTCCCAAGAAAATAGGTAAAATATAAGGACTTCGCAGGAGGTCACCCATCCTAGTACTACTCTCGCCCAAGCACCCTTAACCGCGGAGTTCTGATAGAATCCGTTGAATTAGTGTTGGTATGATCGCTCATGTTTCATTCTGCGCTGCAAATACATACACTTTTTCTCCTTCCATCTCCCCTCCCGTCATTTGTTTCCTTGTGCGTGCACTCTGCATCTCTCATTCTCGTTCTAATATCAAGTAAAATGCCCCGGCACCGTGACTCACCTTTGCGAATGAACCAGCGGTTCATAATTCCATTCTCGCGCAACGTCGAATGACCCATCCGAAAAAAAATGGGTGCAATAAGAGGACTTCTAAGGAGGTCACCCATCCGAGTACTACTCTCGCCCAAGCACTCTTCACTGCGGAGTTCAGATCCGGTGCATTAGTGCTGGTATGATCGCACCTGTTTCATTTCGCGCTGCAAATACATACACTCCTTCTCCTTTCTTCCCCCTCCCGTCATTTGTTTCCTGGTGCGTTCACACTTCACCTCTCCTTCTCGTTCTAATATCAATTAAAATGCTCCTGTGTCTTGACTCACATTTTCGTATAAACCAGTGGACCATAGTTCCAGTCGCGCGTAACGTCGAACGACCCATCTGAAAAAAAAAATGGATGCAACACGAGAACGTCCCAGGAGGTAACTCATCCTTGTACTACTTTCGCCAAAGCACACTTAACTGCGGAGTTCTGATGGGATCCGGTGCAATTGTGCTGGTATGATCGCACCTGTTTCATTTCGTGCTGAAAATACATACACTCCTTCTCCTTCCCTCCCCCGTCCCATCATTTGTTTCCTTGTGCGTTCACACTGCACCTCTCCTTCTCGTTCTAATATCGATTAGAATGCCCCTGCTTCTTGTCTCATATTTGCATATAAACCAGCAGAAAATAGTTCCAGTTGCGCGTAGCGTCGAACGACCCGTCTGAAAAAAAATTTGTGCGACACGAGGACTTCCCAAGAGGTCACCCATCCGAGTACTACACTCGCCCAAGCACACTTTGCTGCGGAGTTCTAATGGGATCCGGTGCATTAGTGTTGGTATGATCGCACTTGTTTAATTTCGCGCTGCAAATACCTACACTCCTTCTCCTTTCTTCCCCCTCCTGTCATTTGTTTCCTTGTGCGTGTGCACTACACCTCCCATTGTCGTTCAAATATCAAGAAAAATAACACGGCACTGTGACTCACATTTGCGAATAATCCTTCGGACCAAAATTCAAGTCGCGCGTAACGTCGAAAGAATCATCTGCAAAAAAAATCGTGCAACACGAGGACTTCCCAAGAAAATGGGTGAAATATAAGGACTTCGCAGGAGGTCACCCATCCTAGTACTGCTCTTGCCCAAACACCCTTAATTGCGGAGTTCTGATAGAATCCGTTGCATTAGTGCTGGTATGATCCCTCATGTTTCATTCTGCACTGCAAATACATACTCTTTCTCGTTCCATCCTCCCTCCCGTCATTTGTTTCCTTGTGTGTGCAATCCGCATCTCTCCTTCTCATTCTAATATCAAGTAAAATGTCCCGGCACCATTACTCACCTTTGCGAATAAACCAGAAGTTCATAATTCAATTTGCGCGTAATGTCGAATAACCCATCCGAAAATAAATGGGTGCAACACGAGGACTTCCCAGGAGGTCACCCATCCGAGTACTACTCTCGCCTAAGCACACTTAACTGCGGAGTTCATATACGGTGCATTAGTGCTGGTATGATCGCACCTGTTTAATTTCGCGCTGCAAATACATACACTATTTCGCCTTTCTTCCCCCTCCCGTCATTTGCGTATAAACCAGCGGACCATAGCTCCAGTCGCGCGTAACGTCGAACGACCCGTCTTAAAGAAAATTGGTGCGACACGAGTACTTCCCAGGAGGTCACCCACCCGAGTACTACTCTCGCCCAAGCACACTTCACTGCGGAGTTCTGATGGGATCCGGTGCATTAGTGCTGGTATGATCGCATATGTTTAATTTAATGCTGCAAATACATACACTTCTTCTCCTTTCTTCCCTCTCCTGTCATTTGTTTTCTTGTGCGTGCGCACTGCACCTCCCATTCTCGTTCTAATATCAAGTAAAATGTCACGGCGCCATGACTCACATTTGCGAATAAACCTGAGGACCATAATTCAAGTAGCGCGTAACGTCGAAAGAATCATTTGCAAAAAACTGAATGCAACACGAGGACTTCCCAAGAAAATGGGTGAAATATAAGGACTTCGCAGGAGGTAACCCATCCTAGTACTACTCTCGCCCAAGCACCCTTAACTTGCGGAGTTCTGATAGAATCCGTTGCATTAGTTCTGGTATGATCGCTCATGTTTCGTTCTGCGCTGCAAATACATACACTCTTTCTCCTTTCATCTCCCCTCCCGTCATTTGTATCCTTGTGCATGCACTCTGTATCTCTCATTCTCGTTCTAATATCAAGTAAAATGCCCCGACACTGTGACTCACCTTTGCGAATGAGCCAGGGGTTCATAATTCCATTCGCGCGTAACGTCAAATGACCCATCCGAAAAAAAATGGGTGCCACTCGAGGACTTCCCAGGCGGTCACCCATCCGAGTACTACTCTCGCCCAAGCATACTTGACTGCGGAGTTGTGATGGGATCCGGTGCATTAGTGCTGGTATGATCGCACTTGTTTCATTTCGCAGTGCAAATACATACACTCCTCCTTTCTTCCCCCTCCCGTCATTTGTTTCCTGGTGCGTTCACACTTCACCTCTCCTTCTCGTTCTAATATCAAGTAAAATGCCCCTTCGTCTTGACTTACATTTGCGTATAAACCAGCGGACCATAGTTCCAGACGCGCGTAACGTCGAACAAGCAATCTGAAAAAAAAAATGGGTGCAACACGAGAACTTCCAAGGAGGTAACCCATCATTGTACTACTTTCGCCAAAGCACACTTAACTGCGGAGTTCTGATGGGATCCGGTGCATTCGTGCTGGTATGACCGCACCTGTTTAATTTGGTGCTGAAAATACATACACTCTTTCTTCCCTCCCGCCCTCCCATCATTTGTTTCCTTGTGCGTTCACACTGCACCTCTCCTTCTCGTTCTAATATCGATTAAAATGCCCCTGATTCTTGACTCTCATTTGCGTATAAACCAGCGGACCATAGTTCCAGTCAAAAAATTGTTGTGATACGAGGACTTCCCAAGAGGTCACCCATCCGAGTACTACTCTCGCCCAAGCACGCTTAACTGCGGAGTTTTGATGGGATCCAGTGCATTAGTGCTGGTATGATGCCACTTGTTTAATTTTGCGCTTTAAATACATACACTCCTTCCCTTTTCTTCATCCTCCCGTCATTTGTTTCCTTGTGCGTGCGCACTGCACCTCCCGTACTCGTTCTAATATCAAGTAAAATGCCACAGCGCCGTGACTCACATTTGCGACTAAACCTGCGGACCATAAATCAAGTTGCGCGTAACGTCGAAAGAATCAGCTGCAAAAAGATGGGTGCAACACGAGGACCTCCCAAGAAAATGGGTGAAATATAAGGACTTCGCAGGAGGTCACCCATCCGAGTACTTTTCTCGCCCAAGCACCCTTAACTGCGGAGTTCTGATAGAATCCGTTGCATTAGTGCTGGTATGATCCCTCATGTTTCATTCTGCACTGCAAATACATACACTCTTTCTCCTCTCATCCCCCCTCCAGTTATTTCTTTCCTTGTGCGTGCACTCTGCATCTCTCTTTCTCGTTCTAATATCAAGTAATATGCCCCAACACCGTGACTCACCTTTGTAAATGAACCAGCGGTTTATAATTCCATTCGCGCGTAACGTCGAACAACACATCCGAGAAAAAAAAGGTGCAACACGAGGGCTTCCCAAGTGGTCACCCATCCGAGTACTACTCTCGCCCAAGCACACCTAACTGCGGAGTTCTGATGGGATCCGGGGCTTTAGTGCTAGTATGATCGCACCTGTTTAATTTCGCGCTGCAAATACATACACTCCTTCTCCTTTCTTCCCCCTCCGTCATTTGTTTCCTTGTGTGTTCACACTTCATCTCTCATTCTCGTTCTAATATCGATTAAAATGCCTCTGCTTCTTGAGTCACATTTGCGTATAAACCAGCGGACCCTAGTTCCAGAGGCGCGTTGCGTCGAACGACCCGTCTGAAAAAAAATTGGTGCGACACGAGGACTTCCCAGGAGGTCACCCATCCGAGTACTAATCTCGCCCAAGCACACTTAAGTGCGGAGTTCTAATGGGATCCGGTGCATTAGTGCTGGTATGATCGCACCTATTTAATTTCGCGCTACAAATTCATAAACTCATTCCCCTTTCTTCCCCCTCCTGTCATTTGTTTCCTTGTGCGTGCGCACTGCACCTCCCGTTCTCGTTCTAATATCAAGTAAAATGCTACAGCGCCGTGACTCACATTTGCGAATAAACCTTAGGACCATAATTCAAGTCGCGCGTAACGTCGAAAGAATCACCTGCAAAAAAATGGGTGCAACACGAGGACTTCACAAGAAAATGGGTGAAATATAAGGACTTCGCAGGAGGTAACCCATTCTAGTACTACTCTCGCCCAAGCACCCTTACCTGCGGAGTTCTGATAGAATCCGTTGCATTAGTGCTGGTATAATCGCACCTGATTCATTTCGTGCTGAAAATACATACACTCCTTCTCCATCCCTCCCTCTCCCATCAATTGTTTCCTTGTGAGTTCACACTGCACCTCTCCTTCTCGTTCTAATATCGATTAAAATGCCCTTGCTTCTTGACTCACATTTGCGTATAAACCAGCGGAGCCTTGTTCCAGTCGCGCTTAAAGTCGAACGACCCGTCTGAAAAAAAATTGGTGCAACACGAGGACTTCCCAGGAGGTCACCCATGCGAGTACTACACTCACCCAAGCACACTTAACTGCGGAGTTCTGATGGGATCCGGTGCATTAGTGCTGGTATGATCGCACCTGTTTAATTTCGCGCTGCAAATACATACACTCCTTCTCCTTTCTTTCCCCACCCGTTATTTATTTCCTGGTGCGTTCACACTTCACCTCTCCTTCTCGTTCTAATATCAATTAAAATGCCCCTGCTTCTTGACTCACATTTGCGTATAAACCAGCGGACCATAACTCCAGTTGCGCGTAACTTCGAATGGTCCGTTTGAAAAAAAATTACTGTTACACGAGGACTTCCCAGGAGGTCACCAGTCCGAGTACTACTCTCGCCCAAGCACACTTCACTGCGAAGTTCATATGGGATCGAGTGTATTAGTGCTGGTATGATCGCACCTGTTTAATTTCGCGCTGTTAATACATACACTCCTTCTCCTTTCTTCCCCCTCCCGTCATTTATTTTTTTTACGTGCGTACTGCACCTCACGTTTTCGTTCTAATATCAAGTAAAATGCCACGGCACCGTGACTCACATTTGTGAATAAACCTGCGGACCATAATTCAAATAGCGCGTAATGTCAGAAGAATTATCTGCAAAAAAATAGGTGCAACACGAGGACTTCACAAGAAAATGGGTGAAATATAAGGACTTCGCAGGAGGTCACCCATTCTAGTACTACTCTCGCCCAAGCACACTTAATCGCGGAGTTCTGATAGAATCCGTTGCATTAGTGCTGGTATGATCGCTCATGTTTCATTCTGCGCTTCAAATACATACACTCTTTCTCCTTCCATCTCCCCTCCCGTCATTTGTTTCCTAGAGCGTGCACTCTGCATCTCTCCTTCTCGTTCTAATATCAAGTAAAATGCCCCGGCACCGTGACTCACCTTTGCAAATGAACCAGCGGTTCATAATTCAATTCGCGCGCAACGTAGAACAACCCATCCGAAAAAAAATTGGTGCGACACAAGGACTTCCCAGGAGGTCACCAATCCGAGTACTACTCTCGCCCAAGCACACTTAACTGCAGAGTTCTGATGGGATCCGGTGCATTAGTGCTGTTGTGATCGCACCTGTTATAATTTCGCGCTTCAGATACATACACTCCTTCTCTTTTCTTCCCCCTCCCGTCAATTGTTTCCTTATGCGTGCGCACTGCACCTCCCGTTCTTGTTCAAATATCAAGTAAAATGCCACGGCGCCATGACTCACATTTGCGAATAAACCTGCGGACCATAATTCACGTCGCGCGTAACGTCAAAAGAATCATCTACAAAAAAATGGGTGCAACACGAGGACTTCCCAAGAAAATGGGTGAAATATAAGGATTTCGTAGGAGGTCACCCATCCTAGTAGTACTCTCGCCCAAGCACCCTTAACTTGCGGAGTTCTAATAGAATCCGTTGCATTAGTGCTGGTATGATCGCTCATGTTTCATTCTGCGCTGCAAATACATACACTCTTTCTACTTCAATCCCCCCTCCTGTCATTTGTTTCCTTGTGCATCCACTCTGTATCTCTCCTTCTCGTTCTAATATCAAGTAAAATGCCCCGGCACCGTGACTCACCTTTGCGAATGAACCAACGATTCATAATTCCATTCGCACGTAACGTAGAACGACCCATCCAAAAAAAAATGGGTGCAACACGAGGACTTCCCAAGAGGACACCTGTCCAAATACTACTCTCGCCCAAGCACACTTGACTGCGGAGTTCTGATGGGATCCGGTGCATTAGTGCTGGTATGATCGCATTTGTTTCATTTCGCGCTGCAAATACATACACTCCTTCTCCTTTCTTCCCCCTCCCGTCATTTGTTTCCTGGTGCGTTCACACTTCACCTCTCCTTCTCAGTCTAATATCAATTAAAATGCCCCTGCGTCTTGACTCACATTTGCGTATAAACCAGCAGACCATAGTTCCAGTCGCGCGTAACATCGAATGATCCATCTGAAAAAAAAAGGGTGCAACACGAGAACTTCCCAGGAGGTAACCCATCCTTGTACTACTTTCGCCAAAGCACACTTAACTGCAGAGTTCTGGTGGGATCCGGTGTATTTGTGCTGGTATGATCGAACTTGTTTCATTTCACACTGAAAATACATACACTCCTTCTCCTTCCCTCCCGTCTCCCATCATTTATTTCTTTGTGCGTTCACACTACACCTCTCTTTCTCGTTCTAATATCGATTAAAATGCCCCTACTTCTTGACTCATATTTCCGTATAAACCAGCGGACTATAGTTCCAGTCGCGTGTAACGTCGAACGACCCATCTGAAAAAAAAAATGGGTGCAACACGAGAACTTCCCAAGAAAATGGGTGAAATATAAGGACTTCGCTGGAGGTCACCCATCCTAGTACTACTCTCGCCCAAGCACCCATAACTTGCGGAGTTCGGATAGAATCTATTGCATTAGTGCTGGTATGATCGCTCATGTTTCATTCTGCGCTGCAAATACATACACTCTTTCTCCTTCCATCCCCCTCCCGTCATTTGTTTCATTGTGCGTGCACTCTGCATCTCTCCTTCTCGTTCTAATATCAAGTAAAATGCCCCGGCACCGTGACTCACCTTTGCGAATGAACCAGCGGATCATAATTCCATTCACGCGTAACGTCGAACGACCCATTCGAAAAAAAATGTGTGCAACACGAGGACTTCCCAGGAGGTCACCCATCCGAGTACTACTCTCGCCCAAGAACACTTTACTGCGGAGTTCTGATGGGATACAATGCATTAATGCTGGTATGATCCCTCCTGTTTCATTTTGTGCTGCAAATACATACACTCCTTCTCCTCTCTTCCCCCTCCCATCATTTGTTTCCTGGTCCATTCACAATTCACCTCTCTTTCTCGTTCTAATATAATTTAAAATGCCCCTCCGTATTGTCTCACATTTGCATATAAACCATCAGACCATAGTTTCAGTCGCGTGTAACGTCGAATGACCCATCTGAAAAAAAAAATGGGTGCAACAGGAGAACTTCCAAGGAGGTAACCCATCGTTGTACTACTTTCGCCAAAGCATACTTAACTGCGGAGTTCTGATGGGATCTGGTGCATTTGTGCTGGTATGATCGCACCTGTTTCATTTTGTGCTGAAAATACATACACTCCTTCTCCTTCCCTTCCCCCTCCCATCATTTGTTTCCTTGTGCGTTCACACTGCACCTCTCCTTCTCGTTCTAATATCGATTAAAATGCCCCTGCTTCTTGACTCACAATTGCGTTTAAACCAGCGGACCATAGTTCCAGTGGCGCGTAACGTCAAATGACCCGTCTGAAAAAAAATTGATGCGACACGAGGACTTCCCAGGAGGTCACCCATCCTAGTACTTCTCTCGCCCAAGCACACTTAACTGCAGTGTTCTGATGGGTTCCGGTGCATTAGCACTGGTATGATCGCACCTGTTTAATTTTGCGCTGCAAACAAATGTCTCACATTATCATTGATCGTAATGTTGCATATTATTATTGCAAGCTTTTCTATTCCTTGAGAGCATCGAAACAAACTTGAATGTCTATTTATGGCCTTCCAACAATACTGATCATCTATTGATTTATATTTGACATATAATTGTCTATTTATTATTTTTTTAACGAATTATGATAAATGAATCCAATGCTCTTAGTTTAAGCATATAAGATTAAATTACTAATGAGATATATTACTTCAATGTTAGTCGTCCCATCAAAAGAAATTTTTTTTAAAGAGTGATAATAGCATATCGCTAGTTTCTAGTAAATACAATTCTTTATTTCATTTAGGAATTTTAGTAAAATTCTCTTAAATAATAGAATTATGATAAACCAAAAAATAAATTCAAGGATACCTTGGATTTTTTTTAAATATACTATATATGTACATTTTTTATAAATATAAATATGCTTACTTAAACAATATGTAGTATTATTGTTAGAGAACTTTTGAGGTAGAAAAAGAATATACATATATACATATATATATCCTCTATTGTCTTCTAGCTCATTAATTTCAAAGAGTTTTTTTTTTTCTTCTCTAAAACCCAAATTCCAAACACAAATTTTTAAGTCTAATCATCACCCGTCATATAGCAACAAGCACTTTTGATAAGAGCTTCCAATGCATGGGCACCACAAAACCTGAAAAAAGGATGACTAGTTAGAGAGTCTTGTCGTCCACCACCTCCACACTCAGAGCCTCTGCAAATGCTATTGCCAACACTGTAGTGATTTGTGTACTACGGGTGAAATATGGCACGTGCATTCAAATTCTAATTGAAAGAAGTGATCAAGCTTGGGCCGTTAATAAAAAAATATGATCATGCAGTCTAGATTTTATGTAGAGTCGACATAAAGTCAGAAAGATAAAACTTTTAATCTGTTTAATCATTAAACTAAAATGATGATTGGAGATTTAGGCTATGCATTCGGCATATAATAAATGCAAGTGCCACTCACAGTCCTTAAAGCGACTCTTGTTATAAAAAAAGCAGGCACAAGAGGTGTATTATGCATTTTTAACCTCTTGTACACCCTCTATAACTTTTGTGACTTGACATTTCCCCATTAGCATCACAGTCTATTTTTTAGAAACACATATATACACTTTATATATATTAAGTAAGATATCATACAAATATAATAAAATCGTATCTCGAATAGTGTTTGATTCTTCATTTAAGTTCAAGATCTCAAATAGCGTTTAAATATATGCATATACAATAAAAATAATGATAAAGATTTACCTCTCATAAGGTCAGTTGGGGAACCTCCATCTTTTAATACAGTTGGCGGCCATGTAATTAATCAAATCAATGTTTTTAATTACTTTATATATATTAAGTAAGATATCATACAAATATAATAAAATCGTATCTCAAATAGCGTTTGATTCTTCATTTAAGTTCAAGATTTCAAAAAATGAAATCACTTTCAAAATAACTATAGATTTTTCATTTAAATTCAAAGATTTTTTAAGTTATAGTATAATAAAATCTATATTTTCCACGGCCTATATAAAATACTCAACCGTATGTTATTTATCCTCCCATAACAATTCAATTGTTCTTTAATTAAACTCAGTGTTCTTGATTGATGCAACAAAAAGGTATAGCAAAAAGTTTGTTTTGTAAAGACCAGATAACCTCTCAAGTTATTTATTATAATAAAGCTCAAAGTTATGCACTTAACCTCCATTCATTTGAAGAAAAAAAAACAAGTTTCTTTATATTTTTCTTAATCTTCAGGCAAAAATATAATATCTAGATGTTGAATGTTAATATTTTCTACAGTGTAAATCTTAGGTCATAAGGTTTAAATGAGGAAGCTTTAGAGAAGATCTGTATGAGTAAAATCTTATGGGTCCCAAGCCCATGTTGCACTCGTTTCCATTCGGTAAGGATTCCCTTGTGCCATCAATACCAACATCCTTTTTCATTGTAGATGTATTTTTCTTGGATGATTTTCTTTATGATAATTACTAATGATATGGATACATTTAAAGTTATTATTCCAGCTAAATGGCTTCGAACACATCTCACTAAGAGCTTCACTAAAAGAATGAACTTGATATGTTTGTTCCTGATCCATACAAGATTAAGTTCAATAAGATATCAGGTTACAAGTTTGATGAGGATGAAGTAGAGCTAGTGAAGTTTTTTATGAGGAAAACAATTAACTTGGGAATTCGATTCTTGTAACTCCTAAGAAAAATGCTCTTAAAATTGATTGTAATGTTGCATATTATTATTGCAAGCTTTCATATTCCTCGAGAGTATTGAAACAAGCTCGAATATCTGTGTATGAGCCTTCCAACAATATTGATCATCTGTTGATTTAAATTTGACATATGATTGTCCATTTATTATTTTTTAACGAATTATGATAAATGAATCCAATACGCTTAGTTTAAGCATATAAGATTGAATTACTAATGAGATATATTATTTTAATGTTAATCGTCCCATCAAAAGAAAGATTTTTTTAAAGAGTGATTAGATGTTATATAACATTGATAGTTAAGACTTTATAGCCATTTCAATTAAACTTTGAGAAAATTTCTTCTCTCTTTTTACCATTAATATAGGATATACTAATGCTTTAGGCTGAGACGATCTTTGACCATCTACATAATCACTAAGCTAGAGTGTTTATTACAGGAGGTTAGAGTTGTATTCGATTTCATGTATAATCAATATTAAACTTACAAGATCAGTAATAAATTAATTTAATATTACAAAGTAACGAGTATTCACTCATTTTAAAGCGTCACAAGGTGCTAAATGTGACCATGTATACCTTTAGTGTGTAGTTTTTATATTATACTAAGTAGGATGTTAAAAGGTATTTTAAAATTTTCATTAACAATTAGATCATATTTCTGATATTAAATTTTAATCAATTTTTATATATTGATATATAGATATATGATTTAAATTAAAATATTAAATTAAAATAACTAATCACATTATTATAAAGTATAGGAGATTTTTTAAAAGAAACAAACAAATGTATAACATTAAGTAATAAAAATAGAGCAATTTATTAAAAGAAATAATGAGAATTTAGGTATGAAATAAAAAATTTAGCATGTTGATCAACAATTCATACTTAACAAACAAAAAATTAATGATCGTAGTTTTCATGAAGCCAAGACTTTTGAATATTAGGAAAAATATTCAATTGTTTAATAAACTATGATTTCTCAGAAAATAACAAACCGATTTGAAAACAAAAAAAATCTAGTTGGATATCACAAATTTCTACCAAATTAGAATCTTGATATCTTATAAGGATTTTGATGAAGTTCTCTCATATAATAGCATTATGACAAAATCGAAACAAAAATTCAACTTTACCACAAATTTCTTTTATATAAATCATATGTGTACAAAAAAACTTAGCTAAATTTTGTGACATATTTTTTATTCTTAAATTACTAATTTGAAATAAAAAATTATTAAGTTATTGTGATTCTCTAAGTTTTGTTCCATAAATTTTTGATAAAAATTTATAGTTTCATACTTGTATGGTCAACAAATTTAGTTATATTTTGAAGTATTTAACACTTAATTATCTAATTTTAATCAATTATCAAGGTAATAATTATACATACATATTTATATATGGATTGCAAAGAAATGTGAAGAGGGTGGACTTGGTTAACTATTATCATTAAATTGGACTTCTAAAGACAAAAATTATGAAATTAAAAAATAATTAGCAGAAAATATTCAAAGCTATTTCCATCTATCTCATTTTCCTTAAGTCGCTTTTTCTTTTGAGATTCATTGTTCCAATAGCACTCACCATCTTCATCCAGAATTTTGAATTTCCATAAAACTCATCTTCTAAAAATTAGAAAAAAGTTGTAAAACTATAAAATTTTTAGAGGATTTTTTAGATTAAAAAGACCAAAAGATCGAGTTCTTGTTACTTAAAATTCAAAAAAAAAATATTTTAGCGTGACTAACTTTTAACATTATCTCAATAACATTGTTTCTTTCTCATCACATTTTAAATAGCGATAATTCTTTATTTACTTTAAATAGTTTATGATTCTTTACTTGAGTTCAATGATTTCATAAGTTATAGTATAAAATAAGACTTATTGTAATATCCATCTTGTAAAAAAATTGTAAAATTCTACTCTAAAGAATTTGAGAGAGAGTGCAAAAGTAAAAACAGAGTGTAAATTAGGAGGAAGGGAGTGACTGATTGTGAGGGTGTAGAGGTGTTCAGACCTTTCCTTCTGAGAGGTAAGCATTTTTTGGTCATTGTTCTAATGATGTTTTCCTCTTAAGCTGTTCACTTCTCCCATACTCCCTGTCTAAAATAGAAATAAATCGAGCTCAACAAGGCTCTGTTTCTGTTACACCTTCAAATAATGCAGGTATGTTAGCCTTCCTTTCCCTTTTTCGATTTTGATTCTTAAATTTATTATGCTTTTAAGGTTCATTTAGGTTCTTATAAGGGTCTAGCTTCATTTAATCCAAACTTTAGTGACAAATCTATTTCTAGAAATCATTGGTTTGACAAAAACAAATTGTAACCCACTGTTGACAGTGCAGGCAACCTGTCTTTGTTCTCTAATCATTTGAAGTTGATTTATTCCCACATGCAGATTGTTTTTGAATTCGTCAGGAAAGTAGGACCTATAGTAATATATTTTATGCATGCAATGGTGTTTTATAGAAGCATTATGAATAACGTTAGTTTTTAAATATGACATCTATTGTGGTTTTAAGATTGAATTAATGTGTGTGTGCGCGTCATGTGTTCATTTGGTTTAAAATCTATAAATTGGATGGATTTTTATGTATACTTGTATTTAATAAAATGTTTATTAAAGGATGGTAAGATGGAAAAACATAAACAAGATGGGAAGGTACGGGTTTGGAAAAGAAAATATATATATATATCTCCTCGTGGATTAGTTTTCTGCAAAGAACAAAATTAAAAAAAAAAGAAATTTAAAATAAATTAAATTTAGAAAATGAACGAAATATACTAGTTTTAAAATAATTAAAAAAATCAATAAAAAAATAGAATAAAGTAAATAAAAGAAGTAAATTATAAAAAAAAAATTAAAAAAAATATATAATAATAAAAATAAATAAAAGAAATAAATTATCAAAATGAAATAAAATAAATAAAACTCAAGAAAAAAAGTTAATTAAGGGAATTATGGATAAAAGATGGACTCTAGATGAATAATTAAAAAAGAATAAAAAGAACTAATCAAAATTTAATAACTAAAATATTTAGTACATATGGTTATTCAGTACTCAAGAGGGGTATTACTGAAATTATTGTTATGATTGTTTTCACTACTTTACTGTTTACTGATAGGAACCCTACTATTTGATTGGATGGATACAGAATTGTTTACCGTTTACTATTTACTGATATAATGTAATTCCCGTTTCTTAAAGGTAGCAGTGTCCTCACTGCCTCCTTGGTATCGGTTTATGCACCTGCATGCAGTAGGGTTAAAATTATTAAAATAATAAAATTTTATAGTAAAACTTAAAATATAATAGATAGTATATTTAAAAAAGAAAATTTTGTTTAATAGATAAACTTGACGTTGTTGCTCTTGGACATCGAGATGTCACACTTACATTTTTCACAGACTATATGAAATAATCAATCCTACACATTTATTCTCTTCTCACATTGTAATTGTTCTTCAATAATTAGTTAGTTCTCTTGATTGATGCAAAGAAGTATTATGGAAAGTTAGTTACCTTCTCCATATATTTTATATTGTTATCATTATCGACTTATTTTTTATATTACACTATACTTTGAGTAGGATGTTAAAGGGTATTTCAAAATTTTCATTTACAATTAGATCATGTTTCTAAGGTTAATTACTAACCAATTTTTATATATTGGTATATAAAAACATGATTTAAAGTAGCGATATTACATTAAAATAACTAATCACATTATTGTAAAGTACAATCGATATTTTTGTGCTATGTGGCTTTTTACATTAAGTGTGGTGATAAACTTCTATTAATATCTCAATAAAATTGTCTTTTTTCACTTTTTAAAAAATAAATGACAAATAAGTTCTTTAGCACATGGATTAAAATTCAAAAGTTAATTGTAATATAGTTGGCGACAATAGAATTAATCAAATATTTGTTTTTAATTAATTATATATATATTAAGTAAGATATTACATGAACTTTGAATAAATAATAATACGGTTTTTTGTACAAATTAAATAGATCTGCATAATTAATTACAGATTTCTAATGGAGCCCGAACCGAACATTGTTCTTTGTTGATTTCTGTTAATTTATTTTACAATCTAAAAGCATGATGGTATCTACTTTATCTATTTTATGGTTTAAATCCATGTATTACTGCGTTACCTGACCACTATTTGATTTTGGAATTTGAGACATGATTGCATTACCGGATGCATGTTTATTTGTTTATGTGATTATGTTTGATTTGGTAATGGAGACTAAGGGAAAACAGAAAAGGAGATCAAATAAACAGATAGAATGACAGCCTCACTAGATATCCTGGGAGATGGTGGACGGACCGGGTTCATAGGGAACCTTACCGTGAATGTTGTCTCATACCGGACGGGGTATGGGACGGCCCGCTTCACCCTCATACCGAACAAGGTATTGAGGTTTAATGTCTTAGGGCTCATACCGGACGGGGTATGGGGACGGCCCTGTAATTGAGATTGTTAAGGGAAAGGGTTCATGTGTTGCGGGGACACCCCTATGAACCCCCATGGATACTAGTAGGTTGGTGAAATGAGAAACGATTATAATTTGGTTTATTGTTAATGGATATGAATTTATGATATGTTCTATGTTGTTGATTGTTCATAAAGTTATGATCTGTATGGTATTATTGTCTATATAGGTTGTTTTCATAAATTCCACAATGGTAAGTGAATGATAAATAATTTTATGATTGATAAACGAATTTGCTAAATTTAATGTTCCATTAATTGTTTTGATTTTATACCAACCTTTGCTTCTGTGTCGGTGATATAGTGTGATATCCTTACTGGGCTAGTGTAGCTCATCCTTTATTTAACCATTTCAGATCAAGAGGACCTGGTTCTAGAGCCCGATCCGCAAGAAGATTACAAGTAGATGCTAGATACTTTCTATTTTTCATTATTTTTTTTTATTTCTCGTGTTTCTTTCGAAGAATTCATTCTGTAATGTTGTTCAGTACTTTTAAGTTATTGTGTAAGGGATGTAAACTTTAACATTTTGTTTCACTTCTGCACTTAAATTATTATATATATTTTTTTGGATTTTCGGGGTCGTTACAGTTGGTATCAGAGCCGCATTTCTCGGACCCGTTCCTTACACAACGATACTTAGAGAAACACCAAATCAATGAATTATCACTCAACCCTTCCTTATGCAATGCAGGTACAAAGAGATGAGGAGAGGAAGACCCCGACTAAACCGAGCAGTTCGAGATGGTTCACTTAGACAAGATGTTGACCGGATATTTGAGATGCTGTAGAGACTCAACGTTGCCCAGCAGGGCCAAGAGGAGAGGAGAGAGCTACCTAACCCTCCCCTGCTACCACAGGTTCAGCCACCACTGCAGTGAGAGGATCCCGAGCCACCCCGATACAACCCTGCTCCTCCACAGTACCACCCAGCACCACCGCACGCACAGTAGGCTAGGCATGCGACACCTAGTATGCCTAGGCCCTGCGCAAGCAGCAACAGGCCTGTGCAGCACCGCTGCCTTAGGTGGTGCGCCGCAGCTACCGGTGAAGAAAATTCTCCTCCCTAATTTTTTGTGCCAAGAATCTTTTTCTCCTCTCTGTTCACCGGATTTCACCACTTGGTGTGAATCAAACGGGTCCAAAATTCTATAAATTTCCCTTCCCCTTCGCTCCCTCTCCACACCTCCATTTCTTCCATTTTTCAAGATTTAGAGAAAGAAAAAGAGAGAGAGATAATAAAATAGTGAGAAAAGAATAGAAAGAAAGGAAAACTGTGAAGATGAAAACACCAAGGTTTCAGTAAGAAATCTAGTATTACTTTCGACTGCTTAAGGAGTATTTTTAGATAAGAAAATCTAAATGATTATTATTTTATCTATTTTGCATGCCTCTGTGTTCAAATGAGTCGAATTGTTCTGATTTTCAAGCATGCTATGTGAATTACTGACACTTAATGAATTTGCATGTAATAAATGCAAGTAGTCTATAATAATAAAAGAATGAAAATGAAAAAAGTGGAATAAAGCCTGTGTGGTCCGAAGTATGTCTGTATTGACATGCATATTGCATCAAGTGCCTCGTTAGTCTTTTTATCTCCAAGGGATATCTATTCTCCTTACCCTTCAGGGTATCTATTTTCCCCTCCCCTATCTGGTCTGAAAAGACGTAAGAGGACCGCTCCTAGTGCATGACGGCATGCCTTCTGATGAGAGTGGTATCAAACTATCTATTGGGGTCACCTGTGGTTAAGTAATGTCGTGACTATAGATATCTATTAAGACCACTATGGTTGGTACGACTATAATCATAGATCATATCATAGTTTGGCCAGCTGGAAGTGGGCCTGAACAAATTGCCGTATCTGTATCTGATATGGTCTTTCCACTTGGGAAGTTTGAAATCTATATCCGCTCTCAGAGATGGAAGTTTGTAATGACTTCACGAAACATGACACAAAATATCTGTGCATTTCATGATTTATTTGATTTTTGTTATTATTTGGCATGATATGTGTGTATTTGATTTTCTATGCTAACGTACTATTTTAATATTCAAATAAATGGTTTTCTTTTCAAATGATGAGTTAGGTCAATAAGGAAGCTAGATGGTGAGATAAAATAATAAACTTTTGAAATCTTACGATGTTAATTTAATACTATTTTCGTTAATGAGCATACAGAACTCATTCTTTCCATCCCCCCTCCCTAGATGAGGAAGAAAATGAGGAACTATAAGCAGGCCTACACTTGGAAGTCGATAAGAATCTCGTTGATCCATAAGTGTAAGTGCATGATTGTTCCCACACTCTGATGAATTCCAGTAGCATAGTGAAAGAAGTGGCCCTTAAGTTTTGTATTATGTTGCCACTTCTGACCTTAGTGATGAATGTATTTGGAACATTATATATATTTATAAGGGATTTATTAAGGTTTGATTTCGCTGCATAAATATTATCATGCACTCATTATTCTGAATCTGTATCTGACACCTATTTGCCTTAATTGCCACTTAGGATGTCACAGGTGGTATCAGAGCAGAATTTCGCAGAACAAATCCCTTACACTGAGGCCAAGGATAGATAAATCTTTTTAGAATATCTAAGGAAGAAAAATATCCTCTTTCCAAAAACTAAACCTCCAACTCATGTCTTCTTTTCTTTTATAGGAATGAGACGAGGAAGACCATCTGTAGAGCATATTGAATGACTTAAAGCCCTGGATCATGCAATGAGGGCTGAATTTTTAGAACTTTACTGAGCCATTCAAGGATTAACTGGAGCTGTAGGAAAAAACCAAGCTAACCATAATCTACCCCCTAACTTGAATTCCAAAACATAGATCAGTCTATCTTCCATAATACAGTGGAGTTTAAGAAACTTAAACCCCCACACTTTGAAGATGGCCTTGATCCTTTAGTAGATGAAGCCTGGATCCTACAAATAGAAAAACTCTTCTCTGTATTAGACCTGACCGAAGAATAAAAATCCCCTCTTCCAGCCTTCATGTTAAACGGGGAAACCAAACACTAGTGACGACTTAAGAAAAAAGTCCTCCTTACCCTTACTACTTGGGAAGCTTTCATGGAGGCTTTCTTTGATAACTTTTTCCTTGCTTATGCTCGGGAATAGAAAGAAAATGAATTTTAGGGCCTCCATCAAGGAAGTTTGTTTGTAGCCCAATATGCAACCCGATTTGTTCAATTGTCTAGGTTTGCCCCTTTGATGGTCACCCACGAAAGTCAAAAAGTTAGGAAGTTTCTCAAAGGTCTTCGTGCTGATATTTATGACTGGGTTGCGATGTTGAGACCCAGCTAGTATGCAGAGGTACTTGAACATGGCCAGTTGGTTAAAGATCTTATCTCGGCTAAGCACCAACGCTTTGCCCGAGTTCATACCCAACAATAACCCCAAAAACTTAGAAAAAGATTGCCTGATCCAATAAGTAAACCTCCCGACAAACAAACCAAAATTACCCTTCCTCCTGCCCTGCCCCCACCTATAACTCCACTTGCCCAAGCTAACCAACCTTTTCAATATTGTGGTCACTCGCATGGTGACCTGCCTTATCGGTATATCAATAACGTCTGCTATCGATGCAAAAGTACCCAACACCTTATAAAAGACTGCCCTCAGTGATCGAAGGATGTAGCCCAACCCATAGCACAAGGTCAAGTGTACCACTTAAATGAATCTGAAGTCTTTCCTACTCCTGTTCTCATCAAGGGTATGATTTCTATTCATAATACTCCTGCTAAGGCTTTGATCGATACTAGTGCAACTCGCTTTCTTATTTTCTGTTCATTTGCTTATAACTTAAAATTTAAACCAAAAGCTTTAGAAAAAATGTTAGTAGTGAAAACTCTATCTAAAAGACTACTAGAGGCTCATTGCGTATATAAGGACTGTAGGATAAAAAATTCAGGGATAGAAGTATGTGTGAACCTAATACTATTAGATTTTGTAGGATTTGATGTAATATTAGGAATGGATTGGTTGGAAAAGTAGAGAGCTATAATAGACTGTGAAAGTAAAATTATAACCTTATAAACCCTGAAAAAGAAATAAAAGTTGTTGTTATCATTTTTTTTCTAACAGATGAATGAACAGGAATGTGGACATATAATAGACTGTGAAAGTAAAATTATAACCTTATAAACCCTGAAAAAGAAATAAAAGTTGTTATCATTTTTTTTCTAACAGATGAATGAACAGGAATATGGACATCGATCCTGTTGTGTGTTCCATACCCATTATTTACAATTTCCCTGATGTCTTTCCCATTGAACTCCCTGGTCTACCTCCCCAGCGTGAGGTAGAGTTCCTAATTGAATTACTAGCTGGAACCCAACCGATATCGAAGCTCGCATATAGCATGAGTCACGTTGAGCTAATAGAGCTGGAACATCAACTTTTTGATCTTATCACCCAAAAATTCATTCGCCCTAGCCATTCTCCTTGAGGTGCTCCGGTGTTGTTCATAAAGAAAAAGGATGATTTCCTCCGACTCTACGTGGACTATAGGGAACTTAATCGAGTGACCGTTAAAAGTAAGTACCCCTTACCCTGGATTGATAATCTCTTTGATGAACTACAAGGAGCCATGGTCTTCTCTAAGATCGATCTTAGAACTGGGTGCCACCAGTTGAGGGTTAAAGAGGAAGATATTCCAAAAACTACCTTTCGGTATAAATATGGATTATATGAGTTCAGGGTAATGTCATTCGAATTGACCAATGCCCCACAGCTTTCATGGACTTAATGAATCTAGTTTTCTGACACGCATTAGATTGATACGTTATCGTCTTTATTGATGATATTCTTGTGTATTCCAAAAGCCACGGGGAACAAATAGAACATTTGGTTGAAGTGTTGGAGACTCTCTACCAAAAACCAACTGTATGCAAAACTAAGCAAGTGTTCCTTTTAGCTGAATCGAGTTTCTTTTGTTGGTCATGTATTCTCAAGTGAAGGAGTTTTTATAGACTAGTCTAAGGTGGAATAAGTAACCAGTTGGAGTCCGCCCACTAATGTGGCCGAGGTGCGTAGTTTTCTTGGCTTGGCAGGCTACTACCGATGATTCATGGACGAATTTACCAAGATTACTGCCCCCATGACTCGACTCACCAGAAAGGGTGTAACCTATTTTTAGAATTATGCATGCAGTGAAAGCTTCATGGAACTAAAGCGCCATCTCATCTCCATCCCTATGTTGATCCTCCCGGACAATGAGGGGAGATTCCAAGATTACTGTGATGCATCTCATATTGGTTTGGAGTCTGTCTTAATGCAGTATGACAAAGTAGTCACCTTTGGATCCGGACAGCTCAAAGTTCATGAGCAGAACTAACTTACCCACGACCTATTGACAGTGCAGGCAACCAGTCTGCATTTTTTGGTCATCTGAAGTTGATTTGTTCGTGTGTGTAGATTTTTTTTTTTCAAAATTTTCAGGAAGGTAAGACCAATAATGTGAAATCCCAAGTGCCAATTAAGGTAAATGGGTGTTAGATACAGATTTAGAATAACAATTACATAATAATATTTATGTAGTGGAATCAAACCTTAACAAATCCCTTACAAATATACATATAATGTTTCAAATACATACATCATTGAGGGCAGAAGTGGCAACAAAATATAAAACAAAAGGGCCACTTGTTTTTAGTATGCTACTAGAATTCATTAGAGTGCGACAACAGTCATGCACTTAGACTTGTGGATCCACGGGATCCTCATAAACTTCCAAGCATAAGTATACTTGCAGTTACTCATTTTTTTCCTCATCTGGAGGGGGAGATGGAAAGAGTGAATTCCATATGCTCAGTAAAAATAATAATATTAAATTAACATTATAAGATTTTAAAAGTTTATTCTTTTATCTCATCGTTTAGTTTCCTTGTTTACCTAATTCATTATTAGAAAAAGAAACTATTTATTTGAATATCAAAATAATACGTTAGCATAGAAAATCAAATATACATATATCATGTCAAATAATAGAGAAAATCAAATAAATCATGAAATTCACAGATATTTCGTGTAATGCTTCACGAAGTCGTTACAAACTTCCATCTCTAAGGGCAGATACAGATTTTCAACTGCCCAAGTGGAATGACTAGATCAAATACAGATACGACAATTTGCTTAGACCCACTTCCAGCTAGCCAAACCATGATATGATCTATACCCACGGTCGTACTAATTATAGTGGTCATAACATATATCTATAGTCACGATATTACTTAGCCACGTGTGACCCCTACAGATAGTGCAATACCAGTATGGTTAGAAGGCATGTCATCATCCACTAGGAGCGGTGCTCTAATATCTTTCTAGACTAGATAAGGGAGGGGGAAATAGATACCTTGAAGGGTAAGGGGAACAAATACCCCTCAGAGATAAAAAGTCTAACGAGACACTTGATGTAATATACATGTCGATACAGATACATTTCGGATCATACAGGCTTCATTCCAGTTTTTTCTTTTTTTTTCTTTTTATTTTTTTTTGTTTGAAGACTACATATTACATATATTACGTGCAAATTCATCAAGTGTCAGTAATTCACATAGCATGCTTGAAAATCAAAATAATTCAACTCATTTGAACATAGAGGCATGCAAAACAGACAAAATAACAATCATATTAAATTTTCTTATCTAAAAATACTTCTTAAAATATCAAAAATAATACTAGATTCCTTACCAAAACCTTCGTATTTTTTTTTCACCATTTTCCTTTCTTTCTCTTCTTCTCTCACTAATTTACTATCTCTCTCTCTAAACCTTTGAGAAATAGAAGAAATGGAAGTGTAGATAGGAAGGGAAGGAGAAGGGAAATTGATAGAATTTTAGAACCATTAAATTCATGCCAAGTGGCGAAATTTGTTGAAGAGAAAGGAGAAAAGATTCTTGGCACAAAAAACAAGGGAGGAAAATTTCCTCCACCGGCAGTGGCGAGTGGGACATACGTGCATGCGTGTGGATGGGACATGTGCATTGTGCGGATGCCTTGCAGCCACTGTATCCGCATGCGCGCACTCAGTGCCTGCACCCGCACGGACAAACTGCTTTCCCGTGAGATTTTTCCCGCAGGCAGGTTTTCTCCCGTTTCGCCATTTTTTAATTTTTTTCTAAATTTTTCCTTTGAAATAAAATAAAATAAAAATAATAAAAAAAATAAAAAAAATAGATCAAAATCACAAATCTAAAAAAAAATGTTAAACAATGTAAATTAATTTAAGTTTAAAGCGACCAAAAGCCCAAATAAATAAAGTTTTCGAAGCATTTTAGTACAATGATAGGCGGGGTGTTACATATAGTAGTATATTTTATGCATGCAATGGTGTTTTATATATGCGTTATGAATAAATTTAGTTTTCAAATATGATGTCTGTTGTGGT
Source organism: Carica papaya (assembly GCF_054855325.1). Lineage (NCBI taxonomy): Eukaryota > Viridiplantae > Streptophyta > Magnoliopsida > Brassicales > Caricaceae > Carica > Carica papaya. The sequence continues at coordinate 23,756,142 of NC_142313.1, forward strand.
TTTAGGATTGAATGAATGTGTGTGTGTAATGCGTCCATTAGATTTAAAATCTGTAAATTGGATGGATTTTTGTGTATACTTGCATCTGATAGACTATTTATTGCAGGATGGTAAGATTGAAAAACACAAACGAGTAGGGAAGGTGTGTGGTCGGAAAAGAAATATCTATATCTCCTTGCGAGTTAGTTTCTACAAAGAGCAAAATTGGAAAAAAAATAAATTTAAAATAAATTAAATCTAGAAAATGAATGAAATTAAAAAAAAAATATAAAATAATAAAAATAAATAAAACAAATAAATAATCAAAATGAAATAAAATAAATAAAGCTCTATAAAAAAAAGTTAATTGAGGGAATTATGGATAAAAGATGGAGTCTAGATGAATAATTAAGAAGGAATAAAAAAACTAATTAGAAATTTAATAACTAAAATATTTAGTAAATACGTCTATTCGGTACTCAGGAGAGGTATTACCGAAACTACTGTTACGGCTGTTGTCACTGCTTATTGTTTACTGATAGGAACCCTACTCTTAGATTGGGTAGATACTGAACTATTTACTTGTAACAACCACGGAAATTTAAAAAGAAATGTATATAATAATTTGAGTGCGGAAGTGAAATAAAGGTTAAGGTTAACATCACTTACACAACAACTCAAAAGTACTAACAAATATCAGGGAACAATTCTCTGAAAGAAATATGAAAAATGAAAAAAATAAAAGAAACTATAAAGTATCTAGCATATACTTGTAGCCTTCTTGCGGATTGGGCTCGGGAACCAGGTCCTCCTGATCTGAAATGGTTAAATAAAGGGTGAGCTACACTAGCTCAGTAAGGATATCACAATATATCGCCGTCACAGAAGCAAAGGTTGGTAGAAAATCAAAAACAACCAATGGAGCACAATTTTTAAACCAATACATTTATTAAAATTAAAACCATTTTAGCTTTTTCTTACCCTTGGAGAACCTACGAAAATAACCTATAAAGATAATAACATCATACAGATCATAACTTCATGCACAATCAGTAACATAGAACATATCATAAATTCATATTCATTAACAATAACTAATCATTACCGTTTCTCATTTCACCAGCCTACTCGTATCCATGGGGATCCATAGGGGTGTCCTCGCTACACGTGAACCCTTTCCATTAACAATCTTAATTCTAGGGCCGTCCCTATACCCCGTCCGGTATGAGTGCCAAGACATTAAACCTCAATACCCCGTACGGTATGAGGGTGAAGCAGACCATCCCATACCCCGTCTGGTATGAGTGCCAAATGATCAAGTCTCCATACCCCGTCCGGTATAAGACAACATTCACGGTAGGGTTCCCTATGAACCCGGTCTGCCCATCATCTTCCAAGATATCTAGTGAGGCTATCATTTTATCCATTTATCAGATCACATCCCATTCCTATTTGTCCTTAGTCTCCATCACCAAATCAAACATAAATACATAAACAAGTAACGTGCATCCAACAATGCAATTATATCTTTGATTCTAAAAATCGAACAGTAGTCAAGTAAGACAGTAATACACGCATTTAAACCATACAATATACAAACCAGATACAATCATGCTTTTAGACTGTACAATAAATCAACAGTAATCGACAGACAACAATGTCCGATTTTGGGCTCTATTAGCAATCTATAATTAATCAAGCGCATCCATTTAATTTGTACAAATGACTATATTATTATTTATTTGAACTTTAATTCCATGATATGAAATAGGATGAGGGGTCCTTACTTGATTCGACGTTGAAAACTAGATGGTTACTGCACCTACGAGCGGTCCTTGGGTCCCCTAAATTTTTCTTCGGGGACTGAAATGCGCTTACGGTACTTATAAATGTCCCAAATAACCCAATAATAAGACCCAGAGCCTACTCAGCCAATTTCAGAATTCTGGAACGGTGGCTCTGCCATGCTCCGGCAATGCCGCTGCCGCCCGCAGTGGCGATCCACCTCGGGTTGGCTATTTTGGACCATTTTCGGCCGAATTCAGCTGAACTTACACCGGTTCCTACAAGAAAACACATTTAGGCCCTCGGTGGGCCGAAAAAATGCAAAAAACTTAAACTCACCGGCGGCGGCTCCTCCGGCTCACGTTGCGGTTGGATGTTTTGCGTCGATCAACCTGTAGAGAAGGAAACGATGGTCACAATGGTGGAAAAATCACATTGAACAGGAATCAGGAAGGGCCTCATCGGAGGCATTTTTTGAAACACACGTGGTAGCCCTACCGACCTTCGGCGATGTTTTTCAGCCAATTGGCTGGTTCTTTCACTCTGATTTGGCCATGGGTGGGTTTAAAATTTAATTTCATGCAAGAGGAGAAATTTTTACCTCATTTGGCGGTCAAAAATTGCTCCGGTACGACAGTAAGTGGCGGCGGTCGGCTCCCTAGCGGCTGGGTTGTCTTCTTCGGTGAGAGGCTCTGGCGGCTAAGATTAGGGTTTGGGTGTAGATAGGGTTATTTATACCCATCCACTTTTGATCTGGGCCATCCATCGCTTTTAATCTGAATTGTTCGATCGTGATTAAATAGGGAGTGAATCTGTGCCGTTCATCGCGATTCAATTTGAGCCATCCGTGCACGATTCAATCTGAGCCATCCGTGCACGATTCAATCTGCGCCATCCGTGTGCGATGCAATCTGGGCTGTCCGTGTACGTTTTTTATCTGGGCCATCCATGCGAGCGAGAACAGATCTCAGCCATTCGATCGCGCGCATGCGGATCGCCCACGTGGCTCCCCCTACGTGGCCTCTCGCGTCAGTGCCTCTACCACCTGGCGCGTCCTGGTTAGTCTGGGTTGCTGACCGAGCAGCTGACATGGCGTAACTTTTTTAAATTGTATTTTGACCCCCGATTTTCGATTTATCTTTTAAAAATACTCACAGAACCAAAATTTTCACCACTTTTCTCCAAAATTATTTTCAAGTAAATCCCTAACCAATTTTTACCCTTTTTATTATTATTATTATTATTATTTTCATTAAATCAAATTTAAATTAAATTAAATTAATTAAAATCATATAAATAATAATTATATTTATATAGAAAATAATAATAATTGATTAAATAAAAAAAAATGAAAGGTTAGGTGTTACATTACTGTTTACTGATATAACTATAATTCTCCTTTTTTAGAGGTAGTGGTGAACTCAATGCCTCCTTGGTATTGATTTAGGTGTCTGCATGCAGTAGGGTTATAATTATTAAAATAATAAAATTTTGTAGTAAAACTTCAAATATAGGTTCCAACTTATGTGTGTGTGCATTGGAGGATCGAGTATAGTATTGAGCGCACTGTTGATCTAACAGTGATAATTGAGATTATTGAATGATTAGTGAAAGTACTGAAATTGGTATAAAATAAACTATAACTTTATAAGTTGCATTTATTGGTTTGCAAAACATTGTTTGTGTAAATCTATTACTAATAGTCTTATTGAGTTATTAGAACTCACCCCAACCAAATTCCCCATATTATGATGAAGATATCCTCTGAATGCTTATTTGGATATGTTCCACAAGGATTGGGATAAGATGACTTTTGTATATTTTGAATAGAGGCAAAATAATTATATTTTATAAGCTAACTTAAACTAATATATATATCCAAATAGTTAACTTGTGCCTTAGAATACTGAATGTATATTTGTAAGGGATGGAACGTACCACAGTAGTGTATTTAAAAAAAATATTTAATAGATAGATTTGACGTTGTTGCTCTCAGGCATTGGGACGTCATACTTTTGTTTTTCATAAATTAGACAAAAAAAATCAACCCTACACTTTTATTCTCTTCTTACATTGTAGTAATTATTCAATAATTAGTTAGTCCTCTTGATTGTCGCAAATAAGAAGTATCGTGGAAAATTAGTTACCTTCTCTATTTATTTTATATTGTTATCATCATCGACTTATATTTTTATATTACACTATACTTTGAGTAAGATGTTAAAAGGTATTTCAAAATTTTCATTAATAATTACATCATGTTTCTAAGGTTAATTACTAACCAATCTTTATATATTGGTATATAAATACATGATTTAAAGTATTGATATTGCATTAAAATAACTAATCACATTATTGTAAAGTACAATCGACATTTTTGTGTAACGTGGTGATAAACTTCTATCATTACCTCAATAGAATTATCTTTTTTCACTTTTAAAAAAATAAATGATGAATAAATTCTTTAACGCATGGATTAAAATTCAAAAGTTAACTTTAATACAATTAATGACCATAGAATTAATTAAATCAATATTTTTAATTAATTTTATATATATTAAGATATTACAAGAATATAATAAAATCGCGTCTCAAATAGTGATGAATTCTTCATTTATGTTCAAGATTTCAAAAAATAAACCACTTTGCAAATAGCCATAGATTCTTCATTTAAGTTCAAAGATTTAATAAATTGTAGTATATAAATATCTATATTTTTCACGACTTATATAAAATATTGAACCATATGTCATTTATCCTCCCATCAGAATTTAGTTGTTCTTCAATTAAACTCAGTCTTCTTAACAAGTGCAACAAAGAAATATAGTGAAGAGAAGGGCCAAGACGACATTGTTTTGGGAAATTCCAAAACAACCCCATTTTCACAAAAGAAAAAGAAAAAAAAAAGGGCAACCAGAGGCGTGTATGCCTCAGGTAGCAAAAGAAGAAGAAGAAGAAGAGGAAGCCTGGACTTGCACACCAAAGAAGAAGGAAAAATAGGCATACAGGGCTCTCTGTCCTCCTGTCCATTAAAAATAAAGAGAAGAAATCAGGAGGAAGGAAGAGAAACAAAGTTAAACGAGTAGAGAGAGAGAGAGTGAAGGGAACAGACCACACTGATGACGTGACCGATTTAGTACGTGTTGCATGGGGTACGACAGAGAGGCCCATAACTAGAAGGCTGAAGAGAGATAGAACATGTGACGGTGCGTGAAGAGAAGAAGAAGAATCACATCATTGGCTAAACGCGGGTCAATGTATCCACACCTTTCTCTGGCGTGATTTCCCCATATCTGAGCGAGATTTACGTGCGTGACTCGTTCGGTGATGATTTCTATCCAAAGCATGGCATTGCGTGGGTGGTTCTTGTGGCCCGTGCTAGTACCGATAGTCGAGCATGATGTGACATGCAATTCTCCAGTGGCAGCGTGTTGTGAACCAGGGACACGTGTATGGTGGCGTGTGGCAATTTCAGTGATCGAAATCATGCTATGGTAAAACTTGATTCATTTTTGTATTCTAATTATTTCCATAAGTATCTATCATTTAACCTATATATTTTCTATTTATGAATGAGGAAATTATCTAAATAATGTTAGATTTAGAGGAGAGCATATACCCGAGCCAATAAGAATTCTAACACTATTTCTGATTCAACTATAGGTAAGGGATTGGGTTAGTCTCACTTAGAGATGCTCTTATTTTTTTAAAAATTTTATTTTCTTTGAAATAAATATTTTACAGATTTTTATAAATTGTTTAAGTTTCTAACATACTTTTAGTAAACTCATCATGTGTACGTATGTTATCGTGTGTGGGTGCTTCAAGAATATATGTAATTAAATGTGTAAAATGAGTCTATGTGTATGATATGATATGTGTAAACGTATATAAACATGATTTTTGTGTATGCATAATGAGTGTATGGGCATTAGAATATGTGCAAATGATTGATTTGTGAATCAATGTAAATGAAAGAGGCGCACTTGTATATAGGTAAAAAGTATTAGTGTTGTGGTTATAGAGATTATCCTTTAGATTCCAGTAAATTAGTAAGGCTATGTATATAAATATGTAAAACTATACATGCATGTGTATGCATAAAACTGTTGGTATAAATAGTGTGCATATGTGATTTGTTGATGGTTGAATAGTCGTGAAGGTTAAATTATGTATCGAAGTATATGTATATAGTGTATACTTGTTATGAGTGAAAATATGTAAGCATCTAAGATGTGTAAGTAGTTGTGTTAGAGTGAAGGGATTGAGTTGTAAAATTATAAAATAAGAACATTTAAAAGCATGAAAATCTGTTTAACAGGTATCAACGTAGGGAGTGTGTGTGTGTGTGGCCATTTTTGGCAAGTGAGTGCGGTCAACCGTATTTGTGGATACGACCTCAGACAGACGTGGTTGGGAAGTCCCATATATAACCGTTCTGTGTTTGAGTCTATGTGAAAAGTTATAAGTGATACCCAATGCATAACTGTTCCATGTTTGGGTACATTGAGGAAATGATAAGTGATAAATGATGTACCCACATGGTAAAGGGAATCCTTAGTGCCCTCGTTGATGCCCGTAGAAACGGTATCGTGCAATGAAAATCTTAACAGACTAAAAATAGTAATTATAAACCTTAATAAAAATGTGACTGAGAATGTAAGTGCATCTGAAAAATGATAAGTGAACAATATAAAGTGAAAGCAATATTGACATATGCTATGATAAGTAATTTTCACAAGGGCAAGTGATTGTCAGGAAGTGTAAGTGTAAGTGTTATGAAACTAGTGAACGATATTATTTGTTTATGTAAATGTGATGTTAGAGTATTCGTGGTATATATGAAATCATATGTAAAAGAGTAAATTATTGAGATATGTGAAATTATAGTTACTATATTGATTGGGAATTGGTTTTAAAGAACATATGCATTTGTTTTATGAATCTTGCATGATTGAGTATGTGCATGTCTTTATTTTGGGCACTGCCCCTCTTGTTTACTGAGTTCATGAAGCTCAACCCAATTCGCACACCCCTAATGCAAATTAGTTCAGATCAAGAGCAAGTTTAAGGTCGAAGAAAGACTTTGAAGAACCTTTAGTGATCTTGAGAGTTTTGTCTTGTGAAGTGATTTAATTATATTATAGCGATGCAATGTCAAGAATTTTCTAAGCCTCATGACTTGTAATTGCGTATGAAAAAAATCAAATCTTAAGTTTTCGCTTATTGATGCATAAAATTACAAGGTTATGTGTGTGGAATCGCGCTCCCTCCTCAATAGAGAAGGCAGGCTATTACATCATATTCTTTATTTTATTTAAGGATTTTAGTAAAATTCTCTTAAATAATAGGATTATGATAAATCAAAAAATAAATTCAAGGATTCCTCACTCTTCTTTTAAATATACTTTATGTGTACATATTTTACAAATATAAATATTCCTACTTTAACAATATGTAGCATTATTGTTAGAGAATTTTTTAAATACAAAAAGAATATACATATATACATATATATATCCTCTATTGTCCTTTAGTTCTTCACGCATTAATTCCCAAGAGTTTTCTTTCTCTTCTTTAAAACCCAAATTAAACACAAATTTTCGAGTCTAATCATTACCCATCATATAACTTTTAATAAGTGCATCCAATGCGTGGCCTCCACAGAAGCTAAACAAATGATGACTAGTTACGGAGCCTTGTCGTCCACCACCTCGACACCAAGAGCCTCTATAAATGTTGTGCCTAGCACCGTAGGAATTTGTGTACTATGTGATGGAAGATGACATGTGGATCTAGATTCAAATTAAAAGTGGTGATGAAGCTCGGGCCATTAATCAAAAAATATGATCATCCAGTCTGGAGTGTACGTATAGTTTACATGAAGTCTGAAAAATGAAACTTCTAATCCATGTAATCACTAAGCCAGAGTGATGATTACGGGAGATTAAGGCTATGGATTCTCCATATAATAAATGCAGCTGCATCACTAACAGTCCCTAAACCGACACTTGTAGCAACCAAAGGAGACACAAGAGGTGCATTCTGCATAACATGTAGTATATTTGCACATAAATATATTCATATACAACAAAAATAATGATAACGGTAATGAAGTCGCCTTGATGGAATTGCTACTTCCCACCAATGAGCCTTGATTTGTTGTTCAGGTTTGCAGTTAGCTGTAGTATTTGATTTTTTACTTCTATAAAAATAGAAGATCTGTAGATATTCCTTCTTCCCATCAAAGTCATGGGACAAATGAATATTTTAATGATTTTTTTACTTCTATACAAATAAGAGATCTTATACATATTTCTTGTTCCTTTAACGGACATGTGACAAATGATAGATACTCAAACAAGTAAAGTAAGTCACAATGTTATAAAAGTAATTAGTATCTTAATAGCAGTTTATTTTATCACAAAACTTAACGTTTTGGAATAATACACATTGAATTGATAATTGCACCTTTATGCAACCAATCCCACTTACTTGATATTAATTGATAATTTCATCTTATGTATATATATATATTTATATACATCCATTTATACATAATCTGAGGAAAAAAATTGATGCTAAAAATTAGTTTTAAGACTAAAAAGTGAGGTGAAAATGAAGAGACAACAAAATGTGAGGAAAAAAAATGTTGATTGTGAGCTAAGAGGAAAAGAGAACAAATTAATTACTTGAATAGAAAAACTTCCAAGGAGGATGAAATTTTCATTTTTAAGCTCTAATAGATCATGTGGAGGAATAATTTTTTAATGGATAATTAGGTTTTAAATTTTCATAAAAGGTCAGTAATAAATTAAAAGTAATCAAAAAACTTACAAATGTATGACATTAACTGAACTTGTAAAATCAGTAATAAGTTAAGTTAATATTACAAAGTAAAGTTTGTATGAGTATACAATTATTTAAAAGACTCACAAGGTGTTAAATATTGTGACTATATAAACCTTTAGTTTACAGTATAAAATGTTATCATTGCGCCTTATATTTTTTATATTACACTGTGTAGGATGTTAATGGTATTTTATAATTTTTATTAACAATTAAATCATGTTTTCGATATTAAATTTTAATCGATTTTTATATATTGGTATATAAATATATGATTTAAATTAAAATATTGTATAGAAAATAACTAATCACATTATTGTAAAGTATAGTAAATTTTTTAAAAGAAACAAAAAATATATCACATTAATTAATAAAAACCAGACAATAAATGAAAAGAATAATGAGAATTTAGGGATAAATTAAAAATTTAGTATGTTCATCAAGCATTCGTACATAACAAAAAAAAAGAATTAATGATCACATTTTTCAAGAATCTAATACTTTTAAATATTAGAAAAAATATCTAATTGTTTAATAAACTATTATTTCTCAGAAAATAACAAATGCATTTAAAGACTAAAAAAATCTAGTTGCATGTCACAAATTTCTACCAAATTAAAATCTTAATATCTTGTAAGGATTTTGATTAAGTCCTCTTATACAATAATATTATGACAAAATCGAAAAAATGAATTCAACTTTACCACACATGTGTAAATAAAAAATGTGAAATATCTATAGCTTTAAATTTCAAAAACTAGCTAGTTTTTATTATGTACTTTTTATTCTTAAATCACTAATTTGAAATAAAACAATTATTAAGTTATTGTGATCCTCTAAGTTTTGTTTGTATAATATTTTCTATGATCAACAAATTTATTTATATTATGAAGAACTTAACACTTAATTATATAATTTTAATAAGGTAATAACTATATATACATATTTATGTACAGTATGATAAAGAAATACGAAGAGAATAAACTTGGTTAACCATTATCATTAAATTTTTGTGTAATGTGATTTTTTACCTTATGCGTGCTGATAAACTTCCATTATTATCTCAATAAAATTGCCTTTTTTAACTTTTAAAAGAATAAATGACGAATAAGTTCTTTAGCGTATAGATTAAAATTCAAATTTTAATTTTAATATAGTTTGCGACAATAAAATTAATTAAATCAATATTTTTAATTATTTTATGTATATTAAGTTAGATATCACATAAATATAATAAAATTGTGTCTTAAATAGCAACGGATTGTTCATTTAAATTAAAGATTTAAAAAAATTAAAGCCACTTTCCAAATAGCCATATATTCTTAATTTAAGTTCAAAAATTTTATAAGTTTAAGTATAATAAAATCTACATCTTTCACGGCCTATATAAAAGACTCAATCGCATTTATCATCCCATCACAATTCAATTGTTCTTCAATTAAACTTAGTCTTCTTGACTAGTGCAACAAAAAAGTATAGCGAAAAGTTAGTTTTCCAAAGCCTGCATAATCTCTCAAGTTATTTATTATATATTAAACTCAAGGGTATACACTTAACCTCCATTCATTCGAAGAAAGAAAAAAATGTAAGTTTTTTTCCATTCTTCTTAATCTTCAGGCACAAATATAAAATCTAGATGTTCGATGTTAATATTTTCTACAGTTTAAATCTCAGGTCATAAGATTTAAAGGAGAAACCTTTGGAAAAGGTATGTACCAACAAAATCTTATGGGACCTAAGGCCATGTTGAACTCGTTCCCACTTGGTAAGGCTTCCCTTGAGCCATCCATACCAAAATCCTTTTTTATTAAATTTATTTAATATGTGTTTTTCATGGATGGTTTTTTTTATGATAATTAGCTAACTATATGGATAAAATTAAAATTATTACTACAGCTGAATGACTTCAATTTCTTTCAAAAATCTCACTAGGAGCTTCATTAGAAGTACGAACTTGATATGTTTGTTTCTGATCTATACAAGATTAAGTTTAACAAGATATTAGGGTACAAGTTTGAGGAGCATGAAGTAGAGTTGGTAAAGTTTTTTGTGAGGAAAACAATCAACTTGGGAATTCAGTTCTTGTAACTCTTAAGAAAAATGCTCTTAAAATTGATCGTAATGTTGCATATTATTATTGCAAGCTTTTTTCTTCCTCGAAAGCATCGAAACAAAATCGAATGTCTGTATGAGCCTTCCAACAGTACTGACCATCTGTTAATTTATATTTGACATATAATTGTCTATTTACTATTTTTTAACGAATTATAATAAATGAATTCAATACACTTAGTTTAAGCATATAAGATTCAATTACTAATGAGATATATTACTTCAATGTTATTCGTCCCATCAAAAGAAATTTTTTTTAAAGAGTGATAAGATGTTATATAACAGAGATAGTTTTTAGCGGTAGTTAAGACTTTATAGTTACTTCAATAAAACTTTGAGAAAATTTCCTCTGCCTGTTTTACAATTTATATAGGATATACTAATTTTGTAAGGCTGAGACGATATTTAACCATGCACCATTCTTTGGTGGTGGCTTACTATGAATCTATTTAATAATTTTATATTTTATCTCTAAAAAAAGATTTAAGTATCTCATTTTAATAGAACCCAAGAATTTTGAGTATCTAATTCTTTAATAAACTATTATTTTTCAGGAAATAATACCTTCATATATTTAAAAGAAAGCCAATAGCATATTACTAGTTTCTAGTAAATCAGATTCTTTATTTTGCTTCGGGATTTTAATAAAATTCTCTTAAATAATAGGATTATGATAAACCAAAAAATAAATTCAAGGATATCTTTGATTTCTTTTAAATATACTACATATGAAAATTTTTTACAAATATAAATATGCTTACTTAAACAATATGTAGCATTATTGTTAGAGAACTTTTGAGGTAGAAAAAGAATATACATATATACATATATATATATATCCTCTATTATCTTCTAGTTCTTCTCTCATTAATTCCAAAGTGTTTTTTTTTTTCTTCTCTAAAACTCAAATTACAAACACAAATTTTGAAGTCTAATCATCACCCATCATATAACAACAAGCACTTTTGATAAGAGCTTCCAATGCATGGGCACCATAAAACCTGAACAAAGGACGACTAGTTAGAGAGTCTTGTCGTCCACCACCTCCACGCTCAAAGCCTTTGCAGATTCTATTGCCAACACTATAGGGATTTGTATACTACGGGTGACAGATGGCATATGCATCTATATTGTAATTGAAAGAAGTGATCAAGCTCGGGCCGTTAATAAAAAAATATGGTCATGCGGTCTAGATTTTACGTAGAGTCAACATAAAGTTAGAAAGATGAAACTTTCAATCTGTTTAATCATTAAACTAGAATGATGATTGGAGATTACGGCTATGCATTCGGCATATAATAAATGCAAGTGCCATTCATAGTCCTTAAAACGACTCTTATTGCAACAAAAGCAAACACAAGAGGTGCATTATGCGTTTTTAACCTCCTGTACACCCTCTAAAACTTTTGTGACTTGACCTTTCCTCATCAGCATCACAATCTATCTTTTAGATACACATATATACACTTTACTCAATATAACATGTAGTGGATTTTACATGAATATATACATATACAATAAAAATAATGATAAAGATTTACCTCTCATAAGGTCAGTTGGGGCACCTCCATCTTTTAATACAGTTGGCAGCCATGTAATTAATCAAATCAATATTTTTAATTACTTTATATATATTAAGTAAGATATCATAAAAATATAATAAAATTATATCTCAAACAGCGTTTGATTCTTCATTTAAGTTCAAGATTTCAAAAAATGAAATAACTTTCAAAATAGCCATAGATTTTTCATTTAAGTTCAAAGATTTTTTAAGTTATAGTATAATAAAATCCATATTTTCCACGACCTATATAAAATACTCAACCATATGTCATTTATCCTCCCATAACAATTTAATTGTTCTTTAATTAAACTCAGTGTTCTTGACTGATGCAACAAAAAGATATAACAAAAAAATTTGTTTTCCAAAGACTTCATAACCTCTCAAGTTATTTATTATAATAAAGCTCAAAGTTATGCATTTAACCTCCATTCATTCGAAAAAAGAAAAAAAATAAGTTTTTTTTCTCTTTTTCTTAATCTTCAGGCACAAATATAATATCTAGATGTTGGACGTTAATATTTTCTACAATGTAAATCTTGGGTCATAAGGTTTAAATGAGGAAGCTTTGGAGAAGATATGTACCAATAAAATCTTACGGGTCCCAAGACCATATTGCACTCTTTTCCACTCGGTAAGGATTTCCTTGTGCCATCAATACCAACATCCTTTTCCATTGTAGATGTGTTTTTTTTAGAATAATTTTTTTTATGATAAATTACTAATGTTATGGATACATTTATAGTTATTAGTCCAGCTAAATGGCTTCACACACGTCTCAGTAGGAGCTTCACTAGAAGAATGAACTTGATTTGTTTATTCCTGATCCATAAAAGATTAAGTTTAATAAGATATCAAGTTACAAGTTTGATGAGGATGAAGTACAGCTAGTGAAGTTTTTTGTGAGGAAAACAATTAACTTGGCAATTCAGTTCTTGTAACTCCTAAGAAAAATGCTCTTAAAATTGATCATAATATTGCATATTATTATTGCATGCTTTCCTATTCCTTGAGGGTATCAAAACAAGCTCGAATATCTATGTATGATCCTTCCAACAATATTGATCATCCGTTGATTTAAATTTGACAAATGATTGTCAATTTACTTTTTTTTAATGAATTATGATAGATGAATCCAATACGCTTAGCTTAAGCATATAAGATTGAATTACTAATGAGATATATTACTTCAATTTTAGTCATCCCATCAAAAGAAAGATTTTTTTAAAGAGTGATAAAATGTTATAAAACAGATATAGTTTTTAGTGATAATTAATAGTTTATAGTCATTTCAATAAAACTTTGGAAAAATTTCTTCTACTTGTTTAACCATTTATATAGGATATACTATTTTTTTAGGCTGAGATGATCTTTAATCATGTACCATTCTTTTGTGGTGGCTTACTACCAATTTATTTAATCATTTTATCTTTTATCTCTCAAAAAAATTTAATGATCTCATTTTTTTAGAACCCAAGAATTTTGAGTATCAGAAAAAACATCAAATTCTTTAATAAGCCATTATTTTTTAGGAAATAATATCTGCATATCTTTAAAAGTAAACTAATATCATGACACTAGTTTTTACTAAATCAGATGTAACACCCCAGCCTAGAGAAATGGGGATAAGCCCATGCTTAAAATGATGCCATTTTGTAGCTGGGCATTAGCAATAAGAAGGGCCAAAACATCATCATTTTAGAAAACTCTAAAATGACGTTGTTTTGATGAAAGAAATAGAAAAAAAAGAGGACAACTAGAGGCGTGTATGCCTCAGGCAACCAAAGAAGAATAAGAAAAAGCTTGGACTTACACACTGAAGAAGAAGAAAAAAGAGGCATGAAGGGCTCTCTGTCCTTCCACCTATTAAAAGAAAGAGAATAAATCAAGAAGAAGAGAAATAGAGTCAAATTAGTAGAGAGAGAGAGTGAGTCATGAAGAGAGAGAAAGAAGCTCAAAGAGAAAGAGAGACAGCAGGAGGGAATAGACCAGACTGATGGCGAGGCGAGTTTGGTACGTGTGGCGTGCGGTACGATAGACAGGCCCATAACCAGAAGGTTGGAGAGAGAGAACACATAATGGTACTAGCAGAGAAGAAGGAGAACCACGATGTTGGCTAGGTATGGTTCCATGCATCCACACCTTTCTCCAGCACGATTCTAACAGTTTCGAGCCAGATCTATATGCGCGGCTTATTCTGTGATGATTTCTAGCCAAAACATGTTGGTGCGTGGGTGGTTTTAGTGGCCCATGCTGGCTCCAACAGTCGACCATGAGGTGGCATGTGATGCTCTAATGGCAGCGTGTGGTGAACTAGGGACACGTGTATGGTGGTGTGTGGTAATTCTGGTGACTGAAATTGTGCTACGATAAAATTGGATCTCACTTTTGTATTCTAATTATTTCCACAAGTTTCCATCATTTAACCTATATATTTTTTGTTTGTAATGAGAGAATTATCTAAAAAATGTTGGATTTAGAAGAGAGCATAGACCTGAGTTAATGATGATTCTGACATTTTTTTTTAATTCAATTGTAGGTAAGGTATTAGGTTAGTCTCATCAAGAGATGCTAATATTTTTATAAAAATTTTATTTTGTTTTAAATAAATATGTTATAGATTTTATAAATTGTTTAAGTTTTTAACATATTTTTAGTAAACTCATCATGTGTATGTATGTTATCGTGTGTGGATGCTTTAAGAATATATGTAATTAAATGTGTAAAACCAGTCTATGTGTATGATATGATATGTGTAAACCTAAATAAACATGATTTCTATCTATACATAATGAGAGTATGAGCAATAGAATATGTGCAAATGAATGATTCATGAATCAGAGTAAATGAAAAAGTCATAGTGTATACAAGTAAAAATGTATAGGTGTTCTGGTTATAGGGATTATCCTTTAGATTCCAGTAAACTAGTAAGGCTATGTATATATATATATATGTAAACCTATACATGTATGTGTATGTATAAAACTGTTGGTATAAATGGTGTGCATATGTGTATTGGTTGATGGTTAAATAGTCGTGAATGTTAAACTATGCGTCGGAGTATATATAAACAATTTATACTTGTTATGAGTGAAAATATGTAAACATCTAATTTGTGTAGGTTTAACAGGTATCAACGAGGGGAGTGTGTGTGTGTGTCGCCATTTTGGCAAGTGAAGTGTGGTGAACCCTACCTGTGGATACGACCTCAGCTAGACATGGCTAGAAAGTCCCATACGTAACCGTTCTATATTCGGGTCTATGTGAAAAGTGATAAGTGATACACAATGCATAATTATTCTATGTTTAGGTGCATTGAGGAAGTGATAAGTGATAAATAACAAGTAATAAGTGACAAGTGAGAAGTGCTAAGTGATAAATGATGTACCCACACAGTAGAGGGAATCCTTAGTGCTCTCGTTGATGCCCGTGAAAACGACATCATGCAATGAAACTCTTAAAAGATGAAAAAATAGAAATTATAAACCTTCATAAAAACGTGACTGAGAATGCAAGTGCAACTGAAAAGTGATAAGTGAACAATGTAAAGTGAAAGCGATATTGAAATATGCAATGATAAGTAATTTAGAGGCAAGTGCAAGTGTTATGAAACCAGTGAATAATATTATTTATTTAGTAAATTTGATGTTAAAGTAGTTGTGATATCTATGAAATCATATGTGAAAGAGTGAATCATTGAGATATGTGAAATTATGGTTATTGTATTGATTGGAAATTTGTTTTAAAGAAGATATGCATTTTTTTGTGAATCTTATGTGATTGAGTATGTGTATGTCTTTGTTTTGGGCACTGCCCCTCTTCCTTACTGAGTCCGTGAAGTTCACCCCGTTTCACATCCCCCAGTGCAAATTAGTTATTGTGATCCTCTAAGTTTTGTTTCTATACTGTTTAACAAAACTTTATGGTGTCATACTTGTATGATCAACAAATTTATTTATATTTTGACGCACTTAACACTTAGTTATCTAATTTTAATAAGGTAATAACTATACATATATATTTATTTACAATATGCTAAAGAAATATGAAGAGGGCAGACTTGGTTAACCATTATCATTCAATTGGTCTTCTAAAGATAAAAATTACGAAATTAAAAAATAGTTTGCAGAAAATATTCAAAGCAATTTCCATCTATCTCATTTTTCTTCCTTCACTTTACCTTTTGAGCTTCATTGTTCCAATAGAACTCACCATCTTCATCCAGAATTCTAAATTCTCATAAAAGTTATCCTCTAAAAATTGAGAAAAAATGTTGTAAAACTATATAAATTTTTAATATTATCTCAATAAAATTGTTTCCTACTTTTCAAAGTAAATGGCTAATAAGTCTTCCGTACAAAGATTAAATTCAAAAGTAAATTTTATTTGAAGAGACTTATTTGTACAATAATGCTAGACATTGAACTAATAAAATCAATGTTCATAAGAATTTTATACAAATAATGTAAAATATCTAATAAGTATAATAATATCAAGTCCCAAATAGCAATGGATTCTTTATTTAAAAAATAATATTGTAAATACCTACAAATCTTTATTTTCTTTAAATAGTTTATGATTCTTTATTTAAGTTCAAAAATTTCATAAGTTATAGTATAAACTAAGACTTATGTTTTTAGTAGTTTGCACAAAATAATCAACCCTACACATTTATTCTCTTCTCACATTGTAATTGTTCTTCAATAATTAGTTAATCCCCTTGATTGATGCAAAAAAGAATTATCGTTAAAAGTTTATTACCTTCTCTATGCATTTTACGTTGTTATCGTTATCAACTTATGATTGTATATTACACGATACTTCGAGTAGGATATTAAAAGGTATTTCAAAATTTTTATTAACAATTAGATCAAGTTTTTGAGGTTAATTACTAACAAAACTTTCTATATTGATATATAAATACGTGATTTAAAGTAGAGATATTGCATTAAAATAACTTATCACATTATTGTAAAGTACAGTCGATGTTTTTGTGTAACGTGACTTTTTACCTTATGCGTGGTGATAAACTTTTATCATTATCTTAATAAAATTACTTTTTTTAATTTTAAAAAAATAAATGACGAATAAGTTATTTAGCGCATGTATTAAAATTCAAAAGTTAATTTAATACCGTTAGCGACCATAAAATTAATTAAATCAATGCTTTTAATTATTTTATATATATTACGTAAGATTTCACATATATATAAAAAAATTGCGTCTCAAATAGCGATGGATTATTCATTTAAAGTAAAGATTTCAAAAAATTAAAATCACTTTCCAAATAGCCATAGATTCTTTATTTAAGTTCAAAAATTTTATAAGTTTAAGTATAATAAAATCTAAATTTTTCACTGCCTATATAAAATACTCAATCGTATGTCATTTACCCTCCCATCACAATTTAATTATTCTTTAATTAAACTTAGTCTTCTTGACTCGTGCAATAAAGAAATATAGCAAAAAGTTAGTTTTCAAAGTCTACATAACCTCTCAAGTTATTTATTATAGATTAAACTCAAGGGTACACACTTAACCTCCATTCATTCGAATAAAGAAAAATATATAAGTTTCCTTCCATTCTTCTTAATCTTCAGGTACAAATATAAAATCTAGATATTTGATGTTAATATTTTTTACAGTCTAAATCTCAGGTCATTAGGGTTAATGGAGGAAGCTTTAGAGAAGATCTGTACCAACAAAATCTTATGGGACCCAAGACCTTTTCCATTAATTTTATTGTAGATATATTTTTTGTGGACGGTTTTCTTTATGATAAATAACTAACTATAAAGATAAAATTAAAATTATTACTACAGCCGAATGGCTTTAATTTCCTTCACATGTCTCACTAGGAGCTTCACTAGAAGAACAAACTTGATATGTTTGTTCCTGATCCATATAAGATTAAGTTTAACAAGATATTAGGTTACAAGTTTGAGGAGAGTCAAATAGAGCGGATGAAGTTTTTTATGAGGAAAATAGTCAATTTGGAAATTTGGTTCTTATAATTCCTAAGAAAAATGCTCTTAAAATTGATCATAATGTTGTATATTATTATTGCAAGCTTTTTTATTTCTTGAGAGTATCAAAACAAGCTCGAATATCTATGTATGAGCCTTCCAACAATATTGATCATCCATTGATATAAATTTGACATATGATTGTGCATTTACTATTTTTTTAACAAATTATGATAAATGAATCCAATACTCTTAGTTTAAACATATAAGATTGAATTACTAATAAGATATATTACTTCAATGTTAGTCGTCCCATCAAAAGAAAGATTTTTTTAAAGAGTGATAAGATGTTATATAACCGAGATAGTTTTTAGTGGTAGTTAAGACTTTATAGTCACTTCAATAAAACTTTGAGAAAGTTTCTTCTGCCTATTTTACCACTTATATATGATATACTAATTTTTTAAGCTTGAGATGATATTTGACCATGCACCATTCTTTGGTGGTGACTTACTACGAATCTATTTAATAATTTTATATTTTATCTCTCAAAAAGAATTTAAGTATCTCATTTTTCTAGAACCAAATAAATTTGAGTATTAGGATAAACATCCAATTCTTTAATAAACCATTATTTTTTAGGAAATAATACCTGCATATATTTAAAAGAAAGCTAATAACATATCACTCGTTTCTACTAATCAGATTCTTTATTTCATGTAGAAATTTTAGTAAAATTCTCTAAAATAATAGGATTATTGTAAACCAAAAAATAAATTGAAGGATACCTTAGATTTCTTTTAAATATACTTTATTTGTACAATTTTTATAAATATAGATATGCTTACTTAAATAACATGAAACATTATTGTTAGAGAATTTTTGAGGTAGAAAAAGAATATACATATATACATATATACATATATCCTCTATTGTCTTTTAGTTTTTCTCTCTTCAATTCCAAAGAGTTTTTTTTTCTCTTCTCTAAAACCCAAATTCTAAAAACAAATTTTCAAGTCTATCATGACCCATCATACAACAGCAAACATTTTTTATGAGAGCTTCTATTGCATGCCCACCACAGAACCTGAACAAATGACAACTAGTTAGAGAGTCTTGTCATCCACCACCTCCACACTTAGAGCCTCTGTAGATGCTACCACCAACACTATAGGGATTTGTGTACTACGCAGTGGAAGATGGCACGTTCATCTAGATTTTAATTGAAAGTGGTGATCAAGCTCGGGTCGTTAATCAAAAAACAAGATCATGCAATTTGGATTTTAATTATAGTTGACATAAAAGTCTGAACGATGAAACTTCAAAACTGCATAATTATTAAGCTAGAGTGATGATTAGGGTAGATTATGGCTGTGCATTCTGCATATAATAAATGCAAGTGCAAAAGTCCCTAAAGCGACTCTTGTAGCAACAAAAGCAGACACAAGAGGTTCATTATGCATTTTTGACCTCTTGTACACCCTTTCCAACTTTTGCAACTTGCCCTTTCTTTATCAACGTCACAGTTTATCTTTTAGAAACACTTATATGCACTTAACTCAGTATAACATGTAGTGGATTTCCACATGAATATATACATACACAACAAAAATAATGATAAAAATTTACCTCTCATAAGGCCAGTTAGGGAACCTCCACCTTTTGTTAGCTAAAGGATCATGGTAGAGCCTATAATCTTAGTAGTGTGGAGGCAGAAGTGTCAGTCCTTTTTACATCTTGTGCGGGGAATGAAGTCACCCCAATGGAACTGCTGCTTTTCACGAATGAGTCTTGATCTGTTGTTTAGGTTTACATCAAGCTTGTAGTATTTTCATTTTGTAATTCTATACAAATAGGAGATCTTGTAGGTCTTCATTATGTCCATAAAAGTTGCGAGAAAAATGAAAAAGTGAATTATTTTTTTACTTTTTTATAAATAGGAGATCTTGTAGGTATTACTTCTACCTATAAAAGTCATGTGACAAAAGACAGATACTCAAACAAGTAAACTAAGTCACAAAATTATATAAGTAATCAATATCTTAATGGTAATTTATTTTATCACAAGATTTAATGTTTTGTAATAGTACACATTGAATTGCTAATTGCATCTCTATAACACCAATGCAACGTACTTAATATTAATTGACAATTCCATCTTCTTTATATATATATATTTAAACACATCCATTTATACATAATGTGAGGAAAATATGGAGGCCAAAAATTAGTTTTATAGCTAAAAATTGAGGTGAAAATGGAGAGACAATAGAATGTGAGGAAAAAAATGTTGACTGTGAGGTAAGAGGAAGAGAGAACAAATTGATTACTTGAATAGAAAAGCTTCCAAGGGGGATGAACTTTTTATTTTTAAGCTATAATAGACCATTTGGTAGAATAATTTTTTTATGTAAAATTTCGTACGAGGTCAGTAATAAGTTAAAGCAAACTCAAAAAATTTACAAATGTATCACATTAATTAAATTTATAAGATCAGTAATAAGTTAAGTTAATATTACAAACTAAAGTTTGTATGAGTATTCAATCATTTTAAAGGCTCACAAGGTGCTAATGTTGTGACCATGTAAACCTTTAGTTTACAGTTAAAAATGTTATTATTATTGACTTATATTTTTTATATTACACTATGTAGGATGTTAAAAGGTATTTTAGAATTTTCGTTAACAAATAGATTATGTTTCCAATATTAAATTTTAACTGATTTTTATATATCAGTATATAAATATATGATTTATACTAAAATATTACATTAAAATAACTAATCATATTATTCTAAAGTATATAAATTTTTAGATATTTTTTAGATTAAAAAGACCAAAAGATCAAGATTTTGTTATTTATAATTCAAAAAACAAATATTGCAGTGTAATTTATTTTTAACATTATCTCAACAAAAAGGTTTCTTACTAGTCACATTTATGATTCTTTATTTACTTTAAATAGTTTATGATTCTTTACTTGAGTTCAATGATTTCATAAGTTATAGTATAAAATAAGACTTACTATAATATCCATCATGTAAAAAAAAATTGTAAAATTCTACTCTAAAGAAATCGAGAGAGAGTGCAGAAGTGAAAATAGAGTGTGAACCAGGAGGAAGGGAGTGACTTGCTATGAGGGTGCAGAGGTGTGCAGACCTTTCCTTCTAACAATTTTTGGTGATTGTTCTAATGATGTCTAGGTTTGTCTTAAGCTGTTCACTTATCACATACTCCCTTGCCAAAACAGAAATAAATCGAGCTCAACCAGGCTCTGTTTCTACTACACCTTCGAATAGTGCAAGTATGTTAGCATTCCTTTCCTTTTTCTGATTTCGATTCTTAAATGTATTATGCTTTTATGGTTAATTTATGTTTTTATAAGGGTCTAGCTTCATTTAATCCAAAATTCAGTGACAAATCTACTTCTAAAAATCATTGGTTTGACAAAAACAAATTGTAACCCACTGTTCATAGTGCAGGCAACCCATCTGTGTTTTCAGATCATCTGAAGTTGATTTGTTCGCGCATGTAGATTGTTTTTGAATTCTTCAGGAAGGTAAGACCTATAGTAATATATTTTATGCATGTAATGGTGTTTATAGAACTATTATGAATAAATTTAGTTTTCAAATCTGATCTCTATTGTGGTTTTAGGATTGAATGAGTGTGTGTGTGTGTGTGTGTCATGTGTCCATCTGGTTTAAAATTTGTAAATTGGATGGATTTTTATGTATACTTGCATTTGATAAACTGTTTATTAAAGGAAGGTAGATGAAAAAATAGATACAAGAAAGGAAGGTATGAGTTTGAAAAAGAAAATATATATATCTCTCCTTGCAGGTTAGTTTTATGCAAAGAACAAAATTAGAAGAAAAAAGAAATTAAAAATAAATTAAATCTAGAAAATTAATGAAATATACCAATTTTAAAATAATTAAAAAAAATCAATCAAGAAAAGTAGAATAAAGTAATTAAAAGAAGTAAATTATCAAAATGAAATTAAAAAAATATATATAACAATAAAAATAAATAAAAGAAATAAATTATCAAAATGAAATAAAATAAATAAAGCTATAGAAAAAAAAAGTTAATTGAGGGAATTATGGATAAAATGTGGACTATAGATGGATAATTAAGAAAGATAAAAAGAAAAAATCAAAATTTAATAACTAAAAGATTTAGTACATACATTTCTTCAGTACTCAGGAGGGGTATTATCCAAATTACTGTTATGATTGTTGTCACTACTTACTGTTTATTAATAGGAACACTACTCTTAGATTGGATCGATACTGAACTATTTATCATTTACTATTTTCTAATATAACTATAATTTTCCTTTCTTAGAGGTAGTGGTGTCCTCACTGCCTCCTTGGTATTGATTTAGGCATCTGCATGCAGTCTGGTTATAATTATTAAAATAATAAAATTTTATAGTAAAAATTCAAATATAATAAATAGTATATTTAAAAAAGAAAACAATCAATTTAGGAATATGGTTCTTATAACTCCTAAGAAAAATGCTCTTAAAATTGATCAAAATGTTGCATATTATTATTGCATGCTTTTCTATTCCTCGAGAGCATTGACACAAGCTCAAGTATCTCTTTATGACCCTTCCAACAATACTGATCATATGTTGCTTTAAATTTGATGTATAATTATGTATTTACTATTTTTTAATGAACTATGATAAATGAATCAATTATGCTTAGTTTAAGCAAATTAGATTGAATTACTAATGAGATATATTACTACAATATTATTCATCCCATAAAAAAAGATTTTTTTTTTAAAGAATGATAAGTTATTATATAACATAGATAGTTTTTAGTGATAGTTAAGACTTTATAGTCACTTCAATAGGACTTTAAAAAATTTCTTCTATTTTTTATACCATTTATATAGGATACAATAAATTTTTTAGGTTGACACAATCTTTGGTGGTGGCTTACTACCAATATATTTAATCATTTTATCTTTTATCTCTCAAAAAATTTAATCATCTCATTTTTGTAGAATTTGAGCATTTTAAGTACTAAGAAAAATATTCAATTATTTAATAAACTATTATTTTTAGGAAATAATATCTGCATATATTAAAAGAAAGCTAATAGCTTATCACTAGTTTTTACTAAATCAGATATAACACCCCGGCCAAGGGAAATAGGGATAAGCCCATGCTTAAAACGATGTCGTTTTAAAGCTAGGCGTTAAGAGTAAGAAGGACCAAAACGACATCATTATGGGAAATTCCAAAACAACCCCGTTTTCATGAAAGAAAAAGAAAAAAAAGGAGGGCAACCAGAGGCGTGTATGCCTCTAGTAGCAAAAGAAGAAGAAGAAGAAAAAGAAGCCTAGACCTGCACACCAAAAAAAAAAGGAACAAGAGGCATACAGGGCTCTCTGTCCTCCTGTCCATTAAAAATAAAGAGAAGAAATTAGGAATAAGGAAGAGAAACAGAGTCAAACGAGTAGAAAAAGAGAGTGGAGGGAACAGACCATACCGATGACAAGACCGATTTAGTGCGTGCGGCATGGGGTACGACAGAGAGGCCCATAACCAGAAGGCTGGAGAGAGAGAACATGTGATGGTGCGTGGAGAGAAGAAGGAGAACCGCATCATTGGCTAGGCACGGGTCCATGTATCCACACCTTTCTCTGGCGCGATTTCCCCATATTCGAGCGAGATTTACGTGCGCGACTCATTTTGTGATGATTTCTTGCCAAAACATAGCAGTGCATGGTTGGTTCTTGTAGCTCGTGCTAGTTCTGACAGCCGAGCATGAGGTGACATGCGATTCTCTAGTGGCAGCATGTGGTGAACCAGGGACACGTGTATGGTGGCATGTGGCAATTTCAGTGATCGAAATCATGCTATGGTAAAACTTGATCCACTTTTGTATTCTAATTACTTCCATAAGTATCTATCATTTAACCTATATATTTTCTTTTTATGAATGAGGAAATTATCTAAATATTGTCGGATTTATAGGAGAGCATAGACCCGAGCAAATAAGGATTCTAACAATATTTCTAATTCAACTATAGGTAAGGGATTGGGTTAGTCTCATTTAGAGACGCTCTTATTTTTATAAAAATTTTATTTTCTTTGAAATAAATATTTTACAGATTTTATAAATTGTTTAAGTTTCTAACATGCTTTTAGTAAACTCATCATGTGTATGTATGTTATCGTGTGTGGGTGATTCAAGAATATATGTAATTAAATGTGTAAAACGAGTCTATGGGTATGATATGATATGTGTAAACCTATATAAACATGATTTCTGTGTATGCATAATGAGTGTATGGGCATTAGAATATGTGCAAATGATTGATTTGTGAATCAATGTAAATGAAAGAGGTGTACTTGTATATAGGTTAAAAAGTATTGGTGTTGTGGTTATAGAGATTATCATTTAGATTCCTGTAAATTAGTAAGGCTATGTATATAAATATGTGAAACTATACATGCATGTGTATGCATAAAACTGTTGGTATAAATAGTGTGCATATGTGTATTTATTGATGGTTGAATAGTCGTGAAGGTTAAACTATGTATCGAAGTATATGTATATAGTGTATACTTGTTATGAGTGAAAATATATAAGCATATAAGTTGTGTAGGTAGCTGTGTTAGAGTGAAGGGATTGAGTTGTAAAATTATAAAATAAGAACATTTAAAAGCGTGAAAATCCATTTAATAGGTATCAACATGGGGAGTGTGTGTGTGTGTGGCCATTTTTGGCAAGTGAGTGTGGTCAACCCTATTTGTGGATACAACCTTAGACAGATGTGGTTGGAAAGTCCCATATATAACCGTTCTGTGTTTGATTCTATGTGAAAAGTGATAAGTGATACCCAATGCATAATTGTTCCATGTTTGGGTGCATTGACGAAGTGATAAGTAATAAATGACAAGTGATAAATGACAAGTGATAAGTGACAAGTGATAAATGATGTACCCACATGGTAGAGGGAATCCTTAGTGCCCTCGTTGATGCCCATAGAAACGGTATCACGCAACGAAACTCTTAATAGACTAAAAATAGAAATTATAAACCTTAATAAAAATGTGACTGAGGATGCAAGTGCATCTGAAAAGTGATAAGTGAACAATATCGATTTAGGCATCTGCATGCAGTCTGGTTATAATTATTAAAATAATAAAATTTTATAGTAAAAATTCAAATATAATAAATAGTGTATTCAAAAAAGAACGTTTTATTTAATAGATAAATTTGACGTTTTTTCTCTCGGGCATCGAGATGTCACACTAACGTTTTTCAAAGGCCCGAATAATGAGTTATTGGAACTCACCTCTAATTCAATTCCCTAAATATTAATGAAGATATGCCTCTGAACACCTATTTGGATCTGTTCCACAAGGATTAAGATAAGATGACTTTTGTACTATATCAAAATTAAAAAATAAATTCCACTTTGCCACAAACTTTATCATACTGTATGTGTACATAAAAATTGTGAAACATTTATACCTTTAAATTTAAAAAATTAGCTAATTTTGTTATGTATTTTTATTCTTAAATCATTAATTTGAATAAAAAATTATTAACTGATTATGATCCTCTAAGTTTTGTTTCTATAATTTTTTAACAAAATTTTATGGTGTCATACTTATATGATCGATAAAATTATTTATATTCTGAAAGACTTAACACTTAATCATCTAAGTTTAATCTATTATCAAGGTAATAACTATACATACGTATGTATGTCTAGTATGGTAAAGAAATGTGAAGAGGGTAGACTTGATTAACATTCGTCACTAAATTGGTCTTCTAAAGATAAAAATTACGAAATTAAAAAATAGCTAGCATAAAATATTCAAAGCTATCCCATCTATCTCATTTTCATTCCTTCACTTTTCTTTTTGAGCTTCATTATTCTAATAGCACCCACCATCTTTATCCAGAATTTTGAATTCCCATAAACCTCATCTTCTAAATATTAAAAAAAATGTTGTAAAACTACATAAATTTTAAACATTATCTTAATAAAAGTTTTTCCGACTTTTCAAAGTAAATGGCAAATTAGTTCTTTTGCATAAAGATTAAATACAAAAGTAAATTTTATTTGAAGTGACTCATTTTGTACTATAATGGCAGCCATAGAACTAATAAAGTCAATATTCATAAGAATTTTATAAAAATTTAGAAAACTATCTAATAAGTATAATAATGTCAAGTCCCAAATAGCTATGGA
Source organism: Carica papaya (assembly GCF_054855325.1). NCBI lineage: Eukaryota > Viridiplantae > Streptophyta > Magnoliopsida > Brassicales > Caricaceae > Carica > Carica papaya. Next base: position 23,782,625 of record NC_142313.1, read on the forward strand.
TTCTTTATTTAAGAAATAACATTTTACATAGCTATAATTTTTTATTTATTTTAAATAGTTTATGATTTTTTATTTGAGTTCAAAAATTTCATATGTTATAGTATAAAATAAGACTTATATTTTTCACAGCCTGCACAAAATAATCAAGCCTACACATTTATTTCCTTCTCACGTTGTAATTGTTCTGCAATAATTAGTTAATCCCCTTCATTGATGTAAAGAAGAAGCATCGTGAAAAGTTGGTTACCTTCTCTATGTATTTTAGATTGTTATCATTATTGACTTATGATTTTATATTACACTATACTTTGAGTAAGATGTTAAAGGGTATTTCAAAATTTTCGTTACCAATTACATCAAGTGTTTAAGGTTAATTACTAAGAAATCTTTATATATTGGTATATAAATACATGATTTAAAGTAGAGATATTGCATTAAAAAAACAAATCACATTATTTTAGAGTACAGTCGATTTTTTTGTGTAACGTAGCTTCTACCTCATGTGTGGTGATAAACTTCTATCATTATCTCAATAAAATTGCATTTTTTAACTTTTTAAAAAATAAATGACGAATAAGTCTTTTAACGCATGGATTAAAATTAAAAATTTAATTTTAATATAGTTGGCGACCATAAATTAATTAAATCAACGTTTTTAATTAATTTTATATATTTAAGTAAAGTATCACGTAAATAGAATAAAATCATGCGATTGATTATTCATCTAAGTTAAAGATTTCAAAAAATTAAACCACTTTCTAAATAGCCATAGATTCTTTATTTAATTTTAAAAATTTTATAAGTTATAGTATAATAAAATATACAATTTCTACAGTATATATACAATAATTATTCGTATGTCATTTATCCTCCCATCATAATCCAATTATTCGTCAATTAAACTTAGTTTTTTTACTGGTGCAAAAAAGAGGTACAGTGAAATGTTGGTTTTCCAAAGTCTATATAACCTTTTAAGTTATTTATTATAGATTAAACTCAAGGGTACACACTTAACCTCCATTTATTCGAAGAAAAAAAAAATAAATTTCTTTCCAATCTTCTTAATCTTTTGGCACAAAAATAAAATCTAAATATTTGATGTTAGTATTTTCTAAAATCTAAATCTCAAGTCATAAGGTTTAAAGGAGCATGCTTTAGAGAAGATCTGTGCCAGCAAAATCTTTATAGATTATAGATTAACTATATAGATAAAATTAAAATTATTACTGCTGCTGAATTGCTTTAATTCTCTTCACACATCTCACTAGGAGCTTCACTAGAAGAAGGAATTTGATATGTTGGTTCCTGATCTTGCAAGATATTAGGTTACAAGTTTAAGGAGCATGAAGTTGTGCATTTACTATTTTTTAACGAACTGTGATAAATGAATCTGATACGCTTAGTTTAAGCATATTAGATTGAATTACTAATGAGATATTGTTACGAGCCCAGAAATTTAGAATGAAATATGTGTATTAAAAATGTCAAATGCGGAAGCGTAATAAAAATTTTGATTAACATCCCTTACACAAAAACAAAAAACGTGCTCAAAATATAAAAGAACAAACTAACTAAAAGAGATACTCGAAAATAAGAACTATAAATATAACTACGAAGTCTTTAGGCGTCCCCTTCGCCGTCTTCCTGCGGAACGGGCTCGGGAATAATGTCTTCCTGATATGAAATGGTTAAATAAGGAATGAGCTACACCAGCCCAGTAAAGACATCACACTATCTCACCGCCACAGAGGTAAAGATGGGTAGAAAACACAAAAAGACCAATGGAGCATAATTTATAACAAATTTTTTTATCAATAATAAAATCCTTTACTGTCCACTTAACTCGGTGAGATCCATAAAACAACATATGAAAGCAATAACATTATCATCATCATGAAATCATATGAACTGTATAATATAATACTTACCACGCCTTTGTATTTCAATCATTAAACAACATATTTTCCTCATTTACCAGCCTACTAGTATCCATGGGGATCCATAGGGGTCCCGCTACCCGTGAACCCTTAACATTTATAACCTGATTCCAGAGCCGTCCCCATACCCCGTTCGGTATGGGCACCAAAACTATGAATTTCAATACCCCGTCCGGTATGAGGGTGAAAAGGGCCGTCCACATACCCCGTCCGGTATGGGCGCCAAAACACATAAGGTCTCCATACCATGTCCGGTATGAGAGACCACGTTCCTGGTAGGGTTCCCTACGGACCCGGTCCGTCCACCATCTCCCAGGATATCTAGTTAGGCTGTCCACATTATCCACTTATCAATTCAAATAACCTTTTTGCCCTTTTTCTTGATTTCAATCATCCAAACACACACAACATGTAAACCAGTAATGGACACCAAACAAGACAACACAGTATCGGGTTAAGCATAATACCAACCATAATAAAGAAACCATGATTCATGCATACGAGATCATAATATAATTACATCAAACATCATGCTGCATTTAATACTGGAAATTAAATTAAACAATAACAGACCGACCCAGTATCAGACTCGGGCTCCATTGGCAACCTTAATCAATTATACATCTATAAAGTCACACAGTACAGTCTAATTATTTATTTAGCTTTAATACTGTGATAGGAAATAGGGTGAGGGGTCCTTACTTATTTCAGGGTCTGAATACGGCTTTACAGTGCGCCTACAGGCTGTCCCTAATTTTTCCTAAATTTTTCTCGGGAAACTGAAATGCACTTCTGGTACCTGCATGTGTCCAGAAAAATCCCAAATTAGACCTAGGGCCCCTTTCGGCCAATATCGCAATTCTGGCACGGTGGCTCCACCGTGCTCCGGCGACGGCGCCGCCGCAAGCGGCGGTGATTCGCCTCGGGTTGGCCGTTTTTGGAAATTTTTGGTCGAATTCGGCCACACTTGCATCGGTCCCTGCAATAGAACAACCCTAGGGCCCTCGGTGGGCCGAAAAATCACGAAAAACTAAAACTTACCGGCGGTGATGATTTCGGGTGCGGCGGCTCCTCCGGCGTGAGTTGCGTTTTGATATTTGGCTCCGATCAACCTGTAGAGAAAAGAATGGTGATCACAGTGGTATAAAATTTGCATCAAACAGAGGCCGAGAAGGGCCTCATCGGAAGCAAACACTGAAGAGGGGTGCGGCGGCGACGCTGGGTTTCGGCTGGGTTTTCCAGCCGTTTGGCCAGTGGTTTGGCTCCGGTTTGGCCATAGGCAGACTCAGCGTCGAAAAATGAGCAATGGGGAGAAAATTTACCTCGATTAGCAGTCGAAAACTTCTCCGGTGAGGCGGCGGTTGGCGGCGACCGGCTCCTCTGGCGTCTGGTTCTTTTTCTCCGGCGAGCACTGACGGCTAGGGTTTCTTTGGTCAGGTGTGGGTGGGGGTATTTATACCCTTTGCCTTTTAATCTCAACCGTCCATCAAGATTAAATTCTGACCGTTCGATCGCGATTTAATTGGGATTAAATCTGGGCCGTCCATCGTGATCCAATCTAGGCCGTCCGCACGCACGATTGATCTGGGACGTTCGTGCGCGCGGGAACGGATCTGGGCCATCCGATCGTGCGCACGCGGATCACCCACGTGGCCCGTCCCCTGGTCAGCGTTTCCTTGCCACGCGGCGCGTCCTGGTTGGCCGGGGCTACTGACCGGGCCGCTGACGTGGCTGCTGACGTGGTGCTGACGTGGCACAACTTTTCTAAATTGTGCTTTGGCCCCCGGTTTCTGATTTTCTTTTCAAAAACACCCCCAAAATTCAAATTTTCACCCCTTTTTTCCAAAATCAATTTCAATTAAATCCAAATAATATTTTTACCCAATTTTATCAATATTATTATTTTTATTTTCATTAAATTAAATCAAATTAAATTAAATTAAATAAAAATCAAATAAAATTCCAATAATTACAAAATAAAATAAATTGAACAAAAATAATAATAATAATAATAATACACTTGGGGTGTTACAGATATATTATTACAATATTAGTCCTCCAATCAAAAGAAAGATTTTTTTTACAAAGTGATAAGATGTTGTATAATAGAGATAGTTTTTAGTGATAGTTAAGACTTTATAGAACTTTGAGAAAATTTCTTCTGCTTATTTTACCATTTATACAGGATATAATAATTTTTTAGGCTAAGACGATCTTTGACTATGTACCATTCTTTGGTGGTTGCTTACTATCAGTCTATTTAATCATTTTATTTTATCTCTAAAAAAAATTTAATGATCTTATTTTTGTTGAACCCAAGAATTTTGAGCGTTAGGAAAAACATCCAATTCTTTAATAAAATATTATTTTTCAAGAAATAATATCTTCACATATTTAAAATAAAGCCAATAACATATCACTAGTTTCTACTAAATCAAATGCTTTATTTCATTTAAGGATTTTAGTAGTATTTTCTTAAATAATAAGATTATGATAAATCAAAAAAATAAATTTAAGGATACCTCACAGTTCTTTCAAATATACTTTATATGTATATATTTTACAAATATAAATATGCATACTTAAACAAGATATTTTACAAACCACTTTCCAAATTCAAGGCTTCACTTGTGTATTTCAATTCCTTAGTTCGGATGATGAATGCACGATGAGGAGTTGGGAAAGTGAGAGGATGAGGTGAAATATTGTAGTAGACTATGAATTATGCATCATATGATTTATTTACATATATTTACACGATGATTATTATGAAATAGGGAAGTTGTGAGTAAATACTGAATCAATGGGGGCTGTTGAAGGTAAGAGTAATTTTAGTTAAATCAAATTTGGTGACTAGCTGAATATATTTTTAAAATGACCATATATGGGGTTGAGTTGGGAGAATCGAATAAGATAGTCGGGTGAGGAGAGAGCATGAACATATATTGAGAAGTGGAGAAGGAAGAGAACAAGTAGGTTATGATATGGGAAAATCGAGGAAAAAGGAAATCGCAGGCCTGGATCCAATATAGAGACAAAAAAAAACACAAATCTGCTATCCTTATACAAAAACTAAGCAGGAGAAAAAGGTAAAACAGAATAGAAAACCATCATAAGAGGGATAGCAAATATGTAGAATGTATAAGAGTTTAGTGTGAGGAAATATGAGCGGGCATATAGGGGAACTGAGCCTAAGCTAGGGAAATAGAACCTGAAGTATTTGTTGGTTGTTTCTAGTGTGTAGGATAATTACGTGTGAGTGTGTGGCCAACTAATGGTTGGGATATGCTTTATAAATAAATGCATTGTATGTTGGCTGATATTTGCTGTGGTGACACCTGATATACATGTTGCATGTGTTAATAAAATTGATGTGAGTGACCCAGTAAGGGTCCTTTATTTTGCATTATGTTTTAATTCCATAATGACATCTGATTGAGTAGTAATGTAAGGTTTGAAGGGGATCACCAGAAGGTTAGTAGGTCTAATGCAATATGTTATGGATGATACTCAATACTATTACCTTGTCTGCCAATCTATCTGCAAGTTATGAGCCAATTGAGTATGGGTTTGCATATGAGAAAGGAAAATTGATGTTTGGGATGGGTTGTTATAGAAAAGTGGGGAAAATGGAAAAATTGAGAAGAGAAAATATAAAAACAAAAATGGGAAAATAGCAGGGAAAAAGGGAAATGACTAGTGGAGATGTTTTTTTCTTAAAAAAAAGGAAAGCAGGAATAAATGTGCTGTCAAATATATATATACACCCATTATATAATAGTAGCAGTGATACGGGCTATATATGTGGGAGTGTGTGTGTCCATAACTGAGGCCATGGAAGTGATCATAGCAGGAGTTCAAAATTATTTTGTAGATTTATGCTCTACATATGCGTCAATGGTAATCAACTACTTGTCTATGTGCAAAATGAAGGAATAATGACTGCATGTGATAATTATTGATTGTGCACTTATTGTGATGTCGTGGATGAATTTATGTTAGACATATATTGGAAATGAAATTTCAGTTACTTTATGTTGAGAAGTGATGTTATAAAATCGATTAGTATGACAGGTTGCATTGATACCTCATCCAAATTATTATGGGCATTACAGTATGGATGTGAATGAGGTCATGTTTTGATGTACACATTAGAACGAGATGCTTATTACCTTACGTTGAATGATTACATTTTTTAAATACAATATCAGAAGGTAGAGGCAGGTTATAGTAACGCCCTAACAATTTGGATTGTGGGCCGTTACAAGGAAGCTTTGGAGAAGATTTGTACCAGCAAAATCTTATGAGACCTAAGACAATGTTGCACTCATTTCCACTCGGTAAGGCTTTAGTTGTGCCATCCATACCAACATAATTTTCCATTATAGATGTGTTTTTCTTTGATGGTTTTCTTTATGATAAATTACTAACTATATGAATAAAATTAAAATTATTATTGCAGTCTAATGGCTTCAATTTCCTTCACACATCTTACTAGGAGCTTCACTAGAAGAACTAACTATATAGGTTTTTTCCTGATCCATACAAGATTAAGTTTAACAGGATATCATATTACAAGTTTGATGAGCATGAAATAGAGCTGGTGAAGTTTCTTTTTTGAGAAAAATAATCAACTTTGGAATTTGGTTCTCGTAACTCCTAAGAAAAATGCTCTTAAAATGTTTAGTGATAGTTAAGGCTTTATAGTCACTTCAATAAAACTTTGAGAAAATCTCTTTTGCTTGTTTTACCATTTATATGGGATATACAAAGTTTTTAGGCTGAGACGATATTTGACCATGCACTATTATTTGGTTATGTCTTACTACCAATCTATTTAATAATTTTATATTTTATCTCTAAAAAATAATTTAAGTATTTCATTTTTCTAGAACCCAAGAATTTTAAGTATTAAGAAAAACATCCGAATATTTAATAAACCATTATTTTTTCAGGAAATAATATTTGCATAAATTTAAAAGATAGCCAATATCATATCGCTAGTTTCTACTAAATCAGATTCTTCATTTCATTTAGAAATTTTAGTAAAATTCTCTTAAATAAAAGGATTATGATAAATAAAAAAATAAATTCAAGGATATCTCACACTTCTTTTAAATATACTTTATATGTACATATTTTACAAATATAAATATGCTTACTTAAATGTGGAGAGGGTAGACTAGGTTAACTGTTATCATTAAATTTGTCTTCAAAGCTATTCAAAGCTAGTAACAAAAATTACGAAATTAAAAAATAGTTAGCAGAAAATATTCAAAACTATTCCATCTATCTCATTTTCGTTACTTTACTTTTCCTTTTGAGTTTCATTGTTCCAATAGCACTCATGATCTTCATCCAGAATTTTTAATTATCATAAAACTCATCTTCTAAAAATTGAAAAAAATGTTGTAAAACTAAAAAATTTGTTAGAGGATTTTTTATATTAAGAAAACCTGAAGGTCGAGTTTTTATTACTTACAATTTAAAAAAAATATATTGCAGTGTGATAAACTTTTAACATATCTAAACAAAATTGTTTCTTACTTTTCAAATTAAATGGCTAATAAGTTCTTCTGCACAAAGATTAAATTCAAAAGTAAATTTTTCTTGGAGTGACTCATTTTGTATAAATTAAGTAAAATATCCAATAAGTATAATAAAATCACGTCCCAAATAGCTACGGATTCTTTATTTAAGAAATCAAATTTTAAATACCTACAATTCTCTATTTACTTCAAATAATTTATGATTCTTTATTTGAGTTGAAAATTTCGTAAGTTATAGTATAAAATAATACTTATGTTTTTCACAATCTGCATAAAATAATCAACCCTATACATTTATTCTCTTTTCACATTATAATTGTTCTTCAATAATAAGTTAGTCCTCTTGATTGATGCAAGGAAGAAGTATCGTGGAATGTTGGTTACCTTCTCTATGTATTTTATATTGTTATCATTATCGACTTATGTTTTTATATTACATTATACTTTGAGTAAGATGTTAAAGGGTATTTCAAAATTTTTTATTAACAATTAGATCTTGTTTCTAAGTGTTAATTACTAACAAAACTTTATATATTGGTATATAAATACATGATTTAAAGTAGAGATATATTATTAAAATAACTAATCACATTATTGTAAAGTACAACCGATATTTTTGTGTAACGTGACTTTTTAGCTTATGCATGGTGATAAACTTATATCATTATTCAGTAGAATTGCTTGTTTTAATTTTTTAAAAAATAAATAACGAATAAGTTCTTTAATGCATGGATTAAAATTAAAAAGTTAATTTTAATACACTTGCCGATAATATAGTTAATTAAATCAATGTTTTAAATTATTTGATATATATTAAGTAAGATATCACATAAATATAATAAAATTGCATTTCAAATAGCGATTGATTCTTTATTTAAGTTCAAGATTTCAAAAAATAAAATAACTTTTCAAATAGCCATAGATTCTTCATTTAAGTTCAAAGATTTTATAATAAAATCTAGATTTTCCACGGCCTATATAAAATACTCAATCATATGTCATTTATCTTCCCATCATCATTCAATTGTTCTTTAATTAAACTCAGTCTTCTTGACTGGTGCAACAAAGAAGTATAATGAAATGTTGGTTTTCCAAAGCCTACATAACCTCTCATGTTATTTATTATATATTAACCTCCATTCATTCGAAAAAAGAAATAAAAAACAAGTCTCTTTCTATTCTTTTTAATCTTCAGGCATAAATATAAAATGTAGATGTTCGATGTTAATATTTTCTACAGTCTAAATCTCAAGTCATAAGGTTTAAAGGAATAAGCTTAGGAGAAGATCTGTACCAATAAAAACTTAAGGGACCCAAGACCATGTTGCACTTGTTTCCACTCAATAAGGCTTCCCTTGTGCCATCTATACGAACATCCTTTTCTATTTTAGATGTGTTTTTTTTGGATGGTGAATTACTAACTTTACGGATAAAATTAAAATTATTACTACAACTGAATGGCTTCAATTTCCTTCACACATCTCACTAAGAGCTTCAGTAGAAGAACAAACTTGATATGTTTGTTCCTTATCCATACAAGATTTAATTTAAGAAGATATCAAGTTAAAAGTTTAATGAGCATGAAATAGAGCTGGTGAAGTTTCATATGAGAAAACAATCAACTTGAAATTTGGTTCTTAAACTCATTAAAAAATGCTCTTAAAATTAATTATAATATTGCATATTATTATTGCAAGCTTTTCTATTCCTCAAGGGCATCGAGACAAACTCGAATATCTGTTTATGAGCCTTCCAACAATGCTGATCACATGTTGATTAAAATTTGACATATAACTGCATATTTACTATTTTTCTAACGAACTATGATAAATGAATTCAATACGCTTAGTTTAAGCATATTAGATTGAATTATTAATAAGATATATTACTTCAATATCAGTCGTCTCGTTAAAAGAAAGATATTTTTAAAAGAGTAATTAGATATTATATAATAGAGATAGTTTTTAGTGATAGTTAAAATTTTTTAGTCATTTTAATAGAGCTTTGAGAAGATTTTTTTGTTTGTTTTACTATTTATATAAGATAAACTAATTTCTTAGGTTGAGACAATCTTTGACCATGTACCATACTTTGATGGTTGCTTAAGTATCAACCTATAACTTATAAAATTTTTGAACTCAAATAAAGAATCATAAACAATTTAAAGTAATAAAGAATTGTGGATATGTAAAGTGTTATTTCCTAAATAAAAAATCCATAGCTGTTTGGGACTTGATATTATTATACTTATTAGTTATTTTTCTAAATTTATATAAACTTTTTATGAATATTGACTTTATTAGTTATGTGGCTGCTATTATAGTGTAAATGGGTCACTTCAAATAAAATTTACTTTTGAATTTAATCTTTATACGGAAGAACTAATTAACCATTTAAATTGACAAGTCAAAAACAATTTTATTAAGAGAATGTTTAAAATTTATATAGTTTTACAATGTTTTTTTCAATTTTTAGAAGATGAGTTTTATGGAAATTCAAAATTTTGGATAAAGATGGTGAGTGTTATTGGAACAATGAAGCTCAAAAGGAAAAGTGAAGGAAGAAAAATGAGATAGATGGGATAGCTTTGAATATTTGATGTTATAGCTTTGAATATTTGATGTTAACCATTTTTTAATTTCATAATTTTTATCTTTAGAAGACCAATTTAATGATGAATATTAACCAAGTCTACCCTCTTCACATTTCTTTACCACACTAGACATACATATGTATGTATAGTTATTACCTTGATGATAGATTAAAATTAGATAATTAAGTGTTAAGTCTTTCATAATATAAATAAATTTAACCATCATATAAGTATAACACCATAAAATTTTGTTAAAAAATTATAGAAACAAAACTTAGAAGATCACAATCAATTAATAATTTTTTATTTCAAATTAATGATTTAAGAATAAAAAATAATTAAAAAAATTAGCTAATTTTTTAAATTTAATGGTACAAATGTTTCACATTTTTTATGTACACATGCTAAACTGTGTGGTAAAGTTGAATTTATTTTTTTAATTTTGATATAATACTATTATATAAGAGAACTTTATTAAAATCTTCATAAGATATAAAGATTCTGATTAGATAGAAATTTGTGATAAGCAATTTGTTATTTTCTGATAAACAATTGGATATTTTTTCAAATATTAAAAAGTCTTTGCTTCATGAAAAATGTAATCATTAATTCTTTTTTTTTTTTGTTAAGTACGAATGCTTGATGAACATAGTAAATTTTTTATTTTATCCCTAAATTCTCATTAATTCTTTTCATTGGTTGTATGGTTTTTATTAATTAATGTGATATATTTTTTGTTTCTTTCAAAAAATTATTATATTTTACAATAATGTGATTAGTTATTTTAATGCAATATTTTAGTTTAAATCATATATTTATATACTAATATATAAAAATTGGTTAAAATTTAATATCAAAAATATGATCTAACTATTAATCAAAATTCAAAATACCTTTTGACAATCTACATCACGTAATATAAAAAATATAAGTCGATAATGACAACATTTTAAGCTGTAAACTAAAGGTTTATATGGTCACAATATTTAGCACCTTGTGAGCCTTTTAAATGATTGTATACTCGTACAAATTTTACTTTGTAATATTAACTTAACATATTACTGATCTTATAAATTTAATTAATGTAATACATTTGTAAGTTTTTTGAGTTAACTTTAATTTATTACTAACCTCGTACAAAATTTTAGAAAATAATTATACATATAAAAATTCCACCACATAATTTATTAGAGCTTAAAAATGAAAAAGCATACTCCTTGGAAGCTTTTTTATCAAAGTAATCAATTTGTTTTCTCTTCCTCTTAGTTCACAGTCCATTTTTTTTCCTCACATTATGTTGTCTCTTCATTCATCTCAATTTTTACCCTCAATATTTTTCTTGCATTATATATAAATAGATGTATATAAATATATATATAAAAGATGAAATTATCAGTTAATATTAAGTAGGTGGGATTGGTGTCATAGAGATGCAATTAGCAATTCTATGTGTACTATTCCAAAACATTAAATCTTGTGATAACATAAATTGCTATTAAGATATTAATTACTTGTATAACTTTGTGACTTAGTTTACTTGTTTGAGTAAATATCATTTGTCACATGACTTTTATGGGTAAAAAGAATACCTACAAGATCTCTTATTTGTATAAAAGTAAAAAATAATTCAAATTTTCATTTCTCCTATGACTTTTATGGACAGAATAAATACCTACAAGAACTCCTATTTGCATAGAAGTAAAAAATCATATACTACAAGCTTCCTATAAAACTAAACAATAGATCAAGGCTAATTGGTGAAAAGCAGTAGTTCCATCGTGGCGAGTTCATTACCTACACAAGGTGTGAAAAAGATCGAAACATCCACCTCCGCACTACTAGGGATTAGAGGGTCTACCATGATGCTTTGGCTAATAAAAGGTGGAGGTGCCCCGACTGGCCTTATGATAGATAAATTTTTATCATTATTTTAGTTGTATATGTATATATTCATGTGCAAATCCATTACATGTTATGCTGATAATGTGTATATATTTGTTTCTACAAGATAAATTGTGATGCTGATGAAGAAACGGCAATTTGCAAAATTTGCAGCGGGTATACAAAAGATCAAAAATGTAGAATGCACCTCTTTTGCTGCTTTTGTTGATACAAGAGTTTCTTCCGAGACTATCAATGCTGCACCTATATTAGTTATATGCAGAATGAACAACTCTAATCTCCCCTAATCATTAGTTTGGCTTAATGATTACGCATATTACAAGTTTCATCTTTCAAACTTTATGTCGACTATACGTAAAATCCAGACTACATGATCATGTTTTTCTATTAACGGCCCAAGTTTGATCACCACTTTCTATTGGAATCTGGATGCACGCGCCATCTTCAATCGCATAATATACAAATCCCTATAGTGCTGGCAGTAGCATTTGCAGATGCTCTGAGTGTGGAGGTGGGGGATGACAACGCTATCTAACTAGTCATCATTTGTTTAGGTTCTGTGGTGGCCATGCATTAGAAGCTCTCACCAAAAGTGCTTGCTATATGATGGGTGATGATTTGACTTGAAATTTGTTTTTGGAATTTGAATTTTGGAGAAGAGAAAAAAAAAAACTCTTTGGAATTAATGAGAGAAGAACTAAAAGACAATAGAAGATATATATATATGTAGATATGTATATTCTTTTTCTACCTAAAAATTCTCTAACAATAATGCTATATCTTGTTTAAGTAAGCATATTTATATTCGTAAAAAATGCACATATAAAGTATATTTAAAAGAAATATGAGGTATCCTTCAGTTTATTTTTTGATTTGCCATAGTCCTATTATTCAAGAGAATTTTACTAAAATTTCTAAATCAAATAAAAAATCTAATTTAGTAGAAACAAGTGATATGTTATTGGCTTTCTTTTAAATATATGCAGGTATTATTTCCTAATAGTCAAATTTTTTGGGTTCTAGAAAAACAAGATACTTAAATTTTTTTTGAGAGATAAAATATAAAATTATTAAATAGATTCGTAGTAAGCCAACACCAAAGAATGGTGCATGGTCAAAGATTGTCTCAGTTTTAAAAAATTAGTATATCATGTGACATCCCAAGTGCTAATTAAGGAAAATGGGTGTTAGATACAAATTTAAAATAACGAGTGCATGATAAAATTTATGCAGCGGAACAAAATCATTACAAATTCTTTATAAATACATATGAGTTCCAATACATACATATATTGAGGCCAGAAGTGGCTGCAAAATACAACGCAAATATAAGGGCCACTTCTTTCACTATGCTATTGGACTCGTTAAAGTGCGGGAACAGTCATGCGCTCAAACTTGTGGATCCACAGGATCCTCATAGACTTTCAAGAGTTGATCTGCTTGCGGTTCCTCACTTTCTTTCTCATCCTGGGGGGCATGGAAAGAGTGAGTTCCAAATGCTCAGTAAGGAAAATAATATTAAATTAATATCAAAAGATTTGAAAAGTTAATTTTTTTATTTTACAGTTTAACTTTCTCGTTTACTTATCTCACATTATGATAAAATAATTTATTTGTTAAGAAAATGATACGTTAGTATAGAAAATTAAACAGACATCATGTCAGATAATAGAAAAAAATTAAATAAATCATGAAATGCACAGATTTTCATGTCATGCTTCGTGAAATCGTACAACTTCCATCTCTAAGGGCAAATACAGATTTTCAACTAATCAAATTAAATGATGATATCGTATATAGATACGAAAATTTGCTCAGGCCCATTTTTGGCTGGCCAAACCATGGTACGATCTATGACCACAGCCATACCAGCCACAGTGGCCCTAACAAATATCTATAGTCATGACATTACATAGCCACGAGTGATCCCTATAGATAGTGCAACACCACTCTTGTCAGAGGGCACGCCGTCATCCATTGGGAGTGGTCCTTTTACGTCTTTTCAAACCAGATAGTAGAGGAAAAAATAAACACAACAAAGGGCAAGGGGAATAGATACCTCTCTGAGATAAAAAACCTAACGAGACACTTGATGCAATATGCATGTCAATACACATACACTTCGGACCATACAGGCTTCATTGAAGTTTTCTCTTTTTTTATTACATGCAAATTCATCAAGTGTCAGCAATTCACATAACATGCTTGAAAATAAGAATAATTTAACTCATCTGAACACAGAGGCATACAAAATAAACAAAATCACAATCATATTAAATTAGCTTATCTAAAATACTCTTTATGATGTTGAAAGAAATACTAGATTCTTTATTGAAATCTTGATGTTTTCCCCCTCATCGTTCTCCTTTTTTTCTCTTCTTCTCTCACTAGACTATTATCTTTCTCTCTCTCTCTCTCTCTCTTAATCTTTGTACAATGGAAGAATATAAGTGTGAAGAGGAAGGGAAGAGATAGATAATTTATAAAATTTTAGAATCGTTGGATCTTCGCCAAGTGGAAAAATCTGGTAAAGAGAGAGGAGAAAAAGATGTTTGGCACAAAAAGCAAGGGAGGAGGGCCTCCTCTGCCATCGGCGGTGGTGCGCTGCCCAAGGCAATGGTGGTGCACTGCCCGAGGTAACAGTGCTCTGACTGACGCACTATAATCTAGCTTGCGGGGGCATAGGTTTCCTGTCGTGAGTGCAGGGCCTTGGTGCTTTTGGCACCGCGAGCACAGGCCTTTTGCACGCAGGCCCCAGGAGCACAGGGCCTATCTGCGTAGGCCTACTTTGCGGATGGCACACACACAATGTGTGGTGCCTGTTTGTGCGCGAGGTGACGCGTGGACAATTTTCCAACGTATGTTAGGATGTGCACGAAGGTTCTGACCTCGCGCCGTGCGCATGGAGGGGACATACGCGATGTGCGGACATCTTATGCGTGTGTGCGTGCGGATGGGATGTGCGCGCTGTGTGCACAGTGCCTGGCACCTGCGTTGGCAACTAGCCTTCTCAGGGGATTTTTTCTGCAAGAATATTTTTTCTCATTTTGCTGTTTTCTAATTTTTTACTAAATTTTTATTTTCATTTTAATTTAGTTAAATTAAAATCATTTAAAATAAAATAAAATAAATTAAATTAAAACAAAATTTAACTAAAATTAAATAAATAAAAATAAACCAAAGTTATGAATCACTTTAAATATTAAAGAACATAAATTAAATAAGTTTAAAGCGGCCAAAGGCCCGAATAAGTAGAGTTAATTTACACTATGATAAAATGATTAGGAAACTCTATTTATTTGTGCCTTTGCCCGCTTTAAACGTAAGTTAATTTACACTAGTTAACATTTTTTGGGATTCATAATTTTGATCTATTTTTATTTTTATTTATTTTATTTTCATTTTATTATATTTTAAAATATTTTATTTATTTCAAAGGAAAAATTTTGAAAAAAATTAAAAAAAAAAGCGAAATGGGAGAAAACCTGCTCATGGGAAAAATCTCGCGAGAAAATAGTTTGCCCACGCAGGTGCTAGAAACTGTGCGCATGTGCACGGGTGCACAGTGACCGTGAGGTGTGCGCACAACGCGCATGACCCATCCGCTTGCTAGCAGACACAGGACGTGCACACAGCACACATGTCCCCTCCGCATGCACGGCTTAGGGTCAGGGCCTGCGCGCACGTCCTGTCGCGTACAGGCTGGCAATCAGCATGTCACTCCGTGAACAGACTGGTGCTGCACACTGTGCGAGCGATGTCCGCACAACAGGCCTTTGCGAATAGGTCCTGTGCGCTAGGGGCGTACGTGCAGTAGGCTGCGCACCTGACACCCAGTATGCCTAGGCCCTACGCACACAGCAGTAGGCCTGTGCACCGCTGCTGCCTTAGGCGGTACACCGCCACAACTGGTGGAGGAAATTCTCCTTCCTTATTTTTCGTGCCAATAATCTTTTTCTCCTCTTCACTGAATTTTGCCACTTGGCACGAATCAAATAGTTCAAAAATTCTATAAATTTTCCTTCCCCTTCTCTCCCTCTCCACACCTCCATTTCTTCCATTTTTTAAGATTTAGAGAAAGAAAGAGGAGAGAGACAGTAAAATAGTGAGAGAAGAAGAAAAAGAAAGGAAAACAGTGAAGAAAAAAATATCAAGGTTTCGGTAAGAAATCTAGTATTACTTTCGATGGCTTAAGGAGTATTTTTAGACAAGAAAATCTAATATGATTATTATTTTGTCTGTTTTGCATGCCTCTGTATTCAAATGAGTCAAATTGTTCTTATTTTCAAGCATGCTATGTGAATTACTGACACTTGATGTATTTGCATGTAATAAATATAAGCAGTCTATAATAATAAAAGAAAGAAAACGAAAAAAGTTGAATGAAGCCTATGTGGTCTGAACTATGTCCGTATTGACAGGCATATTGCATCAAGTGTCTCATTAGGCTTTTTATCTCTAAGGGATATCTGTTCTCCTTGCCCTTTGGGGTATCTATTTCTCCCTCCCCTGTTTGGTTTGGAAAGACATAAGAGAACCACTCCTAGTAGATGATGGCATGCCATCTGACGAGAGTGGTATCGCACTATCTGTAGGGGTCACTCGTGGTTAAGTAATGTCGTGACTATAGATATTTGTTAGGATCACTATGGTTAGTACGACTGTAATCATAGATTGTATCATAGTTTGGCTAGTCGGTAGTGGGCCTGAGCAAATTGTCGTATGTCTATATGATCTGGTCATTCCATTTGGGTAGTTGGAAATCTGTATTTGCCCTCAGAGATGGAAGTTTGTAATGACTTCACGAAGTATGACATAAAATATCTGTATATATCATGATTTATTTGATTTTCGCTATTATTTGGCATGATATGTGTATATTTGATTTTCTATGCTAACGTACTATTTTGATATTCAAATAAATGGTTTCTTTTTCTAATGATGAGTTAGGTAAACAAGGAAGCTAGATGGTGAGATAAAATAATAAACTTTTGAAATCTTACGATATTAATTTAATACTATTTTTCTTACTAAGTATATGGAACTCATTCTTTCCATCCTCCCTCCCCAGATGAGGAAGAAAATGAAGAACCATAGGCAGACCTACCCTTGGAAGTCGATAAGAATCCCATGGATCCATAAGTGTAAGTGTATGACTGTTCCTGCACTCTGATGAATTTCAGTAGCATAATGAAAGTAGTGGCCCTCATGTTTTGTATTTTGTTGTCACTTCTGGCTTCAGTGATGTATGTATTTGGAACATTATAAATATTTGTAAGGGATTTATTAAGGTTTGATTTCACTGCATAAATATTATCATGCGCTCATTATTCTGAATCTGTATCTAACACCCATTTGCCTTAATTGGCACCTGGGATATCACAGGTGGTATTATAGCAGAATTTCGCAGAAAAAAATCCTTTGCACTGAGGCCTAGGATAGATAAATCTTTTTAGAATATCTAGGGAAGAAAAATGTCCTCTTTTCAAAAACTAAACCTCTAACTCGTGTCTTCCTTTCTCTTGTAGAAATGACACAGGGAAGACCATCTGTAGAGCGTATTGAATGACCTAAAGCCCCAGATCATCCAATCAGGGCTGAATTTATAAACTTTACTAAGTCATTCAAGGATTAACTACAGCCATAGGACAAAACCAGGCCAACCCTTTTCCACCCCCACCCCTTAATTCCAAAACACAGATCGGTCTATCTCACACAATATAGCGAAGTTTAGGAAACTTAAACCCCCACACTTTGAAGATAGCCTTGATCCTTTAGTAGCCGATGCTTGGATCCTACAAATAGAAAAGCTCTTCTATGTACTAGACCTAATCGAAGAACAAAATGTCCCTCTTGCAGCCTTCATGTTAAATGGGGAAACCAAACACTGGTGACGACTTAAGAAAAGGGTCCTACCTACCCTTACTACCCGAGAAGTTTTCATGGATGCTTTCTTTGATAACCTTTTCCCTGCTTATGTTTGGAAAAAGAAAGAAGACAAATTTCAGGACCTCCATTAAGAAAGCTTGTTTGTAGCCCAATATATAGCCCGATTTGTTCAGTTGTTTGGGTTTGCCCTTTTGATGGTCACCCACGAAATTTGAAAAGTTAGGAAGTTTCTCAAAGGCCTTCGTGCCGACATTTATAACTGGCTTGCGATGTCAAGCCCCAACTTGTATGCAGAGGTGCTTGAACATGCCCAATTGGTCGAATATCTTATCTCGGTTAAGCACCAATGCTTTGCCCGAGTTTGTGCCCAATAATAATCCTAACAGCTTAGAAAAAGATTATCTGACCCAGTAAGTAACCCTCCCAACAAACGAACAAAAATTGTTTTCCTCTTGCCCTGCCTCCACCTATAGTTACACTTGTCCGAGCTAACCAACCTTTTCAATAGTATGGTCACTCGCATGGTGACCTATCTTGTCGGAGTATCAATAACGCCTATTATTAGTATAGAAGCACCCAACACCTTATAAAAGACTACCCTCAGTGACCGAAGGATGTAGCCTAATCCATAGCACAAGGTTGAGTGTACAACTCAGATGAATCTGAAGTCCTTCCTACTCCTGTTCTCATCTAGGGTATGCTTTCTATTCATAATACTCCTGTCAAGGCTTTAATTGAAACTAGTGCAACTCACTCTTTTATTTCATGTGCATTTGCTTGTAATTTAGAATTTAGACTAGAAGCTTTAAGAAAAATGTTAGTAGTGGAAACTCCCTTTAAAGGACTACTAGAGGCTCATTACGTATATAAGGACTGTAGGATTAAAACTTCAAGGATAAAAGTATGTGTAAACCTGATACTATTAAATTTTGTAGGAGTTGAGGTAATATTAGGAATGGATTGGTTGGAAAAGTATAGAGCTATAATAGACTGTGAAAGTAAAATTATAACCTTACAAACTCTGAAAAAGAAATAAAAGTTGTTGTTATCATTTTTTTTCTAACAGATGAATGAACAGGAATAAGGACGTTGATCTTGCTGTGTGTTCCATACCCATTGTTTACAATTTTCCTAATGTCTTTCCCATTGAACTCCCTGGTTTACCTCCCCAACATGAGGTAGAGTTCCTGATTGAATTACTGGCTGGAAACCAACCAATCTCGAAGCCCGCATATAGCATGAGTCGCATTGAGCTAACAGAGCTAGAACATCAACTTTCTGATCTTATCACCCAAAAATTCATTTGCCCTATTAATTCTCCTTGGGGCGCTTCGGTGTTGTTCGTAAAGAAAAGGGATGGTTCCCTTTGACTCTGCATGGACTATAGAGAACTCAGTTGAGTGACTGTTAAAAGTAAGTACCCCTTACCCCGGATCGACGGTCTCTTCGATCAATTGCAAGGAGCCATGGTCTTCTCTAAGATCGATCTCAAAACCAGGAGCCACCAGTTAGGTGTTAAAGAGGAAGATATTCTAAAAAACTACCTTTTAGTATAGATATAGATTGTACGAGTTTAGGGTAATGCCATTTGAATTGACCAATACCCCAGCAGCTTTCATGGACTTAATGAATCAAGTTTTCTAAAACGCACTAGATCGATACGTCATCGTCATTATTGATGACATTCTGGTGTATTCCACATGCCACGGGGAACACATGGTGCAATTGGCTGAAATATTGGAGACTCTCTGTCAAAACCAATTGTATGCAAAACTAAGCAAGTGCTCCTTTTAGCTGGATTGAGTTTCTTTTCTTGGTCATGTAATCTCAAGTGAAGGAGTTTTTGTAGACTCGTCTAAGGTGGAATCAGTAACCAGATGGAGTCCGCCCACTAATGTGGCTAAGGTGCATAGTTGTGCAGGCGGGCAATTTGGGAGTCACTTTGCATGCACGTGCAGTAGTAGGGCAGTGCACCACAACTGTCTTAGGTGGTTTGCCGCTGCCACTGGTGGAGGCATAAAAGTAATAAAATCAAGTTTATAAGTATTTTATATAAATTAAATAAAATATCCAACAAGTATAAATAAAATAACGTCCTAAATAACCATGGATTCTTTATTTAAGAAATCAAATTTTAAATACCCACAATTCACTATTTACTTTAAATAATTTATGATTCTTTATTTAAGTTCATAGATTTCATAAGTTATAGTATAAAATAAGACTTACGTTTTTCACAACCTGCATAAAATAATCAACCCTATAAATTTATTCTCTTCTCACATTATAATTGTTCTTCACTAATAAGTTAGTCCTCTTGATTGATGCAAGTTGGTTACCTTCTCTAAGTATTTTATATTGTTATCGTTATCTGAGTAGGATGTTAAAGGGTAATTAAAAATATTTATTAACAATTAGATTGTTTTTAAGGTTAATTACTAACAAAACTTTATATATTGATATATAAATAAAGTAGAGATATATTATTAAATAACTAATTACATTATTTTAAAGTACAGTCAACGTTTTTGTGTAATGTGGCTTTTACCTTATCCGTGGTGATAAACTTCTATCATTATCTCAAAAAATTTTTTTTTTAACTTTTAAACAAATTAATGACGAATAAGGTTTTTAGCGCATCGATTAAAATTTAAATTTAAATTTTAATATTGTTAGCAACCATAAAATTGATTAAATTAATATTTTTAATTATTTTATATATATTAAGTAGATATCAAATAAATATAATAAAATCATATCTCAAATAGCGATTGATTATTCATTTAAGTTAAAATTTTCAAAAAATGAAACAACATTCCAAATAGCCACATATCTTTATTTAATTTAAAAGATTTTATAAGTTATAATATAATAAAATCTACAATTTTCACAGCCTATATAAAATAATCAATCGTATGTTATTTATACTCCCATCACAATTTAATTATTCTTCAATTAATCTTAGTCTTCTCGACTAGTGCAATAAAGAGATATAGCGAAAAGTTTGTTTTCCGAAGTCTATATAACCTCTCAAGTTATTTATTATAGATTAAACTCAAGGGTACGCACTTAACCTCCATTCATTTGAAGAAAGAAAAAAAAAGTTTCTTTCTATTCTTAATCTTCAGGCACAAATATAAAATCTAGATGTTCGATATTAGTATTTTCTACAATCTAAGTCTCAGGTCATAAGGTTTAAAGGAAGATTCTTTGGAGAAGATCTGTACCAGAAAAATCTTACGAGACCCAAGACCATGTTGCACTCGTTCCCACTCGGTAAGGCTTCACTTATGCCATCAATACCAAAACCTTTTCCATTAATTTTATTGTAGATGTGTTTTTCTTTGATGGTTTTCTTTATGATGAATAACTAACTATATGGATAAAATTAAAATTATTACTGCAGCTAAATGGCTTCAATTTCCTTCACACATCACACTAGGAGCTTCACTAAAAGAACAAATTTGCTATGTTGGTTCTTGATCTTGCAAGATATCAAGTTACAAGTTTGAGGAGCATGAAATTATGTATACTATTTTTTTAACAAACTATGATAAATGAATTCAATATGCTTATTTTAAGCATATTAGATTGAATTACTAATAAGATATATTACTACAATATTAGTCATCATATCAAAAGAAAGCTTTTTTAAAAAAAGAGTGGTAAGATGTTGTATAACAGAGATACTTTTTAGTGATAGGCAAGACTTTATAGTCACTTCAATATAACTTTGATAAAATTTCTTGTGCTTGTTTTATAAGTTAGATAGGATATACTAATTTTTTAGGTTGAGACGATCTTTGACTATCTACCATTCTTTGGTGGTGGCTTACTACCAATCTATTTAATCATTTTATCTTTTATCTCTAAAAAAATTTAATGATCTCGTTTTTGTTGAACCCAAGAATTTTGAGTTTTAGAAAAAATATCCAATTCTTTAATAAACTATTATTTTTAAAAAAATAATATCTGCATATATTTAAAAGAAAGTCAATAGCATATCACTAGTTTCTAATAAATCATACACTTTATTTCGTTTAGAGATTTTAATAAAATTCTCTTAAATAATAGGATTATGATAAATCAAAAAATAAATTCAAGGATACCTGCAGTTCTTTTAAATATACTTTATATGTACATATTTTACAAATATAAATACACATACTTACATAAGATGTAGCATTATTGTTAGAGAATTTTTTAGATAGAAAAAGAATATACATATATATATTTATATATATCCCTATTGTCCTTTAGTTATTCTCTCATTAATTCAAAAGAGTTTTCTTTCTCTTCTCCAAAACCCAAATTTTAAAGACAAATTTTCAAGTTTAATCATCACTCATCATATAGTAAGAAGCAATTATTATAAGAGCATCCAATGCATGGCCACCACAAAACCTGAACAAACGACGACTAGTTAAGGAGCCTTATCATTCACAACCTCCATGCCAAGAGCCTCTACAGATGTTGCTGCTAGTGCTGTAGGGATTTATGTACTGTGCGGTCGAAGAGGGCACATGCATCCAGATTCTAATTAAAAGTGGTGATGAGCTCGGGCTATTAATAAAAAAACATGATCATCCAATCTTGATTTTATGTATAGTAGACATAAAATCTGAAAGATAAAAATTACAATCTGCGTAATGATTAAGCCAGAGTGATGATAAGGGGAGATTAGGGATGTGCATTTTGTATATAATAAATGCAAGTATGGCACTAAGAGTCCATAAAACGACACTTGTAGCAACCAAAAGCAGACACAAGAGGTGCATTCTACATTTTGGATCTCTTGTTCACCTTCTGCAAATTTCGCGACTTGCTCTTTCTTCATCATTATCATAGTTTATCTAGTAGAAACACATACACACACATTACTAAGCATAATGTGTAGTGGATTTGCACATGAAAATATACATATAAAATCAAAATAAAGATAAAGATTTACCTCTCATAAGGCTAGTCGGGGCACCTCCAACTTTTATTAGCTAAGGTGTCATGGTAGAATCAGTAATCCCTATGAGTGCAAAAGTGGAACATCGATCCTTTTTACACCTTGTCCAGCTACTGATGGAATTGCTGCTTTCCACTAATGAGCCTTGATATGTTGTTTAGGTTTTTAGCAAGCTTGTAGTGTTTGATTTTGTACTTCTATACAAAAAGAAGATCTTGTAGGTATTCCTTCTGCCATATAAGTTATGGAACAAATGTAAACTTGAATGATTTTTTAATTTTATGCAAATAGAAGATCTTGTACATACTCTTTCTACCTATAAAAGTCGTTTGACAAATTATAGGCTCAAAAAAGTTTCTTTCCAATCTTCTTAATCTTAAGGCACAAATATAAAATCTAGATATTCGATATTAGTATTTTCTACAATCTAAATCTCAGTTCATAAGGTTTAAAGGAGGATGCTTTGGAGAAGATTTATGCCAGCAAAATCTTACGGGACCCAAGGTGGTGTCATACTCATTCCCACTCGGTAAGGCTTCACTTGTGGCATTAATACCAAAATTATTTTCGATTAATTTTATTGTAGATGTGTTTTCTTTATGATAAATAACTAACTATATAGATAAGATTAAAATTATTATTACAACTGAATGACTTCAATTTTCTTCACACATCTCACTAGGAGCTTCATTAGAAGAACAAATTTGATATGTTGGTTCCTGATCTTACAAGATATCAGGTTACAAGTTTGAAGAGCATGAAATTGTGCATTTACTATTTTTTTAACAAACTATGATAAATGAATTTAATATTCTTAGTTTAAGCATATTAAATTGAATTATTAATTAGATATATTACTACAATATTAGTCACCATACCAAAAGAAATAATTTTTTTAAAAAAGAGTGATAAGATGTTGTATAAGTTATAGTCACTTCAATAAAACTTTGATAAAAAAATTTCTACTTGTTTTACTAGTTATATAGGATATACCAATTTTTTAGGCTGAGACGATCTTTGGCTATCTGCCATTCTTTCGTGGTGGCTTACTACTGATCTATTTAATCATTTTATCTTTTATCTCTGAAAAAAATTTAATGAGCTCATTTTTATTGAACTCAAGAATTTTGAGTTTTAGGAAACAATTCTTTAATAAACTATTATTTTTAAGAAAATAATATATTCATATAGTGAAAAGAAAGCGAATAGCATATCACTAGTTTCTACTAAATCATATACTTCATTTCATTTAGGGATTTTAGGAAAATTCTCTTAAATAATAGGATTATGATAAATCAAAAAATAAATTCAAGGATACCTCATAGTTCTTTTAAATATACTTTACATGTACATATTTTACAAAAACAAATATGCATACTTAAATAAGATGTAGCATTATTGTTAGAGAATTTTTGAGATAGAAAAAGAATATACATATATACATATTTATATATATCCTCTATATATCTTTAATAAACCATTCTCTCATTAATTCAAAAGAGTTTTCTTTCTCTTCTCCAAAACCCAGATTCCAAACACAAAATTTCAAGTCTAATTATGATCCATCATACAACAACAAGCAGTTTTGATAAGAGCATCTAATGCATGGTCACCACAAAATCTGAACAAACGACGACTAGTTATGGAGACTTATCGTTCACCACCTCTATGCCCAGAGCCTCTGCAGATGCTGCCATTAGCACTGTAGGGATTTATGCACTATGCGGTCGAAGAGGGCATGTGCATCCAGATTCCAATTAAAAGTGGTGATCGAGCTCGGGCCGTTAATCAAAAAATATGATCATGTAGTCTAGAGCTTACATATAGTTGACATAAAGTCTGAAAGATGACATTTTTAATTTGTGTAATCATTAAGCTATAATAATGGTTAATGGAGATTAGGGCTGTACATTCTGCATATAATAAATACAAGTGCGACATTGAGTTCCCCTAAGGCAACACTTGTAGCAACCAAAGGAGACACAAAAAGTGCATTCTTCATTTTGGATCTCTTGTACACCCTCTGCAAAGTTTGCTACTTGCCTTTTGTTAATCAGCATCACAGTCTATCTTTTAGAAACATATATATACATATTACTCTGCATAACATGTAGTGGATTTGCGCATAAATCTATACATATACAACCAAAATAATGATAAAGATTTCCTCACATAGCGTGAGGGCACCTCCACCTTTTATTAGGCAAAGCATCATGGTAGTGCCTATAATCCCAAGTAGTGCAGAGGCATAATCATTGGTCCTTTTTACACCTTGTGCAGGTCATGAACTCGCCCCGATGGAATTGTTGGTTTCCACCAATGAGCCTTGATATTTTTTTAGGTTTACAGCAAGCTTGTAGTATTTAATTTTGTACTTATATACAAATAGGATATCTTGAAGGTTTTTCTTCTTCCCATAAAAGTCGTGGGAACAAATGAATAATTAAATGATCTTTTACTTCTATATAAATAGGAGATCTTACGCGTATTCTTTGTACCTATAAAAGTCATGTGACAAATGACAGATACTTAAACAAGTAAACTAAGCCACAATGTTATAAAAGTAATCAATATCATAATAGTAGTTTTTTTTATCATAAGACTTATTGTTTTGGAATAGTACACATTTTATTGATAATTGCAGCTTTATGCCATCAATCAAACTTACTTAATACTAATTCATAATTTTATCTTTGATTACATATTGAACATGACTTGTTTGATAGTTGCCTATTAAAAATAAATAATTAATTATCTTT
The DNA here is from genome assembly GCF_054855325.1 of Carica papaya. NCBI lineage: Eukaryota > Viridiplantae > Streptophyta > Magnoliopsida > Brassicales > Caricaceae > Carica > Carica papaya. The sequence goes on from NC_142313.1 coordinate 23,808,211, forward strand.
TATTTTTGGGCGAATATTAATACTAAAAAAAAACTCTTTTACAATTTATTTGAAATTTTATGCTTTAAATGAATAAATCAAATTATCTATCACGTGATGAGTGAGATAGAGTGTAAAATGAACTCACAATGAAAGAAAGAAAAAGAGAATAGAAATAATAATCTACTCCTCTAGTTATATAACTACGAGTAGCATTAATAGTCATTTGAAACTGGCGACCAACTAAGTAACCAAGTGCTTGCATCACAAATGTTTGCCCTCGCGTCAAAAGGTTGGTGACATTTCAAGCATGCAAAGGTGCTCAATTTTTTCTGTTTTTGGCATGAATCCTTATATTTGGACATGTTTGGTGGCTATTCTACTAGGTATTGGCTATTCCACTCAATGAAATTTTTATGTGCTAAATTTACAAAACTCTTTCATGTCATGTTTGGATGTTGTCAAAAGTGGTTATTCATTGGTATGGTTCCATGAAATTCAAGTCTATAAATTACTAGTTGATGGTTATTCTTGCAACTTGAGAGTTGAGGTGTAACATGCGGGTTGTGATGAAATGATTGGGAGTAAGTGAGGTGAAGGTGAAGAGAAGGGGAATGATGAAGTGTATTGTGTAGTGCTTAAGGGCAAGCACAAGATAAGTGTCAGGGAGTTTGATAGTGCCTAAAAACAACATCATTATCACCCACTTTTGGGTTGTTAAACTTGATGGTATATTATCTAATCCTAGGTATTTTTTATGATTTGCTACAGTACAAGATATAAGGACGAAATGAGAAAAAATAGCATGAAAAGAGAAAGAGTTCGTGAAAAGATTCATAAGCCTATAAACAAGCCTTGGGCAAAGCTTGGGTCCTACTTCAGACAACTTAGCTTTTGGTAAGGCTAAGAGGCACGCACAGTAGCAGATTTAAATTAAAACATGTGTTGTTCAAATTTGTAAAAAAGATATTATTCAAGCCAAGATCTAGGGCTGAAAATCAAGGAGAACATATTCTAGAAGGCTTGGGATAAGCCAAAAATCAAGGAAAGGATCTTAATCAACAAAAAAAGAAAACCTCAGCTCCTTTTCTATAAAGAGGGTGGTTGTCAAAGTAGAATCCTCATATCTCTTCTTCTCGGTGCCACACACAGCAACTTCTACAATTTTTTCTTCATCTTTATTCTTTTTTCTGCTATCTAAGAATTCATTTGTGTTTAAAAGCCCATAATGAGTGGCTAATTTACTTTTTTTTCTAGTTGATAGATCTAGCAAACTCCAACAATGTATTTGTGAGATCTAATAAAATTAATTTGAGTTTTACTTTAGAGCTGCTATTTATTTACTTCCTGCACCTATATATATTTGTTTTTTTGATTCCATTTGAACAGGACCTGTCATATGAGAGAGAAATAGCAAGTGGCTAGCCAAACCCCTTAAATCCATAATTGTTTGAGTGATTCCTACAACAAGTAGAAATCAGTGCCGCACTGAGGTGGTAAGTAGTCTAGTTGACCAGTTCATGCAGATGAATCTAGCAACTTGTATTAGGTCCTTCTAGCTCTCAAGGCTGTTGACAAGTTAAATTCTATGTACGTTCCCAGGACTGTTTGGTAATGAATAACCAACTAACGAACTTTTCTTAGTTGGTTTAGGAATAAGGAAGAATTAGTTGTCAGAACATTTTCAACAATTATAACTGATTTGCCATATTTTGGTTCAAATGAACCCTTGCATTTATGATCAATTACATTACTAGAGCTAGCTATTTCATTGAGTAGGAATTCTTCTTATAATTGTTTTAGCTTTTAATCTGCAACCAAGAGTTTGCTTAATATTATTTTGCTCATTATTTATTTCATGTTTCACGTATTGAATTCTACAAAACCCCCCCTTATTTGCTTTTTACTCACTTGTCAAGATAGATAATTGGTTTTGAATTCCATATGGATTCGATCCTTTTTACCACTACTAAAATATTGTTTTATTGGTTAATTTGTAATTTATTTTTGGTAGATTCGTCACTTGTAAAAACTTTTAACATTATCTTCACAAAATTATTTCTTACTTTTCAAAGTAATTGACTAATAAGTTCTTCTGCACAAAGATTAAATTCAAAAAGTAAATTTTATTTGAAACGACTCATTTTGTACTATAAAGGCAGCCATAGAACTAATAAAATCAATGTTCGTAAGAATTTTATATAAATTAAGTAAAATATCTAATAAGTATAATAAAATCAAGTCCCAAATAGCCATGGATTCTTTATTTAAGAAATAACGTTTTAAATAGTCACAATTTTTTATTTGCTTTAAATAATTTATGATTCTTTAAGTTATAGTATGAAATAAAACTTATGTTTTTCATTGCTTGAACAAAATAATCAACCCTACACATTTATTCTCCTCTCACATTGTAATTGTTCTTTAATAATTAGTTAGTCCTCTTGATTGATGCAAAGTGAAAGTATCATAGAAAGTTGGTTACCTTATTTGTTTATTTTACATTATTATCGTGATGGACATATATTTTTATATTACACTATACTTTGAGTAAGATGTGAAAGATCATGTTACTAAGGTTAATTACTAGCATATGATTTAAAATAGAGATGTTGCATTAAAATAAGTAATCACATTATTTTAAAGTACTGTCGATGTTTTTGTGTAACATGGCTTTTTACCTTATTGGTGGTTATAAAGTTCTATCATTATCTCAATAAAATTGCCTTTTTTAACTTTAAAAAAAATAATGAATAAGTTCTTTAGCGCATGGATTAAAATTCAAAAGTTAATTTTTATAAAGTTGGCAATCATAGAGTTAATCAAATCAATATTTTTAATTATTATATATATATTAAGATATCACATAAATATAATAAAATTGCATCTCAAATAGCGATGAATTCTTTATTTAAGTTCAAAGATTTTATAGATTGTAGCATAATAAAATCTACATTCTCCACGGCTTATATTAAATACTCAATTGTATGTCATTTGTCCTCCCATCGCAATTCAATTATTCTTCAATTAAGCTTAATCTTCTTGACTGGTGCAACAAATTCGTATAGTGAAAAGTTGGTTTTTCAAAGTCTACATAACCTCTCAAGTTATTTATTATAGATTAAACTCAAAGGTATGCACTTAACCTCCATTCATTTGAAGAAAGAAAGAAAAAAATTCTTTTCATTCTTCTTAATCTTTAAGCGCAAATATAAAATTTAGATGTTCTATGTTAATATTTACTATGGTCTAAATCTCAAGTTTTAAGATTTAGAGAAGGATGCTTTCGGGAAGAGCTGTACCAGCAAAATCTTACAGGACCTGAGACCTTATTCCACTCTTTCCCACTACTTAAGGCTTCACTTGTGCCATTCATACCAACATCTTTTTCCATTGTAGATGTGTTTTTCTTAGATGGCTACATAAGAACTCATATAAGTTGTCCTTTAGTTCTTCTATCCTTAATTCCAAAGAGTTTTCTTTCTCTTCACCAAAACCGAAAATCCAAACGCAAATTTTTAAGTCTAATAAGCGCCCATCATACAACAACAAGTAGTTTTGATAAGAGCATCCAATGCATGACCACCATAGAACTTGAACAAATGACGACTAGTTAGAGAGCCTTGTCATCCACCACCTCCACACCTAGAGCCTCTACAAATGCTACCGCAAGCAATGTAAGGATTTGTGTAATATGCGATGGAAGATGACACGTGCATCAAGATTCCAATTGAAAGTGGTGATCAATCTAATGCCACTAATCAAAAAACATGAGCATGTAGTCTGGATTTTATGTATAGTTGATATATACTATGAAAGGTGAAACTTCCCATCTACATAATCATTAAGTTAGAGTGAGGATTAGGGGAGGTTAGGGTTATGTTGGATTTCATGTATAGTCAATATTAAACTTACAAGATAAATAATAAGTGAAGTTAGTATTACAAAGTAACGTTTGTACCAGTATTTAATTGTTTTAAAGGCTCACAAGGTGCTAAATGTTGTGGCCATGTAAACTTTAGCTTACAATTTAAAATATTATCATTTTTTACTTATATTTTTTATATTACACTAAGTAGGATGTTAAAAGGTATTTTAGAATTTTCATTAATAATTAGATCACGTTTATGATATTAAATTTTAACTAATTTTCATATATTGGTATATACATATATGATTTAAACTAACATATTGAATTAAAATAACTATGAACATTATTATAACGTATAAAAGAAACAAACAAATGTATCACATTAAGTAAGAAAAACAAAGTAATCTATGAAAAGAAACAATGAGAATTTAGGGATGAAATAAAAAATTTAGCATGTTGATCGAGAATTCATACTTAACAAACAAAAAATTAATGATCATATTTTTCATGAAGCCAAGGCTTTTGGATATTAGAAAAAATATCCAATTGTTTCTCAAAAAATAATAAACGCATTTGAAGATAAAAGAAATTCAGTTGGATATCACAAATTTTTACCAAATTAGAATCTTGATATCTTATAAGGAATTTGATGAACTTCTCTTATATAATAGTATAATGACAAAAAAAAATCAACTTTACCACACACCTTTTTTATATAAATCATATGTGTACATAAAAACTTAGCTAATTTTTGCTACGTATTTTTTATTGTTAAATCACTAATTTAAAATAAAAATTATTAAGTGATTGTGATCCTTTAAGTTTTGTTTCCATAATTTTTTGACAAAAATTTATGGTGTCATACTTGTGTGGTCGAAAAATTTATTTGTATTCTGAAACACTTGACACTTAATTATTTAATTTTAACCAATTATGAAGGTAATAACTATACGTACATATGTATGTCTAGTATGGTAAAAAAGATGTGAAGAGGTAGACTTGATTAGCACTCGTCATTAAATTGGTCTTCGAAAGATAAAAATTAAGAAATTAAAAAATAGTTAGCAAAAAATATTTAAAGCTATTTCCATCTATATCATTTTCCTAAACTCACTTTTTCCCTTGAGCTTCATTGTTCAAATAGCACTTACCATCTTCCTCCAGCATTCTGAATTCCTAGAAAACTCATCTTCTAAAAATTAAAAAAAAAGATGTAAAACTATATAAATTTTTAGACAATTTTTTAGATTAAAAAGACTAAAAAATTGAGTTTTTATTACTTGTAATTCAAGAAATATATTGCAGTGTGCTTAACTTTAAACATTATCTCAACAAAATTATTTCTTACTCATCACATTTTAAACAGCGACAATTTTTTATTTACTTTAAATAGTTTATGATTATTTATTTGAGTTCAATAATTTCATAAGTTATAATATAAAATAAGATTTACTGTAATATCCATCTTGTAAAAAAAAATTATAAAATTCTACTCTAAAGAATTTGAGAGAGAGTGCAGAAGTGAAAATAGAGTGTGAATCGGGAGGAAGGGAGTGACAACCAATGAGGGTGCAGAGGTGTGCGGACCTTTCCTTTTGAGTGGTAAGTCAGTTTTTATGAATTTTCTAATGATTTTTAGGTTCCTTTTAAGATGTTCACTTATCCCCAACTCCCTTCCCAAAACAAAAACAAATCGAGCTCAACCAGGCTGAGTTTCTGCAGTACCTTCAAACAGTGCGGGTATGTTAGCATTTTTTTCCCTTTTCTGATTTTGATTCTTGAATTTATTATGTTTTTAAGGTTAATTTAGGTTCTTATAAGGGTCTACCTTTATTTAATCTAAACTTCAGTGATAAATCTACTTCTAGAAATTACTGATTTGACAAAAACAAACTGTAACCCACTGTTGACAGTGTAGACAACCCGCCTGTGTTTTTTGGTCATCTGAAGTTGATTTGTTCACACGTGTAGATTGTTTTTGAATTCTTTAGGAAGGTAAGACCTATAGAAATATATTTTATGCATGCAATGGTGTTTTATTGACGTATTATGAATAAATTTAGTTTTCAAATCTAATATCTGTCGTGGTTTTAGGATTAAATGAATGGGTGTGTGTGTGTCATGTGTCCATTTCGTTTAAAATCTGTAAATTGGATGGATTTTTGCGTATACTTGCATTTGATAAACTGTTTATTAGGGGATGGTAAGATGGAAAAACATAAACATGGAAGGTATGGGTTTGGAAAAGAAAATATATATATCTCCTTGCGGGTTAGTTTTTTTGCAAAGAGCAAAATTGGAAAAAAAATAAATTTAAAATAAATTAAATCTATAAAATGAAAAAAATATGCTAGTTTTAAAATAATTAAAAAAATCAATGAAGAAAAGTAGAATAAAATAAATAAAACAAGTAAATTATCAAAACAAAATTAAAAAAAATATAAAATAATAAAAATAAATAAAAGAAATAAATTATAAAAATGAAATAAAATAAATAAAGCTATAGAAAAAAAAGTTAATTAAGGGAATTATGGATAAAAGATGGAGTCTAGATAAATAATTAAGAAAGAAAAAAACAAACTAATAAAAAATTTAATAACTAAAATATTTATTAAATACGTTTATTCAGTACTCGGGAGGGGTATTACCGGAGTTACTGTTATGATTGTTGTTACCGCTTACTGTTTACTAATAGGAATCCTACTTTTAGATTGGGTAGATACTAAACTGTGTACCATTTATTGTTTACTGATATAACCGTAATTCCTCTTTCTTAGAGGTAGTGGTGTCCTCACTACCTCGGTATCGGTTTAGGTGTTTACACGCAGTAGGGTTATAATTATTAAAATAATAAAATTTTATAATAAACTTCAAACGTAAGTTCAAACTTATGTGTGTGTGCCTTGGAGGATCGAGTACAGTCACTCATGATCTTCATCCAGAATTTTTAATTATCATAAAACTCATCTTCTAAAAATTGAAAAAAATGTTGTAAAACTAAAAAATTTGTTAGAGGATTTTTTATATTAAGAAAACCTGAAGGTCGAGTTTTTATTACTTTTAATTTAAAAAATATATATTGCAGTGTGATAAACTTTTAACATATCTAAACAAAATTGTTTCTTACTTTTCAAATTAAATGGCTAATAAGTTCTTCTCCACAAAGATTAAATTCAAAAATAAATTTTTTTTGGAGTGACTCATTTTGTATAAATTAAGTAAAATATCCAGTAAGTATAATAAAATCACGTCCCAAATAGCTACGGATTCTTTATTTAAGAAATCAAATTTTAAATACCTACAATTCTCTATTTACTTCAAATAATTTATGATTCTTTATTTGAGTTGAAAATTTCGTAAGTTATAGTATAAAATAATACTTATGTTTTTCACAATCTGCATAAAATAATCAACCCTATACATTTATTCTCTTTTCACATTATAATTGTTCTTCAATAATAAGCTAGTACTCTTGATTGATGCAAGGAAGAAGTATCGTGGAATGTTGGTTACCTTCTCTATGTATTTTATATTGTTATCATTATCGACCTATGTTTTTATATTACATTATACTTTGAAAAGGATGTTAAAGGGTATTTCAAAATTTTTTATTAACAATTAGATCTTGTTTCTAAGTGTTAATTACTAATAAAACTTTATATATTGCTATATAAATACATGATTTAAAGTAGAGATATATTATTAAAATAACTAATCACATTATTGTAAAGTACAACCGATATTTTTGTGTAACGTGACTTTTTAGCTTATGCATGGTGATAAACTTATATCATTATTCAGTAGAATTGCTTGTTTTAATTTTTTAAAAAATAAATAACGAATAAGTTCTTTAATGCATGGATTAAAATTAAAAAGTTAATTTTAATACACTTGCCGATAATATAGTTAATTAAATCAATATTTTAAATTATTTTATATATATTAAGTAAGATATCACATAAATATAATAAAATTGCATTTCAAATAGCGATTGATTCTTTATTTAAGTTCAAGATTTCAAAAAATAAAATAACTTTTCAAATAGCCATAGATTCTTCATTTAAGTTCAAAGATTTTATAAGAAAATCCAGATTTTCCACGGCCTATATAAAATACTTAATCATATGTCATTTATCTTCCCATCATCATTCAATTGTTCTTTAATTAAACTCAGTCTTCTTGACTGGTGCAACAAAGAAGTATAGTGAAATGTTGGTTTTCCAAAGCCTACATAACCTCTCATGTTATTTATTATATATTAATCTCCATTCATTCAAAAAAAGAAATAAAAAACAAGTCTCTTTCTATTCTTTTTAATCTTCAGGCATAAATATAAAATGTAGATGTTCGATGTTAATATTTTCTACAGTCTAAATCTCAAGTCATAAGGTTTAAAGGAATAAGCTTTGGAGAAGATCTGTACCAATAAAAACTTAAGGGACCCAAGACCATGTTTCACTTGTTTCCACTCAATAAGGCTTCCCTTGTGCCGTCCATATGAACATCCTTTTCTATTTTAGATGTGTTTTTTTTGGATGGTTTTCTATATGATGAATTACTAACTTTATGGATAAAATTAAAATTATTACTTCAACTGAATGGCTTCAATTTCCTTCACACATCTCACTAAGAGCTTTAGTAGAAGAACAAACTTGATATGTTTGTTCCTTATCCATACAAGATTTAATTTAAGAAGATATCAGGTTAAAAGTTTAATGAGCATGAAATAGAACTGGTGAAGTTTCATATGAGAAAAACAATCAACTTGAAATTTGGTTCTTAAACTCATTAAAAAATGCTCTTAAAATTAATTGTAGTATTGCATATTATTATTGCAAGCTTTTCTATTCCTCAAGGGCATCGAGACAAACTCGAATATTTGTTTATGAGCCTTCCAACAATGCTGATCACATGTTAATTTAAATTTGACATATAACTGCATATTTACTATTTTTGTAACGAACTATGATAAATGAATTCAATACGCTTAGTTTAAGCATATTAGATTGAATTATTAATAAGATATATTACTTCAATATCAGTCGTCCCGTTAAAAGAAATATATTTTTGAAAGAGTGATTAGATATTATATAATAGAGATAGTTTTTAGTGATAGTTAAAATTTTTTAGTTATTTTAATAGAGTTTAGTTTTTAGTGATAGTTAAAATTTTTTAGTCATTTTAATAGAGCTTTGAGAAGAATTTTTTGTTTGTTTTACCATTTATATAAGATAAACTAATTTCTTAGGTTGAGACAATCTTTGACCATGTACCATACTTTGATGGTTGCTTAAGTATCAACCTATTTAATAATTTTATCTTTTATCTCTCAAAAAATTTAATGATCTCATTTTTCTAAAATCCAGGAGTTTTTAATATTAGAAAAAATACCAAATTCTTTAATAAACTATTATTTTTAAGAAAATAATAACTGCATATATTTTTAAAAAAGTCTATAGTATATCACTAGTTTCTATTAAATCAGATTTTTTATTTTATTTAAGGATTTTAGTAAAATTCTCTTAAATAATAGGATTATAATAAATAAAAAAATAAATTCAAGAATATCTCACACTTCTTTTAAATATACTTTATATGTAAATATTTTACAAATATTAATATGCCTACTTAAACAATATATAGCATTATTGTTAGAGAATTTTTGCAATAGAAAAAGAATATACATATATTATCACGGACCACACCCCGTCTTGTAGGGTAATGACTGGAGCATACTTCTTTAAATCGTATAGACTCGAGTTAAGTAAAATAACTTAACTTTATTAATAATAAAAGAGTCACAGAAGTGTTGCATCCCTTAAATATGAAACATAAACATATGTACGAGACTCTAAATTTCCTTACTTACATTATTAAACATATAAACTTAAAATCTTGAATTGATTTTGATGAAGTTCTCTTATATAATAGTGTTATGACAAAATAAAAAAAATAAATTCAACTTTACCACACACTTTTTTTATATATACCATGTGTGTACACAAAAAATTAGGTAATTTTTGTTATATATTTTTTATTCTTAAATCACTAATTTGAAATAAAAAAAAATATTAAGTGATTGTGATCCTTTAAGTTTTTTTACTATAGTTTTTTGACAAAAATTTAAGGTGTCATAATTGTATGATCGATAAATTTATTTATATTCTAAAGCGCTTAACACTTAATTATTTAATTTCAATCAATTACCAAGGTAATAACTTTACATACATATGTATGTACGGTATGGTAAAGAAATGTGAAGACGATAGACTTGGTTAACCGCTATCATTAAATTTATTTTCTAAAGACAAAAATTATGAAATTAAAAAATCAGTAACAAGAAATATTCAAAGTTATTTCCATCTATCTCATTTTCTTTCCGTCACTTTTTCTTTTGAGCTTCATTGTTCCAGTAACACTCACCATCTTCATTCATAATTCTCAATTCCCATAAATCTCATTTTCTAAAAATTGAAAACAAGTTGTAAAACTATATAAATTGTTACAGGGTATTTTTGGATTGAAAATGCCAAGAAGGTTGAGTTTTTGTTACTTATAATTCAGAAAAATATATTGCGCCATGATAAACTTTTAAGATTATCTCAACAAAATTATTTCTTACTTTTAAAAGTAAATAGCTAATGAGTTCATTCGCACAAAAATTAAATTTAAAACTGAATTTTATTTGAAGTTACTCATTTTGTACTATAATGGTAGCCATATAACTAATAAAATCAATGTTCATAAGCATTTTATATAAATTAAGTAAAATCCATCTATCTCATTTTTCTTTCTTTACTTTACCTTTTGGAGTTTCATTGTTCCAATGGCACTCACCATCTTCATCTAAAATTCTAAATTCCCATAAAAGTTATCTTCTAAAAATTGAGAAAAAAAGTTGTAAAACTATATAAATTTTTAACATTATCTCAACAAAATTATTTCCTACGTTTCAAAGTAAAAGGCTAATAAGTTCTTCCGTATAAAGATTAAATTCAAAAGTAAATTTTATTTGAAATGAGTTATTTGTACTATAATTATAGACATTGAACTAATAAAATAAATGTTCCTAAGAATTTTATATAAATAATGTAAAATATCTAATAAGTATAATAATATCAAGTCCCAAATAGCAATGGATTCTTTATTTAAAAAATAACATTTTAAATAGCTACAAATCTTTATTTTCTTTAAACAGCTTATGATCCTTTATTTAAGTTCAAAAATTTCATAGGTTATAGTATAAAATAAGACTTATATTTTTAATAGTTTGCACAAAATAATCAACCCTATACATTTATTCTCTTCTCACATTGTAATTGTTCTTAATAATTAGTTAATCCCCTTAATTGATGCAAAGAAGAAGTATCGTGAAAAGTTGGTTACCTTCTCTATGCATTTTATATTGTTATCGTTATCGACTTTTGATTGTATATTACACTATACTTTGAGTAAGATGGTAAAAGGTATTTCAATTTTTTTATTAATAATTAAATCAAGTTTTTGAGGTTAATTACTAACCAATCTTTATATATTGGTATATAAATACGTGATTTAAAGTAAAGGTATTGCATTAAAATAATTTTTCACATTATTATAAAGTACAGTCGATGTTTTTGTGTAATGTGATTTTTAACCTTATGCGTGGTGATAAGCTTCTATCATTGTCTCAATAAAATTATATTTTTTTAACTTTTTAAAAAATAATGACGAATAAGTTCTTTAGCACATAGATTAAAATTCAAAAGTTAATTTTAATACAGTTAGCGAGCATAAAATTAATTAAATCAATGTTTTTAATTATTTTTTATATACCGCGTAGGATATTACATAAATATAATAAAATCACGTCTTAAATAGCGATGGATTATTCATTTAAATTAAATATTTCAAAAAATTAAAACCACTTTCCAAATAGCCATAGATTCTTTATTTAAGTTCAAAGATTTTATAAGTTTAAGTATAACAAAAAATATATTTTCCATGGCCTAAATAAAATACTCAATTGTATGTCATTTATCCTCCCATCACAATTTAATTGTTCCTCAATTAAATTTAGTCTTATTGATTGGTGCAATAAAGTATAGCAAAAAGTTAGTTTTCAAAGCCTACATAACCTCTCAAGTTATTTATTATAGATTAAACAAAGGGTTCACACTTAACCTTAATTCATTTAAAGAAAGAAAAAAATATTAGTTTTTTTTTCATTCTTTTTAATCTTGAGGTACAAATATAAAATTTAGATATTCGATGTTAATATTTTTTACAGTCTAAATCTCAGGTCATGAGGTTTAAAGGAGGAAACTTTAGAGAAGATCTGTACCAACAAAATCTTACAGGACCTAATATCATGTTGCACTCATTCCTACTCGATAAGGCTTCACTTATACTATTCATACCAATATCCTTTTCCATTATTTTTATTATAGATGTATTTTTCATGGATGATTTTTTATATGATAAATAACTAATTATATAGATAAAATTAAAATTATTACTGCAACTGAGTGACTTCAATTTCCTTCACACATCTCACTAAGAGCTTCATTAGAAGAACGAACTTGATATGTTTGTTCTTGATCCATACAAGATTAAGTTTAACAAGATATCAGGTTTCAAGTTTGAGGAGCATCAAATAGAGCTGGTGAAGTTTTTTATGAAGAAAACAGTCAACTTGGGAATTTGGTTCTTATAACTCATAAGAAAAATGCTCTCAAAATTGATTGTAATTATGCATATTATTATTGCAAGCTTTTCTATTCCTTAAGAGTATCGAAACAAGCTCGAATATCTGTGTATGAGCCTTTCAACAATATTGATCATCCATTGATTTAAATTTGACATATGACTGTCCATTTACTATTTTTTTTAATGAATTATGACAAATGAATCCAATACGCTTAGTTTAAGCATATAATATTGAATTTAATGAGATATATTATTTTAATGTTAGTTGTCATATCAAAAGAAAGATTTTTTTAAAGAGTGATGAGATGTTATATAACAGAGATAGTTTTTAGTGATAGTTAAGACTTTATAGTCACTTCAATAAAACTTTGAGAAAATTTCTTCTGCTTATTTTACCATTAATATACGATATACTAATTTTTTAAGGCTGAGATGATCTATGACCATGCACCATTTTTTGGTGGCGGCTTACTACGAATCTATTTAATAATTTTATATTTTATCTCTAAAAAAGAATTGAAGTATCTCATTTATCTAGAACCCAAGAAATTTGAGTATTAGGATAAACATCAAATTCTTTAATAAACCATTATTTTTTAGGGAATAATACCTGTATATATTTAAAAGAAAGCCAATAACAAATCACTCGTCTCTACTAAATCAGATTTTTTATTTCATTTAGGAATTTTAGTAAAATTCTCTTAAATAATAAGATTATGGTAAATCAAAAAATAAATAAAAAATACCTCAGATTTCTTTTAAATATACTTTACTTGTACATTTTTTACAAATATAAATATGCTTACTTAAACAACATGTAGCATTATTGTTAGAGAATTTTTGAGGTAGAAAAAGAATATACATATATATATATCCTCTATTGTCTTTTAGTTCTTCTCTCATTAATTCGAAAGAGTGTTTTATCTCTTCTCCAAAACCCAAATTTAAAAAAAAAAATTTCAAGTCTAATCATCACCCGTCATACAATAGCAAGCACTTTTGATGAGAGCTTCTAATGCACGACCACCATAGAACCTGAACAAATAATGACTAGTTAGAGAGTCTTGTCATCCACCACCTCTACGCTCAGAGTCTTTGCCGATACTGCCGCCAGCACTGTAGGGATTTATGTACTACACGGTGAAATATGACACGTGCATCAAGATTCCAATTGAAAGTGGTGATCAAGCTCGGGTTGTTAATCAAAAAACAAGATCATGCAGTCTTGATTTTAGTTATAGTTGCCGTAGAGTCTGAAAGATGAAACTTCCAATATGTGTAATCATTAAGCTAGAGTGATGATTAGGGTAGATTAGGGTTGTGCGTTCTGCAAATAATAAATATAAGTGCACACTCACAGTCCCTAAAGTGACTCTTGTAGCAACAGAAGCATACACAAGAGGTGCATTCTGCATTTTTGATCTCTTGTACATACTTTGCAACTTTTGCAACTTGCCCTTTCTTTATCAGCATCACTGTTTATCTTTTAGAAACACATATATGCATTTTACTCAGTATAACATGTAATGGATTTCCACATGAATATATACATACACAACCAAAATAATGATAAAGATTTACCTCTCATAATGGTCAATTGGGGCACCTCCACACCTTTTATTAGCCAAAGCATCATGGTAGAATCGTAATCCCTAGTAGTGCGGAGGCAGAAGTGTTAGTCATTTTTGCATCTTGCGTAGGTAATGAACTCACCCTGATGGAACTGCTGTTTTTCACGAATGAGTCTTGATCTGTTGTTTAGGTTTACAAAAAGCTTGTAGTATTTGATTTTGTAATTCTATACAAAAAGGAGATCTTGTAGATATTCATTATGTCCATAAAAGTTGCAGGAAAAATGAAAATTTAAATTATTTTTTTCCTTTTTTACAAATAGGAGATCTTATAGGTATTCTTTCTAACTAGAAAAGTCGTGTGACAAATGATAGATACTCAAACAAGTAAACTAAGTCATAAAATTATATAAGTAATCAATATTTTAATGGCATTTTATTTTATCATAAGATTTAATGTTTTGCAATAGTACACATTGAATTGCTAACTGCATCTCTATGGCACCAATCCAACCTACTTAATATTAATTGATAATTCTATTATATTTATATATATTTATACACATTCATTTATACTAATGTGAGGAAAATATTGACGTTAAAAATTAGTTTTATGGCTAAAACTTAAGGTGAAAATGAAGAGATAACAGAATGTGAGGAAAAACAATGTTGACTGTGAGGTAAGAGGAAGAGAAAACAAATTGATTACTTGAATAGAAAAGCTTCCAAGGAGGATAAATTTTTTAGTTTTAAGCACTTATAGACCATATGGTAGAATAATTTTTTTATATATAATTATCTTTTAAAATTTCATATGAGGTCAGTAATAAGTTAAAGTAAACAAAAAAAACTTACAAATGTATCACATTAATTAAACTCACAAGATCAGTAATAAGTTAAGTTAATATTACAAAGTAAAGTTTGTATGAGTATTCAATCATTTTAAAGGCTCACAAGGTGCTAATGTTGTGACAATGTAAATCTTTAGTTTACAGTTAAAAATGTTATCGTTATCAACTTAGATTTTTTATATTACACTATGTAGGATGTTAAAAGATATTTTAGAATTTTCATTAACAATTAGATCTTGTTTTCAATATTAAATTTTAACTGATTTTTATATATTGGTATATAAATATATGATTTATACTAAAATATTACATTAAAATAACTAATCACATTATTGTAAAATATTGTAGATTTTTTAAAAGAAGCAGACAAATGTCTCACATTAACTAATAAAAACAATGCATTCTATGAAAAAAAACAATGAGAATTTAGGGATCGAGTGTTTGTTGCTTATAATTCAAAAAAAATATTGCGGCATGATAAACTTTTAACATTATCTAAACAAAATTGTTTCTTACTTTTCAAAGTAAATAGCTAATGAGTTCTTTCATAAAAATATTAAATTCAAAAGTAAATTTTATTTGAAATGACTCATTTTGTACTATAATAGCGGCCATAAAACTAATAAAATCAATGTTCATAAATATTTTATATAAATTTAGTAAAATATCCAATAAAAATAATAAAATCACGTCCCAAATAGTCATGGGTTCTTTATTTAAGAAATCAAATTTTAAATATCCACAATTCTCTATTTACTTTAAATAGTTTATGATTCTTTATTTGAGTTCAAAGATTTCACAAGTTATAGTATAAAATAAGACTTACATTTTTTACAATCTGCATAAAATAATCAACCCTATACATTTATTCTCTTCTCATATTATAATTGCTCTTCAATAATAAGTTAGTCTTCTTGATTGATGCAAGGAAGAAGTATCGTGGAAAGTTGGTTACCTTCTCTATGTATTTTAGATTGTTATCATTATTGACTTATGTTTTTTATATTACACTATACTTTGAGTAGGATGTTAAATGGTATTTTAAAAATTTTATTAACAATCGGATTTTTTTCTAAGTTAATTACTAACAAAACATTATATATTGATATATAAATACATGATTTAAAGTAGAGATATATTATTAAATAATTAATCACATTATTTTAAAATACAGTCAACATTTTTGTGTAATGTAGCTTTTACCTTATGTGTGGTGATAAACTTCTGTCATTATCTCAATAAATTATCTTTTTTAACTTTTAAAAAAATAAATGATGAATAAGTTTTTTAGGGCACGGATTAAAATTCAAAATTTAATGTTAATATAGTTAGCGACCATAAAATTGATTAAATTAATATTTTTAATTATTTTATTTATTAAGTTAGATATCAAATAAATATAATAAAATCGCATCTCAAATATCAATTGATTATTCATTTAAGTTAACAATTTTAAAAAATGAAACCACTTTCCAAATAGCCATAGATTCTTTATTTAATTTCAAATATTTTATAAGTTATAGTATAATAAAATCTACGATTTCCACGACCTATATAAAATGATCAATCATATGTCATTTATCCTTCCATCACAAATCAATTATTCTTCAATTAAACTTAGTCTTCTTGACTGGTGCAACAAAGAGTTAGAGCAAAAAGTTGGTTTTCTAAAGTCTACATTACCTCTCAAGTTATTTATTATAGATTAAACTAGAGAGTACGCACTTAACTTCCATTCATTCGAAGAAAAAAAAAGTTTCTTTCTATTCTTAATCTTTAGGCACAAAAATAAAATATAGATGTTCAATATTAGTATTTTCTATAATTTAAATCTCAGGTCATAAGGTTTAAGGGAGAATTCTTTAGAGAAGGTCTGTACCAGCAAAACCTTGTGGGACCCAAGACCATGTTACACTCCTTCCCACTCGGTAAGGCTTCACTTGTGTCATCAATACCAAAATCCTTTTCCATTAATTTTATTATAGATGTATTTTTCTTAGATGATTTTCTTTATGATGAATATTTAATTATATTGATAAAATTTAAATTATTACTACAGTTGAATGGCTTTAATTTTCTTCACACATCACATTAGGAGCTTTACTAGAAGAATGAATTTGATATGTTGGTTCCTGATCTTGCAAGATATCAGGTTACAAGTTTGAGGAGCATGAAATTGTGCATTTACTATTTTCTTAACGAACTATGATAAATGAATCCAATATGCTTAGTTTAAGCATATTAGATTGAATTACTAATGAGATATATTACTGCATATTAGTCGTCCAATCAAAAGAAAGATTTTTTAAAAAAAGAGTGATAAGATGTTGTATAATAGAAATAGTTTTTAGTGATAGTTAAGACTTTAAAGTCACTTCAATAGAATTTTGAGAAAATTTCTTATGCTTGTTTAACCTTTTATATAGGATACACTAATTTTTTAGGCTGAGACAATCTTTGACCATGCACTAATTTTTGATGATGGCATACTACAAATTTATTTAATAATTTTATATTTTATATCTCAAAAAGAATATAAGTATCTCATTTTTCTAGAACTGAAGAATTTTGTGTATTAGAAAAAATATCAACTTCTTTAATAAACCATTATTTTTTAAGAAATAATACCTGCATATATTTAAAAGAAAGATAATAACATATCACTAGTTTCTAGTAAATCAGATTCTTTATTTTATTTAAGAATTTTAGTAAAATTTTCTTCAAAGATACCTCACACTTCTTTTAAATATACTTTATATGTACATATTTTACAAGTATAAATATGCTTACATAAATAATATGTAGCATTATTGTTAGAGAATTTTTGAGATAGAAAAAGAATATACATATATACATATATCCTCTATTCTCCTTTAGTTATTCTCTCACTAATTCTAAAGAGTTTTCTTTCTCTTATCTAAAACCCAAATTCCAAAAACAAATTTTAAAGTCTGATCATCACCCATCATACAACAAGAAGCATTTTGATAAGAGCGTCCAATGCATGGCCACCACAAAACTTGAACAAACAGTGACTAGTTAGAGAGCCTTGTCTTCCACCACCTCCATGCCTAGAGACTCTATAGATGCTGCCACCAACACTATAGGGATTTATGTACTACACGGTGGAAGATGGCACGTGCATCCAGATTCCAATTAAAAGTTGTTATCAAACTCGTGCCATTAATAAAAAAACATGATCATGTAGTCTGGATTTTATGTGTAGTCGACATAAAGTCTAAAAGATGAAGCTTTAAATCTACGTAATCATTAAGCCAAACTGAAGATTAAGGGAGATTAAGGTTATGTTCTTCATATAATAAATGTAGGTGCAGTACTAACAGTCCCTAAAGTGATTCATGTAGTAACAAAAGCAGACAAAAGAGGTGCATTCTACATTTTAAATCTCTTGTACGCCCTTTGCAAATTTTACGACTTGCCCTTTCTTTATTAGCATCACAGTTTATCTTTTATAAACATTTATATACACATTACTCAGCAAAACATGTAGTGGATTTGCACATGAATATATACATATACAACTAAAATAATGACAAAAATTTATTAGTAAAAGCATCATGGTAGACCCTCTAATCCCTAGTAGTGCAGAGGCAAAAATGTCAGTCCTTTTTATAGCTTGTGTAGGTAATGAACTCACTGTGATGGAACTACTGCTTTTCACCAATTAGCCTTAATATATTGTTTAGTTTTATAGGAAGCTTGTAGTATTTGATTTTTTACTTCTATACAAATAAGAGTCCTTGTAGGTATTCATTTTGTCCATAAAAGTCATGAGAGAAATGAAAATTTGAATTATTTTTTACTTTTATACAAATATATTACAACGAGATAAACTTTTAACATATCTCAATAAAATTGTTTCTTATTTTTCAAAGTAAATGGCTAATAAGTTCTTCCGCACAAAGATTAAATTCAAAAGTAAATTTTATTTGAAATGACTCATTTTGTATTATAATAACAACAATAAAACTAATAAAAATAATGTTCATAAGCATGTTATATAAATTAAATAAAATATCTAATAAGTATAATAAAATCACATACCAAATAGTTATGGATTCTTTATTTAAGAAATTAAATTTTAACTAGCTACAATTCTCTATTTACTTTAAATAGTTTATGATTCTTTATTTGAGTTCAAATATTTCATAAGTTATAGTATAAAATAAGACTTACATTTTTCACAATCTGCATAAAATAATCAATTGTATACATTTACTCTCCTCTCACATTATAATTGTTCTTCAATAATAAGTTAGTCCTTTTGATTGATGCAAGGAAGAAGTATCGTGGAAAGGTTGTTACCTTCTTTATGTATTTCATATTATTGTCATTATTGACTGGGAGCAGTCCTCTTACGTCTTTCTAAACTAGATAGGGGAGGAAAAAATAGATACTCCGAAGGGTAATGGGAACAGATACCCCTCAGAGATAAAAAATCTAACGAGATACTTGATGCAATATGCATGTCGATATAGATACATTTCGGACCATACAGGTTTTATTCCAATTTTTTTCTTTTTACTTTTTTTTATTAAGGACTACGTAATACATATATTACATGCAAATTCATCAAGTATCAGTAATTCACATAGCATGCTTGAAAATTAGAACAATTTGACTCATTTGAACAAAGACGCATGCAAAATAGACAAAATAATAATCATATTAAATTCTCTTATGTAAAAATACTCCTTAAAATGTTGAAAGTAATACTAGATTCCTTACCAAAACTTTGGTGTTTTAATTTTCACCATTTTCCTTTCTTTCTCTTCTTTTCTTACTAATTTACTATCTCTCTTACTCTAAATCTTTGAGAAATAGAAGAAATGGAAGTATAAAGAGGAAGGGAAGGAGAAGGGAAATTTATAGAATTTTAGAACCGTTGGATTCGTGCCAAGTGGTGAAATCTGTTAAAGAGAAAGGAGAAAAGATTCTTGGCACCAAAAACAAGGGAGGAAAATTTCCTCCACCGACGGTGGCAGTGCGCAGACCAAGGCAGCGGATGGGACATGCGTGCATGCATGCGAATGGGACATGCACGTTGTGCGCGTGCCTTTTGGTCATTGTACGCGCACGCATGCGCGCTCAGTGCCTAGCACCCGCACAGATAAATTGTTTTCTTGCGGGATTTTTCCCGCAGGCAGGTTTTCTCTCGTTTCGCCATTTTTGATTTATTTCTAAATTTTCCCTTTGAAATAAAATAAAATATTTTAAAATAAAATAAAATAAAAATAAAAATTGATGAAAACCACAAATCTAAAAAAAATGTTCAACAATGTAAATGAATTTAAGTTTAAAGCGATGAAAGGGCCAAATAAATAGAGCTTCTAAAGCATTTTAGTACAGTGATAGGTGGGTTGTTATACATAGTAGTATATTTTATGCATGCAATGGTGTTTTATATATGCATTATGAATAAATTTAGTTTTCAAATATAATGTCTGTTGTGGTTTTAGGATTGAATGAATGTGTGTGTGTAATGCATCCATTTGGTTCAAAATCTATAAATTGGATGGATTTTTGTATATACTTGTATTTGATAAACTATTTATTGAAGGATGGTAAGATGAAAAAACATAAACGAGCAAAGAAGGTATGGGGTTGGAAAAGAAATATATATAAATATCCTTGCAAGTTAGTTTTCTACAAAGAGTAAAATTGAAAAAATAAATAAATTAAATAAATTAAATCTAGAAAATGAATGAAATATACTAGTTTTAAAATAATTTTAAAAAATCAATCAATAAAGGTAGAATAAAGTAAATAAAAGAAGTAAATTATCAAAATAAAATTTAAAAATATATATAAAATTATAAAAATAAATAAAACAAATAAATAATCAAAATGAAATAAAATAAATAAAGCTCTATAAAAAAAAGTTAATTGAGGGAATTATGGATAAAAGATGGAGTCTAGATGAATAATTAAGAAAGAATAAAAAAACTAATCAGAAATTTAATAACTAAAATATTTAATAAATATGTCTATTCGGTACTCAGGAGAGGTATTACCGAAATTATTGTTATGACAGTTGTCACTACTTACTGTTTACTGATAAGAACCCTACTCTTAGATTGGGTAGATATTGAACTATTTACCATTTACTGATATAATTATAATTCTCCTTTCTTAGAGGTAATGGTGTCTTCACTGCCTCCTTGGTATTGATTTAGGTGTCTGCATGCAATAGGGTTATAATTATTAAAATAATAAAATTTTATAGTAAAACTTCAAATATAGGTTCAAACTTACGTTTGTGTGCATTGGAGGACCGAGTACGGTACTGAGCGCACTATTGATCTAACAGTGATAACTGAGATTATTGAATGATTGGTGAAAGTACTAAAATTGTATAAAATAAACTGTAACTTTATAAGCTGCATTTATTGGTTTGCAAAACATTGTTTGTGTAAATCTATTACTGATAGTCTTATTGAGTTATTAGAACTCACCCCAACCCAATTCCCCATATTATGATCAAGATATGCCTTTGAACACCTGTTTGGATCTGTTCCATAAGGATTGGGATAAGATGACTTTTGTATATTTTGAATAGAGACAAAATAATTATATTTTGTTAGTTAACTTGAACTGATATATATATCAAAATAGTTAACTTGTGCCTTAAAATACTGAATGTATGTTTGTAAGGGATGGAATATACCGCAGTAGTATATTTAAAAAAAAAAATTATTTAATAGATAGATTTGACGTTGATGCTCTTAGGCATTGTGACGTCACACTTATGTTTTTCATAGACTAGACAAAAAAATCAATCCTACACTTTTATTCTCTTCTCACATTGTAATTATTCTTTAATAATTAGTTAGTCCTCTTGATTGTTACAAAGAAGAAGTATCGTGGAAAGTTAGTTACATTTTCTATATATTTTATATTGTTATCATCATTGACTTATGTTTTTATATTACACTATACTTTGAGTAGGATGTTAAAGGGTATTTCAGAATTTTCATTAACAATTAGATCATGTTTCTAAGGTTAATTACTAATCAATCTTTATATATTGGTATATAAATACTTGATTTAAAGTAGAGATATTGCATTAAAATAACTAACTACATTATTGTAAAGTACGATCGACATTTTTGTGTAATGTGGCTCTTTACATTAGGCGTGGTGATAAACTTCTATCATTACCTCAATAGAACTATCTTTTTTCATTTTTTTTAAAAAATGATGAATAAGTTCTTTAGCGCATGGATTAAAATTCAAAAGTTTACTTTAATACAATTGGCAACCATAGAATTAATTAAATCAATATTTTTAATTAATTATATATATATATTAAGTTATTACATGAATATAATAAAATCGCGTCTCAAAGAGCGATGAATTCTTAATTTACGTGCAAGATTTCAAAAAATAAAACCACTTTTGCAAATACCCATAGATTTTTCATTTAAGTTCAAAGAATTAATAAATTGCAGTATAAAAATATCTACATTTTCACAACTTATATAAAATATTGAACCATATGTTATTTATCCTCCCCTCACAATTCAATTGTTCTTCAATTAAACCCAGTCTTCTTAACTGGTGCAACAAAGAAGTATAGTGAAAAGTTTGTTTTCTAAAGCTTACATAACCTCTAAAGTAATTTATTAGAGCTTAAACTCAAAGTTACACACTAAACCTCCATTCATTTGAAGAACGAAAAAAAAAACAACTTTTTTTTCATTCTTCTTAATCTTTAGGAACAAATATAAAATATAGATGTTCGATGTTAATATTTTCTACATTCTAAATCTCAGGTCACTAAGCTTTAAAGGAGTAAGCTTTGGAGAAGATCTATACCAATAAAATCTTACGGGTTCCAAGACCATGTTGCACTCGTTTCACTTGGTAAGGCTTCCCTTATGCCATCCATACCAATATCCTTCTCCATTGTATATGTGTTTTTCTTAGATGGTTTTTTTTATGATAAACTACTAACGATATGGATACATTTAAAATTATTTCTACAGCTGAATGACTTCAATTTCCTTCACACATCTCACTAGGAGCTTCACTAGAAGAACGAACTTGATATGTTTGTTCCTGATCCATACAAGATTAAGTTTAATAAGATGCCAGGTTGCAAGTTTGATGGGCATGAAATAGAGCTGGTGAAGTTCTTTTTGAGGAAAACAATCAATTTAGGAATATGGTTCTTGTAACTCCTAAGAAAAATACTCTTAAAATTGATCAAAATGTTCCGTATTATTATTGCAAGCTTTTCTATTCCTTGAGAGCATTGAGACAAGCTCGAGTATCTCTTTATGACCCTTCCAACAATACTGATCATATGTTGCTTTAAATTTGACGTTTAATTATGCATTTACTATTTTTTAATACATTATGATAAATGAATCAAATATGGTTAGTTTAAGCAAATTAAATTGGATTACTAATGAGACATATTACTACAATATTATTCATCCCATAAAAAAAAGATTTTTTTAAGGAGTGATAAAATGTTATATAACATAGATAGTTTTTAGTGATAGTTAAGACTTTATAGTCACATCAATAGGACTTTAAAAATTTTTTTCTGCTTTCTTATACCATTTACATAGGATACAATAATTTTTTTAGGCTGAGACAATCTTTGACCATGAATCATTCCTTGGTGGTGGCTTACTACCAATATATTTAATCATTATATCTTTTATCTCTCAAAAAATTTAATGATCTCATTTTTGTAGAATTTGAGCATTTTGAGTAGTAAAAAAAAATCCAATTATTTAATAAACCATTACTTTTTAGAAAATAATATATGCATATATTTAAAAGAAAACTAATAGCATATCACTAGTTTTTAATAAATTAGATATAACACCCTAGCCCAGAGAAATAGGGATAAGTCCATGCTTAAAATGACGTCGTTTCAAAGCTAGGCATCAAGAGTAAGAAAGGCCAAGACGACATCATTTTGGAAAACTCTAAAACAAACCCGTTTTGATGAAAGAAATAGAAAAAAAAGGGCAACCAGAGGCGTGTATGCCTTTGGTAGCAAAAGAAGAAGAAGAAGCCTAGACCTACACACCAAAGAAGAAGGAAGAAGAGGCGTATAGGGCTCTCTGTCCTCCTGTCCATTAAAAATAAAGAAAAAAAATCAGGAATAAGGAAGAAAATCAGAGTCAAACGAGTAGAGAGAGAGAGAGTGAGCGGGAACAGACTAGACCGATGGCAAGACTGATTTAGTGCGTGCAGCATGGGGTACGACAGAGTGGCCCACAACCAGAAGGTCAAAGAGAGAGAACACGTGATAGTGCATGAAGAGAAGAAGGAGAACTGCATCATTGGCTAGGCGCAGGTCCACGTATCCATACCTTTCTCTGGCATGATTTCCCCATATCCGAGCGAGATTTACATGTGCGACTCATTCAGTGACGATTTTTGGCACAAGTATGGTAGTGCATGGGTGGTTCTTTTGGCCCATGCAAGTTCCGACAGCCGAGCATGAGGTGACATGTAATTCTCCAGTGGCAGTGTGTGGTGAACTAGGGACATGTGTATGGTGGCGTGTGGCAATTTCAGTGATCAAAATCATGCTATGGTAAAACTTGATCTGCTTTTGTATTCTAACTATTTCCATAAGTATCTGTCATTTAACCTATATATTTTCTGTTTATGAACGAAAAAACTATCTAAACAATGCTTGAGTTAGAGGAAAGCATCGACTCAAGCCAATAAGGATTCTAACACTATTTCTTATTCGACTATGTGTAAGGAATTGGGTTAGTCTCATTTAGAGACGCTCTTATTTTTATAAAAATTTAATTTTCTTTGAAATAAATATTTTACAAATTTTATAAATTATTTAAGTTTCTAACATGCTTGTAGTAAACACATCATGTGTATGTATGTTATTGTGTGCGGGTGCTTCAATAATATATTTAATTAAATGTGTAAAAGGAGTCTATTTGTATGATATGATATGTGTAAACCTATATAAACATGATTTCTATGTATGCATAATGAGTGTATTAGCATTATATATGTGCAAATGATTGATTCTTGAATCAATGTAAATGAAAGAGGCGTACTGTATATAGGTAAAAAAGTATAGGTATTATGGTTATAGAGATTATCCTTTAGATTCCAGTAAATTAGTAAGGCTATGTATATAAATATGGAAAACTATGCAGGGATAAAACTATTGGTATAAATAGTGTGCATATGTGTATTTGTTGATGGTTGAATAGTCGTGAAGGTTAAATTATGTATCGAAGTATATATATATAGTGTATACTTGTTATGAGTAAAAATATGTAAGTATCTAAGTTGTGTACGTAGCTGTGTTAGAGTGAAGGGATTGAGTTGTAAAATTATAAAATAAGAACATTTAAAAGGCATGGTAATCTATTTAATAGGTATCAACATGAGGAGTGTGTGTGTGTGAGGCCATTTTGGCAAGTGAAGTGTGGTCAACCCTACTTGTGGATATGACCTCAGACAAGTGATAAATGATAAATGACAAGTGATAAATGACAAGTGATAAGTGATAAGTGATAAGTTACGTAACCGCTTGGTAGAGGGAATCCTTAGTGGCCTCGTTGATGCCCGTGGAAACGGTATCGCGCAATGAAACTCTTAACAGACTAAAAATAAAAATTATAAACCTTAATCAAAATGTGACTCAGAATGCAAGTGCATCTGAAAAGCGATAAGTGAACAATATAAAGTGAAAGCAATAGTGACATATGCTATGATAAGTAATTTAGTCACAAGGGCAAGTGATTGTTAGAAGTGTAAGTGTAAGTGTTATGAAACTAGTGAACAATATTATTTGTTTATGTAAATGTGATGTTAAAGTATTCGTGATATATATGAAATCATATGTGAAAGAGTGAATTATTGAGATATGTGAAATTAAGAACATATGCATTTATTTTATGAATCTTGTGTGATTGAGTGTGTGCATATCTTTGTTTTGGGCACTACCTCTCTTCCTTACTGAGTTCATGAAGCTCACCCTAATTCACACCCCCAATGCAAATTAGTCCCGATCAAGAGCAAGTTTAAGGTTGAAGAAAGACTTTGAAGAACCTTTAGTGATCTTGAGAGTTTTGTCTTGTGAAGTGGTTTAACTATATTATAGTGATGCAATGTCAAGAATTTTGTAAGTCTCATGACTTCTAATTGCGTATGGAGGATAATTGAATCTTAATTTTTCGCTTATTGATGCATAAAATTACAAGGTTATGTGCATAGAATCGCTCTCCCTCCTCAACAGAGAAGGCGGGCTGTTATATCATATTCTTTATTTTATTTACAGATTTTAGAAAAATTCTCTTAAATAATAGGATTATGATAAATAAAAAAAAATTCAAGGATTCCTCACTCTTCTTTCAAATATACTTTATATGTACATATTTTACAAATATAAATATGCCTACTTTAACAATATGTAGCATTATTGTTAGAGAATTTTTGAAATAAAAAAAGAATATACATATATCCAAATATATATATATCCTCTATTTTCCTTTAATTCTTCACACATTAATTCCCAAGAGTTTTCTTTCTCTTCTTTAAAACCCCAATTAAACACAAATTTTCAAGCGTAATCATCACCCATCATATAACTTTTAATAAGTGCATCCAATGCGTGGCCACCATAGAAGCTAAACAAATGATGACTAGTTAGAGAGCCTTGTTGTCCACCACTTCCACACCCAGAGCCTCTGCAAATGCTGCAGCTAGCACCGTAAGGATTTGTGTATTATGTGATGGAAGATGGCATGTGGATCTAGATACCAATTAAAAGTGGTGATGAGGCTTGGGCTGATAATCAAAAATATGATCATCAAGTATGGCGTGTACATATAGTTTACATAAAGTCTGAAAAATGAAACTTCTAATCTACGTAATCATTAAGCTAGAGTGATGATTACGGGAGATTAGGGCTATGGATTCTCCATATAATAAATGCCGGTGCATCATTGACAGTCCCTAAAGCGACACTTGTAGCAACCAAAGGAGACACAAGAGGTGTATTCTGCATAAATATATTCATATACAATAAACATAATGATAAAGGTAATGAAGTCGCCCTGATGGAATTACTGCTTTCCAGCAATGAGCCTTGATTTGTTGTTTTGGTCTATAGTTAGCTTGTTGTATTTGATTTTGTACTTCTATAAAAATAGGAGATCTTGTAGGTATTCCTTCTTCCCATCAAAGTCGTGGGACATATGAAAATTTTAATGATTTTTTACTTCTATACAAATAAGAGATCTTATACATATTTCTTGTACCTTTAACGGACATGTAACAAATGATAGATACTCAAACAAGCAAAATAAGTCACAATGTTATAAAAGTAATTAGTATCTTAATAGCAGTTTATTTTATCACAAGACTTAATGTTTTGGAATAATACACATTGAATTGATAATTGCACCTTTATGCCACCAATCCCACTTACTTCATATTAATTGATAATTTCATCTTATATGTGTATATATATTTATATACATCCATTTATACAAAGTGTGAGGAAAAAAATTGAGGCTAAAAATTAGTTTTAAGGCTAAAACGTAAGGTGAAAATGAAGAGACAACAAAATGTAAAGAAAAAAAAATATGTTGACTGTGAGCTAAGAGGAAAAGAGAACAAATTAATTACTTGAATAGAAAAACTTCCAAGAATGATTAAATGTTCATTGTTAAGCTCTAATAGATCATGTGGAGGAATAATTTTTTAATGGATAATTAGCTTTTAAAATTTCATAAAAGGTCAGTAATAAGTTAAAAGTAATCAAAAAACTTACAAATATATGACATTAACTGAACTTGTAAAATCAGTAATAAGTTAAGTTAATATTACAAAGTAAAGTTTGTATGAATATACAATTATTTAAAATACTCACAAGGTTGTAAATGTTGTGACCATATAAATTTTTAGTTTATAGTTTAAAATGTTATCATTGTCGACTTATTTTTTATATTACACTGTGTAGGATATTAATGGTATTTTATAATTTTCATTAACAATTAGATCATGTTTTCGATATTAAATTTTAATCGATTTTTATATATTGGTATATAAATATATGATTTAAATTAAAATATTGCATAAAAAATAACTAATCATATTATTGTAAAGTATGGTAAATTTTTTAAAAGAAACAAAAGATATATCACATTAATTGATAAAAACTACACAATCAATGAAAAGAATAATGAGAATTTAGGGATGAAATAAAAAATTTAGTATGTTCATCAAGCATTCATATTTAACAAAAAAAAAAAAAGAATTAATGATCACATTTTTCATGAAGCCAAGACTTTTAAATATTAGAAAAAATATTCAATTTTTTAATAAATTATTATTTC
The DNA here is from genome assembly GCF_054855325.1 of Carica papaya. Taxonomy (NCBI): domain Eukaryota; kingdom Viridiplantae; phylum Streptophyta; class Magnoliopsida; order Brassicales; family Caricaceae; genus Carica; species Carica papaya. The sequence continues at coordinate 23,836,538 of NC_142313.1, forward strand.
TCATAAAATAACAAATGCATTTGAAAACTAAAAAAATCTAGTTGCATATCACAAATTTCTACCAAATTAGAATCTTAATATCTTGTAAAGATTATGATTAAGTTCTCTTATACAATAATATTATGACAAAATCGAAAAAATGAATTCAACTTTACCACACATATGTGTAAATAAAAAATGTGAAATATCTATAGCTTTAAATTTCAAAAATTAGCTAATTTTTTTTATGTACTTTTTATTCTTAAATTACTAATTTGAAATAAAACAATTATTAAGTTATTGTGATCCTCTTAGTTTTGTTTGTATAATTTTTTGACAAAACTCTATGGTATCATACTTCTATGATCAATAAATTTATTTATATTATGAAGCACTTAACACTTAATTATCTAATTTTAATAAAGCAATAACTATATATACATATTTATGTATAGTATGATAAAGAAATACGAAGAAAATAAACTTGGTTAACCGTTATCATTGAATTGGTCTTCTAAAGATAAAAATTATGACATTAAAAAATAGTAAGCAGAAAATATTCAAAGCTGTTTCCATCTATCTCATTTTTCTTCATTCACTTTAACGTTTTAGCTTTATTGTGCCAATAGCACTCACCATCTTCATCCAGAATTCTAAATTCCCATAAAATTCATCTTCTAAAAATTGAAAAAAAAAAGTTTTAAAACTATATAAATTTTTAACATTATTTTAACAAAATTGTTTCCTATTTTTCAAAGTAAATGGCTAATAAGTTCTTCCGTACAAAAATTAAATTCAAAGGTAAATTTTATTTGAAGTTTCTCATTTGTACTATAATGGTAGACATTGAACTAATAAAATCAATGTTCATAAGAATTTTATGTAAATCTTGTAGAATATCTAATAAGTATAATAATATCAAGTCTCAAATAGCCATTGATTATTCATTCAAAAAATAATATTTTAAATAGTCACAAATCTTTATTTAAATAGTTTATGATTCTTTATTTAAGTTCAAAAATTTTATAAGTTATAGTATAAAATTAGACTTACAGTTTTAACAGTCTACACAAAATAATCAACCCTACACATTTATTCTCTTATCACATTGTAATTGTTCTTCAATAATTAGTTAATTCCCTTGATTGATGCAAATAAGAAGTATCGTGTCAAGTTGGTTACCTTCTCTATGCATTTTATATTGTTATCATTCTCGAATTATAATTTTATATTACACTAGACTTTGAGTAGGATATTAAACGGTATTTCAAAATTTTCATTACCAATTAGTTCAAGTTTTTGAGGTCAATTACTAACAAATCTTTTTATATTATTATACAAATACATGATTTAAAGTACAGATAATGCATTAAAATAAGTAATCACATTATTGTAAAGTACAGTCAATATTTTTGTGTAATGTAGCTTTTTACCTTATATGCGGTGATAAACTTCTATTATTATCTCAATAAAATTGCCTTTTTTAACTTTTAAAAAAATAAATGACGAATAAATTCTTTAGCATATGGATTAAAATTCAAATTTTAATTTTAATACAGTTGGCGACAATAAAATTAATTAAATCAATATTTTTAATTATTTTATGTATATTAAGTTAGATATCACATAAATATAATAAAATTGTATCTTAAATAGCAACGGATTGTTCATTTAAATTAAAGATTTAAAAAAATTAAAGCCACTTTTCAAATAGCCATAGATTCTTTATTTAAGTTCAAAAATTTTATAAGTTTAAGTATAATAAAATCTACATTTTCCACGGCCTATATAAAATACTCAATTGCATTTATCATCCCATCGCAATTCAATTGTTCTTCAATTAAACTTAGTCTTCTTAACTGATGCAATGAAGAAGTATAGCGAAAAGTTGGTTTTTCAAAACCTGCATAATCTCTCAAGTTATTTATTATATATTAAACTCAAGGGTACGCACTTAACGTCCATTCATTCGAAGAAAGAAAATATAAAATCTAGATGTTTGATGTTAATATTTTCTACAGTCTAAATCTCAGGTCAAAAGGTTTAAATTCGAAAGCTTTAGAAAAGGTATGTACCAGAAAAATCTTACGGGACCTAAGACCATGTTGAACTCGTTCCCACTTGGTAAGGCTTCCCTGGAGCCATCCATACCAAAATCCTTTTCCATTAATTTTATTTAAGATGTGTTTTTCATATATTGTTTTTGTTATGATAAATAGCTAACTATATAGAGAAAATTAAAATTATTACTACAGCGGAATGACTTCAATTTCCTTCACACATCTCACTAGGAGCTTCATTAGAAGAACGAACTTGATATGTTTGTTCCTGATCCATACAAGATTAAGTTTAACAAGATATTAGAGTACAAGTTTGAGGAGCATGAAGTAGAGTTGGTGAAGTTTTTTTTTAGGAAAACAATCAACTTGGGAATTTGATTCTTGTAACTCTTTAAGAAAAATCTCTTAAAATTGATCGTAATGTTGCATATTATTATTGCAAGCTTTTCTATTCCTCGAGAGCATTGAAACAAACTCGAATTCTGTTTATGAGCCTTCCAACAATACTGATCATCTGTTGATTTATATTTGACATATAATTGTCTATTTACTATTTTTTAACGAATTATGATAAATGAATCCAATACACTTAGTTTAAGCATATAAGATTGAATTACTAATGAGATATATTACTTCAGTGTTATTCATCCCATCAAAAGAAAATATTTTTTAAAGAGTGATAAGATGTTATATAACAGAGATAGTTTTTAGTGGTAGTTAAGACTTTATAATCACTTCATTAAAACTTTGAAAAAATTTCTTCTGCCTGTCTTACCATTTATATAGGATATACTAATTTTTTAAGACTGAGATGATATTTAACCATGTACCATTCTTTGGTGGTGGCTTACTACGAATTTATTTAATAATTTTATACTTTATCTCTAAAAAAGAATTTAAGTATCTCATTTTTCTAGAACCCAAGAATTTTGAGTATTAGGATAAACATCCAATTCTTTAATAAACCATTATTTTTTAGGAAATAATACCTTCATATATTTAAAAGAAAGCCAATAGCATATCACTAGTTTCTAGTGAATCAAATTCTTTATTTCATTTAGGGATTTTAGTAAAATTCTCTTAAATAATAGGATTATGATAAACCAAAAAATAAATTTAAGGATACCTTTGATTTCTTTTAAATATACTATATATGTACATTTTTTATAAATATAAATATGCTTACTTAAACAATATGTAGCATTATTGTTAGAGAACTTTTGAGGTAGAAAAAGAATATACATATATACATATATATATATATCTCCTCTATTATCTTCTAGTTCTTCTCTCATTAATTCCAAAGAATTTTTTTTTTCTTCTCTAAAATCCAAATTCCAAACACAAATTTTGAAGTCTAATCATCACCTATCATATAGCAACAAGCACTTAATAAGAGCTTTCAATGCATGGGCACCACAAAACCTGAACAATGAATGACTAGTTAAAGAGTCTTGTCGTTCACCACCTCTATGCTCAGAGCCTCTACAAATGTTATTGCTAACACCATAGGGATTTGTGTACTACAGGTGAAAGATGGCACGTGCATCCAGATTCTAATTGAAAAAAGTGATCAAGCTCGGGCCATTAATAAAAAAACATGATCATGTGATCTAGATTTTACATAGACTCGACATAAAGTTAGAAAGATGAAACTTTCAATATGTTTAATAATTAAACTAGAATGATGATTGGAGATTAGGGCTATGCATTCGGCATATAATAAATGCAAGTGCCACCCACATTCCTTAAAGCAACTCTTGTTGCAACAAAAGCAGGCACAAGAGGTGCATTATGTGTTTTTAACCTCCTGTACACCCTCTACAACTTTTGTGACTTGACCTTTCCTCAACAGCATCACAATTTATCTTTTAGAAACACATATATACACTTTACTAAGTATAACATATAGTGGATTTCCACATGAATATATACATATACAATAAAAATAATGATAAAGATTTATCTCTCATAAGGTCAATTGGGGAACCTCCATCTTTTAATACAGTTGGCGACCATGTAATTAATCAAATCAATTTTTTTAATTACTTTATATATATTAAGTAAGATATCATATAAATATAATAAAATTGCATCTCAAATAGCGTTTGATTCTTCATTTAAGTTCAATATTTCAAAAAATGAAACCACTTTCAAAGTAGCCATAGATTTTTCATTTAAGTTCAAAGATTTTTTAAGTTATAGTATAATAAAATCTATATTTTCCATGACCTATATAAAATACTCAATCCTATGTCATTTATCCTCCAATAACAATTCAATTGTTGTTTAATAAAACTCAGTGTTCTTGACTGATGCAACAAAAAGGTATAGCAAAAAGTTTGTTTTCCAAAGACTACATAACCTCTCAAGTTATTTATTATAATAAAGCTCAAAGTTATGCACTTAACCTCCATTCATTCGAAGAAAGAAAAGAAAAACAAGTTTCTTTCTATTTTTCTTAATCTTCAGGCACAAATATAGGATGTACTAATTTTTTAGGCTAAGACAATCTTTGACCATGTACCATTCTTTGGTGGTGGCTTACTACCAATCTATTTAATCATTTTATCTTTTATCTCTCAAAAAAATTTAATGATTTCATTTTTATAGAACTCAAGAATTTTGAGTATTAGGAAAAACATCAAATTCTTTAATAAACTATTATTTTTTAGGAAATAATATCTGCATATATTTAAAAGAAAGCTAATAACATTCACTAGTTTTTACTAAACCAGATGCAACACCCCAGCCCAGAGAAACAGGGATAAGCCCATGCTTAAAACTATGTCATTTTGAAGATGAGCGTCAGGAGTAAGAAGGACCAAAATGTCGTCATTTTAAAAAACTCTAAAACAACATTATTTTGATGAAAGAAACGGGAAAAAAAATAAGGCAACCAGAGACGTGTATGTCTTAGGCAACCAAAGAAGAAGAAGAAAAAGCCTGGACCAGCACGCTGAAGAAGAAGGGAAAAGAGGCATGTAGGGCTCTCTATTCTTCTGCCTATTAAAAAAAGAGAAGAAATCGAGAAGAATAGAAACATAGTCAAATTAGTAGAGAGAGAGAATGAGTCAGGAAGAAAGAGAAATGAGCTCCGGGAGAGAGAAGGAGAGATAGCAGGAGGGAACATACTAGACCGGTGGTGAGGCGGGTTTGGTGTATATGGCATGCGGTACAACAGAGAGGCCCATAACTAGAAGGCTGGAGAGAGAGAACGCATAACAGTGCGAGCAGAGAAGAAGGAGAACCACGCCATTGGCCAGCCATGGTTCCACGAATCCACACCTTCCTCTAGCGTGATTCTACAATATTCAAGTTGGATTTGCATGCGCAGCTCATCCTGTGATGATTTCTAGCCAAAACATGGCAGCGCGTGGGTGGTTTTTGTGGCGCGTGCTTGTTCCAAAGGTCGAGTGCGAGTGATATGCGATGCTTCGATGGCAGTGTGTGGTGAACTAGGACACGTGTATGGTTGCATGTGGCAATTCTAGTGACCAAAATCGTGCTACGACAAAACTCGATCCCACTTTTGTATTCTAATTGTTTCCACAAGTTTCCATCATTTAACCTACGTATTTTCTATTTGTAAATGAGGGAATTATCTAAAAAATTTTGGATTTAGAGGAGAGCATAGACCTGAGCCAATAAGGATTTCGACACTTTTTTCGATTCAATTGTAGGTAAGGGATTAGGTTAGTCTCATCAAGAGATGCTCATATTTTTATAAAAATTTTATTTTCTTTAAAATAAATATTTTATAGATTTTATAAATTGTTTAAGTTTCTAACATGTTTTTAGTAAACTTATCATGTGTATGTATGCTATCGTGTGTGGGTGCTTTAAGAATATATGTAATTAAATGTGTAAAACAAGTCTATGTATATGATATGATATGTGTAAACCTATATAAACATGATTTCTGTCTATGCATAATGAGTGTATGTGTAATAGAATATGTGCAAATGAATGATTCATTAATAAGAGTAAATGAAAGAGGCGTAGTGTATACAAGTAAAAATGTATAGGTGTTGTGGTTATAGGGATTATCCTTTAGATTCCAGTAAACTAGTAAGGCTATTATATATATACGTAAAACTATACATGTATGTGTATGTATAAAACTGTTGGTATAAATGGTGTGCATATATGTTTTGGTTGATGGTTGAATACTCGTGAAGGTTAAACTGTGTATCGGAGTTTATGTAAACAGTGTATACTTGTTATGAGTGAAAATATGTAAACATCTAATTTCTGTAGGTAGGTGTGTACACAAATATGACACCATAAATTTTTGTTAAAAAATTGTAGAAACAAAATTTAAAGTATCACAATCACTTAATAATTTTTTATTTCAAATTAATTATTTAAGAAGAAAAAATGTGTAATGAAAATTAGCTAATTTTTTAGATTTAAAGCTAAAAATGTTTCAAATTTTTTATGTACACATACAGGATACATAAAAAAAGTGTGGTAAACTTTAATTTATTTTTTTGACTTTGTCATAATATTATTGTGTAAGAGAAGTTCATCAAAATTCATACAAGATATTAAGATTCTAATTCGGTATAAATTTTCGATACGCAACTTGATTTATTTTGTTAAGTATGAATGCTTCTTGATCAACATGCTAAATTTTTTACTTCATCCTCAAATTCCCATTGTTTCTCTTTATTTATTGCGTGGTTTTATTAATTAATGTGATATAATTATTTGTTTCTATTGAAAAATTTACTTTATATTAATGCGATTAGTTATTTTAATGCAAGATTTTAGTTTAAATCACATATTTATATATCAATATATTGGTTAAAATTTAACATCAGAAATATGATCTAATTGTTAATGAAAGTTCTAAAATGTAACATTATTCATAGTGTAATATAAAAAATATAAGTCGATAATGATGCCATTTTAAACTGTAAACTAAATGTTTATATGGTAACAACATTTAGCACCTTGTGAGCCTTTTAAATGATTGTATACTCCTACAAACTTTACTTTTTATATTAACTTAACTTATTACTGATCTTGTAAATTTAATTAATGTGATACATTTGCAAGTTTTTAGAGTTAGCTTTAACTTATTACAAACCTCGTAAGAAACTTTAAAAGATAATAATACATAAAAAATTATTCCATCACATGGTCTATTAGAGCTTAAAAATGAAAAATTCAATCTCCTTAGAAGCTGTTCTATTCAAGTAGTCAATTTGTTCTCTCTTCCTCTTAGCTCACAGTTAACTTTTTTTTCCTCACATTATGTTGTCTCTTTATTTTTAGCCTTAAAACTAATTTTTATCCTCAATTTTTCTCTCACATTATGTATAAATTGATTCACATAAATATATATAAAAGATGGAATAATCAATTAATATTAAGTAGGTGTGATTGGTGGCATAGATATGAAAGTAGCAATTCAATATGTATTATTCCAAAACATCAAATCTTGTGATAAAATAAACTGCTATTAAGATGCTGATTACTTTTATAACTTTGTGACATAGTATACTTGTTTGAGTATCTATTATTTGTTAGATGACTTTTATAGGTAAAAGGAATATCTACAAAATCTCCTATTTGTATAGAACTGAAAAATCATTCAATTTTTCATTTGTACCACGATTTTTATGGGGAAAAAAATATCTACAAGATCTCCTTTTTATATAGAAATGCAAAATCAAATACTACAACTTACTGTAGACCTGAACAACAGATCAAGGTTCGTTGGCGAAAAGCAACAGTTCCATCTAGACGAGTTCATTACTAGCATAAGGTGTAAAAAGGACCGACGCTTCTGCCTCTGCACAACTAGGGATTACAAGCTCTCCCATGATGCTTTGGTTAATAAAGTTGGAGGTGCCCCGACTGGCCTTATGAGAGGTAAAACTTTATTATTATTTTGGTTGTATATGTATATATTCATGTGCAAATCCACTACATATAATGCTGAGTAATGTGTATATATGTGTTTCTAAAAGATAAATTGTGATCCTGATGAAGAAAGCGCAAGTCGCAAAATTTGTAAAGGATGTACAAGAAATCCAAAATGCAGAATGCACCTCTTGTGTCTACTTTGGTTGCTACAAGTGTCCCTTTAGGGACTCTCAGTGTCGTACCTATATTTATTATATGCAGAATGCACAACCCTAATCTCCCCTAATCATTATTTTAGCTTATTGACTATACAGATTGGAAGTTTCATCTTTCAGACTTTATGTCGACTATATGTAAAATCCAAACTGCATGATTATGTTATCGATTAAGGGCCTGAGTTTGATCACCACTTTTAATTGGTATCTAGATGCTCGTGCCATCTTCGACCGCATAGTACATAAATTCCTATAGTGATGGCGGCAGCATCTGTAGAGGCTCTGGGCATGGAGGTGGTGGACAACAAGGCTCTTTAACTATTCATCGTTTGTTCAGGCTTTGTCACGACCATGCATTGGATGCTGTTATCAAAAGTGTTTTTTGCTGTATGATCTTTATTATAATATGGATAATTGGATTAGGGATGAGTTCCAATAACTCAATTAGACTAGCAATAACAGATTTACACAAATAATGTTTTGAAAACTAATAAATGCAGCTTATAAAATTACAGTTTAATTTATATAAATTTCAGTACTTTCACCAATCATTCAATAATCTTAGTTATCACTGTCAGATCAATATTACAGTCAATACCGTACTCGATCATCCAATACACACACACATAAGTTTGAACTTATATTTGAAGTTTTACTATAAAATTTTATTATTTTAATAATTATAACCTTACTGCATGCAGATGCCTAAACCGATACCAAGGAGGTAGTGAGGACACCACTACCTTTAAGAAAAGAGAATTATAGTTATATCAATAAACAGTAAACTGTAAACAGTTTAGTATCCACCCAATCTAAGAGTAAGATTCCTATCAGTAAATAGTAAGCAGTCATAACAATCATAACAGTAATTTCAGTAATACCCCTCCCGAGAATAGATGTATTTACTAACTATTTTAGTTATTAAATTTTAGGTTAGTTTTTTTATGCTTTCTTAATTTTTCATCTAGACTCTATCTCTTATCCATAATTCCCTTAATTAACTTTTTTTTCTAGAGCTTTATTTATTTTATTTTATTTATTTTATTTTTTTATCATTATATATATTTTTTAATTTCCTTGTAATAATTTACTTCTTTTATTTACTTTATTCTACTTTTCTTGATTGATTTTATAATTATGTTAAAACTAGTATATTTCTTTCATTTTCTAGATTTAATTTATTTTAAATTTCTTTTTTTTTTAAATTTTGCTCTTTGCATAAAACTAACCCGCAAGAAGATATATATATTTTTTCTTTTTCGAACTCGTACCTTCCCTGCACGTTTATGTTTTTCCATCTTACCATCCTTCAATGAATAGCTTATCAAATGCAAGTACACACAAAAATCCATCCGCTTTACAGATTTTAAACCAAATGGACACATGACACACACACACACATTCATTCAATCCTAAAACTACAATATATATCATATTTTAAAACTAAATTTATTCATAATGCATCTATAGAACACCAATGCATGCATAAAATATATTACTATAGGTCTTACCTTCCTGAAGAATTCAAAAACAACCTACACACGCGAACAAATCAAGTTCAGATGACCAGAAAGCACCAAGGAGTTGCCTGCACTGTCAACAATGGGTTACAATTTATTTTTGTCAAACTAGTGATTTTTGTAAGTAGATTTGTCACTGAAGTTTGGACTAAATGAAGCTAGACCCTTATAAGAACCTAAATGAACATTAAAAACATAATAAATTTAAAAATCAAAATAAAAAAAGGGAAAGAAAGGCTAACATACCTGCACTGTTCGAAGGTGCAGCAGAAACAAAGCCTGATTGAGCTCAATTTATTTATGCTTTGCAAAGGGAGTTAGGAATATGTAAATAGCTTAAGAGGAACCTAAACATCATTAGAAAAATCACCAAAAATTGCTTACCTCTCGGAAAGAAATATTAACATCGAACATCTAGATTTTGTATTTGTACCTAAAGATTAAGAAGAATGGAAAGAAACTTGTTCTTTTTTTGTTCTTTGAATGAACGGAGATTTAGTGCGTAACTTTGGGTTTAAGGTATAATAAATAACTTAGAGGTTATATAGGCTTTGGAAAACCAACTTTTCACTATACTTTTTTATTGCACTAGTTAAGAAGACTGAGTTTAATTGAAGAGCAATTGAATTGTGATGGGAGGATAAATGACATATGGTTGAGTATTTTATATAGGTCATAGAAAATGTAAATATTATTATACTACACTTTATAAAATCTTTCAACTTAAATGAAGAATATATGGCTATTTGCAAAGTTGTTTATTTTTTGAAATCTTGAAATTAAATGAAAAATCCATCGCCATTTGAGATGCAATTTTATTATATTCATGTAATATCTTATTTAATATACAATAAATAATTAAAAATATTGATTTGATTAATTTTATGTTCGCCAACTATATTAAAATTAACTTTTAACTTTTAATCCATGAGCTAAAGAACTTAGTCGTCATTTATTTTTTAAAAGTTAAAAAAGACAATTCTATTGAGATAATGATAGAAGTTTATCACTATTGATAAGGTAAAAAACCACGTTACACAAAAATGTCAACTGTACTTTACAATAATATGATTAGTTGTTTTAATGTAATATGTCTACTGCAACTCATGTATTTATGTACCAATATATAAAGATTGCTTAGTAATTAACCTTAGAACTATGATCTAATTGTTAATGAAAATTTTGAGACACCCTTTAACATCCTACTCAAAGTATAGTGTAATATAAAAACATAAGTGGATAATGATAAAAATATAAAATACAGAGAGAAGGTAACTAACTTTCTATGATACTTCCTCTTTGCATAAATCAAGAGGACTAACTAATTATTGAAGAACAATATTAACTTAACTTATTACTAATCTTGTAAGTTTAATTAATATGATACATTTGTAAGTTTTTGGAGTTAGCCTTAACTTATTACTGACCTCATTTGAAAATTTAAAAGATAATTACATATAAAAAAATAATTCTACCACATGGTCTATTAGAGCTTAAAAATGAAAAATTCATCCTCCTTGAAAGCTTTTCTATTCAAAAAATTAATTTTTTCTCTCTTCCTTTTAGCTGACAATCAACATTTATTTTTCCTCATATTATGTTGTCTCTTAATTTTCACCTCAATTTTTAGTCTTAAAACTAATTTTTGGCCTCAATATTTTCCTCACATTATGTATAAATGGATGTATATAAATATATATATATATATAAGATAGAATTATCAATAAATATTAAGTAGTGGGATTGGTGTCATAGAGATGCATCTAGCAATTCAGTGTATACTATTCCAACACATTAAATCTTGTGATAAAATAAATTGCTATTAAGATATTGACTACTTATATAACTTTGTGACTTAGTTTATTTGTTTGAGTATCTGTCATTTGTTACACAACTTTTATAGGTAGAAGGAATACCTTCAAGATCTTCTATTTGTATAAAAATAAAATATCATTCAATTTTTCATTTGTCCCACGACTTTTATGGGCAGAAGGAATACCTACAAGATCTCCTATTTCTATAGAAGTAAAAAATCAAATAGTAGAAGCTTGTTATGAACCTAAACAACATATCAAGGCTCATTGGTGGAAAGTAACAGTTCCACTGGGGCGAGTTCATTACCTACATAAGGTGTAAAAAGGGCCAACAGTTCTACCTCTGCACTACTGGGGATTACGGACTCCAGCATGATGTTTTGGCTAATAAAAGGTGGAGGTGCCCCGACTTGCCTTACGAGAGGTAAATATTTATCATGTTTTTAGTTGTATATGTATATATTCATGTGGAAATTCACTACATGTTATGCTGAGTAATGTGTATATATGTGTTTCTAAATGATAAACTGTTATGCTGATGAAGAAAAAGTAAGTCCAAAATTTGCATATCATGTATAAGAGATCCAAAATGCATATTGCACCTCTTGTGTTTGCTTTAGTAGCTACAAGTGTTGCTTTAGAGACTGTCAGTGCCCACCTGCATTCATTATATGTAGAATAGATAGCTCTAATCTCCAATAATCATCACTCTGGCTTAAAGACCACATAGATGGAAAGTTTCATCTATTTAACTTTATGTTGACTATATGTAATATCCAAACTACATGATCATGTTTTGTGATTTATGGCTCGAGATCGATCACAAATTTTAATTGGAATTTGGATGCACGTGCCATCTTCCATCGCATTGTACACAAATCCCTACAGTGCTAGCGGTAGCATCTCAGAGGCTCTGGGCATAGAGGTGGTGGACAACAAGGCTCTCTAGCTAGTTGTCATTTGTTCAGGTTCTGTGGTCACCATGCATTGGAAGCTCTTACCAAAAGTTATTGTTTTTATAGATGGGTGATGATTAGATGTGAAAATTTGTGTTTGGAGTTTAGGTTTTAGAGAAGAGAAAGAAAACTCTTCTGAATTAATTAAAGGAGCATTAATGGACAGTAGAGGATATATATATATATGTATATATGTATATTCTTTTTCTGTTTTAAAAATTCTCTAACAATAATACTACATATTGTTTAAGTAGGCATATTTATATTTGTAAAATATGTACATATAAAGTATATTTAAAAGAAGTGTGAGATATTCTTGAATTTATTTTTTGATTTATCATAATCCTATTATTTAAAAAAATTTTAATAAAATTTTTAAATGAAATAAAGAATATGATTTAATAAAAATTAGTGATATGTTATTGGCTTTTTTTTAATTATATGGAGTTATTATTTCTTTAAAAATAATGGTTTATAAAAGAATTTGTTGTTTTTTCTAATACTAAAAATTTTTGGGTTTTAGAAAAATGAGATTATTAAATTTTTTTGAGAGATAAAAGATAAAATTATTAAATAAATTGGTAGTAAGCAACCACCAAAGTATGGTATATGGTCAAAGATTGTCTCAACCTAAGAAATTAGCATATCCAATATAAATGGTAAAATAAATAGAAAATTTTTTCTTAAAGTTCTATTTAAATGACATAAAAGTCTTAACTATTACTAAAAACTATCACTGTTATATAATATCTAATCACTCGTTAAAAAAAAACCCTTTTTTTGATGGAATGATTAATATTGAAGTAATATATCTCATTAATAATTCAATCTAATATGCTTAAACTAAGTGTATTGGATTCATTTATCATAGTTCGTTAGAAAAATAGTAAATGGACAATTATATGTCAGTTTTAAATCAACAGATGATCAACATTGTTGTAAGGCTCATAAATAGATATTTGAGTTTGTCTCGATACTCTTGAGGAATAGAAAAGCTTGCAATAATAATATGCAACATTACAATCAATTTTAAGAGCATTTTTCTTATGAGTTACAAGAACTAATTTCCCAAGTAGATTGTTTTTCTCAAATGAAACTTCACCAGCTCTATTTCATGCTCATCAAACTTTTAACCTGATATTTTGTTAAACTAAATCTTGTATGGAACAGGAATAAACATATCAAGTTCGTTTTTCTAATGAAGCTCCTAGTGAGATGTCAAAAAGAAATTAAAGTCATTCAACTACAGTAATAATTTTAATTTTATCCATATAGTTAGTAATTCATCATAGAGAAAATGATTCAAGAAAAACACATCTATAATGAAAAAGGATATTAACATGGATGGCACAAGGGAAGCCTTACTGAGTGGAAACAAGTGCAACGTGATTGTGGGTCCTGTAAGATTTTATTGGTACAGATCTTCACCAAAGCTTCTTCTTTTAACCTTATGACCTGATATTTAGACTGTAGAAAATATTAACATCAAACATCTACATTTTATATTTATGCTTGAAGGTTAAAAAAGATAGAAAGAAACTTGTTTTCTATTTCTTTTTTCGAATAAATGGTGGTTAATTACATATCTTTGAGCTTAATATATAATAAATAACTTGAGAGGTTATGTAGGCTTTGGAAAACCAACATTTCACCATACTTCTTTGTTGCACCATCAAGAAGACGGAGTTTAATTAAAGAATAATTGAATTTTAATGGAAACATAAATGACATACAGTTGAGTATATTATATAGGCCGTGGAAAATTTAGATTTATTATACTATAACTTATAAAATCTTTGGACTTATATGAAGAATCTATGGCTATTTGGAAAGTTGTTTTATTTTTTGAAATCTTGAACTTAAATAAAGAATCCATTGTTATTTGAGATATGATTTTATTATATTTATGTGATATCTTATTTAATATATATAAAATAATTAAAAACATTGATTTGATTAACTCTATTGTCACTAACTGTATTAAAATTAATTTTTAAATTTTACTCCATGAACTAAAGAACTTATTCGTCATTTATTTTTTAAAAAATTAAAACAAGCAATTCTATTGAGATAATGAAAGAAGTTTATCACCACGCATAACGTAAAAAGCCATGTTACACAAAAATATTGACTGTACTTTACAATAATATGGTTAGTTATTTTAATAATATATCTCTACTTTTAATCATGTATTTATATACCAATATATAAAGTTTTGTAAGTAATTAAACTTAGAAACAAAATCTAATTGTTAATAAAAATTTTGAAATACGCTTTAACATCCTAGTCAAAGTATAGCGTAATATAAAAATATAAGTCGATAATGAAAACAATATAAAACACATTGAGAAGGTAGCCAACTTTCCACGGTACTTTTTCCTTGCATCAATCAAGAGGACTAACTTATTATTGAAGAACAATTATAATTTGAGAGGAGAATAAATGTACAGAGTTGATTATTTTATGCAGGTTGTGAAAATGTAAGTCTTATTTTATACTATAACTTATGAAATCTTTGAACTCAAATAAAGAATCATAACCTATTTAAAGTAAATAGAGAATTGTGGCTAGTTAAAATTTGATTTCTTAAATAAATAATCTGTAGCTATTTGGGACATGATTTTATTATACTTATTGGATATTTTACTTAATTTATATAAAATGCTTATGAACATTGATTTTATTAGTTTTATGATTGTCATTATAGTACAAAATGAGTCACTTCAAATAAAATGTACTTTTGAATTTAATCTTTATGCAGAAGAACATATTAGCCTTTTACTTTGAAAAGTAGTTGAGATATGTTAAAAGTTTATCACACTACAATATATTTTTTTAAATTATATGTAATAAAAACTCGACCTTCTGGTCTTCTTAATCTAAAAAATCTTCTAACAAATTATTTAGTTTTACAATTTTTTTTTAATTTTTAGAAGATGAGTTTTATAAGAATTGGGAATTTTTGATGAAAGTGTTGAGTGTTGCTGGAACAATGAAGCTCAGAAAAAAATGTAAAGTAAGGTAAATGAGATAGATGGAATAGATTTGAATATTTATTGCAAACTATTTTTTAATTTTATAATTTTTTTCTTTAGCAGACTAATTTAATGATAACAGTTAACCAAGTCTAGTCTCTTCACATTTAAGTAAGCATATTTATATTTGTAAAATATGTATATATAAAGTATATTTAAAAGAAGCGTGAGATATCCTTGAATTTATTTTTTATTTACCGTAATCCTTTTATTTAAGAGAATTTTACTAAAATTCGTAAATGAAATGAGGAATCTGATTTAGTATAAATTACTGATATGATATTTGCTTTCTATTAAATATATGTAAATATTATTTCCTAAAAAAATAATGGTTTATTGAAGAATTGGATGTTTTTCCTAATACTCAAAATTCTTGGGTTCTAGAAAAATGAGATACTTAAATTTTTTTTGAGAGATAAAATATAAAATTATTAAATAAATTGGTAGTAAGTCACAACCAAAAAATGGTGCATGGTCAAAGATCGTCTCAACCTAAAACAAATAGTATATCCCATATAAAATACCTTTTGACATTGTACATAGTGTAATATAAAAAATATAAATCGATAACAATAACATTTTAAACTGTAAACTAAAGGTTTACATGGTTACAACATTTAGCACCTTGTGAGCCTTTAAAATAATCAAGTACAAATTTTATTTTGTAATATTAACTTAACTTATTAATGATCTTGTAAGTTTAATTAATGTGATACATTTGTAAGTTTTTTGAGTTTCCTTTAACTTATTACTGACCTCGTAAGAAATTTTAAAAGATAATTATACATAAAAAAATTATTCCACCACATGGTCTATTAAAGCTTAAAAATGAAAAATTCATCCTCCTTGGAAGCTTTTCTATTCAAGTAATCAATTTGTTCTCTCTTCCTCTTAGCTCATAGTCAACATTTTTTTTCCTCACATTATGTTGTCTCTTCATTTTCACCTCAATTTTTAGCCTCAATATTTTCCTCATGTTATATTTAAATAGATGTATATAAATATATATATAGAAAAGATGGAATTATCAATTAATATTAAGTAGGTGGGATTGGTGTCATTAGAGATGCAATTAGCAATTCAATGTGTACTATTTCAAAACATTAAATCTTGTGATAAAATAAATTGCTATTAAGATATTAATTATTTATATAACTTTGTGACTTAGTTTACTTATTTGAGTGAATGTCATTTGTCACACGACTTTTATGAGTAGAATCAATACCTACAAGATCTTCTATTTGTATAAAAGTTAAAAATAATTCATTTTTTCATTTCTCCCATGACTTTTATTGACAGAATGAATACCTACAAGAACTTCTATTTATATAGAAGTAAAAATCAAATACTACAAGCTTCCTGTAAAACTAAACAATAGATCAATGCTAATTGGTGAAAAGCAGTAGTTCCATCACAGCAAGTTCATTACCTACATAAAGTGTAAAAAAGTTCTGTCTCTGCACTAGTAGGGATTAGAGGGTGTACCATGATGCGTTGGCTAATAAAAGGTGGAGGTGCCTTGACTAGCCTTATCAGAGATAAATATTTATCATTATTTTGGTTGTTTATGTATATATTCATGTACAAATCCACTACATGTTATGCTAAGTAATGGGCATATATGTGTTTCTAAAGGATAAACTTTAATGTTAATGAACAAAGGACAAGTCGCAAAATTTGTAGAGGGTGTACAAGAGATCCAAAATATAGAATGCACCTCTTGTGTCTGCTTTTGTTGCTACAACAGTCGCTTTAGGAACTTTCAGTGCCGCACCTTCATTTATTATACGCAGAATGCACAACCCTAATCTCCCCTAATCATCAGTTTGGCTTAATGATTATGCTGATTAGAAGTTTCATCTTTCAGACTTTATGTCAACTATATGTAAAATCTAGACTGCATGATCATGTTTTTTAATTAATGGCCCGAGTTTGATAACGACTTTCAATTGGAATTTGGATACACGTGCTATCTTCCACCGTGTAGTACACAAATCCTATTGTGCTGGTGGTAGCATTTGTAGAGGTACTAGGCATAGAGGTGGTGGATGACAAGGCTCTCTAACTAGTTGAAGTTTGTTCAGATCCTGTGGTTGCCATGCATTGGAAGATCTTATAAAAACTGCTTCTTGTTGTATGATTGGTGATGATTAGACTTGAAAATTTATGTTTGGAATTTGGGTTTTTGAGAAGAGAAAGAAAACTCTTTGGAATTAATGAGAGAAGAATTAAAGGATAATAGAGGATATATATGTATATATATTCTTTTTCTATCTCAAAAATTTTCTAACAATAATGCTACATATTGTTTATATAAGCATATTTATATTCGTAAAATATGTACATATAAAGTATATTTAAAAGAAGTATGAGATATCCTTAAATTTATTTTTTAATTTATCATAATCCTATTATAGAAGAAAATTTTACTAAAATCCCTAAATGAAATAAAGAATCTGATTTAGTAGAAACTAGTTATATACTATTAGTTTTTTTTAAAATATATGCAGGTATTATTTCCTAAAAAATAATAGTTTATTAAAGAATTTGATGTTTCTCCTAATACGCAAAATTATTGGGTTCTAGAAAAATGAGGTACTTATATTCTTTTTGAGATATAAAATATAAAATTATTAAATAACTTTGTAGTACTCCACCATCAAAGAATGGTGCATGGTCAAAGATCGTCACAGCCTATAAATTAGTGTATCCTATATAAATGGTAAAATAAGCAGAAGAATTTCTCAAATTTCTATTAAAGTTGCTATAAAGTATTAATTATCACTAAAATCTATCTCATTATATAACATCTTATCACTCTTTAAAAAAAATCTTTTTTTTTTTATGGGATGACTAATATTGTAGTAATATATCTTATTATTATTCAATCTAATATGTTTAAGCAAAGTGTATTGAATTCATTTATTATAGTTCATTAAAAAAATTTTAAATGCACAATATACGTCAAATTTAAATCAACAGATGATTAGTATTGTTGGAAGACTCATAAATAGATATTCGAGCTTGTCTCGATGCTCTCAAAGAAAAGAAAAGCTTGCAATAGTAATATGTAACATTACGATTAATTTTAATAGCATTTTTCTTAGGAGTTACAAGAACCATATTCCCAAGTTGATTGTTTTCCTCAGAAAAAAGTTCACCAGCTCTATTTCATGTTCAGCAAACTTGTAACCGGATATCTTACTAAACTTAATCTTGTATGGATCAGAAACAAACATATCAAGTTCGTTCTTCTAATGAAGCTCCTAGTGAGATGTGTGAGGAAAATTGAAGTCATTCAGTTACAGTAATAATTTTAATTTTATCTATATAGTTAGTAATTTATCATAAAGAAAACCATCCAATAAAAATACATCTAGAACGGAAAAGGATGTTGGTATAGGTGGCACAAGTGAAGCCTTACCGAGTGGAAACGAGTGCAATATGGTCTTGGGTCCCGTATGATTTTGCTACTACAGATCTTTTCTAAAGCTTCCTCCTTTGAACCTTATGACATGAGATTTAGACTGTAGAAAATGTAAACATCGAATATTTAGATTTTGTATTTGTTCTCGAAGATTAAGAAGAATGGAAAGAAACTTTTTTTCTTTTTTTCTTCAAACGAGTGGAGGTTAAGTGCGTATCTTTGAGTTTAATCAATAATAAATAACTTCAGAGGTTATGTAGGGTTTGAAAAACTAACTTTTGACTATACATTTTTGTTGGACCAGTTAAGAAGACTGAGATTAATTGAAGAACAATTGAATTATAATGGAGGGATAAATGACATATGGTTGAGTATTTTATATAAGCCACGAAAAATATGGGTTTTATGACACTACAATTTATAAAATCTTTGAATTAAATAAAGATTCGATGGCTATTTGTAAAATGGTTATATTTTTTAAAATCTTGAACTTAAATGAAGAATCCATCACTATTTGAGATGCGATTTTATTATATTCATGTAATATCTTACTTAATATGTATAAAATTAATTAAAAACAAATATTTGATTAATTCTATGGTTGCCAACTATATTAAAATTAACTTTTGAATTTTAATCCATGCGCTAAAGAACTTATTCATCATTTATTTTTTTAAAAGTGAGAAAAGACAATTCTATTGAGATAACGATAAAAGTTTATTACCGCACTTAATGTAAAAAGCCACTTTGTACGAAAATGTCGACTGTACTTTACAATAATGTGATTAGTTATTTTAATGCAATCTCTCTACTTTAAATCATGTTTTTATCTACCAATATATAAAAACTGGTCAGTAATTAACATTAAAAACATGATCTAATTGTTGATAAAAATTTTGAAATACTCTTTAACATCTTACTCAAAGTATAGTGTAATATAAAAACATAAGTCGATAATGATAACAATGTAAAATACACAGAGAAGGTAACAAACTTTCCACGATACTTTTGCTTTACATCAATCAAGAGGACTAACTAATTATTGAAGAACAATTACAATATAAGAAGAGAATAAATGTGTAGGGTTGATTATTTTGTGCAGTTTGTGAAAAACGTAAATGTGACGTCCTGATGCCCGAGAGCAACAACGTCAAATTCAACTATTAAATAAAATTTTTGTTTTTAAATATACTATTTATTATATTTGAAGTTTTACTATAAAATTTTATTATTTTAATAATTATAACCCTACTGCATGCAGATGCCTAAACCGATAGCAAAGAGGTAGTGAGGATACCACTACCTCTATGAAAGAGGAATTACAGTTATATCAGTAAATGGTAAACTGTAAAGAGTCCAGTATCTACCCAATCTAAGAGCAGGGTTCCTATCAGTAAACAGTAAGTAGTGACAACAGTCATAACAGTAATTCGAGTAATACCCCTCCTGAGTACCGAATAAACGTATTTACTAAATATTTTAGTTATTAAATTTTAATTAGTTCTTTTTATTATTTCTTAATTATTCATCTAGAGTCAATCTTTTATCCATAATTCCCTCAATTAACTTTTTTTCTAGAGCTTTATTTGTTTTATTTCATTTTGATAATTTATTTCTTTTATTTATTATTATTATTATATATATGTATTTAATTTTGTTTTGAAAATTTACTTCTTTTATTTACTTTATGATACATTTTTTGATTGATTTTTTTAATTATTTTAAAACTGGTATATTTTGTTCATTTTCTAGATTTAATTTATTTTAAATTTCTTTTTTTTCTCTAATTTTGCTCTTTGCAGAAAACTAATCTGCATGGAGATATATATATATTTTCTTTTCCAAACCCGTACCTTCCCATCTCATTTATATGTTTTCATGTTACCATCCTTTAATAAACAGTTTATCAAATGAAAGTATACATAAAAATCCATCCAATTTATAGATTTTAAACCAAATGAACACATGACCCACACACACACATTAATTCAATCCTAAAACCACAATAGATATCATATTTAAAAACTAAATTTATTCATAATGCTTCTATAAAACACATGTATACATAAAATATATTACTATAGGTCTTACCTTCCTGAAGAATTCAAAAACAATCTACATGCAGGAACAAATCAAATTTAGATGATCAGAAAACACAGACGGGTTGCTTGCACTGTCAATAATGGGTTACAATTTATTTTTGTCAAACCAATGATTTTTGGAAGTAGATTTGTCACTAAAGTTTGGACTAAATGAAGCTAGACCCTTATAAGAACCGAAATGAACCTTAAAAGTGTAATAAATTTAAGAATCGAAATCAAAAAAGGGAAAGAAAGGCTAACATACGTGCACTATTCGAAGGTGCAACAGAAACAGAGCCTTGTTGAGCTCGATTTGTTTCTATTTTAGACAGGGAGTATGGGAGAAGTGAACAGCTTAAGAGGAAAACATCATTAGAACAATGACCAAAAATTGCTTACCTCTCAGAAGGAAAGGTCTGAACATGTAACGGCCCCAGAAATTTAGAATGAAATATGTGTATTAAAAATGTCAAATGCGGAAGTTTAATAAAAATTTTGATTAACATCCCTTACACAAAAACTAAAAACGTGCTCAAAATATAAGAGAACAAACTAACTAAAAGAGATACTCGAAAATAAGAACTATAAATATAACTACGGAGTCTTTAGGCGTCCCCTTCGCCGTCTTCCTGCGGAACGGGCTCGGGAACAATGTCTTCCTGATCTGAAATGGTTAAATAAGGAATGAGCTACACCAGCCCAGTAAAGACATCACACTATCTCACAGCCACAGAGGTAAAGGTGGGTAGAAAACATAAAGAAGGCCAATGGAGCATAATTTATAATAAACTCGTTTATTAACATAAAAACCTTTACTGTCCACTTATCTCGGTGAGATCTATAAAACAACATATGAAAGCAATAATATTATCATCATCATGCGATCATATGAACTGTATAACATAATACTTACCACACCCTTGCATTTCAATCATTAAACAACACATTTTCCTCATTTACCAGCCTACTAGTATCCATGGAGATCCATAGGGGTCCCACTACCCGTGAACCCTTAACATTTATAACCTAATTCCAGAGCGGTCCCCATACCCCGTCCGGTATGGGCACCAAAACCGTGAACCTCAATACCCCGTCCGGTATGAGGGTGAAACAGGCCGTCCCCATACCCCGTCCGGTATGGGCGCCAAAACACATAAGGTCTCCATACCCCGTTCGGTATGAGAGACCACGTTCCCGGTAGGGTTCCCTACGGACCTGGTCCGTCCACCATCTCCCAGGATATCTAGTCAGGCTGTCCACATTATCCACTTATCAATTCACATAACCTTTTTGCCCTCTTTCTTGGTTTCAATCATCTAAACACACACAACATGTAAACCAGTAATGGACACCAAATAAGACAACACAGTATTGGGTTAAGCATAATACCAACCATAATAAAAGAAACCATGATTCATGCATACAAGACCATAATATAATTACATCAAACATCATGCTGCATTTAATACTAGAAATTAAATCAAACAATAACAGACCAACCTAGTATCAGACTCGGGCTCCATTGGCAACCTTAATCAATTATACATCTATAAAGTCACACAGTACAGTTTAATTATTTATTTATCTTTAATACCATGATAGGAAATAGGGTGAGGGGTCCTTACCTGTTTCGGGGTCTGAATTCGACTCTACAATGCGCCTACAGGCTGTCCCTAACTTTTCCTGAATTTTTTCCGGAGAAGTCATTATTCCTTCATTTCCCACATAGACAAGTAGCTGATTACCACTGACGCATACGTAGATCATAAATCTACAAAATAATTTCAAACTCCTACTATGATCACTTCCGCGGCCTCAGTTATGGACACACACACTCCCACATATATTGCTCGTATCATGGCTACATATATATAATGGCTATATATATATTTGACAGCACATTTATTCCTGATTTCATATTTTTTTACAAAAAAAACCATCCCTGCTAGTCATTGCCCTTTTTCGCAGCTATTTTACTATTTTTTTAATATTTTCTCTTCTCAGTTTTCCTATTTTCCCCATTTTTCTACAACAACTCATCCCAAACATCAATTCTTCTTTCTCATTTATAAACCCAGACTCAATTGGCTCATAACCTGCAGATAGATTGACAGACAAGGTAATAGTATTGAGTATCATCCATAACATATTGCATTAGACCTATTGATCTTCTGGTGATCCCCCTCTAACCTTATATTACTACTCAATCAGATGTCATTATAGAATCAGAACATAATGCAAAATAAATGACCCTTACCGAGCCACTTATATAAATTTTATTAGCACATGCAACATGTATATCAAGTGTCACCATAGCAAATATCAACCAACATACAATGTTTTTATTTATCAAGCATATCCCAACCACTAGTCGGCCATACACTCACACGCAATTATCCTGCACACTAGAAACATCCAACAAATTTTCAGGTTCTATTTCCCTAGCTTAGGCTCAGTTCCCCTACATGCCCACTTATATTAACTCACACTAAACTCTTATACATTCTATATATTTGCTATCCCTCTTCATCAATTCTCCTCTCTTTGGGTCTGATGTTTTCCTATTCCGTTTTACCATTTTCCCTTACTCAGTATCTGTATAAAGATAGCAGATTTGTGTTCTCTTTCATCTCTATGATGGATCCAGGCCTGCCATTTCCTTTTTCCCCAATTTTTCTGTATCATAACCTACTTGTTCTCTTCTTTCTCCACTTCTCAGTATCCATTCATGCTTTTTCCTCACCCGACTATCTTATTCGGTCCTCCCAACTCAACCCCTTCAGATCTAGTCATTTCTAAAATATATTCAGCTGATCGCCAAATTTGATTTAACTAACATCACTTTTAACTTCAATAGCCTCCACTAATTCATTATTTACTCACAACTTCCCTATTTCATAATAATCGTCGTGTAAATGTATGCAAATAAATCATATGATGCAAGATTCATAGTCCTACTACAATATTTCAACCTCATCTTCTCACTTTCCCAACTCTCATCATGCATTTATCATCCGAAATAAGGAATTGAAATACACATTTCAAATTTAGTGTTTAAAATTCAAAATTGTCTTACCTCTTGCATCCCAATAAATGTTTGTCTACGGCAGTGGTCCTTTTTTGGGTCCTTCTCGTCCCAAAAATTCTCGAAGAGAATTCCTCCTTTTAATCCTCCTCAAATTTTCTTGCTCGTCTTCTCTTCGCTCAGCTTCTCTGCTCTCATTCTCTCTCTTGGCCTTTCTTTCTCACCACCCTCTCCTTCACACCGCCCTTCTTTTCTCTAGAGTTCCTTTTTCCTTTGACAGAAATAAAAAGAGGAATTTATATGGGGTAATAAGGTCATTTGATCCCCACATTAGATCTACAAAGTTGATTATTATTATTATTATTATTATTATTATTATTATCATTATTAATTTCATCATTATTTTAGATTTTTTTTTATTCCCAAGTTTCACTTCGCTATTTAATCCTTATAATGTAGTCCCCATTATTTCCCTATTACTCCCATCTCTATCAAGGGCCCAAGCTCGATCACAACTTTTAATTGGAATTTGGATACACGTGCCCTCTTCAACCGCACAATACATAAATCCCTACAGTGCTGGGGGTAGCATCTGTAGCGGCTCTAGGCATTGAGGTGATGGATGACAAGGCTCTCTAACTAGTCGTCGTTTGTCCAGGTTCTGCGGTGGCCATGCATTGGATGCTTTTATCAAAACTACTTGTTGTTGTATGATGGGTGATGATTAGACTTGAAAATTTGAGATTGGAATTTGCGTTTGGAGAAGAGAAAGAAAACTCTTTAGAATTAATGAGAGAGTAACTAAAAGACAATAGAGGATATATATAAATATGTATATATGTATATTCTTTTTCTAGCTCAAAAATTCTCTAAGAATAGCTCTACATCTTGTTTAAGTATGCATATTTATATTTGTAAAATATGTACATATAAAATATATTTAAAAGAACTGAGGTATCCTTGAATTTTTTCTTTTGATTTATAATAATCCTATTATTTAAGAAAATTTTACTGAAATCCCTAAATGAAATAAAGAATCTGATTTTGTAGAAACTAGTGATATGCTATTGGCTTTCTTATAAATATATGTAGATATTATTTCTTGAAAAATAATGATTTATTAAAGAATTGGATGTTTTTCCTAATATTCAAAATTCTTGGGTTCAAGAAAAATGAGATCATTAAATTTTTTTTAGAGATAAAAGATAAAATGATTAAATAGATTGGTAGTAAACCACAACTAAAGAATGATACATAGTCAAACATCATCTAAGCCTAAAAAATTTGTATATCCTGTATAAATGGTAAATTAAATAGAATAAATTTTCTCAAAATTCTATTGAATTGACTATAAAGTCTTAGCTATCACTAAAAAGTATCTCTATTATACAACATCTTATCATTTTTTTAAAAAATATTTCTTTTGATTGGACGACTAATATTGTAGTAATATATCTCATTAGTAATTCAATCTAATATGCTTAAACTAAGTGTATCAGATTCATTTATCATAGTTTGTTAAAAAATATGTACATGCACAATTTCATTCTCCTTAAACTTGTAACCTGATATCTTGCAAGATCAGGAAACAACATATAAAATTTGTTCTTCTAATGAAGCTCCTAGTGAGGCTCCTAATGAGATGTGTAAAGGAAATTGAAG
This sequence comes from Carica papaya, assembly GCF_054855325.1. Taxonomy (NCBI): domain Eukaryota; kingdom Viridiplantae; phylum Streptophyta; class Magnoliopsida; order Brassicales; family Caricaceae; genus Carica; species Carica papaya. Next base: position 23,862,189 of record NC_142313.1, read on the forward strand.
CCATTCAGCTGTAGTAATAATTTTAATTTTATCCATATAGATAGTTATTTATCATAAAGAAAACCATCCAAGAAAAACACATATACAATAAAATTAATGGAAAAGGATTTTGGTATTGATGGCACAAGTGAAGCCTTACCGAGTGGGAACGAGTGCAACACGGTCTTGGATCCTGTAAGATTTTTCTGTCACAGATCTTCTCCAAAGAATCCTCCTTTAAGCCTTATGACCTGAGATTTAGATTGTAGAAAATACTAACATCGAACATTTAGATTTTATATTTGTGCCTAAAGATTAAGAAGAATGGAAAGAAACTTATTTTTTTCTTTCTTAGAATGAATGGAGGTTGCATAGACTTTAGAAGACTAACATTTTACTATACCTCTTTGTTGCATTAGTCAAGAAGATTAAGTTTAATTGAAGAATAGTTGAATTGTGATGGGAGGATAAATGACATATAATTATTTATTTTATCTATGCTGTGAAAATTGTAGATTTTATTTTACTATAACTTATAAAATATTTGAAATTAAATAAAGACTTCATTGCTATTTGGAAAGCGGTTTCATTTTTTGAATTTTTTAACTTAAATGACTAATCAATCGCGCAATTTTATTATATTTATGTGATATCTTACTTAATATATATGAAATAATTAAAAACATTGATTTAATTAATTTTATGGTCACCAACTATATTAAAATTAAATTTTTAACTTTAGTCAATGCATTAAAAAATATATTTGTCATTTATTTTTTTAAAAGTTAAAAAATATTATTTTATTGAGATAATGATAGAAGTTTATCACCACGCATAAGGTAAAAGTTACATTACACAAAAACGTCAACTATACTTTAAAATAATGTGATTAGTTTTTTTAATGCAATATCTCTACTTTAGATCAGGTATTTATATACCAATATATAAAGATTTCTTAGTAATTAACTTAAAAACTTGATCTAATTGTTAACGAAAATTTTGAAATAACCTTTAACATTTTACTCAAAGTATAGTGTAATATAAAATCATAAGTCGATAATGATAACAATGTAAAATACATAGAGAAGGTAACCAACTTTTCACGATACTTTTTCTTTACATCAATCAAGGGGATTAACTAATTATTGACGAACAATTACAATGTGAGAAGAGAATAAATGTATATGGTTGATTATTTTGTGCAGACTGTGAAAAACATAATTCGTATTTTATACTATAACTTATAAAATCTTTGAACTCAAATAAAGAATCATAAACAATTTAAAGTAATAAAGAATTGTGGCTATGTAAAGTGTTATTTCTTAAATAAAAAATCTATAGCTATTTGGGACTTGATATTATTATACTTATTAGTTATTTTTCTAAATTTATATAAAATTTTTATGAATATTGACTTTATTAGTTATGTGGTTACCATTATAGTACAAATGGGTCACTTCAAATAAAATTTACTTTTGAATTTAATCTTTATGCAGAAGAACTAATTAACCATTTAAATTGAAAAGTCAAAAACAATTTTATTAAGATAATGTTTAAAATTTATATAGTTTTACAATATTTTTTTCAATTTTAAAAGATGAGTTTTATGGAAATTCAAAATTTTGGATAAAGATGGTGAGTGTTATTGCAACAATGAAGCTCAAAAGGAAAAGTGAAGGAAGAAAAATGAGATAGATGGGATAGCTTTGAATATTTGATGTTAACTATTTTTTAATTTCGTAATTTTTATCTTTAGAAGACCAATTTAATGATAAATGTTAACCAAGTCTACCCTCTTCATATTTCTTTACCATACTAGACATACATATGTATGTGTAGTTATTACCTTGATGATAGATTAAAATTAGATAATTAAGTGTTAAGTCTTTCAGAATATAAATAAATTTTACCATCATGTAAGTATGACACCATAAACTTTTGTTAAAAAATTATAGAAACAAAACTTAGAGGATCACAATCAGTTAATAATTTTTTATTTCAAATTAATGATTTAAGAATAAAAAATACATTAACAAAATTAGTTAATTTTTTAAATTTAAAGGTACAAATGTTTCACATTTTTTATGTATACATATGCTATAATAAACTGTGTGGTAAAGTTGAATTTATTTTTTTAATTTTGATATAATATTATTATATAAGAGAACTTTATTAAAATCTTTATAAGAAATAAAGATTCTTCTTAGATTGAAATTTGTGATAAGCAAATAGATATTTTTTGTCTTCAAATGTATTTATTATTTTCTGATAAACAATCGTTTATTAAACAATTGGATATTTTTCCAAATACTAAAAAGTCTTGGCTTCATAAAAAATGTGATCATTAATTCTTTTTTTTTTTGTGAAGTACGAATGCTTGATGAACATAGTAAATTTTTTATTTTATCCCTAAATTCTCATTAATTCTTTTTATTGGTTGTGTGGTTTTTATTAATTAATGTAATATATTTTTAGTTTCTTTCAAAAAATGTACTATACTTTACAATAATGTGATTAGTTATTTTAATGCAATATTTTAGTTTAAATCATATATTTATATACCAATACATAAAAATTGGTTAAAATTTAATATCAGAAATATGATCTAATTATTAATCAAAATTCTAAATACCTTTTAACAATCTACATCACGTAATATAAAAAATATAAGTCGATAATGACAACATTTTAAGCTGTAAACTAAAGGTTTATATGATCACAATATTTAGCACCTTATGAGCCTTTTAAATGATTGTATACTCGTACAAACTTTACTTTGTAATATTAACTTAACGTATCTTGTAAGTTTAATTAATGTGATACATTTGTAAGTTTTTTAAGTTAACAAATATTTATTACTGACCTCATACAAAATTTTAGAAAATAATTATATATAAAAAAATTCCACCACATAGTTTATTAGAGCTTAAAAATGAAAAATTCATACTCCTTGGAAGCTTTTCTATTCAAGTAATCAATTTGTTTTCTCTTCCTCTTAGTTCACAGTCCATTTTTTTCCCTCACGTGATGTTGTCTCTTCATTCATCTCAAATTTTATCGTCAATATAAGTGGGATTGGTATCATAGAGACAATTAGCAATTCTATGTGTACTATTCCAAAAATTAAATCTTGTGATAACATAAATTGCTATTAAGATATTGATTACTTGTATAACTTTGTGACTTAGTTTACTTGTTTGAGTAAATATCATTTGTCACACGACTTTTATGGGTAGAAAGAATACCTACAAGATCTCTTATTTATATAAAAGTAAAAAATAATTCAAATTTTCATCTCTCCTACGACTTTTATGGACAAAATAAATACCTACAAGAACTCTTATTTGTATAGAAGTAAAAAATCATATACTACAAGCTTCCTATTAAACTAAATAATAGATCAAGGTTAATTGGTGAAAAGCAGTAGTTCCATCGTGGCGAGTTCATTACCTACACAAGATGTGAAAAAGATTGTAACATCTGCCTCCGCACTAGTAGGGATTAAAGGTTCTACCATGATGCTTTGGCTAATAAAAGGTGGAGGTGCCCTAACTTGCCTTATGATAGATAAATTTTTATCATTATTTTGGTTGTATATGTATATATTCATGTGCAAATCCATTACATGTTATGCTTAGTAATGTGCATATATTTGTTTCTAAAAGATAAATTGTGATGTTGATGAAGAAAGGGCAATTCGCAAAATTTGTAGTGGGCATACAAAAGATAAAAAATGTAGAATGCACCTCTTTTGTCTGCTTTTGTTGCTATAAGAGTTTCTTTAGGGACTGTCAGTGCTACACCTACATTAATTATATGCAGAATGCACAGCTCTAATCTCTCTTAATCATCAGTTTGGCTTAATGATTACACAGATTATAAGTTTCATCTTTCAGACTTTATGTCGACTATACGTAAAATCTAGACTGCATGATCATGTTTTTCTATTAACGGCTCAAGTTTGATCACCATTTTCTATTGGAATCTGGATGCACGTGCCATCTTCCACTACATAATATACAAATCCCTATAATGCTAGCGGCAGAATTTGCAGATGCACAGCGTGCGCACAGCGTGTATGTCCCTCTGCTCGCACGCACGCACAGGACGTGCAGATAGAACACTTCCCCTCCGTGTGCACGGCTCAGGGTCAGGGCCTGCGCGCATGTCCTGTCGCGTGCAGGTGGGCCATCTACATGTCACTTCGCGAATGGATTGGTGCTGCACACTGTGCGCGCGATGTCCGCACAATAGGCATTTGCGAATAGGCCCTGTGCGCTAGGGGATCACGCGAAGTATGCTACGCGTGTGACACCTAGTACGCCAAGGCCCTACGCTCACAGTAGCAGGCCTGTGCACCGCTACTGCCTTGGGCGGTGCACCACCAGCGTCGGTGGAGGAAATTCTCCTTCTTCATTTTTTGTGGCAAGAATCTTTTTCTCTTCTCTCTTCACCAGATTTTGCCACTTGGTGTGAATCAAATAGTTCAAAAATTTTATAAATTTCCCTTCCCTTTCCCTCCCTCTCCACACCTCCATTTCTTCTATTTTTTAAGATTTAGAGAGAGAAAGAGAGAGAGAGAGAGACAGTAAAATTGTGAGAGAAGAAGAGAAAGAAAGGAAAACAATGAAGAAGAAGACATCAAGGTTTCGATAAGAAATCTAGTATTACTTTTGATGGCTTAAGGAGTATTTTTAGACAAGAAAATCTAATATGATTATTATTTTATCTGTTTTGCATGCCTCTCTATTCAAATGAGTCAAATTGTTCTTATTTTCAAGCATGCTATGTGAATTACTGAAACTTGATGAATTTGAATGTAATAAATATGAGTAGTCTATAATAATAAAAGAAAGAAAATGAAAAAATTTGAATGAAGCCTATGTAGTCTAAAGTATGTCTGTATTGACAGGCATATTGCATCAAGCGTCTCATTAGGCTTTTTATCTCTAAGGGATATCTGTTCTCCTTACCCTTAGGGGTATCTATTTCTCCCTCCCCTATCTGGTTTGGAAAGACGTAAGAGGACCGCTCCTAGTGGATGATGGCATGCCATCTGACGAGAGTGGTATCGCACTATCTGTAGGGGTCACTCGTGGTTAAGTAATGTCATGACTATAGATATCTGTTAGGACTACTATGGTTGGTACGACCGTAATCATAGATCATATCATAGTTTGGCCAGCTGGAAATGGGCCTGAGCAAATTGTTGTATCTGTATCTGATCTGTTCATTCCACTTGGGTAGTTGAAAATTTATATTTGCCGTTAGAGATGGAAGTTTGTAATGACTTCACAAAGTATGACACAAAATATCTGTGCATTTCATGATTTATTTGATTTTTGCTATTATTTGGCATGATATATGTGTATTTGATTTTCTATGCTAACGTACTATTTTGATATTTAAATAAATGGTTTCTTTTTCTAATGATGAGTTAGGTCAACAAGGAAGCTAGATGGTGAGATAAAATAATAAACTTTTGAAATCTTATGATATCAATTTAATACTATTTTTCTTACTGAGCATATGGAACTCATTCTTTCCATCCCCCCCTCCCCATATGAGGAAGAAAATGAAGAACCACAGGCAGACCTACCCTTGGAAGTTGATAAGAATCATGTGGATCCATAAGTGTAAGTGCATGACTGTTCCCACACTCTGATTAATTTCAGTAGCATAATGAAAGAAGTGGCCCTTGTGTTTTGTATTTTGTTACCACTTCTGGCCTCAGTGATGTATGTATTTGGAACATTATATATATATATATATTTGTAAGGAATTTGTTAAGGTTTGATTTCACTGCATAAATATTATCATGCACTCATTATTTTGGATATGTATCTAACACCCATTTGCCTTAATTGGCACCTAGGATATCACAAGTGGTATTAGAGCAGAATTTCGTAAAAAAATTCCCTTGCATTGAGGCCTAGGATAGATAAATCTTTTAGAATATCTAGGGAAGAAAAATGTCCTCTTTTCAAAAACTAAACCTCCAACTCATGTCTTCCTTTCTTTTGTAGGAATGATGCAGGGAAGACCATCTATAGTGTATACTGAATGACTTGAAGCCCCAAATCATCCAATCAGGGCTGAATTTATAGAACTTTTCTAAGCCATTCAAGGATTAAGTACAGCTGTAGGACAAAACCAGGCCAACCCTTGTCCACCCCCACCTCTGAATTCCAAAACACAGATCGGTCTATCTCCCATAATATAGCAAAGCTTAGGAAACTTCAACCCCCACACTTTGAAGATGGCCCTGATCCTTTAGTAGCCGATGCTTGGGTCCTATAAATAGAAAAGCTCTTCTATGTACTAGACCTGACCGAAGAAAAAAATGTCGCTCTTGCAGCATTCATGTTAAATGGGGAAGCCGAACACTAGTGACGACTTAAGAAAAGGGTTCTACCTACCCTTACTACCCAGGAAGTTTTCATGAATGCTTTCTTTGATAACTTTTTCCATGTTTATGTTCAGAAAAAGAAAGAAGATGAATTTTAGGAACTCCATCAAGGAATCTTGTCTGTAGCCCAATATGCAGCCCGATTTGTTCAATTGTCTAGGTTTGCCCTTTTGATGGTCACCCATGAAATTTGAAAAGTTAGGAAGTTTCTCAAAGGCCTTCGTGCTGACATTTATAACTGGGTTGCGATGTTAAGCCCCAGCTCGTATGTAGAGGTGCTTGAACATGCCCAGTTGGTCGAATATCTTATCTCGGCTAAGCACCAATGCTTTGCCCGAGTTCGTACCCAACAATAACCCAAATAGCTTAGAAAAAGATTGCCTGACCCAGTAAGTAACCCTCCCGACAAACGAACAAAAATTTCCTTCCTCTTGCCCTGCCCCCACCTACAGCTACAATTTCCTGAGCTATCCAACCTATTCAATAATGTGGTCACTTGCATGGTGACTTGCCTTGTCGGCGTATCAATAACGCCTGCTATCAGTATAGAATCACCCAACACCTTATAAAAGACTACCCTCAGTGACCGAAGGATGTAGCCTAACCCATAACACAAGGTTGAGTGTACAACTTAGATGAATTTGAAGTCCTTCCTACTCCTGTTCTCATCTAGGGTGTGCTTTCTATTCATAATACTCCTGTCAAGGCTTTGATTGATACTAATGCAACTCACTCTTTTATTTTATGTGCATTTGCTTGTAACCTAGAATTTAGACTAGAAGCTTTAAGAAAAACGTTAGTAGTGGAAACTCCCATTAAAGGACTACTGAAGGCTCATTGCGTATATAAGGACTGTAGGATAAAAACTTCAGGGATAGAAGTATGTATAAACCTGATACTATTAGATTTTGTAGGATTTGATGTAATATTAGGAATGGATTGGTTAGAAAAGTATACAACTATAATAGACTGTGAAAGTAAAATTATAACCTTACAAACCTTGAAAAAGAAATAAAAGTTGTTGTTATCATTTTTTTTCTAACAGATGAATGAACAGGAATATGGACGTTGATCCTACTGTGTTCCATACCCATTGTTTACAATTTTCCTTATGTTTTTCCCATCAAATTCCCTAGTTTACCTCCCCAACGTGAGTTAGAGTTCCTGATTGAATTATTGGCTGGAAACCAACCGATCTCGAAGCCCGCATATAGCAGGAGTCGCATTGAGCTAATAAAGCTGGAACATCAACTTTTATATCTTATCACCCAAAAATTCATTTAACCTGGCAATTCTCCTTGGGGCGCTCCAGTGTTATTCGTAAAGAAAAAGGATGGTTCGCTCGACTCTGCATGGACTATAGGGAACTCAATTGAGTGACCGTTAAAAGTAAGTACCCCTTACCCCGGATCGACGATCTCTTCGATCAATTGTAAGGAGCCACGGTCTTCTCTAAGATCGACCTCATAATCTGGCGTCACTAGTTAGGTTTTAAAGAGGAATATATTCTAAAAAACTGCCTTTTGGTATAGATATGGATTGTATGAGTTCAGGGTAATGCCCTTTGAATTGACCAATACCCCAGCAGCTTTCATAGACTTAATGAATCGAGTTTTCTGACATGCACTAGATCGATACATCATCATCTTCATTGATGACATTCTAGTGTATTCCACATGCCACAGGGAACACATGGTGCATTTGGCTGAAATATTGGAGACTCTCTGCCAAAACCAACTGTATGCAAAACTAAGCAAGTGCTCCTTTTAGCTGGATCGAGTTTCTTTTCTTGGTCATGTAATCTCAAGTGAAGGCATTTCTGTAAACCCGTCTAAGGTGGAATCAGTAACTAGCTGGAGTCCGCCCACTAATGTGGCTGAGGTGCATAGTTTTCTTGGCTTAATAGGCTACTACCGATGATTCATTGACAGATTTGCCAAGATTGCTGCCCCCATGACTCGACTCACCAAAAAGATTGTAACCTTCGTTCGAAATTATGCATGCAGTGAAAGCTTCATGGAACTAAAGTGTCGTCTCACCTCCACCCCTATGTTGATTCTCCCAAATAATGAGGGGAGATTCCAAGTTTATTGTGATGCATCTCATATTGGTTTGGGGTGTGTCTTAATGTAACATGGCAGAGTAGTTTCCTTTGGATCTGAACAGCTCAAAGTTCATGAGCAGAACTACGCTACCCATGACCTAGAGCTGGCAGCCATTATCTTTGCCCTAAAGATATGGCGGCATTACTCGTATGGTCAGACTTTTGAAATCTATACTGACCATAAGAGTCCCAAATACATCTTTTCGCAATAGGAGTTAAATATGGGGCAAAGATGCTGGATGGATCTTCTAAAGGATTATGATTGTCAAATTATTTATCACCCCAGGAGAGGAAATGTAGTCAACGATGCTTTAAGCCGACGAGAGCGTACTATGCTAGCCCAAACCATGGCCTCTAGTTGGAAGATGATGGACACTGTGCAATCTCTCTACCTTAACTATTATGGTAAAGGCACCTACCTCGCCCAGATCTGAGCCCTACCAGATCTCTTTATGAAGATCAAGGAAGCACAGACCACATACTCGGAACTCATCAAGAACCTAGGTAAGTTCACTTTAGACGAATCTCTTGATTTCAGGATCTCTGATTGTTATTATAGTACAAAATGAGTCATTCAAAATAAAATTTACTTTTGAATTTAATCTTTGTGCGGAAGAACTTATTAGCCATTTACTTTGAAAAATAAGAAACAATTTTGTTGATATATGTTAAAAGTTTATCGCGTTGTAATATATTTGTATAAAAGTAAAAAATAATTCAAATTATCATTTCTCTCATGACTTTTATGGACAAAATGAATACCTATAAGAACTCCTATTTATATAGAAGTAAAAAATCAAATACTACAAGCTTCCTGTAAAACTAAACAATATATTAAAGCTAATTAGTGAAAAGTAGTAGTTCCATCGCAGTGACTTCATTACCTACACAACCTAAAAAGAACCGACATTTTTGTCTCTGCATTACTAGAGATTAGAGGGTCTACCATGATGTTTTTGCTAATAAAAGATCGAGGAGCCCCGAAAGGCCTTATGAGAGAGAAATTTTTATCATTATTTTGGTTATATATATATATTCATGTGCAAATCCACTACATGTTTTCCTGAGTAATGTGTATATATATGTTTATAAAAGAAAAACTGTGATGCTAATAAAGAAAGGACAAGTCGCAAAATTTGAAAAGGGCGTACAAGAGATTCAAAATGTAGAATGCACCTTTTTTTTCTACTTTTTTTGCTACGAGAGTCACTTTAGGGACTGTTAGTACCGCACCTACATTTATTATATGAAGAATATAACCCTCATCTCCCCTAAATTTCAGTTTAGCTTAATGATTACGTAGATTTAAAGCTTCATCTTTTAGACTTTATATCGACTATACATAAAATCCAGACTACATGATCATGTTTTTTGATTAATGGCCCGAGTTTGATCACAACTTTTAATTGAAATCTGGATACATGTGCCATCTTCCACTGTGTAGTACATAAATCCCTATAGTGCTGGTGGCAGCATCTATAGAGTCTCTAGGCATGGAGGTGGTGGAAGACAAGGCTCTCTAACTAGCCATTGTTTGTTCAAGTTTCGTGGTGGCCATGCATTGGACACTCTTATCAAAATGCTTCTTGTTGTATGATGGGTGATTATTAGACTTGAAAATTTGATTTTGGAATTTGGGTTTTAGAGAAGAGAAAGAAAACTCTTTAGAATTAGTGAGAGAATAACTAAAAGAGAATAGAGGATATATGTATATATGTATATTCTTTTTCTATCTCAAAAATTCTCTAACAATAATGCTACATATTATTTATGTAAGCATATTTATACTTGTAAAATATGTACATATAAAGTATATTTAAAAGAAGTGTGAGGTATCTTTGAAGAAAATTTTACTAAAATTCCTAAATGAAATAAAGAATCTGATTTACTAAAAACTAGTGATATGTTATTATCTTTCTTTTAAATATATGCAGGTATTATTTCTTGAAAAATAATGGTTTATTAAAGAATTTGATGTTTTTCCTAATATGTTAAATTCTTCGGTTCTAGAAAAATGAGATACTTATATTCTTTTTGAGATATAAAATATAAAATTATTAAATAAATTTGTAGTAAGCCACCACCGAAGAGTGGTGCATGGTCAAAGATCGTCTCAGCTTAAAAAATTAGTGTATCCTATATAAAAGGTTAAACAAGCAGAAGAAATTTTCTCAAAATTCTATTGAAGTGACTATAAAGTCTTAACTATCACTAAAAACTATTTCTGTTATACAACATCTTATCACTCTTTTTTTTAAAAATCTTTCTTTTGATTGGATGAATAATATGTAGTAATATATCTCATTAATAATTCAATCTAATATGCTTAAACTAAGCATATTTGATTCATTTATCATAGTTCGTTAAAAAAATAGAAAATGCACAATTTCATGCTCCTCAAACTGTAACTTGATATCTCCAAGATCAGGAACCAACATATCAAATTCATTCTTCTAGTAAAGCTCCTAGTGTGATGTGTGAAGAAAATTAAAGCCATTCAACTGTAGTAATAATTTTAATTTTATCAATATAGTTAGTTATTCATCATAAAGAAAACCATCTAAGAAAAACACATCTATAATAAAATTAATGGAAAAGGATTTTGGTATTGATGACACAAGTGAAGCCTTACCGAGTGGGAAGGAGTGTAACATGGTCTTGGGTCCTGTAAGATTTTGCTGGTACAGACCTTCTCCAAAGAATTCTCCCTTAAACCTCATGACCTGAGATTTAGATCATAGAAAATACTAATATTGAACATCTATATTTTATTTTTGGGCCTAAGGTTAAAAATGGAAAAAAACTTTTTTTTTTCTTCGAATGAATGGAAGTTAAATGCGTACCCTCTAGTTTAATCTATAATAAATAACTTGAGAGGTAATGTAGACTTTAAAAAACCAACTTTTTGCTCTACCTCTTTGTTGCACCAGTCAAGAAAACTAAGTTTAATTGAAGAATAATTAATTTGTGATGGAAGGATAAATGACATACGATTGATTATTTTATATAGGTCGTGAAAATTGTAGATTTTATTATACTATAACTTATAAAATTGTTGAGATTAAATAAAGAATATATGGCTATCTGGAAAGTAGTTTCATTTTTTAAAATCTTTAACTTAAATGACTAATCAATCGATATTTGAGATGCGATTTTATTATATTTATTTGATATCTAACTTAATATATAAAATAATTAAAAACATTAATTTAATCAATTTTATGGTCGCTAACCATATTAACATTAAATTTTGAATTTTAATCCATGCCTTAAAAAACTTATTCTTTATTTATTTTTTTAAAAGTTAAAAAAGACAATTTTATTGACATAATGACAGAAGTTTATCACCACGCATAAGGTAAAAGTTGCATTACCCAAAAACGTTGACTGTACTTTAAAATAATGTGATTAATTATTTAATAATATATCTCTACTTTAAATCATGTATTTATAAATCAGTATATAATGTTTTGTTAGTAATTAACTTAGAAACAAGATCTGATTGTAGCGCCCGGGAAATTGAAGAAGAAAAAAAAAAAAAAAAAGGAGAGGACACATCAGCAGCCACGTCAGCAGCCACGTCAGCAGACCCAGTCAGCAGTCCCGGCCAACCGGGACTGGCCACGTGGCAAGACCACGTCGATCCGGGACGGGCCACGTTGGCGATCCGCGTATGCGCGATCGGACGGCCCAGATGCAATCGCACGGACGGCCCAGATTCAATCAAAAACGGACGGCCCAGATTAAATCAAAATGGACGGCTGAGATCAAAAGGCAAAAGGGTATAAATAAGACCCCCACACCAGACCACAAAACCCTAGCCGCCTGCCCTCGCCGGAGAAGACGAACCAGAAGCCGGCCGCCGCCACCCGCCGCCGCACTGGAGAGAATTCCGACCACCGATTGAGGTAAATTTCATACCCCCGACTCGTTTTTCCACGCTAATTTCCCCTGTGGCCAAATCGGAGCCAAAATCCCGGCCAAACGGCCGAAACCCAGCGGCGCCGCCGCGCCCCTCCTTGGTTTTTGCCTCCGATGAGGCCCTTCTCGGCCTCCGTTTAATGCAATTTTTATATCACCGTAATCACCATTCTTTTCTCTACAGGTTGATCAGAGCCGAATCACCAAAACACGAACTTCACCGGAGAGCCGCCGCACCCGAGAGCACCGCCGCCGGTAAGCTTCGGTTTTTCGTAATTTTTTGGCCCCCCGAAGGCCCTAGAGTTGTTTAATCGCAAGGATCGATGCAAGTGTGGCCGAATTTGACCGGAAACGGTCGAAAACGGCCAAACCGAGGCGAATCGCCGCCGTGCCGGAATTGCGATATTGGCCAAAAAGGGGCCCTGGGCCTAATTTGGGATTTTTTGGAACACGTGCAGGTGCCAGTAGTGCGTTTCAGTTCCCCGGAAAGAATTCAAAAAAAATTAGGGACAGCCTGTAGGCGCACTGTGAAGCAGTGTACGGACCCCGGAACGAGTAAGGACCCCTCACCCTATTTCCTATCACGGTATTAAAGTTCAATAAATGATAAAACGGTATTTCATGAATCAATGAATGTGTGAAATTGCTTAAGGTCGCTAATGGAGCCCGAGTCTAGTGTGGTTGTCGGTTAACTGTTATTTGGTCTGTTTTACAATTTTAAATGCAGTATGAGGTTTGATGTTTTCATTTTATAGTTTTGTGTGCATATTTTACTGTTTTATTGATTATGGATTGAATGACTGGGATATTGATGCTGTATGTTTGTCTGTTTGGCATAAATTACAATTTTGCTTGTTTGTATGTGGATTGATGATGCTGACTGAGGGAAAAGAGAATGATAGATTATGTAAATGCGTAATTGTATAATGTGGTCAGCCTGACTAGATATCCTGAGAGATGGTGGACGGACCGGGTCCGTAGGGAACCCTACCGGGATTGTGGTCTCCCATACCGGACGGGGTATGGGGACGGCCCGTTTCACCCTCATACCAGACGGGGTAATGAGGTTTATAGTTTTGGCGCCCATACCGGACGTGGTATGGGGACGGCCCTGGAATATGATTTCAAGTGTTAAGGGTTAACGGGTAGCGGGACCCCTATGGATCCCCATGGATACTAGTGGGCTGGTAAAAGAGGAAAAATATGTTGTGTAACGATTGAATTACAAAAGGCTTGATAAGTATTATGTTATACAGTTCATATATGATTTCATGATGATGATAATGTTATTGCTTTCGTATACTGTTTTATGGATTCCATCGAGGTAAGTGGATGGTGAAGGATTTATTATTGATAAAAGAATTTGTTGTAAATTATGCTCCATTAGGCTTTTTGTGTTTTCTACTCACCTTTACCTCCGTGACGGTGAGATATCGTGATGTCTTTACTGGGCTAGTGTCGCTCATTCCTTATTTAATCATTTCAGATCAAGAGGACATCGTTCCCGAGCCGGTTCCGCAGGAGGACGACGAAGGGGACGCCTAAAGACTCCATAGTCATATTCGTAGCTTTTACTTTCAAGTTTCTCCTTTAGGTAGTTTGATCTTTTATATTTTGTGAGCACGTTTTTGGTTTTAGTGTAAGGGATGTTATTCGAATTTTGACTTCGCTTCTGCATTTGATATTTTTAATATACATTTTATTTTAAATTTCCGGGGTTGTCACACTGATTGTTAATAAAATTTTTAAACTTTAACATCCTACTCAAAGTATAGTGTAATATAAAAGCATAAGTCAATAATGATAACAATATAAACTACATAGAGAAGGTAATCAACTTTCCACGATACTTCTTCCTTGCATCAATAAAGAATACTAACTTATTATTGAAGAACAATTATAATGTGAGAAGAGAATAAATGTATAGGGTTGATTATTTTATGTAGGTTGTAAAAAATGTAAGTCTTATTTTATACTATAACTTGTGAAATCTTTGAATTCAAATAGAGAATCATAAACTATTTGAAGTAAATAGAGAATTGTGGGTATTTAAAATTTTATTTCTTAAATAAAGAATCCATGACTATTTGGGATGTGATTTTATTATTTTTATTGGATATTTTACTAAATTTATATAAAATATTTATGACCATTGATTTTATTAGTTTTATGGCTGCCATTATAGTACATGAGTCATTTCAAATAAAATTTACTTTTGAATTTAATATTTTTACAGAAGAACTCATTAGCTATTTACTTTGAAAAGTAAAAAATAATTTTATTTAGATAATGTTAAAAGTTTATCTTGCCACAATATTTCTTTTGAATTATAGGCAACAAACACTCGATCTGTAAATTCTCATTGTTTAATTTCATAGAATGCATTGTTTTTATTAGTTAATGCGAGATATTTGTCTATTTCATTTAAAAAATCTACAATATTTTATAATAATGTGATTAGTTATTTTAATATAATATTTTAGTATAAATCATATATTTATAAACCGATATATAAAAAGTAGTTAAAATTTAATATTGAAAACAAGATCTAATTGTTAATGAAAATTCTAAAATACCTTTTAACATCCTACATATTGTAATATAAAAAATCTAAGTTGATAATGATAATATTTTTAACTGTAAAATAAAGGTTTACATGGTCACAACATTAGCACCTTGTGAGCCTTTAAAATGATTGAATACTCATATAAAATTTACTTTGTAATATTAACTTAACTTATTACTGATCTTGTAAGTTTAATTAATATGATACATTTGTAAGTTTTATGAGTTAGTTATAACTTATTATTGACCTTGTATAAAATTTTAAAAGATAATTATACATAAAAAAAATTATTCTACCATATGGTCTATAAGTGCTTAAAACTAAAAAATTCATCCTCCTTGGAAGCTTTTCTATTCAAGTAATCAATTTGTTTTCTCTTCCTCTTACCTCACAGTCAGCATTGTTTTTCCTCACATTCTATTGTCTCTTCATTTTCACCTTAAGTTTTAGCCATAAAACTAATTTTTAGCGTCAATATTTTCCTCACATTATGTATAAATGGATGTGTATAAATATATATAAATATAATAGAATTATCAATTAATATTAAGTAGGTTGGATTGGTATCATAGAGATGTAATTAGCAATTAAATGTGTACTATTGCAAAATATTAAATCTTGTGATAAAATAAAATACCATTAAAATATTGATTACTTATATAATTTTATGGCTCAGTTTACTTGTTTGAGTATCTGTTATTTGTCACACGACTTTTCTAAGTAGAAGGAATACCTACAAGATCTCCTATTTGTAAAAAAATAAAAAAAAATTCAATTTTTCATTTTTCTTGCAACTTTTATGGACATAATGAATACCTACAAGATCTCCTATTCGTATAGAATTACAAAATCAAATACTAAAAGCTTTTTGTAAACCTAAACAATAGATCAAGACTCATTCGTGAAAAGCAGCAGTTCCATCAGGGTGAGTTCATTACCTGCACAAGATGTAAAAAGCACTGACACTTTTGCCTCCGCACTACTAGGGATTACAAGCTCTACCATGATGCTTGGGCTAATAAAAGGTGTGGAGGTGCCCCAATTGGCCTTATGTGAGGTAAATCTTTATCATTATTTTGGTTGTGTATGTATATATTCATGTGGAAATTCACTACATGTTATACTGAGTAAAATACATATATGTGTTTCTAAAAGATAAACTGTGATGCTAATAAAGAACAGGCAAGTTGCAAAAGTTGCAAAGTATTTACAAGAGGTCAAAAATGCATAATGCACCTCTTGTGTATGCTTTTGTTGCTACAAGAGTCGCTTTAGGGACTGTGAGTGTGCACTTACATTTATTATAAATATTGAAGTAATATATCTCATTAGTAATTCAATATTATATGCTTAAACTAAGTGTATTGGATTTATTTATCATAATTCATTAAAAAAATAGTAAATGGACAGTTATATGTCAAATTTAAATCAACGGATGATCAATATTGTTCAAAGGCTCATACACAGATATTCGAGCTTGTTTTGATACTATCGAGGAATAGAAAAGCTTGCAGTAATAATATGTATCATTACGATTAATTTTAAGAGCATTTTTCTTATGAGTTATAAGAACCAAATTCCCAAGTTGATTGTTTTCTTCATAAAAAACTTTACCAGCTCTATTTGATACTCCTCAAACTTGTAACCTAATATCTTGTTAAACTTAATTTTGTATGGATCAGGACAAACATATCAAGTTTGTTCTTCTAATAAAGCTCTTAGTGAGATGTGTGAAGAAAATTGAAGTCATTCAGTTGCTGTAATAATTTTAATTTTATCTATATAGTTAGTTATTTATCATATAAAAAATCATCCATGAAAAATACATCTACAATAAAAATAATGGAAAAGGATTTTGGTATGAATGGTATAAGTGAAGCCTTATCGAGTGAGAACGAGTGCAACATGATATTGGGTCCCGTAAGATTTTGTTCGTACAGATCCTCTATAAAGTTTCCTCCTTTAAACCTCATGACCTGAGACTTAGACTGTAAAAAATATTAACATCGAATATCTAAATTTTATATTTGTACCTCAAGATTAAAAAGAATGAAAAAAAATTAATATTTTTTTCTTTCTACGAATGAATTGAGGTTAAGTGTGTACCCTTTGTTTAATCTATAATAAATAACTTGAGAGGTTATATAGAACTTTTTGCTATACTTCTTTGTTGCACCAATCAATAAGACTAAATTTAATTGAGGAACAATTAAATTGTGATGGGAGGATAAATGACATACAATTGAGTATTTTATTTAGGCCATGGAAAATATATTTTTTATTATACTTAAACTTATAAAATCTTTGAACTTAAATAAAGAATCTACGACTATTTGGACAGTGGTTTTAATTTTTGGAAATATTTAATTTACATGAATAATCCATCGCTATTTAAGACGCGATGTTATTATATTTATGTGATATCTTATGCGGTATATAAAAAATAATTAAAAACATTGATTTAATTAATTTTATGCTCGCTAACTGTATTAAAATTAACTTTTGAATTTTAATCCATGCGCTAAAGAACTTATTCGTTATTTATTTTTCAAAAAGTTAAAAAAGATAATTTTATTGAGACAATGATAGAAGTTTATCACCATGCATAAGGTTAAAAATCACGTTACACAAAAACATCAACTGTACTTTGCAATAATGTGATAAGTTATTTTAATGCAATATCTATACTTTAAATCACATATTTATATACCAATATATAAAGTTTTGTTAGTAATTAACCTCATAAACTTGATCTAATTGTTAATAAAAATTTTGAAATACCTTTTACCATCCTACTCGAAGTATAGTGTAATATACAATCAAAAGTCGATAACAATAACAATGTAAAATGCATAGAAAAGGTAACCAACTTTTAACGATACTTCTTCTTTGCATCAATCAAGGGGATTAACTAATTACTGAAGAACAATTACAATGAGAAGATAATAAATGTGTAGGATTGATTATTTTGTGCAAACTATTAAAAACATAAGTCTTAGTTTATACTATAACTTATGAAATTTTTGAACTTAAATAAAGGATCATAAGCTATTTAAAGAAAATAAAGATTTGTAGCTATTTAAAATGTTATTTTTTAAATAAAGAATCCATTGCTATTTGGGACTTGATATTATTGTACTTATTAGATATTTTACATTATTTATATAAAATTCTTCGGAACATTTATTTTATTAGTTCAATGTCTATAATTATAGTACAAATAACTCACTTCAAATAAAATTTACTTTTGGATTTAATCTTTGTACGGAAGAACTTATTAGCCATTTACTTTGAAAAGTAGGAAAAATTTTTGTTGAGATAATGTTCAAAATTTATATAGTTTTACAACTTTTTTCTCAATTTTTAGAAGATAACTTTTATGGAAATTTAGAATTCTAGATGAAGATGGTGAGTGCTATTGGAACAATGAAGCTCGAAAGGTAAAGTGAAGAAACGAAAATGAGATAGATGGAAATAACTTTAACATTTTCTGCAAACTATTTTTTAATTTTGTAATTTTTGTCTTTAGAAGACCAATTTAATGATAACGGTTAACCAAGTCTGCCCTCTTCATATTTCTTTACCATACTGTACATAAATATGTATGTATAGTTATTACCTTATTAAAATTTGATAACTAAGTGTTAAATGCTTTAGAATATAAATAAATTTGCCGATCATACAAGTACGACACCATAAAGTTTTGTTAAAAAATTATAGAAAAAAACTTAGAGGATCACGATCATTTATTAATTTTTTATTTCAAATTAGTGATTTAAGAATAAAAAATACATAATAAAAATTAGCTAATTTTTAAAATTTAAAGCTACAGATTCACAATTTTTATGTGTACATAAAAAAAGTGTGTGATGAAGTTGAATTTATTTTTTTGATTTTGTCATAATATTATTATATAAGAGAACTTAATCAAAATCCTTACAAGACATCACGATTCTAATTTGTCAGAAATTTGTGATATGAAATAGAATTTTTTTTGTCTTCAAATACATTTATTATTTTATGAGAAACAATAGTTTACGAAAAATTGAAATTAGTGATATGTAATTGACTTTCTTTTAAATATATACAGTTATTATTTCTTTAAAAATAATAGTTTATTAAAGAATTTGGTGTTTTTCATAATACTCAAAATTCTTGAGTTTTAGAAAAATGAGATCATTAATTTTTTTTAGAGATAAAAGATAAAATTATTAAATAGATTGATACTTAAGCTACCACGCTGGTATGGTACATGGTCAAAGATTGTCTCAACTTAAGAAATTAGTATATCCTATATAAATGGTAAAACAAACAAAAAAACTCTTCTCAAAGTTCTATTGAAATGACTAAAAAGTCTTAACTATCACTAAAAACTATCTGTTATATAATATTTAATCACTCTTTAAAAAAATCTTTCTTTTAATGAGACGACTAATATTGAAGTAATATATCTCATAGTAATTCAATCTAATTTTCTTAAACTAAGTGTATTGGATTCATTTATCATAGTTTGTTAGAAAAATAGTAAATGGTCAGTTATATGTCAAATTTAAAGCAACAGATGATCAACATTATTTAAAGGCTGATAAACAGATATTCAAGTTTGTCTCGATGCTCTCGAGGAATTAAAAAGCTTGCAATAATAATATGCAACATTACAATCAATTTTAAGAGCATTTTTTTTATGAGTTACAAGAACCAAATTCTCAAGTTGGTTGTTTTGCTAAGATGAAACTTCACCAGCTATATTTCATGCTCATTAAACTTTTAACATGATATCTTGTTAAACTAAATCTTGTATAGATGAGGAACAAACATATCAAGTTTGTTGTTCTATTGAAGCTCTTCGTGAGATGTGTGAAGGAAATTGAAGCCATTCAATTTCCTATAGTTACTAACTATATGGATAATTTTAATTTTATCCATATAGATAGTAATTCATCAGAGAAAATCATCCAAGAAGGGTACATGGTCAAAGATCGTCTCAACCTAAAAAATTAGTATATCCTATATAAATGGTAAAACAAGCAGAAGAAATTTTCTCAAAGTTCTATTAAAGTTACTATAAATTCTTAGCTATCACTAAAAACTAAAAAGTTTTAGCTATAAAATCTTTCTTTTGATGGGATGACTAATATTGGAGTAATGTATCTCATTAGTAACTCAATCTAATATACTTAAACTAAGCGTATGGGATTCATTTATCATAGTTTATTAACAAATAGTAAATAGATAATTATATATCAAATTTAAATCAACAGATGATCAGTATTATTGGAAGTCTCATAAACAGATATTCGAGCTTGTCTCGACGTTCTCGAGGAATAAAAAAGCTTTTAATAATAATATACAACATTATTATTAATTTTAAGAGCATTTTTCTTAGGAGTTACAAGAACCGAATTCCCAAGTTAATTGTTTTCCTCATAAAAAAACTTCACTAGCTATACTTCATCCTCATCAAACTTGTAAATTGATATCTTGTCAAATTTAATCTTCTAAGAATCAGGAACAAACATATCAAGTTCGTTCTTCTAGTGAAGCTCCTAGTGAGATGTGTGAAAGAAATTGAAGCCATTTAGCTAGAGTAATAATTTTAAATGTATCCATATCATTAGTAATTTATCATAAAGAAAATCATCCAAGAAAAATACATCTACAATGGAAAAGCATGTTGGTATTGATGGCACAAGGGATTCCTTACCGAGTGGAAACGAGTGCAACATGGTCTTAGGACCCGTAAGATTTTGCTGGTACAGATCTTCTCCAAAGCTTCCTCCTTTTAGCTCATCGTTTTTTATTACAAAAAAGAATTAGACATTCTATTAGTTCATGACTTATGACACAAATTTGATTTCTCAAAATATATGAAAGAAATACTAAAATAAAAAAGATCTCTTTTTAAACCTTATGACCTGAGATTTACACTGTAAAAAATATTAACATCTATCATCTAGATATTATATTTGTGCCTGAAGATTAAGAAAAATGGAAAGAAACTTGTTTTTTTTTTCTTTCTTCGAATGAATGGAGGTTAAGTGCATAACTTTGAGCTTTATTATAACAAATAACTTGAGAGATCATGTAGTCTTTGGACAACAAACTTTTCTCTATACTATTTTGTTGCATCAATCAAGAACATTGAGTTTAATTAAAGAACAATTGAATTGTTATGGGAGGATAAATGAAATACAATTGAGTATTTTATATAGGCCATGTAAAATATAGATTTTATTATACTATAACTTAAAAAATCTTTGAAGTTAAATGAAAATTTTATGGCTATTTTGAAAGTGGTTTTAGTTTTTGAAATCTTGAACTTAAATGAAGAATCCAACGTTATTTGAGATGCAATTTTATTATATTTGTACGATATCTTACTTAATATATATATATAAAGTAATTAAAAAATTGATTTGATTAATTATATAGCCGCCAACTGTAGTAAAATTAATGTTTGAATTTTAATCAATGTACTAAAGAACCTATCCTTCGTTTATTTTTTTTAAAATTAAAACAAAAAATTCTATTGAAATAATAATAGACGTTTATCACCACGCATAAGATAAAAAATCATGTTATATAAAAAGGTCAACACTACTTTACAATAATGTGATTAGTTATTTTAATGCAATATCTCTACTTTAAATCATGTATTTATATACCAATATATAAAGATTGGTTAGTAATTAACTTTAAAAACATGATCTAATTGTTAATAAAAATTTTGCAATACCCTTTAACATCCTTCTCAAAGTATAGTAAAATATAAAAATATAAGTCAATAATGATAACAATACAAAATACATAGAGAAGGTAACCAACTTTCTACAATTTTTTTTTTGCATCAATCAAGAGGACTAACTAACTATTAAAGAATAATTACAATGTGGGAAGAGAATAAATGTGTAGAGTTGATTATTTTGTGCAGGCTGTGAAAAATGTAAGTCTTATTTTATATTATAATTATGACATCTTTGAACTCAAATATAGAATCAGAAAATTTTTAAAGTAAATAAACAATTGTAGTTAGTTAAAATATGATTTCTTAAATAAAGATCTATGACTATTTAGAACGTGGTTTTATTGTACTTATTAGATATTTTACTTAATTTATATAAAATGCTTATAAACATTGATTTTATTATTTCTACGGCTACCATTATAGTACAAAATGAGTCACTCTAAATAAAATTTACATTTGAATTTAATCTTGGTGTAGAATAACTTATTAGCCATTTACTTTGAAAAGTAAGAAACTATTTTATTGAGATATGTTAAAAGTTTATCATGTTGCAATATATTTTTTTGAATTATAAGTAACAAAAACTAGACCTTCAAGTCTTGTTAATCTAATAATTCCTCTAACAATTTATATAGTGTTACAATTTTTTTCAACTTTTAGAAGACAAGTTTTATGGGAATTGGAAATTCTGGATGAAGATGGTGAGTGCTATTGGAACAATGAAGATCAAAAGGAAAAGTGAAAGAAGGAAAATGAGATACATGGAATAGCTTCAAATATTTTCTACTAACTATTTTTTAATTTTGTAATTTTTGTATTTAGAAGATCAATTGAATGATAACGGTTAACTAAGTCTACCCTCCTCACGTTTCTTTACTATACTGTACATACATTTGTATGCATAGTTATTACATTGATAATTGATTAAAATTAGATAATTAAGTGTTAAATACTTCAGAATATAAAAAACTTTATCAACTATATAACTATGACACCATAAATTTTTGTTAAAAAATTATAGAAACATAACTTAAAGTATCACAATAACTTAATAATTTTTTATTTCAAATTAATGATTTAAGAAAAAATGTGTAATACAAATTAGCTAGTTTTTTAAATTTAAAGGTACAAATGTTTCACATTTTTTATGTACACATATGGTGTTCATAAGAAAAGTGTGTGATAAAGTTGAATTTACTTTTTGATTTTGTCATAATATTATTATACAAGAGAAGTTCATCAAAATCCTTATAGGATATCAAGATTCTAATTTGGTATAAATTTTCGATATACAACTGGATTTTTTTTGTCTTCAAATAAATTTGTTATAATAGTTTATTAAACAATTAATTTTTTCCTAATATTCAAAAGTCTTGACTTCATGAAAAATGTGATCATTAATTCTTTTTTTTTTGTGAAGTATGAATGCATGATCAACATGCTAAATTTTTTACTTCTTCCTCAAATTCCATTGTTTCTCTTCATTTATTGCATGGTTTTATTAATTAATGTGATACAATTGTCTGTTTCTTTTGAAAAATTAATGTAATTAGTTATTTTAATGCAAGATTTTAGTTTAAATCATATATTTATATATCAATATATAAAAAATTGTTTAAAATTTAACATTAGAAATATGATCTAATTGTTAAAGAAAGTTCTAAAATGCATTATAACATTATTCACAGTGTAATATAAAAAATATAAGTTGATAATGATACCATTTTAAACTGTAAAGTAAATGTTTATATGATTGTATACTCCTACAAACTTTACTTTTTATATTAACTTAAGTTATTACTTATCTTGTAAGTTTAATTAATGTGATACATTTGTAAGTTTTTAGAGTTAGCTTTAACTTATTATAGACCTCATAAGAAACTTTAAAAGATAACTATACATAAAAAAAGTATTCCACCACATGGTCTATTAGAGCTTAAAAATAAAAATTTCAATCTTCTTAGAAACCTTTCTATTCAAGTAGTAAATTTGTTCTCTCTTCCTCTTAGCTCACAGTCAACATTTTTTTCCTCACATTATGTTGTCTCTTTATTTTTACCTCAATTTTTAGCCTTAAAACTAATTTTTAGCCTCAATTTTTTTCTCACATTATGAATAAATGGATGCACATAAATATAGATATATATAAAAGGTGGAATTATAAATTAATATTGAGTAGGAGGGATTGGTGGTGTTGAGATACAATTAGCAATTCAATGTGTACTATTCCGAAACGTTAAGTCTTGTGATAAAATAAACTTCTATTAAGATGCTAATTACTTTTATAACTTTGTGATGTAGTTTACTTGTTTGAGTATCTATCATTTGTTAGACGATTTTTATAGGTAGAAGGAATACCTACAAGATCTCCTATTTGTATAGAACTAAAAAATCATTCAATTTTTCATTGTGCCACGACTTTTATGGGGGAAAGAAATACCTACAAGATCTCCTATTTGTACAAAAATACAAAATCAAATGCTACAACTTGTTGTAAACCTAAACAACATATCAAGTCTTATTGGCAAAAAGCAACAGTTCCATCTAGGCGAGTTCATTACCAGCATAAGGTGTAAAAAGGACTGACACTTCTGCCTCTGCACAGCTAGGGATTACAGGCTCTACCATGATGCTTTGGTTAATAAAAGTTGGAGGTGCCCCGACTATCCTTCTGAGAGGTAAATCATTATTATTATTTTGGTTGTTATGTATATATTCATATGTAAATCCACTACATGTTATGCAGGGAAATTGTATATATGTGTTTTTAAAGATAAATGGTGATCCTGATGAAGAAAGGGCAAGTTGCAAAATTTGTAGAGGGTGTACAAGAGATCCAAAATGCAGAATGCACCTCTTGTGTCTGCTTTGGTAGGTACAAGTGTCGATTTAGGAACTGTCAGTGTTGTACTTGCATTTATTATATGCAGAATGAGCAGCCCTAATCTCCCCTAATCATCACTCTGGATTAATGATTATACAGATTGGAAGTTTCATCTTTTAAACTTTATGTCGACTATACGTAAAATCCAAAATGCGTGATCATGTTTTTGATTAACGGCGTGAGTTTGATCACCACTTTTGATTAATATCTAGATTCCCGTGCCATTTTCGACTGTATGGTACATAAATTTCTATAGTGCTGACAGCAGCATCTGTAGAGACTTTGGGCGTGGAGGTGGTGGACAACAAGACTATATCTAACTAGTGATCGTTTGCTCAGGTTTCATCGTGGCCATGCATTAGATGCTCTTATCAAAAGTTCTTATTATTGTATGATCTTCATTATAATATGGATATTTTGATTAAAGGTGAGTTCCAATAACTCAATAAGACTAGCAGTAATAGATTTACACAACAATGTTTTGAAAATGAATAAATGCAGATTATAAAATTACAGTTTAATTTATACCAATTTTAGTTCTTTCACCAATCATTCAATAATCTTGGTTATCACTATTATATTAATACTATGCTCAATACCGTACTCGATCATCCAATACACACACACATAAATTTGAACTTATATTTGAAGTTTTATTATAAAATTTTATTGTTTTAATAATTATAACCCTACTGCATGTAGATGCCTAAATCAATACCAAAGAGGCAGTGAGGACACCACTACCTCAAAGAAAGAGGAATTATAGTTATATCAATAAATGGTAAGCGGTAAATAGTTCAGTATTCACCAATCTAAGAGTAAGGTTCCTATCAGTAAACAGTAAGCAGTGATAATAGTCATAACAGTAATTCTGGTAATACCCCTCCCGAGTACCGAATAGACGTTTTTACTAACTATTTTGGTTATTAAATTTTTGATTAGTTTTTTAATTCTTTCTTAATTATTCATCTAGACTTTATCTTTTTTTCATAATTACCTTAATTAACCGCTTTTTCTAGAGCTTTATTTATTTTATTAATTTTTATTATTATATATATATATTTTAATTTCGTTTTGATAATTTACTTCTTTTATTTACTTTATTCTACTTTTCTTGATTGATTTTTTTAATTATTTTAAAACTGGTATATGTCGTTAATTTTCTAGATTTAATTTATTGTAAATTTTGTTTTTTTTTCTAATTTTGCTCTTTGCAGAAAACTAACCTTCAATGAGATATATATATATTTTTTCTTTTTCAAACTCGTACCTTCCCTACTCGTTTATGTTTTTCCCTCTCATCATCCTTCAATAAACAGTTTATCAAATGCAAGTATACACAAAAATCCATCCACTTTACACAGATTTTAAACCAAATAGACACATGACACACACACACACATTCATTTAATCCTAAAACTGCAATAGAGATCAAATTTTAAAACTAAATTTATTCATAATGCGTCTATAAAACACCATTGCATGCATAAAATATATTACTATAGGTCTTACCTTTCTGAAGAATTAAAAAAAAACCTACACATGCGGACAAATCAAGTTCAGATGACCAGAAAATATAGACGGGTTGCCTGCATTATCAATAGTAGATTATGATTTGTTTGTGTCAAACCAATGATTTCTGGAAGTAGATTTGTCACTGAAGTTTGGACTAAATAAAGCTAGACCCTTATAAGAACCTAAATGAACATTAAAAACAAAATAAATTTAAAAATCGAAATCAGAAAAGGGAAAGGAAGGCTAACATACCTGCACTGTTCGAAGGTGCAGCAGAAACAGAGCCTGGTTGAGCTCGATTTGTTTCTGTTTTGAAAAAGGAGTTGGGGATAAGTGAATAGCTTAAGAGGAACCAAAATATCACTAAACATATCACCAAAAATGGCTTACCTCTCGGAAGGAAAGGTCTGCATACCTCTGCATCCTCACAGCCTGTTAAGTGCCCTTCCTCCCGATTCACACTTTGTTTTCACTTCTACACTCTCTCTCTAATTCTTTAGAGTAGAATTTTATAATTTTTTTACAACATGGATATTACAGTAATTCCTATTTTATGCTATAACTTATGAAATCATTGAACTCAAATAAAAAATCATAAACTATTTAAAGTAAATAAAGAATTATTGCTATTTAAAATGTAATTTCTTAAATAAAGAATCCATGGCTATTGAGGACGTTATTTTATTATACTTGTTAGATATTTTACTTAATTTATATAAAATACTTATGAACATTGACTTTATTAGTTATATGGCTACCATTATAGTACAAAATGAGTAACTTCAAATAAAATTTACTTTTAAATTTAATTTTTGAGCGGAAGAACTCATTAGCCATTTACTTTGAAAAGTAAGAAACAATTTTGTTGAGATAATCCTAAATGTTTATCACGCTGCAATATATCTTGTTTGAATTATAAGCAACAAAAACTCAACTTTCTTGGCCTTTTTAATCCAAAAATATCCTCTAACAATTTATATAGTTTTATAACCTTTTTTTTAAGTTTTAGAAGAGGAGATTTATGGGAATTTTGAATTCTCAATGAAGATTGTGAGTGTTATTAGAACAATGAAGCTCAAAAGAAAAAGTGATGGAAGGAAATTGAGATAGATGGAAATAACTTTGATTATTTTCTGTTACCTATTTTTTAATTTCGTAATTTTTATCTTTAGAAAACAAATTTAATGATAACGGTTAACCAAGTCTATCCTCTTCACATTTCTTTACCATACCATACATACATATGTATGTAAAGTTATTACCTTGATAATTGATTGAAATTAGATAACTAAGTATTAAGTGCTTCAGAATATAAATAAATTCATCGACCACACAATTATGACACCTTAAATTTTTGTCAAAAAACTATAGAAATAAAATTTAGAGGATCACAATCACTTAATAATTTTTTATTTCAAATTAATTATTTAAGAATAAAAAATACGTAACAAAAATTAACTAATTTTTTATGTATATACATGGTATATATAAAAAAAGTGTGGTAAAGTTGAATTTATTTTTTTGATTTTCTCATAACACTATTATATAAGACTACTTCATCAAAATCCTTGTAAGATATCACGATTCTAATTTGGTAGAAATTTGTGATATCCAACTGAACTTTTTTGTCTTCAAATGCCTTAGTTTTTTTTCCGATAAACAATAATTTATTAGACAATTGGATATTTTTTCTAATATTCAAAAGTCTCAGCTTCATGAAAAATGTCACCATTAATTTGTTTTGTTAAGTATGATACTTTATCACCATGCTAATTTTTTTAATTTTATCCCTAAATTCTTATTGTTTCTTTTCATTGATTACGTGATTTTTATCAATTAATGTGATATATTTATTTGTTTCTTTTGAAAAATTTACTATACTTTACAATAATGTGATTAGTTATTTTAATGCATTATTTAGTTTAAATCATATATGTATATACCAATATACAAAAATCAGTTAAAATTTAATATAAAAAATATGATCTAATTGTTAATGAAAATTCTAAATTAACAATCTATATCATGTAATATAAAAAATATAAGTCGATAATAAAAATATTTAAAATTGTAAACTAAAGGTTTATATGGTCAAAACATTTAGCACGTTTTGAACTTTTTAAATTATTGTATACTCGTACAAGTTTTACTTTGTAATATTAATATAACTTATTACTCATCTTGTAAGTTTAATTAATGTGATACATTTGTATATTTTTTGAGTTAGCCTTAATTTATTAAGAACCTCGTACGAAATTTTAAAAGATAATTACACATAAAAAAAATAATTATGCCACATGGTCTATTAGAGCTTAAAAATAAAAAAATTCATCCTCCTCGAAAGTTTTTCTGTTCAAGTAATTAATTTATTTTCTCTTCCTCTTAGCTCATAGTCAACATTTTGTTTTCCTCATATTATGTTGTCTCTTCATTTTCACCTCAATTTTTAGCCTTAAAACTAATTTTTAGCCTCAATATTTTTCTCACATTATGTATAAATGGATGTATATAAAAAATATATATATAAGATAGAATTATCAATAAATATTAAATAGTGGGATTGGTGTCATAGAGATCCAAAAGCAATTCAATGTGTACTATTCCAAAACATTAAATCTTGTGATAAAATAAATTGCTATTAAGATATTGATTATTTATATAACTTTGTGGCTTAGTTTCCTCATTTGAGTATCTGTCATTTGTCACATGACCTTTATAGGTAGAAGGAATACCTACAAGTTTTTCTATTTGTATATAAGTAAAATATCATTCAATTTTTCATTTGTCCCACGATTTTTATGGACATAAGGAATATCAACAAGATCTCCTATTTGTAAAGAAGTAGAAAATCAAATACTAGAAGCTTGCTGTCAACCTAAACAACAATCAAGGCTCATTGCTGGAAAGTAGCAGTTCCATCAGGGCGAGTTCATTACTTGCACAAGGTGTAAAAAGGACCAACACTTCTACCTCTGCACTACTAGGGATTATAGACTCTACCATGATGTTTTGGCTAATAAAAGGTGAAGGTGCCTCAACTGGCCTTACGAGAGGTAAATTTTTATCATTATTTTGGTTGTATTTGTATATATTCATGTGCAAAAACACTACATGTTATGTTAAGTAATGTGTATATATGTTTTTCTAAAAGATAAACTATGATGCTAATGAAAAAAGGGTATGTTGCAAAATTTGCAGATCATGTACAAGAGATCCAAAATGTAGAATGCACCTCTTGTGTTTGCTTTAGTTGCTACAAGTGTCACTTTAGAGACTGTTAGTGCCACACCTGCATTCATTATATGCATAATGCACAACTCTAATCTCCCATAACCATCACTTTGGCTTAAAGATTATATAGATGGGAAGTTTCATCTTTCAAACTTTATGTCGACTATACGTAAAATCTAGACTGTATGATCATATTTTGTGATTAACAACTCGAGATTGATCACCACTTTTAATTCAAATCTGTATGCACATTCCCTCTTCCACCGCATAGTACACAAATCCCTATAATGTTGGTGGTAGCATCTGTAGAGGCTCTGGGCATAGAGGTGGTGGACAACAAGGCTCTCTAGCTAGTTGTCGTTTGTTTAAGTTTTATGGTTGCCATTCATTGGAAGCTCTTATCAAAAGTTCTTGTTGCTATTTGATGGGTGATGATTAGACGTGGAAATTTATGTTTGGAATTTGGATTTTGGAGAAGAGAAATAAAACTTTTTTGAATTAATTAAAGAAGAACTAACAGACAGTAGAGGATCTATATATATGTATATTCTTTTTCTATTTCAAAAATTCTCTAACAATAATGCTACATATTGTTTAATTAAGCATATTAATATTTGTAAAATATGTACATATAAAGTATATTTAAAAGAAGTGTGAGATATTCTTGAATTTATTTTTTTATCTATCATAATCCTGTTATTTAAGAGAAATTTATTAAAATTCTTAAATGAAATAAATAATTTTATTTAATAGAAACTAGTGGTATGCTATTCACTTTCTTTTAAATATATGCTGTTATTATTTTCTTAAAAATAATAATTTATCAAAAATGAGATCATTAAATTTTTTTGAGATATAAAAGATAAACTTATTAAATAGATTGACACTTAAGCAACCACCAAATTATGGTACATGGTCAAAGATTGTCTCAACCTAAGAAATTAGTATATCCTATATAAACGCTAAAAAAACAAAAAAATCTTTTAAAAGTTCTATTGAAGTGACTAAAAAGTTTTAACTATCACTAAAAAATATCTCCGTTATATAATATCTAGTCACTCTTTAAAAAAATCTTTATTTTAATGGGAGACTGATAATGAAGTAATATATCTCATTAGTAATTCAATCTAATATACTTAAACTAAGTATATTGGATTCATTTATTTTAGTTAGTTAAAAAAATAGTAAATGGACAATTATATGTCAAATTTAAATCAACAGATTATTAGGATTGTTGGAAGGCTCATAAACAGTTATTTGAGTTTATCTTGATGCTCTCGAGGAATAGAAAATCTTTAAATAATAATATGTAACATTACGATCAATTTTAAGAGCATTTTCTTATGAGTTATAAAAACCAAATTTCCAAGTTGAGTATTTTTCTCATATGAAACTTCACCAGCTCTATTTCATGCTCATAACACTTTTAACCTGATATCTTCTTAAACTAAATCTTGTATGGATGAGGAACAAAATATCAAGTTTGTTCTTCTACTGAAGCTCTTAGTGAGATGTGTGAAGGAAATTAAAGCAATTCAGTTAAAGTAATAATTTTAATTTTATCCATACAGTTAGTAATTCATCATAGAGAAAACCATCCAAGAAAAACATATCTACAATAGAAAAGGATGTTGGTTTTGGGACCCATAAACTTTTATTGGTACAGATCTTCTCTAAAGCTTCTTCCTTTAAACCTTATGACTTGAGATTTAGACTGTAGAAAATATTAACATTGAACATCTACATTTTATATTGTGTCTAAAGATTAAAAAGAATAGAAAGAAACTTGTTTTTTATTTTTTTCTTAGAATGAATAGAGGTTAATTACATACCTTTGAGCTTAATATATAATTAATAACATGAAAAGTTATGTAGGCTTTGAAAAACCAACATTTCACTATACTTCTTTATTGCACCGTCAAGAAGACTGAGTTCAATTAAAAAAAATTGAATTGTGATGGAAAGATAAATGACATACAATTGAGTATTTTATATAGGCCGTGGAACATCTAAATTTTATTTTACTATAACTTATAAAATTTTTGAACTTAAATGAAGAATCTATTACTATTTGGAAAGTGGTTTTATTTTTTGAAATCTTGAACTTAATAAATAATCCATCAATATTTGAGATGCGATTTTATTATATTTATGTGATATTTTACTTAATATGTATAAAATACTTAAAAATATTGATTTGATTAACTCTATTATCGCCAATTGTATTAAAATTAACTTTTAAATTTTAATTCATGCACTA
Organism: Carica papaya; assembly: GCF_054855325.1. Taxonomy (NCBI): domain Eukaryota; kingdom Viridiplantae; phylum Streptophyta; class Magnoliopsida; order Brassicales; family Caricaceae; genus Carica; species Carica papaya. The sequence goes on from NC_142313.1 coordinate 23,893,803, forward strand.
AAGAACTTATTCATGATTTATTTTTTTAAAAATTAAAACAAACAATTCTATTGAGATAATGATAGAAGTTTATCAGCATGCATAAGGTAAATAGCTACATTAGACAAAAACATCACCTGTACTTTACAATAATGTGATCAGCTATTTTAATAATATATCTCTACTATAAATCGTGTATTTATATACTAATATATAAAGTTTTGTTAGTAATTAACCTTAGAAACAAGATCTAATTGTTAATAAAATTTTTTAAATACCTTTTAACATTCTACTCAAAGTATAGTGTAATAGAACAATATAAAATATATAGAGAAGGTAACCAACTTTCCACGATACTTCTTCCTTGCATCAATGAAGAGGACGAACTTATTATTGAGGAACAATTATAATGTGAGAAGAGAATAAATGTATAGGTTTGATTATTTTATGCAAGTTATGAAAAAATAAATCTTATTTTATACTATAACTTATGAAATCTTTGAATTCAAATGAAGAATCATAAACTATTTAAAGTAAATAGAGAATTGTGGCTATTTAAAATATGATTTCTTAAATAAAGAATCCATTGCTATTTGGGATGTTATTTTATTATACTTATTAGATATTTTACTTAATTTATATAAAATGTTTATGAACATTTATTTAACTACTTTTATGGTTGCCATTATAGTACAAAAATGAGTCACTTAAAATAAAATTTACTTTTGAATTTAATCTTTATGTAGAAAAATTTATCAGCCATTTATTTTGAAAAGTAAAAAACAATTTAGTTAAGATATGTTAAAAGTTTATCCCGCTGCAATATATTTTTTTAAATTATAAGTAATAAAAACTTGACATTCTGGTTTTCTTAATCTAAAAAATCCTCTAAGAAATTATTTAGTTTTACAACATTTTTTTTTCAATTATTAGAATATGAGTTTTATGGGAATTGTAAATTCTGGATGAAGATGGTGAGTGCTATTGGAACAATGAAACTCAAAAGAAAAACTAAACTAAGGAAAATGAGACAAATGGAATAACTTTGAATATTTTCTGCTAACTATTTTTTAATTTTGTAATTTTTGTCTTTAGAAGACTAATTTAATGATAACAGTTAATCAAGTCTACCCTCTTCACATTTAAGTAAGCATATTTATGTTTGTAAAATATGCACATATAAAGTATATTAAAAAAAATTTATTTTTTTATTTATCATAATCCTTTTATTTAAAAAAATTTTACTAAAATTTGTAAATAAAATGAAGAATATGATTTAGTAGAAACTAGTGATATAATATTGGCTTTCTTTTAAATATATGCAAATATTATTTCCTTAAAAAATAACAGTTTATTAAAGAATTGGATGTTTTTCCTAATACTCAAAATTCTTTGGTTCTAGAAAAATGAGATACTTAAATTCTTTTTGAGAGATAAAATATAAAATTATTGAATAGATTGGTAGTAACCCACAACAAAATAATGGTGCCTAGTCAAAGATCGTCTCAGCCTAAAAAATTAGTATACCCTATATAAATGGTAAAATAAGCAAAAGAAATTTTCTCAAACTTCTATTGAAGTGACTATAAAGTCTTAACTATCATTAAAGTTTATCTCTATTATATAATATCTTATCACTCTTAAAATTTTTTTTTTTTTATGGGACAACTAACATTAAAGTAATATATCTTGTTAATAATTCAATCTAATATGCTTAAACTAAGCGTATTTGATTCATTTAACATAATTTGTTAAAAAAATAGTAAATAGACAATTATATGTCAAATTTAAATCAATAGATGATTAGTTTTGTTGAACGGCTCATAAATAGATATTCGAGCTTGTTTCGATGCTCTTAAGGAATTGAAAAGCTTGCAATAATAATATGCAACATTACGATCAATTTTAAGAGCATTTGTTTTAGGAGTTACAAGAGCCAAATTCCCAAGTTAATTGTTTTCCTAAAAAAAAAATTCACCAGCTATATTTCATTCTCATCAAACTTGTAATATGATATCTTATTAAGCTTAATCTTGTATGGATCAAGAACAAACCTATAAAGTTCATTCTTCTATTGAAGCTCTGAGTAAGATGTGTGAAGAAAATTGAAGCCATTCAACTACAACGATAATTTTAATTTTATCCACATGGTTAGTAATTTATCATAAAGAAAACCATCAAAGAAAAACACATCTACAATAGAAAATGATGTTTGTATGGATGGCACAAGTGAAGCCTTACCGAGTGGAAATGAGTGCAACATGGTCTTAGGTCCTGTAAGATTTTTCTGGTACAAATCTTCTCTAAAGCTTCCTTGTAACACCCCCTAATCCAAATGGTTAGGGCATTACTACAACCTATCTCTACCTTCTGATATTGTATCTCAAAAACGTAATAATTCAACATAAGGTAATCAACATCTCATTTTAATGTGCACATCAAAACATGACCTCATTCACATCCATACTGTAATGCCCCATAATAATTTATATGAGGTGTCAATGTAACCTATCATACTAGTCGATTTTATAACATCACTTCTCAACATAAAGCAACTGTAATTTCATTTCCAATATATGTCTAACATAAATTCATCAACGACATCACAATAAGTGGAGAATCAATAATTATCACATGAAGTCATTATTCCTTCATTTCCCACATAGAAAAGTAGTCGGTTACCACTAACGCATACGTAGAGCATAAATCTACAAAATAATTTCAAACTCCTACTATGATCACTTCCGCGGCCTCAGTTATGGACACATGCACTCCCACATATATTGCTTGTATCGTGGCTACCTATATATAATGGCTATATATATATTTGACAGCACATTTATTCCTGATTTCCTATTTTTTTATGAAAAAAAAAACCATCCTTGCTAGTCATTGCCCTTTTTCGCTGCTATTTTACTATTTTTTTTAATATTTTCTCTTCTCAGTTTTCCTATTTTCCCTATTTTTCTACAACAACCCATCCCAAACATCAATTTTCCTTTCTCATTTATAAACCCACACTCAATTGGCTCATAACCTGCAGATAGATTGACAAACAAGGTAATAGTATTGAGTATCATCCATAACATATTGCATTAGACCTATTGACCTTCTGGTGATCCCCCTCTAACCTTATATTACTACTCAATCAGATGTCATTAGAGAATCAGAACATAATGCAAAATAAATGACCCTTACCGAGCAACTCACATAAATTTTATTAACACATGCAACATGTATATCAGGTGTCGCCGTAGCAAATATCAACCAATATATAATGCTTTTATTTATCAAGCATATCCCAACCACTAGTCGGCCATACAGTCACACGCAAATTACCCTGCACACTAGAAACAACCAACAAATTTTCAGGTTCTATTTCCCTAGCTTAGGCTTAGTTCCCCTACATGCCCCCTCATATTAACTCACACTAAACTCTTATACATTCTATATATTTGTTATCCCTCTTCATCAATTCTCCTCTCTTTGGGTCTGATGTTTTTCTATTCTGTTTTACCTTTTTCCCTTACTCGGTTTCTGTATAAAGATAGCAGATTTGTGTTCTCTTTCATCTCTATGATGGATCCAGGCCTGCCATTTCCTTTTTCCCCAATTTTTCCATATCATAACCTACTCGTTCTCTTCTTTCTCCACTTCTCAGTATCCATTCATGCTTTTTCCTCACTCGACTATCTTATTCGGTCCTCCCAACTCAACCCCTTCAGATCTGGTCATTTCAAAAATAGATTTAGCTGATAGCCAAATTTAATTTAACTAACATCACTCTTACCTTCAATAGCCTCCACTAATTCAGTATTTACTCACAACTTCCCTATTTCATAATAATCGTCGTGTAAATGTATGTAAATAAATCATATGATGCATAATTCATAGTCCTACTACAACATTTCAACCTCATCTTCTCACTTTCCCAACTCCTCATCATGCATTTATCATCCGAAATAAGGAATTTAAATACACATTTCAAATTTAGTGTATAAAATTGAAAATTGTCTTACCTCTTGCATCCCAATAAATGTTTTTCTACGGCAGTTGTCCTTCTTTGGGTCATTCTCGTCCCAAAAATTCTTGAAGAGAATTCCTCCTTTTAATCCCCCTCGAACTGTCTTGCTCGTCTTATCTGTTCTAATTCTCTCTCTTGCCTTTCTTTCTCACCACCCTCTCCTTCACACCGCCCTTCCTTTCTCTAGAGTTCCTTTTTCCTTTGACCGAGATAAAAAGAGGAATTTATATGGGGTAATAGGGTCATTTGATCCCCACATTAGATCTACAAAGTTGATTATTATTATTATTATTGTTATTATTATCATTATTTTGGATCTTTTTTATTCCCAAGTTTAACTTCCCTATTTAATCCTTATAATGTAGTCCCCATATATTTCCCTATTACTCCCATCTCTATCAAGGGCCCAAGCTCGATCACCACTTTTAATTGGAATTTGGATGCACGTGTCCTCTTCGACAGCATAGTACATAAATATCTATAGTTCTGGCGGTAGCATCTGCAGAGGCTCTAGGCATGGAGGTGATGGACGACAAGGCTCTCTAACTAGTCGTCATTTGTTCAGGTTCTATGGTGGCCATGCATTGGATGCTTTTATTAAAACTACTTGTTGCTGTATGATGGGTGATGATTAGACTTGAAAATTTTAGTTGTGAATTTGGGTTTTGGAGAAGAGAAAGAAAACTCTTTAGAATTAATGAGAGAGTAACTAAAAGACAATAGAGGATATATATAAATATGTATATATGTATATTCTTTTTCTAGCTCAAAAATTCTCTAAGAATAGTGCTACATCTTGTTTAAGTATGCATATTTATGTTTGTAAAATATGTACATATAAAATATGTTTAAAAGAACTGTAAGGTATCCTTAAATTTATTTTTTTGATTTATAATAATCCTATTATTTAAGAAAATTTTACTGAAATCCCTAAATGAAATAAAGAATCTGATTTAGTAGAAACTAGTGATATGCTATTGGCTTTCTTTTAAATATATGTAGATATAATTTTTTGAAAAATAATGATTTATTAAAGAATTGATGTTTTTCCTAATTCTCAAAATTCTTGGGTTCAAGAAAAATTAGATCATTAAATTTTTTTTTAGAGATAAAAGATAAAATGATTAAATAGATTGGTAGTAAACCACCACCAAAGAATGGTACATAGTCAAAGATCATCTAAGCCTAAAAAATTTGTATATCCTGTATAAATGATAAAACAAATAGAAGAAATTTTCTCAAAGTTTTATTGAATTGGCTAGGAAGTCTTAGCTATCACTAAAAAGTATCTCTATTATACAACATCTTATCATTTCTTTTAAAATCTTTCTTTTGATTGGACGACTAATATTGTAGTGATATATGTCATTAGTAATTCAATCTAATATGTTTAAACTAAGTGTATCAGATTCATTTATCATAGCTTGTTAAAAAATATGTACATGCACAATTTCATGCTCCTTAAACTTGTAACCTGATATCTTGCAAGATCAGGAAATAACATATAAAATTTGTTCTTCTAATAAAGCTCCTAGTGAGGCTCCTAGTGAGATGTGTAAAGGAAATTGAAGCCATTCAGCTGTAGTAATAATTTTAATTTTATTCATATAGATAGTTATTTATCATAAAGAAAACCATCCAAGAAAAACACATCTACAATAAAATTAATGGAAAAGGATTTTGGTATTGATGGCACAAGTGAAGCCTTACCGAGTGGGAACGAGTGCTCTTGGATCCTGTAAGATTTTTCTGTCACAGATCTTCTCCAAAGAATCCTCCTTTAAGCCTTATGATATGAGATTTAGATTGTAGAAAATACTAATATCGAACATTTAGATTTTATATTTGTGCCTAAAGATTAAGAAGAATGGAAAGAAACTTATTTTTTTTCTTTCTTCGAATGAATGGAGGTTGCATAGACTTTAGAAGACTAACATTTTACTATATCTCTTTGTTGCACTAGTCAAGAAGATTAAGTTTAATTGAAGAATAGTTGAATTGTGATGGGAGGATAAATGACATACGATTATTTATTTTATATATGCTGTAGAAATTGTAGATTTTATTTTACTATAACTTATAAAATATTTGAAGTTAAATAAAGAATCCATTGCTATTTGAAAAGCGGTTTCATTTTTTGAAATTTTTAACTTCAATGACTAATCAATCATGCAATTTTATTTTATTTATGTGATATCTTAGTTAATATATATGAAATAATTAAAAACATTGATTTAATTAATTTTATGGTTGCCAACTATATTAAAATTAAATTTTTAACTTTAATCAATGCATTAAAAAACATAATCGTTATTTATTTTTTTAAAAGTTAAAAAATGTTATTTTATTGAGATAATAATAGAAGTTTATCACCATGCATAAGGTAAAAGTTACGTTACACAAAAACATCAACTATACTTTAAAATAATGTGATTAGTTTTTTTAATGCAATATCTCTACTTTAGATCAGGTATTTATATACCAATATATAAAGATTTTTTAGTAATTAACCTTAAAAACTTGATCTATTTGTTAACGAAAATTTTGAAATACCCTTTAAAATCCTACTCAAAGTACAGTGTAATATAAAATCATAAGTCGATAATGATAACAATGTAAAATATATAGAGAAGGTAACCAGCTTTTCACGATACTTTTTCTTTACATCAATCAAGGGGATTAACTAATTATTGAAGAACAATTACAATGTGAGAAGAGAATAAATGTGTAGGATTGATTATTTTGTGCAGACTGTGAAAAACGTAAGTATTATTTTATACTATAACTTATAAAATCTTTGAACTCAAATAAAGAATCATAAACAATTTAAAGTAATAAAGAATTGTGGCTATGTAAAGTGTTATTTCTTAAATAAAAAATCTATAGCTATTTGGGACTTGATATTATTGTACTTATTAGTTATTTTTCTAAATTTATATAAACTTTTTATGAATATTGACTTTATTAGTTATGTGGCTGCCATTATAGTACATATGGGTCACTTTAAATAAAATTTACTTTTGAATTTAATCTTTATGCAGAAGAACTAATTAACCATTTAAATTGAAAAGTCAAAAACAATTTTATTAAGATAATGTTTAAAATTTATATAGTTTTACAATGTTTTTTTCAATTTTAAAAGATGAGTTTTATGGAAATTCAAAATTTTGGATAAAGATGGTGAGTGTTATTAGAACAATGAAGTTCAAAAGGAAAAGTGAAGGAAGAAAAATGAGATAGATGGGATAGCTTTGAATATTTGATGTTAACTATTTTTTAATTTCGTAATTTTTATCTTTAGAAGACCAATTTAATGATGAATGTTAACCAAGTCTACCCTCTTCACATTTCTTTACCATACTAGACATACATATGTATGTGTAATTATTATCTTGATGATAGATTAAAATTGGATAATTAAGTGTTAAGTCCTTCAGAATATAAAAAAATTTAACCATCATATAAGTATAACACCATAAACTTTTGTTAAAAAATTATAGAAACAAAATTTAGAGGATCACAATTAGTTAATAATTTTTGATTTCAAATTAATGATTTAAGAATAAAAAATACATTAACAAAATTAGCTAATTTTTTAAATTTAAAGGTACAAATGTTTCATATTTTTTATGTACACATATGCTATGATAAACTATGTGGTAAAGTTGAATTTATTTTTTTAATTTTGATATAATACTATTATATAAGAGAACTTTATTAAAATCTTTATAAGATATAAAGATTCGTATTAGATTGAAATTTGTGATAAGTAAATAGATTTTTTTTGTCTTTAAATGCATTTGTTATTTTCTGATAAACAATAGTTTATTAAACAATTGGATATTTTTTCAAATACTAAAAAGTCTTGGCTTCATGAAAAATATGATCATTAATTCTTTTTTTTTTGTTAAGTACGAATGCTTGATGAACATAGTAAATTTTTTATTTTATCCCTAAATTCTCATTAATTCTTTTCATTGGTTGTGTGGTTTTTATTAATTAATGTGATATATTTATTGTTTCTTTCAAAAAATTTACTATACTTTACAATAATGTGATTAGTTATTTTAATAAAATATTTTAATTTAAATCATATATTTATATACCAATACATAAAAATTGGTTAAAATTTAATATCAGAAATATGATATAATTATTAATCAAAATTCTAAATACTTTTTAACAATCTACATCACGTAATATAAAAAATATAAGTCGATAATGACAACATTTTAAGCTGTAAACTAAAGGTTTATATGGTCACAATATTTAGCACCTTGTGAGCCTTTTAAATGATTATATACTCGTACAAACTTTACTTCATAATATTAACTTAACGTATCTTGTAAGTTTTTTAAGTTAACTTTAATTTATTACTGACCTCATACAAAATTTTAGAAAATAATTATACATAAAAAAATTCCACCAGATAATTTATTAGAGCTTAAAAATAAAAAATTCATACTCCTTGGAAGCTTTTCTATTCAAGTAATCAATTTGTTTTCTCTTCCTCTTAGTTCACAGTCCATTTTTTCCCTCACATTATGTTGCCTCTTCATTCATCTCAATTTTTACCGTCAATATTTTCCTCGCGTTACATATAAATGGATGTATATAAATATATATAAAAGATGGAATTATCAATTATTATTAAGTAGGTGGGATTGGTGTCATAGAGATACAATTAGCAATTCTATGTGTACTATTCCAAAACATTAAATCTTGTGATAACATAAATTGCTATTAAGATATTGATTACTTGTATAACTTTGTGACTTAGTTTACTTGTTTGAGTAAAAATCATTTGTCACACGACTTTTATGGGTAGAAAGAATACCTATAAGATCTCTTATTTATATAAAAGTAAAAAATAATTCAAATTTTCATTTCTCCTACGACTTTTATGGACAAAATAGATACCTACAAGAACTCCTATTTGTATAGAAGTAAAAAATCATATACTACAAGCTTCCTATTAAACTAAATAATAGATCAAGGCTAATTGGTGAAAAGCAGTAGTTCCATCGTGGCGAGTTCATTACCTACACAAGGTGTGAAAAAGATCGAAACATCCACCTCCGGACTACTAGGGATTAAAGGGTCTACCATGATGCTTTGGCTAATAAAAGGTGGAGGTGCCCCAACTGGCCTTATGATAGATAAATTTTTATCATTATTTTGGTTGTATATGTATATATTCATGTGCAAATCCATTACATGTTATGCTTAGTAATATGTATATATTTGTTTCTAAAAGATAAATTGTGATGCTGATGCAGAAAGGGCAATTCGCAAAATTTGTAACGGGTATACAAAAGATCAAAAATGTAGAATGCACCTCTTTTGTCTGCTTTTGTTGCTACAAGAGTTTTTTTAGGGACTGTTAGTGCTGCACCTACATTAATTATATGCAGAATGCACAGCTCTAATCTCCCTTAATCATCAGTTTGGCTTCATGATTACACAGATTACAAGTTTCATCTTTCAGACTTTATGTCAACTATACGTAAAATCTAGACTGCATGATCATGTTTTTCTATTAACGGCTCAAGTTTGATCACCACTTTCTATTGGAATCTGGATGCACGTGCCATCTTCCACCGCATAATATACAAATCCCTATAGTGCTGGCAGTAGAATCTGCAGATGCTCTGAGTGTGGAGGTGGGGGATGACAAGGCTGTTTAACTAGTCATCATTTGTTCAGGTTCTGTGGCTATGCATTAGAAGCTCTCACCAAAAGTGATTGCTGCTATATGATGCGTGATGATTAGACTTGAAAATTTATTTTTTGAATTTGGGTTTTGGAGAAGAGAAAAGAAAAACTCTTTGGAATTAATGAGAGAAGAACTAAAAGACAATAGAAGATATATATATGTATATATGTATATCTTTTTCTACCTAAAAATTCTCTAACAATAATGCTACATCTTGTTTAAGTAAGCATTTTTATATTTGTAAAAAATGTACATATAAAGTATGTTTAAAAGAAATCTGAGGTATCCTTCAATTTATTTTTTGATTTTCCATAATCCTATTATTCAAGAGAATTTTACTAAAATTCTTAAATAAAATAGAAAATCTAATTTAGTAGAAATGAGTGATATGTTATTGGCTTTCTTTTAAATATATGCAGGTATAATTTCTTAATACTCAAATTTCTTGGGTTCTAGAAAAATGAGATATTTAAATTTTTTTTGAGAGATAAAATATAAAATTATTAAATTGATTCGTAGTAAGCCAACACCAAAGAATGGTGCATGGTCAAAGATCGTCTCAGTTTTAAAAAATTAGTATATCATGTGACATCCCAAGTGCTAATTAAGGAAATTGGGTGTCAGATAAAGATTTAAAATAAACTGTGATGTTGATGAAGAAAGGGTAAGTCCAAAATTTGCAGATCATGTATAAGAGATCAAAAATGTAGAATGCACCTCTTGTATTTGCTTTAGTTGCTACAAGTGTTGCTTAGAGACTATCAGTACCCAGTTGCATTCATTATATGTAGTATACACAGCTCTAATGGAATGTTTCATCTTTCAGACTTTATGTCGACTATACGTAAAATTCAAACTACATGATCATGTTTTGTGATTAACGGCTCGAGATTGATCACCACTTTTAATTAGAATCTGGATGCACGTGCAATCTTCCATCATATGGTACATAAATCCCTAAAGTGCTAGTGGTAGCATCTGCAAAGGCTCTGGATGTAGAGGTGGTGGACAACAAGGCTCTCTAGCCAGTTGTTGCTTGTTCAGGTTATGTGGTGGCCTTGCATTAGAAGCTCTTACCAAAAGTTCTTGTTTCTATATGATGGGTGATGATTAGACGTGAAAATTTTTGTTTGGAATTTGAGTTTTAGAGAAGAGAAAGAAAACTCTTTTGAATTAATTAAAGAAGAACTAATGGACAATAGAGGATCCATATATATATATATGTATATTTATATATTCTTTTTCTATTTCAAAAATTCTCTAACAATAATGCTACATATTGTATAAGTAGACATATTTATATTTGTAAAATATGTACATATAAAGTATATTTAAAAGAGGTGTGAGATATTCTTGAATTTAGTTTTTGATTTATCATAATCTTATTATTTAAAAAAATTTTACTAAAATTTTTAAATGAAATAAGGAATCTAATGTAATAGAAACTAGTGATATATTATTGGCTTTCTTTTAATTATATGGAGTTATTATTTCCTTAAAAATAATGGTTTATAAAAGAATTTGGTATTTTTTCTAATACTAAAAAATCTTGGGTTTTAGAAAAATGAGATCATTAAATAGATTAGTAGTAAGCAACCACCAAAGTATAGTATATGGTCAAAGGTTGTCTCAACCGAAGAAATTATTATACCCTATATAAATGGTAAAATAAACAGTAAATTTTTTCTTAAAGTTCTATTGAAATGACATAAAAGTCTTAACTATCACTAAAAACTATTGTTGTTATATAATATCTAATCACTTGTTAAAAAAGAATCTTTCTTTTGATTGGATGATTGATATTGAAGTAATATATCTCATTAGTAATTCAATCTAATATGCTTAAACTAAGCGTATTTGATTCATTTATTATAGTTCGTTAGAAAAATAGTAAATAGACAGTTATATGTCTATTTTAAATCAACAGATGATCAATATTGTTGGAAGGCTCATAAACAGATATTTGAGTTTGTCTCGATGCTCTCGAGGAATAAAAAAGCTTGTAATAATAATATGCAACACTACGATCAATTTTAAGAGTATTTTTCTTAGGCGTTACGAGAACCAATTTCCCAAGTTGATTGTTTTTCTCATATGAAACTTCACCAGCTCTATTTCATGATCATCAAACTTTTAACCTAATATCTTGTTAAACTAAATCTTGTATGGATCAAGAACAAACATATCAAGTTTGTTCTTACAATGAAGCTCCTAGTGAGATTTCTAAAGGAAATTAAAGCCATTCAGTTGCAGTAATAATTTTAAGTTTATCCATATAGTTAGTAATTCATCATAGAGAAAATGATTCAAGAAAAGCACTTCTACAATGGAAAAGGATGTTGACATGGATGGCACAAGGAAAGCCTTACTGAGTGGAAACAAATGCAAAATGGTCTTGGGTCTCTTAAGATTTTACTTGTACAAATCTTCACCAAAGCTTCTTCTTTAAACCTTATGACCTGAGATTTAGACTGTAGAAAATATTAACATCAAACATCTACAATTTATATTTATGCCTGAAGATTACAAAAAACAGAAAGAAACTTGTTTTTATTTCTTTCTTCTAATAAATGGAGGTTAATTACATATCTTTGAGCTTAATATATAATAAATAACTTGAGAGGTTATGTAGGCTTTGGAAAACCAACATTTCACTATATTTCTTTATTGCACCAGTCAAGAAGACTGAGTTTAATTAAAGAACAATTGAACTGTGATGGAAAGATAAAATGACATACAGTTGAGTATAATGAGTATATTATGTACGCCATAGAAAATCTAGATTTTATTATTCTATAACTTATAAAATCTTTGAACTTATATGAAGAATCTATGGCTATTTGGAAAGTTGTTTTATTTTTTGTAATCTTGAACTTAAATAAAGAATCCATTACTATTTGAGATGTGATTTTATTATATTTATGTGATATCTTATTTAATATATATAAAATAATTAAAAATATTGATTTGATTAACTCTATTGTTGCCAACAGTATTAAAATTAATTTTTGAATTTTACTCCATGAACTAAAGAACTTAATCTTCATTTATTTTTTTAAAAATTAAAACAAGCAATTCTATTGAGATCATGAAAGAAGTTTATCACCACGCATAAGGTAAAAAGCCACGTTATACAAAAACATTAACTGTAGCTAACAATAATATGATTAGTTATTTTAATAATATATCTCTACTTTAAATCATGTATTTATATACCAATATATAAAGTTTTGTAAGTCATTATCCTTAGAAAGAAAATCTACTTTTTAATAAAAATTTTCAAAAATATCCTTTAACATCCTAGTCAAAGTATAGTGTAATATAACAACATATTATTGAAGAACAATTATAATGTGAGAGGAGAATAAATGTGTAGAGTTGATTATTTTGTGTAAACGGTGAAAAATATAAGTCTTATTTTATATTATAACTTATAAAATCTTCGAACTCAAATAAAGAATCATAAACTATATAAAGTAAACAAAGAATTGTGGCTATTTAAAATATTATTTCTTAAATAAAGAATCCATGGCTATTTGAGACTTGATTTTATTATACTTATTAGATATGTTACTTAATTTATATAAGATTCTTATGAACATTGATTTTATTAGTTCTATGGCTGCCTTTATAGTACAAAATGAGCATTTCAAATAAAAATTTACTTTTGAATTTAATTTTTGTGCGGAAGTAGTCATTTAATTTGGAAGGTAAGAAATAATTTTGTTGAGGTAATGTTAAAAATTTTGATGAGTGACAAATCCACCAAAAATAAATTCTTAATTAACCAATAAAACAATATTGTAGTAATGGTAAGAAGGATCGAATTCACTAGGAATTAGAAAGCAATTATCTTTCTTGACCAACAAGTAAAAAACATATAGGGGATTTTGTAGAATCTAATACGCAAAATATAAATTAAACAATGAGAAAAATAATATTAAACAAACTCTTGGCTGTAAATTAGAACCTCAAACAAATTACAAAAAGAACTCTTAGTCAATAAAATAGCTTACTCAAGTAATAAAATTGATCATAGATGTAAGAGTTTGTTTTACCAAAACTATGGCAAATCAGTTATAGTTGTCATAAATGTTTCGACAACAAATCCTTCCTTATTCCTAAACCAACCAAGAAAAGTTTGGTAGTTGGTTATTCGCTGACAAGTAGTCCTGGGAATGTACAAATGATTTAACTTGTCAACAACCTTGAGAGCTAGAAGGATGTGATTTAAGTTGCTAGATTCATCTGCATGAACCGTCAACTAGACTATTGACCTCCTCAATGCGGCACTGATTGCTACTTGGTGCTAGAATCACTCAGACAATTACGAATTTAAGGGGTTCGGCTAGCTGCTTGCAATTTCTCTTCTTGTATGATGGGCCCTATTAAAACAGATTCAAAATAATAAATATATATAGGAACAGGAAGTAAATAAATAGCAGCTCCAAAGTCATACTCAAATTAATTTAATTAGATCTCACAAATACATTGTTGGAGTTTGCTAGATCTATCAACTAGAAAAAAAATAAATCAGCCACTCATTGTGGGCTTTTTAACCCAAATGAGTTCTTAGAGAGTAGAAAAAAGAATAAAGATGAAGAAAAAATTATAGAAGCAGCAGAAGCTATTATGTGTAGCGTCGGGAAGAAAAGAGATGATGATTCTACTTTGATAGCCACCCTTTTTGTAAAAAAGAAGGTAGGGTTTTCTTTTTTTGTTGATTAAGATCCTTTTCCTTTATATTTGGCTTATCCTAAGCCTTCTAGAATTTTTTTCCATGATTTTCAGCCCCAGATCTTGGCTTTAATAATATATTTTTTACAAATTTGAAAAACACGTTTTAATTTAAATCTGCTACTGTGCATAACTCTTAGCATTGCCTAAGGCTTTTTTCTAGGCTTATGAATCTTTTCACGAACTATTCCTCTTTTCATGCTATTTTTCTCATTTCTTCCTTATATCTTGCACTACAACAAAACATAAAAAAAAACTCGGATTAGATAACATACCATAGTTTAGTAACCCAAAAGTGGGTCATAATGATGTCATTTTTAGGCACTATTAAACTCCCCCACACTTATCTTGTGCTTGCCCTCAAGTACTACACAATACACTCCATCAATTCCTATCTCTTCGCCTTCAACTCACTTACTCCCAATCATTTCATCACAACTCACATGTTACACCTCAACCCTCAAGTCGCAAGAATAACCATCAACTAGTACTTTATAGGCTTGAGTTTCATGGAACCATACCAATGAATAACCACTTTGAAAACATCCAAACACGACATGAGAGAGTTCTTTAAATTTAGCAGACAAAAATTTTATTGAGTGGAATAGCTAATACCTTGTAAAACAGCCGCCAAACCTGTCCAGATAAAAGGATTCATACAGTTGGTTCATGCCAAAAACAAAAAAGCTTGAGCACTTTGCTTGCTTGAAATGTCACCAACCTTTTGACTCAAGGGTAAACACTTGTGATGAATGCACCTTGTTACTCAGTTGGTCACCAGTTTTAGATAGCTACTAGCGCTACTCGTAGCCATTTGACTAGAGGAGTAGATTATTTTTCGTGTTCTTTTTTTTTCATTGTGAGTGCATTTTACGCTCCATCTCACATTTTTACTCCAATTGTTTTTGAAAGTGAGTACATTTTAACCTCAATCTCACACTTTTACTCCAACTATTTTTGAAACTAGGTGCGTTTTATGCTCGATCTCATTCATCACATAATAGATAATTTGATTTATTCATTTCAAGCATACAATTTTGGACAAATTATAGAGGAGTTCTTTCTGAGTATTAATGTTCACCCAAAAATAAGAGAAAATTAATTAATTTTGTTTTTAAATAGGAAATTCTCAAACAAAGAATCAAGGCTCATTGGTGGAAAGCAACAGTTCCATCGGGGTGAGTTCATGACTTGAACAAGGTGTAAAAAGGACCAACGATTATGCCTCCGCACTACTATGGATTATAGGCTCTACCATGATGTTTTGGCTAATAAAAGGTGGAGGTTCCCTGACTGGCATTATGAGAGGTAAATCTTTATCATGATTTTTGTTGTATATATATATATTTATGTGTAAATTCACTACATGTTATGTAAAGTAATGTGTATATATATGTTTCTAAAATATAAACTGTGATGCTAACTAAGAAAAGGCAAGTCACAAAACTTGCAAAGGGTGTACAAGAGATCCAAAATGCATAATGCACCTCTTGTGTCTCCTTTGATTTCTACAAGAGTCGTTTTAGGGACAGTTAATGTCGCACCTGCATTTATTATATGCAGAATGCACAGTCCTAATCTCCCATTATCATCACTCTAACTTAAAGATTATGCATATTAGAAGTTTCATCTTTCAAACTTTATGTCAAATATACGTATACTCCAGATTGCATGATCATGTTTTTTGATTAACAGCCCGAGCTCGACCATCACTTTTAATTGGAATCTTGATGCACGTGCCATCTTTGACCGAATAGTACATACATCTACAAAGGCTCTGGGCATGGAGGTGGTGGACAACAAGGCTCTCTAACTAGTCGTCGTTTGTTCAGGTTCTTCGGTGGCCATACATCTGATGCTCTTACAAAATTGCTTGTTGTTGTATGATGGGTGATGATTAGACTTGAAAATTTTTGTTTGGAATTTGGATTTTGGAGAAAAGAAAGAAAACTCTTTGGAATTAATGAGAGAATAACTAAAGGGCAATAGAGGATATATAAATATACATATAAGTATATTTTTTTCTATCTCAAAAATTCTCCAACAATAATGCTACATCTTGTTTAAGTATGCACATTGAACGGGAATTGGGAAGGGCCTCATCGGAGAAGAAAATCAAAACACCCCGAGGCGACACTGCTGAGCTTTGGCAGCATTTTTGGGCCAATTGGCCAGTTCATTCACTCTGATTTGACCATGAGTGGGTTTGAAATCAAATTTGAGCTCGTTTGGTAGTCGAAAATTGCTCCGATACGGCGGCGGGTGGCGGCGGTTGGCTCCCGGGCAGCTGGATTGTCTTCTCCAGTGAGGGGCTCTTGCGAAGGGTTTGGGTGCGGATGGGGTTATTTATACCATCCACTTTTGATCTAGGCTGTCGATCACTTTTAATCTGGACCGTCCAATCGCGATTAAATAGGGAGTGAATCTCGACCGTTCATCGCGATTCAATCTGGGCCGTCCGTGCACGATTCAATTTGGGCCGTCCGTACACGATTCAATCTGGGCCATTCGTGTGCGATGCAATATGGGCCGTCCGTGCCCATTTTTTGATATGGGCCGTCCATGCGCGTAGGAACGGATCTCAGCCGTTCGATCGTATGCACGCGGATCGTCCACGTGGCTCCCCCCGCATGGCCTCCCACGTCAGCGTCTCTGCCACCTGGCGCGTCCTGGTTGTCGGGTTCTGCTGATTGGGCAGCTGACGTGGCGTAACTTTTCTAAATTATATTTTGACCCCCGTTTTCTGATTTTTCTTTCAAAAATACCCCAAGAACCCAAATTTTCACCCTTTTTTCCCAAAATTGTTTTCAATTAAATTCTCAATTAAGTTTTTCACCCTTTTTATTATTATTATCACTATTATTTTCATTTAATCAAATTAAATTAAATTCAATTCAATTAATACATATTTATATTCATATAGAAATAATAAAAATAATTGGGTGTTACAAGTATATTTTAAAAAAATTATTTAATAGATAGATTTGACGTTGTTGCTCTCAGGCATCATGACGTCACACTTATATTTTTCATAGACTAGACAAAAAAATCAACCCTACACTTCTATTCTCTTCTCACATTGTAAATATTCTTTAATAATTAGTTAGTCCTCTTGATTGTTGCAAAGAAGAAGTATCGTGGAAAGTTAGTTAGCTTCTCTATTTATTTTATATTGTTATCATCATCGACTTATGTTTTTATATTACACTATACTTTGAGTAGGATGTTAAAGGGTATTTCAAATTTTTTATTAATGATTAGATCATGTTTCTAAGGTTAATTACTAACCAATCTTTATATATTGGTATATAAATACATGATTTAAAGTAGAGATATTGCATTAGAAAAACTAATCACATTATTGTAAAGTACAATCGACATTTTTGTGTAACGTGGCTCTTTACATTAGGCGTGGTGATAAACTTATATCATTACCTCAATAGAACTATCTTTTTTTACTTTTAAAAAAATAAATGATGAATAAGTTCTTTAGCGCATGGATTAACATTCAAAAGTTTACTTTAATATAATTGGCAACCATAGAATTAATTAAATCAATATTTTTAATTAATTATATATATTAAGATATTACATGAATATAATAAAATCACGTCTAAAATAGCGATGAATTCTTCATTTATGTTCAGGATTTCAAAAAATAAAACCACTTTGCAAATACCCATAGATTCTTCATTTAAGTTCAAAGATTTAATATATTGTAGTACAAAAATATCTAAATTTTTCACGACTTATATAAAATATTGAACCATATGTCATTTATCCTCCCCTCACAATTCAGCTGTTCTTCAATTAAACTCATTCTTCTTAACTAGTGCAACAAAGAAGTATAGTGAAAAGTTTATTTTCCAAAGCCTACATAACCTCTAAAGTTATTTATTATAGCTTAAACTCAAAGTTGCACACTTAACCTCTATTCATTCTTCTTAATCTTTAGGAACAGATATAAAATCTAGATGTTCGATGTTAATATTTTTTACAGTCTAAATCTTAGGTCACTAAGGTTTAAAGGAGTAAGCTTTGGAGAAGATCTATACCAGTAAAATCTTACGGGTCTCAAGACCATGTTGCACTCGTTTCACTTGGTAAGGCTTCCCTTATGCCATCCATACCAATATCCTTCTCCATTGTAGATGTGTTTTTCTTAGACGGTTTTTTTTATGATAAACTACTAACGATATGGATATATTTAAAATTATTACTACAGCTAAATGACTTCAATTTCCTTCACACATCTCACTAGAAGCTTCGCTAGAAGAACAAACTTGATATGTTTGTTCCTGATCCATACAAGATTAAGTTTAATAAGATGTCAGGTTGCAAGTTTGATAAGCATGAAATAGAGCTGGTGAAGTTCTTTCTGAGGGAAACAATCAATTTAGGAATATGGTTCTTGTAACTCCTAAAAAAAATGCTCTTAAAATTGATCAAAATGTTCTGTATTATTATCTCAAGCTTTTCTATTCCTCGATAGCATTGAGACAAGCTCGAGTATCTCTTTATGACCCTTCCAACAATACTAATCATATGTTGCTTTAAATTTGATGTATAATTATGCATTTACTATTTTTTAATGAACTATGACAAATGAATCAAATATGCTTAGTTTAAGCAAATTAGATTGAATTACTAATGAGATATATTACTACAATATTATTCATCTCATAAAAAAGAAAGATTTTTTTAAAGAGTGATAAGATGTTATATAACATAGATAGTTTTTAGTGATAGTTAAGACTTTATAGTCACTTCAATAGGATTTTAAAAAAAATTTCTTTTTTTTATACCGTTTATATAGGATACAACAACTTTTTTAGGCTGAGACAATCTTTGACCATGCACCATTCTTTGGTGATGGCTTACTACCAATATATTTAATCATTTTATCTTTTATCTCTAAAAAAATTTAATGATCTCATTTTTGTAGAATTAGAGCATTTTGAGTATTAAGAAAAACATCCAATTATTTAATAAATCATTATTTTTTAGAAAATAATATATGCATATATTTAAAAGAAAGCTAATAGCATATCACTAGTTTTTACTGAATTAGATATAACACCCCGGCCCAGAGAAATAGGGATAAGCCTGTGCTTAAAATGATGTCGTTTCAAAGCTAGGCATCAAGAGTAAAAAGGGCCAAGACAACATCATTTTGGAAAACTCCAAAACAACCCTGTTTTAATGAAAGAAAAAGAAAAAAAAGGGCAACCAGAGGCGTGTATGCCTCTGGTAGCAAAAGAAGAAGAAGAAGAGGCATACAGGGCTCTCTGTCCTGCTGTCCATTAAAAATAAAGAGAAAAAATCAAGAAAAAGGAAGAAAAATATAGTCAAACGAGTAGAGAGAGAGAGTGGGAGGGAATAGACCAAATCGACGGCAAGACCGATTTAGTGCGTGCGGCATGGGGTGCGATAAAGAGGCCCATAACCAGAAGGTTAGAGAGAGAGAACATGTGACGGTGCGTGAAGAGAAGAAGGAGAGTCGCATCATTGGCTAGGCACGGGTCCATGTATCCATACCTTTCTCTGAAATGATTTGCCCATATCCGAGCAAGATTTACATGCGCGACTCATTCTATGATGATTTCTGGCACAAGCATGGCAGTGCATGGGTGGTTCTTGTGGCCCATGCTAGTTCAGACAGTCGAGCATGATGTGACATGTAATTCTGCAGTGGAAGCGTGTGGTGAACCATGGAAATGTGTATGGTGGCGTGTGGCAATTTAAGTGATCAAAATCATGCTATGGTAAAACTTGATTCGCTTTTATATTCTAATTATTTCCATAAGTATTTGTCATTTAACCTATATATTTTCTGTTTATGAATGAGAAAATTATCTAAACAATGTTGGATTTAGAGGAGAGCATAGACCCAAGCCAATAAGGATTCTAACACTATGGTGTTAATCAAAAAACAAGATCATGCAGTCTGGATTTTAATTATAATCGACATAAAGTCTGAAAGATAAGACTTTTAATCTGCATAATCATTAAGCTAGAGTGATGATTAAGGGAGATTAGGGTTGTGCATTCTGCATATAATAAATGCAAGTGCGCACTCACAGTTTCTAAAGCGACTCTTGTAGCAACAAAAGAAGACACAAGAGGTGCATTATGCATTTTTGACCTCTTGTACACCCTTTGTAACTTTTGTAACTTTCATTTTCTTTATCAGCATCACAGTTTATCTTTTAGAAACACATATATGCACTTTACTCAGTATAACATGTGGTGGATTTCCACATGAATATATACATACACAACCAAAATAATGATAAAGATTTACCTCTCATAAGGCCAGTTGGAGCACCTCCACCTTTTATTAGCCAAAGCATCATGGTAGAGCCTGTAATCCCTAGTTGTGAGGAGGCCGAGGTGTCAGTCCTTTTTACATCTTGTGTAGGTAATGGACTCGCCCTGATGGAACTAATGCTTTTCATAAATGAGTCTTGATATGTTGTTTAGGTTTACAACAAACTTCAAGTATTTGATTTTGTAATTCTATATAAATAAGAGATCTTGTAGGTATTCATTATATCCATAAAAGTTGCGAGAAAGATGAAATTTTGAATTATTTTTTTATTTTTTTTTAAATAGGAGATCTTGTAGGTATTCCTTCTACATATAAAAGTCGTGTGACAATGACAGATACTCAAACAAGTAAACTAAGTCCCAAAATTATATAAGTAATCATTATCTTAATAACAATTTATTTTATCACAAGATTTAATGTTTTGCAGTAGTACAAATTGAATTGCTAATTGCATCTCTATGACACCAATCCAACCTACTTAATATTAATTGATTATTCCATATTTTATATATATATATATATTTATACACATCAATTTATAATAATGTGAGGAAAATATTGAGGCTAAAAATTAGTTTTATGGCTAAAACTTGAGGTAAAAATGAAGAGACAACATTATGTGAGGAAAAAAAATAGTGACTGTGAGGTAAGAGGAAGAGAGAACAAATTGATTACTTGAATAGAAAAGCTTCAAAGGAGAATGAATTTTTTATTTTTAAGCTCTAATAGACCATATGTTGGAATAATTTTTTTCTTGTATAATTATATTTTAAAATTTCGTACGAGGTCAGCAATAAGTTAAAGCTAACTCAAAAAACTTACAAATGTATCACGTTAATTAAACTTACAAAATCAATAATAAGTTAAGTTAATATTACAAAGTAATATTTGCATGAGTATTCAATCATTTTAAAGGCTCACAAGGTGCTAATGTTGTGACCATGTAAACCTTTAGTTTACAGTTTAAAATGTTATCATTATCGATTTCTATTTTTTATATTACACTATGTAGGATGTTAAAAGATATTTTAGAATTTTCATTGACAATTAGATCATGTTTCCAATATTAAATTTTAACCCATTTTTATATATCAGTATATATTTTATATATGATTTATACTAAAATATTACATTAAAATAACTAATCACATTAACTAATAAAAACAATGGATTCTATTAAAATAAACAATGAGAATTTGGGAGATCGAGTTTTTGTTGCTTATAATTAAAAAAGATATTGTGGCGTGATAAACTTTTAACGTTACCTCAACAAAATTGTTATTACTTTTCAAAGTAAATAACTATTGAGTTCTTCTGCAAAAAGATTAAATTTAAAAATAAATTTTATTTGAAATGACTCATTTTGTGCTATAATGACAGCCATAAAACTTATAAAATCAATGTTCATAAACATCTTATATAAATTAAGTATAATATCAATTAAATATAATAAAATCACGTCCCAAAATAGCTATGGACCTTTTATTTAAGAAATCAAATTTTAAATACCCGCAATTATATATTTACTTTAAATAGTTTATGATTCTTTATTTGAGTTCAATGATTTCATAAGTTATAGTATAAAATAAGACTTACATTTTTCATAACCTGCATAAAATAATCAACCATATACATTTATTCTCTTCTCACATTATAATTATTTTTCAATAATAAGTTAGTCCTCTTGATTGATGGAAGGAAGAAGTATCGTAGAAAGTAGATTACCTTCTCTATGTATTTTATATTGTTATCGTTATTGACTTATGTTTTAATATTAAACTATACATTGAGTATGATGTTAAAGGGTATTTCAAAATTTTTATTAACAATTAGATCTTGTTTCTAAGGTTAATTACTAATAAATTTTTATATATTGATATATTAATACATGACTTAAAGCTGAGATATATTATTATTAACTAATTATATTATTTTAAAGTACAATTGATGTTTTTGTGTAATGCAGCATTTACCTTATGCGTGGTGATAAACTTCTATCATTATCTCAAAAAAATTGTCTTTTTTAACTTTTCAAAAAAATAAATGTCGAATAAATTTTTTAGGGCATGGATTAAAATTCAAAATTTAATTTTAATATAGTTAGCGACCATAAAATCGATTAAATTATGTTTTTAATTATTTCATAATATTAAGTTATCATATAAATATAATAAAATCGCGTCTCAAATAGCGATTGATTATTCATTTATATTTTTCAAAAAATTAAACCCCTTTCTAAATAGCCATAGATTCTTTATTTAATTTCAAAGATTTTATAAGTTATAGTATAATAAAATTTGCAATTTCCATGGCCTATATAAAATAATCAATCGTATGTCATTTATCCTCCCATCACAATTCAATTATTCTTTAATTAAACTTAGTCTTTTTGAGTGGTGCAACAAAGAGCTATAGAAAAAAGTTAGTTTTTTAAAGTTTACATAACCTCTCAAGTTATATATTATAGATTAAACTCAACGGTACGCACTTAACCTGCATTCATTCGAAGAAAGAAAAAAATATAAATTTCTTTCCAATCTTAATCTTCAGACATAAATATAAAATCTAAATGTTCGATATTAGTATTTTCTATAATCTAAATCTCATGTCATTAGCTTTAAGGGAGAATTCTTTGGAGAAGGTCTGCAGAAGAAAAATCTTACGGGACCCAAGACCATGTTCCACTCGTTCCCACTCGATAAGGCTTCACTTGTGCCATCAATACAAAAATCATTTTCCATTAATTTTATTGTAGATGGATTTTTCTTAGATAGTTTTCTTTATGATGAATAACAAACTATATGGATAAAATTAAAATTATTACTGTAGTTGAATGGCTTTAATTTCCTTCACACATCACACTAGGAGCTTCATTAGAAGAACTAATTTGATATGTTGGTTCCTAATCTTGCAAGATATCAGGTTAGAAGTTTGAGAAGCATGAAATTATGCATTTACTATTTTTTTTAACGAACTGTGATAAATGAATCCAATATGCTTAGTTTAAGCATATTAGATTGAATTACTAATTAGATATATTACAACAATATTAGTCGACCAATCAAAAAAAAGATTTTTTTTTTAAAAGAGTGATAAAATGTTGTATAATAGAGATAGTTTTTTGTGATAGTTAAGACTTTATAGTTACTTTAATAGAATTTTGAGAAAATTCTGAGACGATCATTGACTATGTACCAATCTATTTAATCATTTTATCTTTATTTGAGTCCAATGATTTCATAAGTCGTATTATAAAATAAAACTTACTGTAATCCATCTTATAAAATTCTACTCTAAAGAATTTGAGAGAAAGTGCAGAAGTGAAAACATAATGTAAATTGGGAGGAAGGGAGTGACAGGCTGTGAGGGTACAGAGGTGTGCAGACCTTTCCTTTCAAGAGTTAAGCCATTTTTTGTGATTTTTCTAATGATTTTTAGGTTTCTCTTCAGTTGTTCATTTATCCCTAACTCCTTTTCCAAAACAAAAACAAATCGAGCTCAACTAGGCTCTATTTTTGCTACACCTTCAAACAGTGTAGGTGTGCCTTTCTTTCCCTTTTCTAATTTTGATTCTTAAATTTATTATGTTTTTAAGGTTCATTTAGGTTCTTATAAGGGTCTAGCTTCATTTAATCCAAACTTCAGTGAGAAATCTACTTCAAGAAATCATTAGGTTGACAAAAATAAACTGTAACCCACTGTTGATAGTGCAAGCAATCCGTCTGCGTTTTCTGGTCATTTGAAGTTGATTTGTTCGCGCTTGCAGATTGTTTTTGAATTCTTCAGGAAGGTAAGACCAATAATGTGACATCCTAGGTGCCAATTAAGTTAAATGGGTGTTAAATACATATTCAGAATAACGAGTGCATGATAATATTAATGCAATGGAATCAAACCTTAACAAATCCCTTACATATATACATATAATGTTTCAAATACATACATCACTGAGGCTAGAAGTGGCAAAAAAATATAAAACATAAGGGCTACTTCTTTCACTATGCTACTAGAATTCATCAAAGTAGGGGAACAAACATACACTCAGACTTGTGGATCTATGGGATCTTCATAGACTTCCAAGGATAAGTCTGCTCGCGGTTCCTCATTTTCTTCCTCATTTGTGGGTGGATGGAAAGAATGAGTTCCATATGCTCAGTAGGAAAAATAATATTAAATTAACATCGTAAGATTTTTAAAGTTTATTCTTTTATCTCACTGTTTAGCTTTCTTGTTTACCTAATTCATCATTAAAAAAGGAAACCATTTATTTGAATATCAAAATAGTACATTAGCACAGAAAATCAAATAAATCATGAAATGCATAGATATTTCATATCATGCTTCACGAGGTCGTTATAAACTTCCATCTCTGAGGGCAGATACAGATTTCCAACTGCCCAAATGGAATGCCAATATTAGATACAAATACGACAATATTCTTAGGCTCACTTTCGGCTGGCCAAACCATGGTACAATCTATGACATGTAAATTCATCAAGTTTCAGTAATTCACATAGTATGCTTAAAAATCATAATAATTCGACTCATTTGAACATAGAGGCATGCAAAACAGACAAAATAACAATCATATTAAATTTGTTTATTTAAAAATACTCTTTAAAATGTTGAAAGTAATAGTAGATTCCTTACTAAAACCTTTGTGTTTTCTTTTTCACCGTTTTCCTTTCTTTCTCTTCTTCTCTCACTAATTTACTATCTCTCTCTCTTTAAACCTTTGAGAAATAGAAATAATGGAAGTGTAGAGAGGAATGGAAGGAGAAGGAAAATTTATAGAATTTCAGAACCATTGAATTCGTGTTAAGTGGTGAAATCTGGGGAAGAAAGAGGAGAAACGATTTTTGGCATGAAAAATAAGGGAGGAAAATTTCCTCCACCTGCAATGGCGACGCTCCAACTAAGGTAGTGGATGGGACGTGCCTGCATTATACGCACGCCTTGTGGCCATTGTACGCCATTGCACGTGTGATCAGTGCCCAGTACCCATGCTCATAAACTGCTTTCTCGTGGGATTTTTCCTGTAGGCAGGTTTTCTTCTGTTTCGCCATTTTCTGATTTTTTTTACAATTTTTCTTTTGAAATAAAATAAAATATTTTAAAATAAAATAAAATAAAAATAAAAATAATAAAATAGATCAAAATAAAAATAGATCAAAATCACAAATCTAAAAAAAATGTTAAACAGTGTAAATCAATTAAAATTTAAAGCGATCACATACCCAAATAAATAGAGTTTTCAAAGCATTTTAGTACAGTGATAGGTGGGATGTTACATATAGTAGTATATTTTATGCATACAATGGTGTTTTATATATGCATTATGAATAAATTTAGTTTTCAAATATGATGTCTGTTGTGGTTTTAGGATTGAGTTAATGTGTGTGTGTGTAATGCATCCATTTGGTTTAAAATCTATAAATTGGATGGGGATTTGTGTATACTTGCATTTGATAAACTTTTTATTGAAGGATGGTAGGATGGAAAAGCATAAATGAGCAGGGAAGGTATGGGGTTGGAAAGAAATATATATAGATCTCCTAGCGAGTTAGTGTTCTGCAAAGAGCAAAATTAGAAAAAAAATAAATTTAAAATAAGTTAAATCTAGAAAATAAATGAAATATATTAGTTTTAAAATAATTATATAAAAAAATCAATCAATAAAGGTAGAATAAAGTAAATAAAATAAGTAAATTTAATAACTAAAATATTTGATAAATACGTCTATTTGGTACTTAGGAGAGGTATTATCAAAATTACTATTATGAATGTTGTCATAACTTACTGTTTACTGATAGGAACTCTACTCTTAGATTGGTTGGATATTGAACTGTTTACCATTTATTGATATAACTATAATTCTCCTTTCTTAGAGGCAGTGGTGTCCTCACTGCCTCCTTGGTATTGATTGAGGTGTCTGCATGCAGTAGGGTTATAATTATTAAAATAATAAAATTTTATAGTAAAACTTCAAATATAGGTTCAAACTTATATGTGTGTGCATTGGAGGATCGAGTATGGTACTGAGCGCACATTTGATCTAATAGTGATAACTGAGATTATTGAATGATTGGTGAAAGTACTGAAATTGGTATAAAATAAATTGTAACTTTATAAGTTGCATTTATTGGTTTACAGAACATTGTTTATGTAAATCTATTACTGCTAGTCTTATTCAGTTATTAGAACTCATCCCAACCCAATTCCCCATATTATGATGAAGATGTCTCTGAATGCCTGTTTGGATCCGTTCCACAAGGATTGGGATAAGATGACTTCTGTATATTTTGAATAGAGGCAAAATAATTATATTTTGTTAGTTAACTTAAACTGATATATATATCCAGATTGTTAACTTGTGCCTCAAAATACTGAATGTATGTTTGTAAGGGATGGAATGTACCGCGATAGTATATTTTTTTAAAAAAATTTTAATAGATAGATTTGACATTGTTGCTCTCGGGCATCAGGACGTCACACTTATGTTTTTTATAGACTGGAGAAAAAAATCAACCCTACACTTTTATTCTCTTCTCACATTATAATTATTCTTCAATAATTAGTTAGTCCTCTTGATTGATGCAAAGAAGAAGTATCGTGGAAAGTTAGTTACATTCTCTATTTATTTTATATTGTTATCATTATCGACTTATATTTTTATATTATACTATACTTTGAGTAGGATGTTAAAGGGTATTTCAAAATTTTCATTAATAATTAGATCATGTTTCTAAAGTTAATTACTAACCAAGTAGAGATATTGCATTAAAATAACTAATCACATTATTGTAAAGTACAATTGACATTTTTGTGTAACGTGGTTTTTTATATTAAGCATGGTGATAAACTTTTATCATTACCTCTTAGAACTATCTTTTTTCACTTTTAAAAAAATAAATGAGGAATAAGTTCTTTAGGCATGTATAAAATTCAAAATAAATGAGGATAAACACATGCTTAAAATGATGTCATTTTAAAGCTAGCCATCAGGAGTAAGAAGGGCCAAGACGACGTCAGTTTGGCAAACTCCAAAAGAATCCCGTTTTGATGAAAGAAAAAAGATAAAAAAAAGAGGGCAACTAGAGGTGTGTATGCCTCTGGTAGCAAAAGAAGAAGAAGAAGAAGCCTGGACCTGCACACCAAAGAAGAAGGAAGAAGAGGCATGCAGGGCTCTCTGTCCTCCTGCCCATTAAAAATAAAGAGAAAAAATCAGGAAGATTGAAGAGAAATAGAGTCAAACGAGTAGAGAGAGAGAGTGGGAGGGAACAGACCAGATCGATAGCGAGGCCGATTTAGTCCGTGCGACATGGGGTACGATAGAGACGCCCATAACCAAAAGGCCGAAGAGAGAGAACACGTGATAGTGCGTGAAGAGAAGAAGGAGAATCGAATCATTGGCTAGGCGCGGGTCCACATATCCACACTTTTCTCTAGCATAATTTCCCCATATCCGAGCAAGATTTACGTGCGTGACTCGTTCTATGATGATTTCTGGCCAAAGCATGGTAGCACGTGGGTGGTTCTTGTGGCCTGTGTTGGTTCTGATAGCCGAGCATGAGTTTACATGCGATTCTCCAGTGGCAGCATGTGGTGAACCAGGGACATGTGTATGGTGGTGTGTGGCAATTTCAGTGATCGAAATGATGCTATGGTAAAACTTGATCCGCTTTTGTATTCTAATTATTTCCACAAGTATCTGTCATTTAACCTATATATTATCTGTTTATGAATGAGGAAATTATCTGAACAATGCAAGATTTAGAGGGGAACATAGACCCGAGATAATAAGGATTTTAACACTTTTTCTTATTCGACTATAAGTAAGGGATTGGGTTAGTCTCATTTAGAGACGCTCTTATTTTTATAAAAATTTTATTTTCTTTGAAATAAATATTTTACAAATTTTATAAATTGTTTAAGTTTCTAACATGCTTTTAGTAAACTCATCATATGTATGTATGCTATCGTGTGTGGGTGCTTTAGGAATATACTTAATTAAATGTGTAAAACGAGTCTATGTGTATGATATGATATGTGTAAACCTATATAAACATCTTTTTCATGTATGCATAATGAGTGTATGAGCATTAGAATATGTGCAAATGATTGATTTGTGAATCAATATAAATGAAAGAGGCGTACTGTATATAGGTAAAAAAGTATAGGTTTTGTGGTTATAGAGATTATCCTTTAGATTCTAGTAAATTAGTAAGGCTATGTAAATAAATATGTAAAACTATACATGTATGTTTATGTATAAAACGATTGGTATAAATAGTGTGCATATGTGTATTTGTTGATGGTTGAATAGTCATGAAGGTTAAACTATGTATGAAGTATATGTATATAGAGTATACTTATTATGAGTGAAAGTATGTAAGCACCTAAGTTGTGTAGGTAGCTGTATTAGATGAAGGGATTGAGTTGTAAAATTATAAAATAAGAACATTTAAAAGGCGTGGAAATCCGTTTAGCAGGTATCAACGAGGGGAGTGTGTGTCTGTGTGTGGCCATTTTGGCAAGTGAAGTGTGGTCAATCGTATTTGTGGATACGACCTCAGATAGACGTGGCTGGGAAGTCCCATATATAATCATTTCGTGTTTGAGTCTATGTTAAAAGTGATAAGTGATACCCAATGCATAACTGTTCCATGTTCGGGTGCATTGAGGAAGTGATAAGTGATAAATGACAAGTGATAAATGACAAGTGATAAGTGACAAGTAACAAGTGATGTACCCACATGGTGGAGAGAATCCTTAATGCCCTCGTTGATGCCCGTGGAAATGGTATCACGCAATGAAACTCTTAAAAGACTAAAAATAAAAATTATAAACTTTAATAAAAACTTAACTGAGAATGCAAGTGCATCTGAAAAGTGATAAGTGAACAATATAAAGTGAAAGCAATATTGAAATATGCTATGATAAGTAATTTAGTGACAAGTGCAAGTGATTGTCATGAAGTGTAAGTCCAAGTGTTATGAAACTAGTGAACAATATTATTTGTTTATGCAAATGTGATGTTAGAGTATTCGTGATATCTATAAAATCATATGTGAAAGAGTGAATTATTGAGATATGTGAAATTATGGTTACTATATTGATTTGGAGTTGGTTTTAAAGAACATATACATTTGTGTTATGAATCTTGTGTGATTTAGTGTGTGCATGTCTTTGTTTTGGGCATTGCCCCTCTTCCTTACTGAGTTCATGAAGCTCACCCCAAGTCACACCCCCCAATGCAAATCAGTCCAGATCAAGAGCAAGTTCAAGGTCGAAGAAAGACTTTAAAGAACCTTTAGTGATCTTGAGAGTTTTGTCTTGTGAAGTGGTTTAATTATATTATAGCGATGCAATGTCAAGAATTTTGTAAGCCTCATGACTTGTAATTACATATAAGGAATAATTGAATCTTAAGTTTTCGCTTATTGATGCATAAAATTATAAGGTTATGTGCGTGGAATCGCTCTCCCTCCTCGAGAGAGAAGGTAGGCTGTTACATCATATTTTTTATTTTATTTAAGGATTTTAGTAAAATTCTCTTAAATAATAGGATTATGATAAATCAAAAAATAAATTCAAGGATTCCTCACTATTTTTTTAAATATACTTTATATGTACATATTTTATAAATATAAATATGCCTACTTTAACACTATGTAGCATTATTGTTAGAGAATTTTTGAAAGAAAAAAAGAATATACATATATACATATATATATATCCTCTACTGTTCTTTAGTTCTCCACGCATTAATTCCAAAGAGTTTTTTTCTCTTCTTTAAAACCCAAATTGAACACAAATTTTAAAGTCTAATCATTACCCATCATATAACTTTTAATAAGTGCATCCAATGCATGGCCACCACAGAACCTAAACAAATGATGACTAGTTAGTGAGCCTTGTCGTCCACCACCTCCACGCCCAGAGCCTGTGTAGATGTTGTGGCTAGCACTGTAGGGATTTGTGTACTATGTGATGGAAGATGACACGTGGATCTAGATTCCAATTAAAAGTGGTGATGAAGCTTGGGCCATTAATAAAAAAATATGATCATCAAGTCTGGAGTGTATGTATAGTTTACATAAAGTCTGAAAAATGAAACTTCTAATCTACGTAATCATTAAGCCAGAGTGATGATTACGGGAGATTAGGACTATGAATTCTCCAAATAATAAATGCAGGTGCATCACTGACAGTCCCTAAAGCGACACTCGTAGCAACCAAAGGAGACACAAGAGGTGCATTTTGCATAACATGTAGTGGATTTGCACATAAATATATTCATATACCACAAAAATAATGATAAAGGTAATGAAGTCGCCCTAATGGAATTGTTGCTTTCCACCAATGAGTCTTGATTTGTTGTTTAGGTTTACAGCTAGCTTGTAGTATTTGATTTTGTACTTCTATAAAAATAGGAGATCTTGTAGGTATTCCTTCTTCCTATAAAAGTTGTGGGACAAATGAAAATTTTAATGATTTTTTACTTCTGTACAAATAAGAGGTCTTATACATATTCCTTGTACCTTTAACGATCATGTGACAAATGATAGATACTCAAACAAGCAAAGTAAGCCACAATATTATAGAAGTAATTAGTATCTTAATAGTAGTTGATTTAGAATAGTACACATTGAATTGATAATTGCACATTTATGCCACCAATCCCACTTACTTAATATTAATTGATAATTTCATCTTATATATATATTTATATATATCCATTTATACATAATGTGAGGAAAAAATTGAGGCTAAAAATTAGTTTTAAGGCTAAAAAGTAAGGTGAAAATTAAGAGACAACAAAATGTGAGGAAAAAAATGTTGACTGTGAGCTAAGAGGAAGAGAGAACAAATTAATTATTTGAATAGAAAAACTTCCAAGGAAGATGAAATTTTCATTTTTAAGCTCTAATAGATCACGTGGTGGAATAATTTTTCAATGGATAATTAGCTTTTAAAATTTCGTAAAAGGTTAGTAATAAGTTAAAAGTAATCAAAAAACTTACAAATATATGACATTAACTAAACTTGTAAAATCAGTAATAAGTTAAGTTAATATTATAAAGTAAAGTTTATATGAGTATACAATTATTTAAAAGACTCAGAAGGTGTTAAATGTTGTGATCATATAACATTTAGTTTACAGTTTAAAATATTATCATTATCGACTTATATTTTTTATATTACATTGTGTAGGATATTAATGGTATTTGAAAATTTTCATTAACAATTAGATCATATTTTCGATATTAAATTTTAACTGATTTTTATATATTGGTATATAAATATATGATTTAAATTAAAATATTGTATAAAAAATAACTAATCACATTATTATAAAGTATAGTAAATTTTTTAAAAGAAACAAAAAATATATCACATTAATTAATAAAAACCACACAATCAATGTAAAGAATAATGAGAATTTAGGGATAAAATACAAAATTTAGTATGTTCATCAAGCATTCATACTTAACAAAAAAAAAAGAATTAATAATCACATTTTCATGAAGCCAAGACTTTTGAATATTAGAAAAAATATTCAATTTTTTAATAAACTATTATTTCTCGGAAAATAACAAACGCATTTGAAGACTAAAAATATCTAGTTGCATATCACAAATTTCTACTAAATTAGGATTTTAATGTAACGACCCCGAAAATTCAAAATAAAATATATAATAATTTAAGTGCGGAAGCAAAATAAAAGTTAAGGTTTATATCTCTTACACAATGACTTAAAAGTACTAAACAAACATTAGCGAATGAATTCTCTAGAAGGAACATGAGAAATACAAAAAGTAATGAAAAATAGAAAGTATCTAGCATCTACTCGCAATCTTCCTGGGGATTGGGCTTTGGAACCAGGTCCTCTTGATCTGAAATGGTTAGATAAGGGATGAGCTACACTAGCCCAGTAAGGATATCACACTACATCACCAATACAGAAACAAAGGTTGGTAGAAAATCAAAACAATTAATGGAGCACTAAATTTAGCAAATTCGTTTATCAATTGTAAAATCATTTACTGTTCACTTACCATTGTGGAATTTATGAAAACAACCTATAGAGACAATAATATCATACAGATCATAGCTTCATGCACAATCAGCAACATAGAATATGTCATAAATTCATATTTATTAACAATAAACTAAATCATAATCGTTTTCGTTTTACTAGCCTACTAGTATCCGTGGGGATCTATAGGGGTGTTCCCGCTACACGTGAACACTTTCCCTTAACAATCTCAATTACAGGGCCATCTCCATACCCCGTCCAGTATGAGTGCCAAGACATTAAATCTCAATACCTCGTCCGGTATGAGGGTGAAGCGGGCCGTCCTCATACCCCATTCGATATGAGCACCAAATTATCAAGTCTCCATACCCCATCTGGTATGAGACAACGTTCACAGTAGGATTCCCTATGAACCCGGTCCGTCCACCATCTCCCAGGATATCTAGTGAGGTTGTCATCTTACCTATTTATTTGATCACACCCCTTTCTTGTTTTTCCTTAGTCTTTGTTACCAAATCAAACATAATCACATAAACAAATGAACATGCATCTGGTAATGCAACTATATCTTAAATCCCAAAATCAAGCAGTGGTCAAGTAAGGCAATAATACATGCATTTAAACCATAAAATAGATAAAGTAGAAACCATCATGCTTTTAGATCGCAAAGTAAATCAACTGAAATCAACAGAGAACAATGTCCGGTTCAGGCTCCATTAGCAATCCCTAATTAATTATGCACATTTATTTAATTTGTAAAAAATACCGTATTATTATTTATTCAAACTTCAATTCTATGATAGGAAATAGGGTGAGGGATCCTTACTTGATTTGACACCGAAAATCTAAATGGTTTACTGCGCCTACGGGCGGTCCCTGGGTTCCTTGAATTTTTCTTCAAGAAGTGAAATACGGTTACAATACCTACAAATGTCCCAAATAAACCCAAAAATCAGTCCTAGGGCCTACTCAGCCAATTTTGGAAATTCAAACGGCGGCTCCGCCGAGCTCTAGCGACAGTGCTGTCGCCCGCAGCGGCGGTCCGTCTCGAGTCGACCGTTTTTTGCCATTTTTGGCTAAATTCGGTCAATTTTACATTGATTCTTACGAGTACACACGCTAAAGGGCCTCAGTGGGCCCAAAAAAATACAAAAATTTGAAACTCAACGGTAGCACGGCTCTCCGGTGTGGCGGTTCCCCCAGCTCACGTTGCGGTTGGGTTTTTCGCTTCGGTCAACCTATAGAAAAGAAAACGGTGATCATAACGGTGAAAAAATTACACGAAACAGGAATCGAAAAGGGCCTCATCGGAGGTGGTTTGTGAAATTTCTCCGGCGGCACCGCCGGGCTTCGGCGGTATTTTTCGGCCAATTAGCTGGTTCTTTCCCTCTTATTTGCCCATGGGTGGGTTTAAAATTGAATTTCGTGCAAAAGAGAAAATTTTCACCTTTTTTGGCGGTCAGAAAAGGTTCCGGTGCGACGGCGGTTAGCTCCCTAGCTGTTGGGTTGTCTTCTCCGGCGATGCGTTCTGGCGGCTAGGGTTAGGGTTTGGGTGCGGATGGGGTTATTTATACCCATCCACTTTTGATCTGGACCATCCATCGCTTTTAATCTGGATCGTCTGATCGCGTTTAAATAGGGAGTGAATTTGGGTCGTTCATCGATATTCAATTTGGGTCGTCCGTGCGCATGGGAACAGACCTTAGCCGTTCGATCGTGCGCATGCGAATCGCCCACGTGGCCTCCCGCATCAGCGTCTCTGCCACTTGGCGCGTCCTGGTTGGTCGAGGCTGCTGACCGGACATTTGACGTGGTGTAATTTTTCTAAATTGCGTTTTGACTCTGGTTTTCGATTTTTCTTTCAAAAATACCCCCAGAACCCAAAATTTCACCCCTTTTTTCCAAAATTATTTTCAATTTAATCCTTAACAAAATTTTAACCTTTTTTTTCATTAAATTAAAATAAATTAAATTAAATTAAATAAATAAATAGTTATATTTATAAAAAAATAAAAAACAAAAAAAATAAAAATAAAAACTAAATTTTTGTTATTGTTGTTGGGTGTTACATGTAATATCTTGTAAGGATTTTGATTAAGTTCTCTTATACAATAATATTATGACAAAATCGAAAAAATGAATTCAACTTTATCACATATATGTGTAAATAAAAAATGTAAAATATTTGTAGCTTTAAATTTCAAAAATTAGCTAATTTTTATTATGTACTTTTTATTCTTAAATCACTAATTTGAAATAAAATAATTATTAAGTTATTGTGATCCTCTAAGTTTTGTTTGTATAATTTTTTAACAAACCTTTATGCTGTCATACTTCTATGATCAATAAATTTATTTATATTCTGAAGCACTTAATACTTAATTATCTAATTTTAATAAGATAATAACTATATATATATATTTACAGTATGATAAAGAAATACAAAGAGAATAAACTTGGTTAACCGTTATCATCAAATTGGTCTTCTAAAGATAAAAATTATGAAATTAAAAAATAGTAAGTAGAAAATATTCAAAGCTATTTCCATCTATCTCATTTTTCTTTCTTCACTTTAACTTTTTAGCTTCATTGTTCCAATAGCACTCACTATCTTCATCCAGAATTCTAAATTCTCATAAAAGTCATCTTTTAAAAATTGAAAACAAAAAGTTGTAAAACTATATAAATTTTTAACATTATTTTAAGAAAATTGTTTCCTTTTTTTCGAAGTAAATGGCTATTAAGTTCTTCCGCACAAAAATTAAATTCAATGGTCAATTTTATTTGAAGTGACTCTTTTGTACTATAATGGTAGATATTGAACTAATAAAATTAATGTTCATAAGAATTTTATATAAATCATGTAAAATATCTAATAAATATAATAATATCGAGTCTCAAATAGCCATTGATTCTTTAGTTAAAAAATAACATTTTATATAGTCACAAATCTTTATTTACTTTATTTAAATAGTTTATGATTCTTTATTTAAGTTCAAAAATTTCATAAGTTATAATATAAAATCAAACTTACGTTTTTAACAATCTACACAAAATAATCAACCCATACATTTATTCTCTTCTCACATTGTAATTGCTCTTCAACAATTAGTTAATCTCCTTGATTGATGCAAATAAGGAGTATCGTGTCAAGTTGGTTACCTTCTCTATATATTTTACATTGTTATCATTATCAAATTATAATTTTATATCACATTAGACTTTGAGTAGGATGTTAAAGGGTATAAAATTTTTATTACCAATTAGATCAAGTCTTTGAGGTCAATTACTAACCAATCTTTATATGTTATTATATAAATATGTGATTTAAAATAGAGATAATGCATTAAAATAACTAATAATATTATTGTAAAATACAGTCGACATTGTTGTGTAACGTGGCTTTTTACCTTATGCATGGTGATCAACTTCTATTATTATCTTAATAAAATTGCCTTTTTTAACTTTTAAAAAAATATAAAATCTAGATATTCGATATTAGTATTTTCTACAATCTAAATCTCAGGTCATAAGGTTTAAGGGAGAATTCTTTGGAGAAGGTCTGTACCAGAAAAATCTTACGGGACCCAAGACCATGTTACACTTGTTCCCACTCGGTAAGGCTTAACTTGTGCCATCAATACCAAAATCCTTTTCCATTAATTTTATTATAGATGTGTTTTTCTTATATTGTTTTCTTTATGATAAATAACTAACTATATGAATAAAATTAAAATTATTACTATAGCTGAATGGCTTCAATTTACTTCACACATCACGCTAGGAGCTTCACTAGAAGAATGAATTTGATATGTTGTTCTTGATCTTGCAAGATAACAGTTATAAGTTTGAGGAGCATGAAATTGTGCATTTACTATTTTTTTAATGAACTATGATAAATGAATCCAATATGGATAGTTTAAGCATATTAGATTAAATTACTAATGAGATATATTACTACAATATTAGTAGTCCAATCAAAAGAAAGACTTTTTCATAAAAATAGTGATAAGATGTTGTATAACAGAGATAGTTTTTAGTGATAACTGAGACTATATAGCCACTTCAATAGAATTTTGAGGAAATTTATTCTACTTGTTTTACAATTTTTATAAGATATACCAATTTTTAGGCTGAGATGATCTTTGACTATGTACCATTCTTTAGTGGTGGCTTATTACCAATCTATTTAATCATTTTATATTTTATCTTTAAAAAAATTTTAATGATCTCATTTTTGTTGAACCCAAGAATTTTGAGTATTAGAAAAAATATCCAATTCTTTAATAAACTATTATTTTTAAGGAAATAATATCTGCATATATTTAAAGAAAGCCAATAGTGTATCACTAGTTTCTATTAAATTAGATTATTTATTTCATTTAGAAATTTTAGAAAAATTATCTTAAATAATAGAATTATGATAAATAAAAAAATAAATTCAAAGATACCTCGTAGTTCATTTAAATATACTTTACATGTATATATTTTACAATTATAAATATGCATACTTAAAAAAAATGTAACATTATTGTTAGAGAATTTTTGAGATAAAACAAAATATACATATATGCATATTTATATATATCCTCTATTGTCCTTTAGTTATTCTCTCATTAATTCCAAAGAGTTTTCTTTCTTTTCTCCAAAACCCAAATTCCAAACACAAACTTTCAAGTCTAATCATCACCCATCATACAACAACAAATAATTTTGATAAGAGCATCCAATAAACGACCACTAGTTAGAGAGCCTTGTCGTCAAACACCTCCATGCCCAAAGCCTTTGTAGATGTATGTACTATGTGGTTGAAGATGGCTCGTGCATCCAAATTCCAATTAAAAGTGGTGATCGAGCTCAAGCCGTTAATCAAAAAATATGGTCATGCAGTTTGGAGTATATATATAGTCGACATAAAGTTTGAAAGATGACACTTCTAATATGCATAATCATCAAGCTACAGTGATGATTAGGGGAGATTAGGGTTATGCATTCTGCATATAATAAATGCAGGTGCGACACTAAGTGTCCCTAAAGCAACTCTTGTAGAAATCAAAGGAGACACAAGAGGTGCATTATGCATTTTGGATCTCTTGTACACCCTTTGTAAGTTTTGTGACTTGCCCGTTCTTAATCAGCATCACATTTTATCTTTTAGAAACATATATATACACATTACTCTACATAACATGTAGTGAATTTGTACATAAATATATATGTATACAACAAAAATAATGATAAAGATTTACATCTCATAATACCAGTAAGGGAACCTCCACCTTTTATTAGCCAAAACATCATGGTAGAGCCTGTAATCCCTAGTAGTGCGGAGGCATAATCATTGGCCCTTTTTACACCTTGTGCAAGTCATGAACTTGCCCTGATCGAACTGCTGCTTTCCACTAATGAGCCTTAATTCTTTATTTAGGTTTACAACAAGCTTGTAGTATTTAATTTTCTACATATATACAAATAGGAGATCTTGTAGGTTTTCTTTCTTCCCATAAAGTCGTGGGAATAAATGAAAAATTGAATGATCTTTTACTTCTATACAAATAGGAGATCTTATATGTATTCTTTGTACCTATAAAAGTCATGTGAAAAATGACAGATACATAAACAAGTAAACTAAGTAACAATGTTATAAAAGTAATCAGTATCGTAAAGTAGTTTATTTTATCACAAGACTTTACATTTTGGAATAGTACACATTTTATTGATAATTATAATTCTATGCCACCAATCCTTCTTACTTGATATTAATTTATAATTTTATCTTTGATTACATATTGAACATGATTAGTTTAAAAGTTGCCTATTCAAAAATAAAATTAATTAATTTTCTCTTATTTTTGGGTGAATATTAATACTCATAAAGAGCTCCTCTACAATTTGTTCAGAATTGTATTCTTTAAATGAATAAATCAAATTATCTATTATGTGATGAGTGAGATGGAGCATAAAATGCACCCACTTTCAAAAACAGTCGAAGTAAAAGGATGAGATTGAGGTTAAAATGTACTTACTTTAAAAAACAGTTGAAGTAAAAGTGTGAGATGGAGCGTAAAACGCACTCACAATGAAAGGAAAAAAAAGAACATGAATAATAATCTACTCCTCTAGTCAAATGACTACGAGTAGCGTTAGTAGCCATTTAAAACTTGTGACCAACTGAGTAACCAGGTGCATTCATCACAAATGTTTACCTTTGCATCAAAAGGCTGGTGACATTTTAAGCAAGCAAAGTGCTCAAGCTTTTTTGTTTTTGGCATGAACAAACTGCATGAATCCTTTTATCTGCACAGGTTTAGTGGCTGTTCTACTAGGTATTGGCTATTCCACTCAATGAAATTTTTGTCTGCTAAAATTTGTAAAACTCTCTCATGTCGTGTTTGGATGTTGTCAAAGTGGTTATTCATTGGTATGGTTAAATGAAACTCAAGGTATAAAGTACTAGTTGATGGTTATTCTTGTGACTTGAGGGTTGAGGTGTAACATGTAGGTTGCGATGAAATGATTGGGAGTAAGTGAGTTGAAGGTGAAGATGTGATTAATGGAGTGTATTGTGTAGTGCTTGAGGGCAAGCACAAGATAAGCGTGGGGGAGTTTGATAGTGCGTAAAAATGACATCATTACGACCCACTTTTGGGTTGTTAACTATGGGATGTTATCTAATCCGAGTTATTTTTTGTGTTTTATTGTAGTACAAGATATAAGGAAGAAATGAGAAAAAATAGCATGGAAAGAGGAAGAGTTCGTGAAAAGATTCATAAGCCCAGAAACAAGCCTTGGGCAATGCTAAGAGTCGTGGACAATAGTAGATTTAAATTAAAACATGTGTTTTTTAAATTTGTAAAAAAGATATTATTCAAGCCAAGATCAGGGGCTGAAAGCCACGGGGAAAATATTCTAGAAGGCTTGGGATAAGCCAAAAGTCAAGGAAAAGGATTTTAATCAACAAAAGAAGAAAACCCTAGATCCTTTTCTACAAAGAGGGCGGCTATCAAAGTAGAATCATCATCTCTCTACTTCTCAACACTACACATAGCAACTTCTGCTGCTTCAGTAATTTTTTCTTCATCTTTATTCTTTTTTCTACTCTCTAAGAATTTATTTGTGTTAAAAAGCCCACAATGAGTGGCTGATTTATTTTTTTTTCCCTAGTTGATAGATCTAGGAAACTGCAACAATATAATTGTGAGATCTAATCGAATTAATTTGAGTTTGACTTTAGAGCTACTATTTATTTACTTCCTGCTCTTATATATTTTTGTTGTTTTGAATCTGTTTGAATAGGACCCATCATACAAGAAGAGAAATTGCAAGAAGCTAGCTAAACCCCTTAAATTCGTAATTGTCTAAGTGATTCCAGCACCAAGTAGCAATTAGTGCCGCATTGACATGCTAAGTAGTCTAGCTGATCAGTTCATGCGGATGAATCAAGCAACTTGAATAACATCCTTCTAGCTCTCAAGGTTGTTGACAAGTTAAATCCTTTGTATGTTCCCAGGACTCCTTTGCAGCGAATAACCAACTACAAAACTTTTCTTGGTTGGTTTAGGAATAAGGAAGGATTGATTGTCAGAACATTTTCGACAAGTATAACTGATTTGCATTATTTTTGGTAAAATAAACTCTTACATCTATGATTAATTTTATTATTGGAGCAAGCTATTTCATTGACTAAGAGCTCTTTTTATAATTGTTTGAGTTTCTAGTTGCCAAGAGTTTGTTTAATATTATTTTGCTCATTGTTTAATTTATATTTTACGTATTGGATTCTACAAAACCCTCCCTTGTATGTTTTTTACTTGTTGGTCAAGAAAGATAATTGCTTTCCAATTCTCTGTGGATTCCATCCTTCTTACCATTACTACAATATTATTTTTTTTGGTTAATTAGCAATTTATTTTTTGTGGATTCATCACTCATCAAAATTTTTAACATTACCTCAATAAAATTATTTCTTACCTTTCAACGTAAATGACTAATAAGTTCTTTTGCACAAAGATTAAATTCAAAAGTAAATTTTATTTGAAGTGCTTATTTTGTACTATAAAGGCAGCCATAGAACTAATAAAATCAATGTTCATAATAACTTTATATAAATTAAGCAAAATATCTAATAAGTATAATAAAATCAAGTCTCAAATAGCCATGGATTCTTTATTTAAGAAATAATATTTTAAATAGCCACAATTCTTTATTTACTTACATAGTTTATGATTCTTTATTTGAGTTCAAAGATTTCATAAATTATAGTATAAAATAAGGCTTATGTTTTTCACTGCCTGCACAAAATAATCAAACCTACACATTCATTCTCTTTTCACATTGTAATTGTTCTTTAATACTTAGTTAGTCCTCTTAATTGATGCGAAGCAAAAGTATTGTGGAAAGTTGGTTACCATCTCTGTGTATTTTACATTGTTATCGTTATCGAAGAAAGAAAAAAATATTTCTTTTTATTCTTCTTAATCATCAGGCACAAATATAAAATTTAGATGTTCGATGTTAATATTTTTGACAATCTAAATCTCAAGTCATAAGGTTTAAAGGAGGATGCTTTGGAGAAGATTTGTACCAGTATAATCTTACAGGAAGCAACCATGTTTCACTCCTTCTTGCTCTTTAAGGCTTCACTTATGCAATTCATACCAACATCCTTTTCCATTGTAGATGTGTTTTTCTTGGATGGCTACATAAGAACTCATATTAGTTGTCCTTTAGTTATTCTATCATTAATTCTAAAGAGTTTTCTTTATCTTCTCCAAAACCCAAATTCTAAACACAAATTTTCAAGTCTAATCATCTCCCATCATACAGTAACAAAAAGTTTTGATAAGAGCATTCAATGAATGACCACCACAGAACCTGAACAAACAATGACTAGTTACAGAGCCTTATCATCCACCACCTCCACACCTAGAACCTCTACAGATGT
Organism: Carica papaya; assembly: GCF_054855325.1. Lineage (NCBI taxonomy): Eukaryota > Viridiplantae > Streptophyta > Magnoliopsida > Brassicales > Caricaceae > Carica > Carica papaya. The sequence goes on from NC_142313.1 coordinate 23,935,577, forward strand.
TGCCGCTAGCATTGTAAGGATTGATGCAATATGCGACGGAAGATGGCACGTGCATCAAGATTCCAATTGAAAGTGGTGATCAAGCTGGGGCTGTTAATCAAAAAACATGATCATGCAGTCTAAGTTTTATATATAGTCGATATATACTGTGGAAGATGAAACTTCCCATCTATATAATCATTGAGCTAGAGTGTTTATTACAGGAGGTTAGGGTTGTATTCGATTTCATGTATAGTCAATATTAAACTTATAAGATCAGTAATAAATTAAGTTAATATTACAAAGTAACGTTTGTACGAGTATTCACTCATTTTAAAGGGTCACAAGGTGCTAAATGTTGTGACCATATAAACCTTCAGTTTATAGTTTTTATATTACACTAAGTAGGATGTTGAAAAGTATTTTAAAATTTTTATTAACAATTAGATCATATTTCTAATATTAAATTTTAATCAATTTTTATATATTGGTATATAGATATATGATTTAAACTAAAATATTAAATTAAAATAACTAGTCACATTATTATAAAGTATAGGAGATTTTTTAAAAGAAACAAATAAATGTATAACATTAAGTAATAAAAATAAAGCAATCTATGAAAAGAAATAATGAGAATTTAGGTATGAAATAAAAAATTTAGCATGTTGATCAACAATTCATACTTAACAAACAAAAAATTAATGATCATAGTTTTCATGAAGCCAAGACTTTTCAATACTAGGAAAAATATTCAATTGTTTAATAAACTATGGTTTCTCAGAAAATAACAAACCCATTTGAAAACAAAAAAAATCTAGTTGAATATCACAAGATTCTACCAAATTAGAATCTTGATATCTTGTAAGGATTTTGATGAAGTTCTCTCATATAATAGTATTATGACAAAATCAAAACAAAAATTCAACTTTACCACACATTTCTTTTATATAAATCATATGTGTACATAAAAACTTAGCTAAATTTTGTGACGTATTTTTTATTCTTAAATTATTAATTTGAAATAAAAAATTATTAAGTTTTTGTGATTCTCTAAGTTTTGTTCCATAATTTTTTGATAAAAATTTATGGTTTCATACTTTTATGGTCAAAAAATTTATTTATATTCTGAAGTATTTAACACTTAATTATCTAATTTTAATCAATTATCAAAGTAATAATTATACATACATGTTTATGTATGGATGGCAAAGAAATGTGAAGAGGGTGGACTTGGTTAACTATTATCATTAAATTAGTCTTCTAAAGACAAAAATTATGAAGTTAAAAAATAATTAGAAGAAAATATTCAAAGCTATTTCCATCAATCTTATTTTCCTTAAGTCACTTTTCCTTTTGAGATTCATTATTCCAATAGCACTCCCCATCTTCATCCAGAATTCTGAATTCCCATAAAACTCATCTTATAAAAATTAAAAAAAAGTTGTAAAACTATAAAATTTTTAGAGGATTTTTTAGATTAAAAAGACCAGAAGATTGAGTTTTTGTCACTTAAAATTCAAAAAAAAAAATACTGTAACGTGATTAACTTTTAACATTATCTCAATAACATTGTTTCTTACTCATCACATTTTAAATAGCGATAATTCTTTATTTACTTTAAATAGTTTATGATTCTTTACTTGAGTTCAATAATTTCATAAGTTATAGTATAAAATAAGACTTATTGTAATATCCATCTTGTAAAAAAATTGTAAAACTCTACTATAAAGAATTTGAGAGAGAGTGCAGAAGTGAAAACAGAGTGTGAATCAGGAGGAAGAGAGTGACTGGCTGTGAGGGTGCAGAGGTGTTCAGACCTCTCCTTCTGAGAGGTAAGCAATTTTTTGTCATTGTTCTAATGATGTTTTCCTATTAAGCTGTTCACTTCTCCCCTACTCCCTTTCTAAAATAGAAACAAATCAAGCTCAACTAGGCTTTGTTTCTGCTGCACCTTCGAATAGTGCAGGTATGTTAGCCTTCCTTTCCCTTTTTTGATTTCGATTCTTAAATTTATTATGCTTTTAAGGTTCATTTAGGTTCTTATAAGGGTCTAGCTTCATTTAATCCAAACTTTAGTGACAAATCTATTTCTAGAAATCATTGGTTTGACAAAAACAAATTGTAACCCACTGTTGACAGTGCAGGCAACCCGTCAGTGTTCTCTAATCATCTGAAGTTGATTTGTTCCCACATGTAGATTGTTTTTGAATTCTTCAGGAAAATAGGACCTATAGTAATATATTTTATGCATGCAATGGTATTTTATAGAAGCATTATGAATAAAGTTAGTTTTTAAATATGACATCTATTGTGGTTTTAAGATTATATTAATGTGTGTGTGCGCGTCATGTGTTCATTTGGTTTAAAATCTATAAATTGGATGGATTTTTATGTATACTTGCATTTAATAAACTGTTTATTAAAGGATGGTAAGATGGAAAAACATAAACGAGATGGGAAGGTACGGGTTTGGAAAAGAAAAAATATATATATATCTCCTTGCGGATTAGTTTTCTTCAAAGAGCAAAATTAGAAAAAAAAAAGAAATTTAAAATAAATTAAATTTAGAAAATTAACGAAATATACCAGTTTTAAAATAGTTAAAAAAATCAATCAAGAAAAATAGAATAAAGTAAATAAAAGAAGTAAATTATCAAAAAAAAAATTAAAAAAGAATATATAATAATAAAAATAAATAAAAGAAATAAATTGTCAAACTGAAATAAAATAAATAAAGCTCTAGAAAAAAAAAGTTAATTAAGGGAATTATGGATAAAAGATGGACTCTAGATGAATAATTAAGAAAGAATAAAAAGAACTAATCAAAATTTAATAACTAAAATATTTTATAAATACGTTTATTAAGTACTCAGGAGGGAAATTATTGTTATGATTATTGTCACTACTTACTGTTTACTGATAGGAACCCTACTATTTGATTGGGTGGATACTGAACTGTTTACCGTTTACCATTTACTGATATAATGTAATTCCCCTTTCTTAAAGGTAGCAGTGTCCTCACTACCTCCTTGGTATCGGTTTAGGCATTTGCATGCAGTAAGTTTATAATTATTAAAATAATAAAATTTTATAGTAAAACTTCAAATATAATAGATAATATATTTAAAAAAGAAAATTTTGTTTAATAGATAAACTTGACGTTGTTGCTCTCGAGCATTGAAATGTCACAATTACATTTTTCACAGACTACATAAAATAATCAATCCTACACATTTATTCTCTTCTCACATTGAAATTGTTCTTCAATAATTAGTTAGTCCTCTTGTTTGATGCAAAGAAGAAGTATTTTGAAAAGTTAGTTACCTTCTCCATGTATTTTATATTGTTATCATTATCAACTTATGTTTTTATATTACACTATACTTTGAGTAGGATGTTAAAGAGTATTTCAAAATTTTTATTTACAATTAGATCATGTTTCTAAGGTTAATTACTAACTAATTTTTATATACTGGTATAAAAAAACATGATTTAAAGTAGAGATATTACATTAAAATAACTAATCATGTTATTGTAAAGTACAATCGATATTTTTGTGCTACGTGGCTTTTTACATTAAGTGTGATGATAAACTTCTATCATTATCTCAATAGAATTGTCTTTTTTCACTTTAAAAAAAATAAATGACGAATAAGTTCTTTAGCCCATGGATTAAAATTCAAAAGTTAATTTTAATATAGTTGGCGACCAAAGAATTAATCAAATATTTGTTTTTAATTAATTATATATATATTAAGTAAGATATTACATGAATATAATAAAATTGCATCTCAAATAGTGATAGATTCTTCATTTAAGTTCAAGATTTCAAAAAATATAACCACTTTGCAAATAGCCATCGATTCTTCATTTAATTCAAAGATTTTATAAATTGTAGTGTCATAAAACCTATGTTTTCCATGGCCTATATAAAATACTCAACCGTATGTCATTTATCCCTCCATCATAATTTAATTATTCTTCAATTAAATTCAGTCTTCTTAACTGCTGCAACAAAAAAGTATAGTCAAAATTTGGTTTTCTGAAGCCTACATAACCTCTGAAGTTATTTATTATTGATTAAACTCAAAGGTAGGCACTTAACCTCCACTCATTCGAGAAAGAAAAAAAAACAAGTTTCTTTCCATTCTTCTTAATCTTCAGGCACAAATACAAAATCTAAATATTCGATGTTAATATTTTCTACAGTCTAAATCTCACGTCATAAGGTTCAAAGGAGGAAGCTTTGGAAAAGATCTGTACTAGCGAAATCATACGGGACCCAAGACCATGTTGCACTTGTTTCCACTCGGTAAGGCTTCACTCGTGCCATCTATACCAACATCCTTTTCCATTGTAGATGTATTTTTATTGGATGGTTTTCTTTATGATAAATTACTAACTAAATAGATTAAATTAAAATTATTACAGCAGCTGAATGGCTTCAATTTTCCTCACACATCTCACTAGGAGCTTCATTAGAAGAATGAACTTGATATGTTTATTTCTAATCCATACAAAATTAAGTTTAGCAAGATATCAGGTTACAAGTTTGCTGAACATGAAATAGAGCTGGTGAAGTTTTTTCTGAGGAAAACAATTAACTTAGGCATATGGTTCTTGTAACTCCTAAGGAAAATGCTATTAAAATTGATCGTAATGTTACATATTACTATTGCAAGCTTTTCTTTTATTTGAGAGCATCGAGACAAGCTCGAAAATCTTTTTATGAGCCTTCCAACAATATTGATTATTTGTTGATTTAAATTTGACGTATAATTGTGCATTTGTAATTTTTTTAATGAACTATGATAACTGAATCCAATACACTTTGCTTAAATATTTTAGATTGAAAAATAATAAGATATATTACTACAATATTAGTCTTCCCATAAATTTTTTTTTTTCAAAGAGTGATAAGATGTTATATAATAGAGATAGTTTTTAGTGATAGTTAAGATTTTATAGCAACTTTAATAGAAATTTGAGAAATTCTTCTGCTTATTTTACCATTTATATAGGATACACTAATTTTTTAGGCTGTGAGGATCTTTGACCATGCACCATTCTTTGGTGGTGGCGTACTACAAATTTATTTAATAATTTTATATTTTATATCTCAAAAAGAATATAAGTACCTCATTTTTCTAGAACCCAAGAATTTTGCATATTAGGAAAAACATCAAATTCTTTAATAAACTATTATTTTTTAGGAAATAATAGTTGCATATATTTAAAAGAAAGTTAATAGCATATCACTAGTTTCTACTAAATCAAATTCTTTATTTTATTTAGGGATTTTAGTAAACTTTTCTTCAATAATAGGATTATGATAAATCCAAAAATAAATTCAAGGATACCTCACACTTTTTTTAAATATACTTTATATGTACATATTTTATGAATATATATATGCTCATATAAACAATATGTAGCATTATTGTTAGAGAATTTTTGAGATAGAAAAAGAATATACATACATATATATATATATCCTCTATTATCCTTTAATTCTTCTCTCACTAATTCCAAAGAGTTTCTTTCTCTTCTCTAAAACTCAAATTCCAAACACAAATTTTCAAGTCTAATCATCACCCATCATAGAACAAGAAACAGTTTTGATAAGATCGTCCAATGCATGGCAACCACAGAATCTGAACAAATTTCAACTAGTTAGAGAGCCTTGTCATCCACCACCTCCATGCCTAGAACCTCTACAGATGCTACCACCAGCACAATAGGGATTTGTGTACTACACGGTGGAAGATGGCATGTGCATCCATATTTTAATTGAAAGTCATTATCAAACTCGGGCCATTAATTAAAAAACATGATCATGCAATCTAGATTTTATGTATAGTTGACATAAAGTCTGAAAGATGAAACTTCTAATCTAGATAATCATTAAGCCAAACTGATTATTATGGGATATTAGGGTTGTGCATTCTACATATAATAAATGCAGGTGCAGCATTAACAGTCCCTAAAGCAACTCTTGTAGCAACAAAAGTAGACATAAGAGGTGCATTCTATATTTTGGTCTCTTACTTAGCATAACATATAGTGGATTTGCACATGAATATATACATATACAACCAAAATAATAATAAACATTTATCTCTCATAAGGCCAGTCCACGCACCTCCACCTTTTATTAGCCAACGCATCATGGTACACCCTCTAATCCCTTGTAATGCGGAGGTAGAAGCGTCGGTCGTTTTTACGCCTTAAGCTGGTAATGAATTCACCTAGATGGAACTGTTACTTTTTGCCAACGATAATCTACTGTTTAGTTCTAATTTTACTTCTATACAAATAGGAGATCTTGTAGGTATTTCTTTTGCCCATAAAAGTCGTGGCACAAATTAAAAATTGAATGATTTTTCAGTTCTATATAAATAGGAGATCTTGTAGGTATTCCTTCTACCTATAAAAGTCATCTGACAAATGATAGATACTCAAACAAGTAAACTATGTCACAAAGTTATAAAAATAATCAGCATCTTAATAGAAGTTTATTTTATCACAAGAATTTACGTTTTGCAATAGTACACATTGAATTGCTAATTGCATCTCTACGCCACCAATCCCACCTACTTAATATTAATTGATAATTTCATCTTTTATATATATATACATATTTATGTGTATCCATTTATACATAATGTGAGAAAAAAATTGAAGCTAAAAATTGAGGTAAAAATAAAGAGACAACACAATGTGAGGAAAAAAAAAGCTAACTGTGAGCTAAGATGAAGAGAGAACAAATTGACTACTTGAATAAAAAAGCTTCCAAGGAAATTGAATTTTTCATTTTTCAACTCTAATAGACCATGTGGTGGAATAATTTTTTTATGTATAATTATCTTTTAAATTTCATACGAGGTCAATAATAAGTTAAGACTAACTCCAAAAACTTACAAATGTATCACATTAATTAAACTTACAAGATCAGTAATAAGTTAAGTTAATATTACAAAGTAAAGTTTGTACGAGTTTACAATAATTTAAAAAGCTCAAAACGTGCTAAATGTTGTGACCATACAAACCTTTAGTTTACATTTTAAAATATTTTCATTATTGACTTCTATTTTTTATATTACACTACGAAGAATGTTATAATGCATTTTAGAACTTTCATTAACAATTAGATCATATTTTTTATGTTAAAATTTAACCAATTTTTATATATTAATATATAAATATATGATTTAAACTAAAATCATGCATTAAAATAACTAATTACATTATTGTAAAGTAAAGTAAATTTTTCAAAATAAACAAACAATTGTATCACATTAATTAATAAAAATCACGCAATAAATGAAGAGAAACAATGGAAATTTGAGGATGAAGTAAAAAATTTAGCATGTTGATCAAGCATTCATATTTAACAAAAAAAAAAGAATTAATGATCACATTTTTCATGAAGTCAAGATTTTTGAATATTAGGAAAAAATCTAATTGTTTAATAAACTATTATTTCTCAGAAAATAACAAATACATTTGAAGACACAAAAAATCAAGTCACATATTGAAAATTTGTACCAAATTAGAATCTTGATATCTTACAAGGATTTTGATGAACTTCTCTTATACAATAATATTATGACAAAATCAAAAAAATAAATTCAACTTTACCACAAACTTTTTTTATGTACAACATATGTGTACATGAAAAATGTGAAATAATTGTAACTTTAAATTTAAAAAATTAGCTAATTTTTATTATACATTTTTTCTTATTATATCATTAATTTGAAAGAAAAAATTATTAAGTGATTGTGATACTTTAAGTTTTGTTTCTATAATTTTTTTAAAAAACTTTATGGTGTCTTACTTGTATGGTCGACAAATATTTTTATATTCTGAAGTACTTAACACTTAATTATCTAATTTTAATCAATTATCAAGGTAATAACTTTACATAAAAATGTATGTATAGTATGGTAAAGAAATGTGAAGAGGGTAGATTTGGTTAACTGTTATCATTAAATTGGTCTTCTAAATGCAAAAATTATGAAATTAAAAAATAGCTAGCGAAAAATATTCAAAGCTATTCCATCTATCTCATTTTTCTCTTTCACTTTTCCTTTTGAGCTTCATTGTTCCAATAGCACTCACCATCTTCATCAAGAATTTCCAATTCTCATAAAATTTATCTTCTAAAACTTGAAAAAAATTGTAAAAGTATATAAATTATTAGAGGAATTTTTAGATTAAAAATACCTAAAGGTCAGTTTTTGTTGCTTATAATTCAAAAAAATATATTGCAGGGTGATAAACTTTTAACATATCTCAACAAATTATTTCTTACTTTTCAAAGAAAATGGCTAATAAGTTATTCTACACCAAGATTAAATTCAAATGTAAATTTTATTTGAAGTGACTCATTTTGTACTATAATGGCAGCCGTAAAACTAATAAAATCAATGTTTATAAGCAGTTTATATAAATTAAGTAAAATATCTAATAAGTATAATAAAATTTTTATTAACAATTAGATCTTGTTTCTAAGGTTAATTACTAACAAATCTTTATATATTGATATATAAATATGTGATTTAAAGTAGAGATATATTATTAATAACTAATCATATTATTTTAAAGTGTAGTTGACGTTTTTGTGTAATGCGGCTTTTATTTTACGTGTGGTGATAAACTTCTATCATTATCTCAATAAAATTGTCTTTTTTAACTTTTCAAAAAATAAATGACGAATAAGTTTTTTAGGGCATGGATTAAAATTCGAAATTTACTTCTAATATAGTTAGCCACCATAAATTTGATTAAATTATGGTTTTAATTATTTCATATATATTAAGTAAGATATCATATAAATATAATAAAATCGCGTCTCAAATAGTGATTGATTATTCATTTAAGTTAAAGATTTCAAAAAATGAAACCCCTTTCTAAATAGTCATAGATTCTTTATTTAATTTCAAAGATTTTATAAGTTATACTATAATAAAATTTGCAATTTCCATGGCCTATATAAAATAATCAATCGTATGTAATGTTATCCTCCCATCACAATTCAATTATTCTTTAATTAAACTTAGTCTTCTTGAGTAGTGAAACAACGAGGTATAGCAAAAAGTTTGTTTTTTAAAGTGTACATAACCTCTCAAGTTATTTATTATAGATTAAACTCAAGGGTACGCACTAACCTGCATTCATTCAAAGAAAGAAAGAAAAAAGTTTCTTTCCATTCTTAATCTTCAGGCATAAATATAAAATATAAATATTCGATATTAGTATTTTCTATAATCTAAATCTCATGTCATTATGTTTAAGGGAGAATTCTTTTGAAAGGTCTGTAGAAGCAAAATCTTACGGGACCCAAGACCATATTCCATTCGTTCCCACTTGGTAAGGCTTCACTTGAGCCATCAATACAAAAATCATTTTCCATTAATTTTATTGTAGATGGATTTTTCTTAGATGGTTTTCTTTATGATGAATAACTAACTATATGGATAAAATTAAAATTATTACTACAATTGAATGGCTTCAATTTCCTTCACACATCACACTAGGAGCTTCATTAGAAGAACTAATTTGACATGTTGGTTCCTGATCTTGTAGGATATCAAGTTACAAGTTTAAGGAGCATGAAATTATGCATTTATTATTATTTTTTTAATGAACTATGATAAATGAATCCAATATTCTTAGTTTAAGCGTATTAGATTGAATTATTAATGAGATATATTACGACAATATTAGTCGTCCAATCAAAAGAAAGATTTTTTTAAAAAAGGAGTGATAAGATGTTATATAACAGAGATAGTTTTTAGTGATAACTAAGACTTTATAGCCATTCAATAGAATTTTGAGAAAATTTCTTCTGCTTGTTTTACAATTTATATAGGATATGCCAATGTTTTAGGCTGAGACAATATTTGACTATGTACCATTCTTTGGTGGTGGCATACTACCAATCTATTTAATCATTTTATATTTATTTGAGTTCAATGATTTCATAAGTTGTATTATAAAATAAGACTTACTGTAGTATCCATCTTATAAAAAAATTGTAAAATTTTACTCTAAAGAATTTGAGAGAGAGTGCAGAAGTGAAAATAGAGTGTAAATCGGGAGGAAGGGAGTGACAGACTGTGAGGGTGCAGAGGTGTGCAGACCATTCCTTTTGAGAGGTAAGCCATTTTTTGTGATTTTTCTAATGATTTTTAGGTTCATCTTCAGCTGTTCATTTATCCCTAACTCCCTTTCCAAGACAAAACAATTCGAGCTCAACTAGGCTCTATTTCTGCTACACCTTCAAACAGCATAGGCATGCCTTCCTTTCCCTTTTCTAATTTCAATTCTTAAATTTATTATGTTTTTAAGGTTCATTTAGGTTCTTATAAGGGTCTAGCTTCATTTAATCAAAACTTTAGTGAGAAATCTACTTCCAGAAATCACTAGGTTGACAAAAATAAACTGTAACCCACTGTTGACAGTGCAGGCAACCCGTTTGCATTTTCTGGTCATCTGAAGTTAATTTGTTCGCACATGTAGATTGTTTTTGAATTCTTCAGGAAGGTAAGACCAATAATGTGACATCCTAGGTGTTAATTAAGCTAAATTAGTGTTAAATACAGATTCAAAATAACGAGTGCAGGATAATATTCATGCAGTTGAATCAAACCTTAACAAATTCCTTACAAATATACATATAATGTTTCAAATACATACATCATTGAGGCCAGAAGTGGAAACAAAATGTAAAACATAAGGGCCACTTCTTTCACTATACTACTGGAATTCATCAGAGTGCGGGAACAGTCATGCACTAAGACTTGTGGATCTATTGAATCTTCATAGACTTCCAAGGACAAGTCTGCTTGTGGTTCCTCATTTTCTTCCTCATATGGGGGGAAATGGAAAGAGTGAGTTCTATATGCTTAGTAAGGAAAACAATATTAAATTAACATCGTAAAATTTTAAAAGTTTATTCTTTTATCTCACTGTTTAGCTTCCTTGTTTACCTAATTCATCATTAAAAAAGAAAAATATTTATTTAAATATCAAAATAGTACGTTAGCACAAAAAATCAAAAACACATATATCATGTCAAATAATAGAAAAAATCAAATAAATCATGAAATGCATAGATATTTTGTGTCATGCTTCGTGAAGTAGTTAAAACTTCCATCTCTAAGGGCAGATATAGATTTTCAACTGCCCAAGTGGAATGACCAAATCAGATACATATACGAAAATTTACTTAGGCACACTTTCAACTGGCCAAAACATGGTACGATCTATGACCGCAGTCGTACCAACTATAGTGATCCTAACAGATATCTATAGTCATGACATTATTTAGTAATGTATGACCCCCTACAGATAGTGCGATACCACTCTCGTGAGAGAGCATACTATCATCTACTAGGAGCGGTCTTCTTACGTCTTTCTATACAAGATAAGGGAGGGGGAAATAGATAACCTGAAGGTAAGGGGAATAGATACCCCTCATAGATAAAAATCCTAATGAGACACTTGATGCAATATGCATGTCGATACAAATACATTTTGGAGCATACAGGCTTCATTCCACTTTTTTCTTTTTCTTTTCTTTTTAATTTTTTTATTACGGACTACATATTACATTTATTACATGCAGATTCATCAAGTGTCAGTAATTCACATAGCATGCTTGAAAATCAGAACAATTCGACTCATTTGAACATAGAAACATGCAAAACAGACAAAACAACAATCATATTAAATTTGCTTATCTAAAAATACTCCTTAAAATTTTAAAAGTAATACTAGATTCTTTACCAAAACCTTGGTGTTTTCTTCTTCACTATTTTTTTTTCTTTCTCTTCTTCTCTCACTAATTTACTATCTCTCTCTCTTTAAACCTTTGAGAAATAGGATAATTAAAAGTGTAGAAAGGAACAGAAGGAGAAAGAAAATTTATAGAATTTCAAAACCATTGAATTCGTGTCAAGTGGTGAAATCTGGTGAAGAAAGAGGAGAAAATATTTTTGGCACGAACAATAAGGGAGAAAAATTTCCTCCACCTACGGTGGTGGCGCGCCAACTAAGGCAGCAGATGGGATGTGCGTGCGTGTGTGCGGATGGGACGTGCACGTTGTATGCGCGCCTTACGGCCACTGTACGCCCATGCGCGCGTGCTCAGTGCCCAGTTCTTGCACAGACAAACTGTTTTCGCGCAGGACTTTTCCCGCGAGCAGATTTTCTCCTGTTTCGACATTTTTTGATTTTTTTTTTAAATTTTCTTTTTGAAATAAAATATTTTAAAATAAAATAAAAATAATAAAATAAAATAAAAATAATAAAATAAATAAAAATAAAAATAGATTAAAATCATAAATTTAAAAAGAATGTTAAACAATGTAAACCAATTAAAATTTAAAGTGATCAAAAGCCCAAATAAATAGAGTTTCCAAAGAATTTTAGTACAGTGATAGGCGGGGTGTTACATATAGTAGTATATTTTATGCATGCAATGGTGTTTTATATATGCATTATGAATAAATTTAGTTTTCAAATATGATGTCTGTTGTGGTTTTAGGATTGAATGAATGTGTGTGTGTAATGCGTCCATTTGGTTTAAAATCTGCAAATTGGATGAATTTTTGTGTATACTTGCATTTGATAAACTGTTTATTAAAGGATGGTAGGATAGAAAAACATAAACGAGCAGGGAAGGTATGAGGTTGGAAAAGAAATATATATAGATCTCCTTGCAAGTTAGTTTTCTGCAAAGAAAAAAATTGCAAACAAAACTAAATTTAAAATAAATTAAATCTAGAAAATGAACGAAATATATCAGTTTTAAAATAATTATTAAAAAAATCAATCAATAAAGGTAGAATAAAGTAAATAAAAGAAGTAAATTATCAAAACGAAATTAAAAAATGTATATAAAATAACTAAAACAAATAAATAATCAAAATGAAATAAAATAAATAAACCTCTATAAACAAAAGTTAATTGAGGGAATTATGGATAAAAGATGGAGTCTAGATGAATAATTAAGAAAGAATAAAAAAACTAATCAGAAATTTAATAACTAAAATATTTAGTAAATATGTCTATTTGGTACTCAGGAGAGGTATTATTGAAATTACTGTTATGACTGTTGTCACTACTTACTGTTTACTGATAGGAACCCTACTCTTAGATTGGGAGGATACTAAACTCTTTAACGTTTACTGATATAACTATAATTCTCCTTTCTTAGAGGTAGTGGTGTCCTCACTGCCTCCTTGGTATTGATTTAGGTGTCTGCATGCAGTAGGATTATAATTATTAAAATAATAAAATTTTATAATAAAACTTCAAATACAGGTTCAAACTTACGTGTGTGTACATTTATTCTTTTCTCACATTGTAATTGTTCTTCAACAATTAGTTAATCCCCTTGATTGATGCAAATAAGAAGTATCATGTCAAGTTGGTTACCTTCTCTATGTATTTTACATTGTTATCGTTATTGAATTATAATTTTATATTACACTAGACTTTGAGTAGGATGTTAAAGGGTATTTCAAAATTTTCATTACTAATTAGATCAAGTTTTTGAGGTCAATTACTAACCAATCTTTATATATTGTTATATAAATATGTGATTTAAAGTAGAGATAATGCATTAAAATAACTAATCACATTATTGTAAAATACAGTCGATAATTTTGTGTAACGTAGCTTTTTACCTTATGCATGGTGATCAACTTCTATTATTATCTCAATAAAATTATTTTTTTAAATTTTTTTTTAAAAAATGACGAATAAGTTCTTTAGTATATGGATTAAAATTCAAAATTTAATTTTAATACAGCTGGCGACAATAAAATTAATTAAAGCAATATTTTTAATTATTTTATGTATATTAAGTTAAATATCAAATGAATATAATAAAATTGCATCTTAAATAGCAACGGATTGTTCATTTAAATTAAAGATTTAAAAAAATTAAATCTACTTTCCAAATAGTCATAGATTCTTTATTTAAGTTCAAAAATTTTAAAAGTTAAGGTATAATAAAATATACATTTTCTATGGCCTATCAATCGCATTTATCATCCCGTCACAATTCAATTGTTCTTTAATTAAACTTAGTCTTCTTGACTGGTGCAACAAAGAAGTATAGCGAAAAGTTAGTTTTCCAAAGCCTGCATAATCTCTCAAGTTATTTATTATATATTAAACTCAAGGGTACGCACTTAAACTCCATTCATTTGAAGAAAGAAAAAAATAGAAGTTTCTTTCCATTCTTCTTAATCATCAGGCACACATATAAAATCTAGATGTTCGATGTTAATATTTTCTATAGTCTAAATATCAGGTTATAAGGTTTAAAGGAGAAAGCTTTGGAAAAGATATGTACCAACAAAATCTTACGGGACTTAAGACCATGTTGAACTCGTTCCCACTTGGTAAGGCTTCACTTGAGCCATCCATACCAAAATCCTTTTCCATTAATTTTATTTAAGATGTGTTTTTCATGGATGGTTTTCATTATGATAAATAACTAACTATATGGATAAAATTAAAATTATTACTACAACTGAATGGCTCCAATTTCTTTCACAAATCTTACTAGGAGCTTCATTAGAAGAACGAACTTGATATGTTTGTTCCTTATTCATACAAGATTAAGTTTAACAAGATATTAGGGTACAAGTTTAAGGAGCATGAAATAGAGATGGTGAAGTTTTGGTGAGGAAAACAATTAACTTGGGAATTTAGTTCTTGTAACTCTTAAGAAAAATTCTCTTAAAATTGATCGTAATGTTGCATATTATTATTGCAAGCTTTCTATTCCTCGAGAGCACTAAAACAAACTCGAATGTCTGTTTATGAGCCTTCCAACAATTCTGATCATCTATTGATTTATATTTGACATATAATTGTCTATTTAATATTTTTTTATCAAATTATGATAAATGAATCCAATACGCTTAGTTTGAGCTTATAAGATTAAATTACTAATGAGATATATTACTTCAATGTTAATCGTCCCATCAAAAGAAATTTTTTTTCTTAAAGAGTGATAAGATGTTATATAATAGAGATAGTTTTTAGTGGTAGTTAAGACTTTATAGTCACTTCAATAAAACTTTGAGAAAATTTCTTCTGCCTGTTTTACCATTTATATAGGATATACTAATTTTTTAAGGCTGAGACGATATTTGCCCATGCACAATTCTTTGGTGGTGGCTTACTACGAATCTATTTAATAATTTTATATTTTATCTCTAAAAAGAAAGCCAATAGCATATCACTAGTTTTTAGAAAATCATATTCTTTATTTCTTTTAGGAATTCTATTAAAATTCTCTTAAATAATAGGATTATGTTCAACCAAATAATAAATTCAAGGATATCTTAGATTTCTTTTAAATCTAATATATATGTACATTTTTTACAAATATAAATATGCTTACTTAAACAATATGTAACATTATTGTTAGAGAATTTTTGAGGTAGAAAAAGAATATACATATATACATGTATATATCCTCTATTGTCTTCTAGTTCTTCTTTTATTAATTCTAAATAGTTTTTTTTCTTCTCTAAAATCCAAATTCCAAACACAAATTTTAAAGTCTAATCATCACCCATCATATAGCAACAAACACTTTTGATAAGAGCTTCCAATGCATGGGCACCACAAAACCTGAACAAAGGATGACTAGTTAGAGAGTCTTGTCGTCCACCACCTCCACGCTCAGAGCCTCTACAGATGCTACGGGTGGAAGATGGCACGTGCATCAAGATTCTAATTGAAAGTAGTGATCAAGCTCGGCACGTTAATAAAAAAACATGATCATGCGATCTGGATTTTACATAGAGTGGACATAAAGTCAGAAAGATGAAACTTTCAATTTGCTTAATCATTAAGCTAAAATGATGATTGAAGATTAAGGCTATGCATTTGGCATATAATAAATGCAAGTTCCAGTCACAGTCCCTAAAGCGACTCTTGTTGCAACAAAAGCAGGCACAAAAGGTGCATTATACGTTTTTAACCTCCTGTACAGCCTCTACAACTTCTGCGACTTGACCTTTTTTCATTTACATCATAGTCTATCTTTTAGAAACACATATATACACTTTACTCAGTATAACATGTAGTGGATTTCCACATGAATATATACATGCACAATAAAAATAATAATAAAGGGTTACCTCTCATAAGGCCAGTTGGTGCACCTCCACCTTTTAATACAATTGGCAGCCATGTAATTAATCTAATCAATGTTTTTAATTACTTTATATATATTAAGTAAGATATCATACAAATATAATAAAATCGCATCTCAAATAGTGTTTGATTCTTTATTTAAGTTCAAGATTTCAAAAAATTAAACCACTTTCAAAAAAGCCATAGATTTTTCATTTAAGTTCAAAGACTTTTTAAGTTATAGTATAATAAAATCTATTTTTTCCACGGCCTATATAAAATACTCAACCGTATGTCATTTATCCTCCCATAACAATTCAATTATTCTTTAATTAAACTCAGTGTTCTTGACTGATGCAACAAAAAGGTATAGTAAAAAGTTTATTTTGCAAAGACTACATGAACTCTCAAGTTATTTATTATAATAAAGCTCAAAGTTATGCACTTAACCTCCATTCATTCGAAGAAAAAAAAACAAGTTTCTTTCTATTTTTCTTAATCTTCAGGCAGAAATATACTATCTAGATATTGGATGTTAATATTTTCTACAGTGTAAATCTCAGGTCATAAAGTTTAAATGAGGAAGCTTTAGAGAAGATCTGTACTAGTAAAATCTTATGGGTCCCAAGACCATGTTGCACTCACTTCCACTCGGTAAGGATTCCCTTGTGCCATCACATCCTTTTTTATTGTAGATGTGTTTTTCTTAGATGATTTTCTTTATGATAAATTACTAATGATATGGATACATTTAAATTTATTACTCCAGCTAAATGGCTTCAAACACATCTCATTAGGAGCTTCACTAGAAGAACGAACTTGATATGTTTGTTCCTGATCCATACAAGATTAAGATCAACAAGAATTAGGTTACAAGTTTAATGATGATGAAGTAGAGCTAGTGAAGTTTTTTATGAGGAAAACAATTAACTTGGGAATTTGATTCTTGAAAGTCTTAAGAAAAAAGCTCTTAAAATTGATCGCAATGTTGTATATTATTATTGCAAGCTTTTCTATTCCTCGAGAGTATTGAAACAAACTTGAATATCTGTGTATGAGCCTTCCAACAATATTGATCACCCGTTGATTTAAATTTGACAAATGATTGTCCATTTACTATTTTTTAACGAATTATGATGAATGAATCCAATACGCTTGGTTTAAGCATATAAGATTTAATTATTAATGAGATATATTACTTCAATGTTAGTCGTTCCATCAAAAGAAAGATTTTTTAAAAGAGTGATAAGATGTTATATAACAATGATAGTTAAGACTTTATAACCACTTCAATTAAACTTCTTCTACTTGTTTTACCATTTATATAGGATACACTAATGTTTTAGGCTGAGATGATCTTTGACCATGTATCATTCTTTTGTGATGGCTTAGTACCAATCTATTTAATCAATTTATCTTTTATCTCTCAAAAAAATTTAAGTATCTCATTTTTGTAGAACCCAAGAATTTTGAGTATTAGGAAAAGCATCTAATTCTTTAATAAATCATTATTTTTTAGAAAATAATATCTGCATATATTTAAAAGTAAACTAATAGCATGTCACTAGTTTTTACTAATAAGATTCTTTATTTCATTTAGGAATTTTAGTAAAATTCTCTTAAATAATAAGATTATGGTAAATCAAAAGATAAATTGAAGGATGCCTCATATTTCTTTTATATATACTTTATTTGTACATTTTTTTACAAATATGGATATGCTTACTTAAACAACCTGTAGCATTACTGTTAGAGAATTTTTGAGGTAGAAAAAGAATATACATATATACATATATATATATCCTCTATTATCTTTTACTTTTTCTCTCATTAATTCCAATGAATTTTTTTTCTCTTCTCCAAAACCCAGATTCCAAAAGCAAATTTTTAAGTCTAATCATCACCCATCATACAGCAGCAAACACTTTTGATGAGAGCTTTTAATGCATGCCCACCACAGAACCTGAATAAATGACGACTAGTTAGAGAGTCTAGTTATCCACAACCTCCACACTTAGAGCCTCTGCAGATGCTGCCGCCAACACTGTAGGGATTTGTGCACTACGCGGTGGAAGATGGCACGCGTATCTAGATTCTAATTGAAAGTGGTGATCAAGCTCGGGTCGTTAATCAAAAAACAAGATCATGTAGTCTGGATTTTAATTATAGTTGACATAAAGTCTTAAAGATGAAACTTATAATCTACTTAATCATTAAGATAGAGTGATGATTAGAGTAGATTAGAGCTTTGCATTCTGCATATAATAAATGCAAGTACACACTCGCAGTCCCTAAAGCGACTCTTGTAGCAACAAAAGCAAACACAAGAGGTGCATTATGCATTTTTTACCTCTTGTACGCCATTTGCAACTTTTGTAACTTGTCATTTCTTTGTCAGCATCACAGTTTATCTTTTAAAAACATATATATGGACTTTACTCAGTATAACATGTAGTGGATTTTCACATGAATATATACATACATAACTAAAATAATGATAAAGATTTACCTCTCATAAGGCTAGTTGGGGCACCTCCACCTTCTATTAGCCAAAGCATCATGATAAAGCCTGTAATCCCTAGTAGTTCGGAGGCAGAAGTGTCAGTCCTTTTTACATCTTGTGTAGGGAATGAAGTCACCCCAATGGAACTGCTGCTTTTCACGAATGAGTCTTGATCTATTGTTTAGGTTTACAGCAAGCTTGTAGTATTTGATTTTGTAATTATATACAAATAAGAGATCGTGTAGGTATTCATTATGTCCATAAAAGTTGCGAGAAAAATGAAAAATTGAATTATTTTTTTAGATAGTTTTCTTTATGATGAATAACTAACTATATGAATAAAATTAAAATTATTACTACAGCTGAATGGCTTCAATTTCCTTCACACATCACACTAGGAGCTTCACTAGAAGAACGAATTTGATATGTTTTTCCTGATCTTGCAAGATAATAGGTTACAAGTTTGAGGAGTATGAAATTGTGCATTTACTATTTTTTTAATGAACTATGATAAATGAACTCAATATGCATAGTTTAAGCTTATTAGATTGAATTACTAATGAGATATATTACTACAATATTAGTAGTCCAATCAAAAGAAAGACTTTTTCCTAAAAATAGTGATAAGATTTGTATAATGGAGATTTTGAGAAACTTTCTTCCACTTGTTTTACAAGTTATATATGATATACCAATTTTTTAGGCTGAGATGATCTTTGTCTATGTACCATTCTTTGGTGGTGGCTTACTACCAATCTATTTAATCATTTTATTTTTTATCTTTAAAAAATTTTTAATGATCTCGTTTTTTGTTGAACCCAAAAATTTTGAGTATTAGGAAAAATATCCAATTTTTTAATAAACTATTATTTTTAAGAAAATAATATCTGCATATATTTAAAGAAAGCCAATAGCGTATCACTAGTTTCTACTAAATCAGATTATTTATTTCATTTAGGGATTTCAGAAAAACTCTCTTAAATAATAGAATTATGATAAATAAAAAAAATAAATTTAAAGATACATCGTAGTTCTTTTAAATATACTTTACATATATTTATTTTACAATTATAAATATGCATACTTAAACAAGATGTAGCATTATTGTTAGAGAATTTTTGAAATAAAAAATATATATATGCATATTTATATATATCCTCTATTATCCTTTAGTTATTCTCTCATTAATTCCAAAGAGTTTTCTTTCTTTTCTCCAAAACCCAAATTCAAAACTCAAACTTTCAAGTCTAATCATCACCCATCATACAACAACAAATAATTTTGATAAGAGCATCCAATGTATGGCCACCAAAGAACTTGAACAAACGACGACTAGTTAGAGAGCCTTATCGTCCACCACCTTCATGCCCAGAGCCTTTGTAGATGTATGTACTGTGCGGTCGAAGAGGGCTCGTGCATCTAGATTCCAATTAAAAGTGGTGATCAAGCTAAGGCCGTTAATAAAAAAACATGATCATGCATTCTGGAGTATACATATAGTCGACATAATGTTTGAAAGATGACACTTCTAATACGCGTAATCGTTAAGCTAGAGTGATGATTAGGGGAGATTAGGGCTGTGCATTCTGCATATAATAAATGCAGGTATGACACTAACTGTCCCTAAAGAAACTCTTATAGAAATCAAAAGAGACACAAGAGGTGCATTATACATTTTGGATCTCTTATACACCATTTTGCAAGTTTTGTGACTTGCCCGTTCTTAATCAGCATCACAGTTTATCTTTTAGAAACATATATATACACATTACTTTACATAACATGTAGTGAATTTGCACATAAATGTACACGTATACAACAAAAATAATGATAAAGATTTACATCTCATAATACCAGTAAGGGAACCTCCACCTTTTGTTAGCCAAAACATCATGGTAGAGCTTGTAATCCCTAGTAGTGCGGAGGCATAATCATTGGTCCTTTTTACACCTTGTGCAGGTCATGAACTCGTCCTAATAGAACTACTGCTTTCCACCAATGAGCCTTGATTCTTTGTTTAGGTTTACAACAAGCTTGTAGTATTTAATTTTCTACTTATATACAAATAGAAAATCTTGTAGGTTTTCCTTCTTCCCATAAAGTCGTGGGAATAAATGAAAAATTGAATAATCTTTTACTTCTATACAAATAGGAGATTTATATGTATTCTTTCTTTGTACCTATAAAAGTCATGTGAAAAATGATAGATACTTAAACAAGTAAACTAAGTAACAATGTTATAAAAGTAATCAGTATCGTAAAGTAGTTTATTTTATCACAAGACTTTACATTTTGGAATAGTACATATTTTATTGATAACTACAATTCTATGCCACCAATCCTTCTTACTTAATATTAATTTATAATTTTATCTTTGATTACTTATTGAACATAACTTGTTTGAGAGTTGCCTATTCAAAAACAAAATTAATTAATTTTCTCTTATTTTTGGGTGAATATTAATACTCAGAAAGAGCTCCTCTACAATTTGTCCAGAATAGTATGCTTTAAATGAATAAATCAAATTATCTATTATGTGATGAGTGAGATGGAGGATAAAACGCACCCACTTTCAAAAATAGTTGGAGTAAAAGTGTGAGATTGAGGTTAAAATTGACTTACTTTCAAAAATAGTTGGACTAAAAGTGTGAGATGGAGCATAAAATGCACTCACAATGAAAGAAAAAAAAAGAACATGAATAATAATCTACTCCTTTAGTAAAATGGCTACGAGTAGCGTTAGTACCATTTAAAACTTGTGACCAACTGAGTAACCAGGTGCATTCATCACAAATGTTTACCGTTGCGTTAAAAGGTTGGTGACATTTTAAGCAAGCAAAGTGCTCAAGCTTTTTTGTTTTGGCATGAACCAACTGCATGAATCCTTTTATCTAGACAGGTTTGGTGGCTGTTTTACTAGGTATTGACTATTCCACTCAATGAAATTTTTGTCTACTAAATTTGCAAAACTCTCTCATGTTGTGTTTGGATGTTGTCAAAGTGGTTATTCATTGGTATGGTTCCATGAAACTCAAGCCTATAAAGTACTAGTTGATGGTTATTCTTGCGACTTGAGGGTTGAGCTGTAACATGTGGGTTATGATGAAATGATTGGGAGTGAGTGAGTTGAAGGTGAAAAAATGGTGATTGATGGAGTGTATTATGTAGTGCTTGAGGGCAAGCACAAGATAAGTGGGGGAGGAGTTTGATAGTGCCTAAAAATGACATCATTATGACCTACTTTTGAGTTTAACTATGCTATGTTATCTAAACCGAGTTATTTTTTGTGTTTTGTTGTAGTACAAGATATAAGGAAGAAATGAGGAAGTATAGCATGAAAAGAGGAAGAGTTCGTGAAAAGATTCATAAGCCCAGAAACAAGCCTTGGGCAATGATAAGAGTCGTGCACAGTAATAGATTTAAATTAAAACGTGTGTTTTTTAAATTTGTAAAAAAAATATTATTCAAGCCAAGATTTGGGGCTGAAAATCAAGGAAAAAATATCCTAGAAGGCTTGGGATAAGCCAAAAGTTCAAGGAAAAGGATTTTAATCAACAAAAGAAGAAAATCCTAGCTCCTTTTCTACAAAGAGGGTGGCTATCAAAGTAGAATCATCATCTCTCTACTTCCCGGGACTACACATAGCAACTTCTGTTGCATCAGTAATTTTTTCATCATCTTTATTCTTTTTTCTACTCTCTAAGAAATTATTTGTGTTAAAAAGCCCATAATAAGTGGTTGATATATTTATTTTTCCTAGTTGATAGATCTAGCAAACTACAATAATGTATTTGTGAGATCTAATCGAATTAATTTGAGTCTGACTTTAGAGCTACTATTTATTTACTTCCTGCTCTTATATGTTTTTGTTGTTTTGAATCTGTTTGAATAGGGCCCATCATATAAGAAGAAAAATCACAAGCAGCTAACCGAACCCCTTAAATTCGTAACTGTCCAAGTGATTCCAGCACCAAGTAGTGATTAGTGCCGCATTGAGGTGGTAAGTAGTCTAGCTGACCGGTTCATACAGATGAATCAAGCAACTTGAATCATGTCCTTCTAGCTCTCAAGGTTGTTGACAAGTTAAATCCTTTGTATGTTCCTAGGACTGCTTGGCAGCGAATAACCAACTATAAAACTTTACTTGGTTGGTTTAGGAATAAAGAAGGATTGGTTGTTGGAACATTTTCCACAACTATAACTGATTTGCGTTATTTTTGGTAAAACAAACTCTTACATCTATGATCAATTTTATTACTGGAGCAAGCTATTTCGTTGACTAAGAGTTCTTTTTATAATTATTTGAGTTTCTAATTTGCAGCCAAGAGTTTGTTTAATATATATTTTGCGTATTGGATTCTACAAAACCCCCCCGTTGTATGTTTTTTACTTGTTGGTCAAGAAAGATAATTGCTTTCCAATTCCTATTGGATTCGATCCTTCTTACAATTACTACAAAATTGTTTTATTGGTTAATTAGGAATTTATTTTTGGTTGATTTGTCACTCATCAAAAATTTTAACATTACCTCAACAAAATTATTTCTTATCTTTTAAAGTAAATGACTAATAAGTTCTTCCGCACAAAGATTAAATTCAAAAGTAAATTTTTGTTTGAAGTGCTCATTTTGTACTATAAAGGCAACCATAGAACTAATAACATCAATGTTCACAAGAAATTTATATAAATTAAGTAAAATATCTAATAAGTATAATAAAATCAAGTCTCAAATAGCCATGGATTCTTTATTTGAAAAATAATATTTTAAATAACCACAATTCTTTAATTATTTTTTATAGTTTATGATTCTTTATTTGAGTTCAAAGATTTCATAAGTTATAGTATAAAATAAGACTTACATTTTTCACCACCTGCACAAAATATTCAAAAGTTAATTTTAATATAGTTAACGACCATAAAATTAATTAAATCAATGTTTTTAATTATTTTATATATATTACATAAGATATCACATATATATAAAAAAATCACTTCTCAAATAGCGATGGATTATTCATTTAAAGTAAAGATTTCAAAAAATTCAAATAACTTTCCAAATAGCCATAGATTCTTTATTTAAGTTCAAAGATTTTATAAGTTTAAGTATGATAAAATTTACATTTTCCACTCCCTATGTAAAATACTCAATCGTATGTCATTTATCCTCCCATCACAATTTAATTATTCTTTAATTAAACTTAGTCTTCTTGACTGGTGCAACAAAGAAATATAGCAAAAAGTTTGTTTTCAAAGCTTACATGTAACGACCCTGGAAATTAAAAGGAAATGTATAAATTTATTTTAAGTGCGGAAGCAAAATAAAATAGATTATGATTAACATCCCTTACACAATAACCAAAACAAATTAAACGTATGAAAGAATAAACTAACTAAAGGAAATACTATGAATGAATACTATAAGGAAAACTAATAAATTCTTAGGCTTCTACTCGCCGTCTTCCTGCAGAACGGGCTTGGGAACCAAGTCCTCCTGATCTGAAATGGTTAAGTAAGGAATGAACTACACTAGCCCAATAAGGACATCACACTATCTCACTATCACAGAAGTAAAGGTTGGTAGAAAACAAAAAGGACCAATGGAGCATAATTTATAACAAACTCATTTATCAATAATAAAAATCTTTACTATCCACTTACCTTAGTGAGATTCATGAAAACAACCTATGGAAATAATAACATCATAAATATCATGAATTCATACATAATCTGTATCATAGTACATGTTATACTTTTGTATTTCAATCATCAGGCAACAAATTTCCTCTTTTATCAGCCTACTAGTATCAATGGGGATCCATAGGGGGTCCCCGCTACACATGAACCATTCACATTAATAACTTAATTCCAGGGCCATCCCCATACCCCATCCGGTATGGGCACCAAAACCATAAACCTCAATGCCCCGTCCGGTATGAGGGTGAAACGGGCCGTCCTCATACCCCGTCTGGTATAGGCGCCAAAACACATAAAGTCTCCATACCCCGTCCGATATGAGAGACCACGTTCCCGGTAGGGTTCCCTATGGACCCGGTCTGTCCACCATCTCGCAGGATATCTAGTGAGGCTGTCGACTTATCCACTAATAAATTCACATACCATCCTTATTTTTCTTAGTCTCAATTACCTAGTCAACATAAATACGTAAACCAGCAACGCACACCAAAGAAGGCAACACAACATCGGATTCACAATAATTCAAACCATAATAGATTAAACAGTTATTCATGCATACAGAACCACAGAATAAACAATCAGATACTATACTAGATTAAGACTGTAAAATACATTAAATAGAAACAGACCGATAAATACATCAGGTTCGGGCCCCATTAGCAATCTTAATTAATTATACATATCTATAAATTCATAAAATACCGTTTAATCATTTATTAAGCTTAATGCCGTGATAGAAAATAAGGTGAGAGATCCTTACTTGTTTCGGAGTCTAAAATCGGGTTCTCACTGCGCCTACAGGCAGTCCCTAGATTCCCTTAATTTTTTCTTGGAAGCTGAAACACACTTCCGGTACCTGTAAATGTCCCCAAAAAACCCCAAATCAGACCCAGGGCCCTTACGGCCAATTTTAGAATTCTGGCACGGTGGCTCCGCTGTGCTCCCGCGACGTGCATGATCAAATCTGGGCCGTCCGTGCGTGATCAAATCTTGCCCATCCGCACCCGTGAGATATAGGCCGTCCGTGCGCGCTGGAACGAATCTGGGCCGTCCGATCGCACGTACGCATATCGCCCATGTGTCTTCATCCGCGTGGCTTCCCGCGTCAGCGTCCTTGCCACGCGGCGTGTCCTAGTTTGCTGGGGCTGTTGACGCGGCTGTTGACATGGCACTATTTTTTTAAATTGCATTTTGATCTCCAGTTTTCAATTTTCTTTTCAAAAACACCCTCATAATCCAAAATTTCACCTTTTTTTCCCAAAATCAATTTCAATTAAATCCCAAAAATAATTTTACCCCATTTTATTATTATTATTATTTTTATTTCTATTAAATTAAATTAAATTAAATTAAAACCTTATAAATTAATTATTGAAATAAAATAAAATAAACAAAATTCTAAATTAAATTAAAATAAAATAATAAAAGAAAATTTTTTTTGGGTGTTACAACTCTCCCCCCCTTAAACAAATTTGGTCCCCCAAATTTGCATCTTACTCTTGGTCGAACAAATGAGGATACTGGGCTCTAAAGTCTGATTCTAGCTCTTAGGTGGCCTCCCTTCGCGAGTGGTTCTGCCACACTACCTTTACAAATGATATTTCCCAGTTGCGAAGTATTCTGCTCTTTCGGTCCGTGATACCGACTGGTACTTCCTCGTAAGATAAGTCCTCTTGGAGTGGAAGCAGTTCATGAGCCAAGACATGAGAGGGGTCCGGGTTGTACTTACGTAGCATGGATACATGGAACACATTGTGGACCTTGGAGAGCTCTGGAGGCAGTGCT
This sequence comes from Carica papaya, assembly GCF_054855325.1. Lineage (NCBI taxonomy): Eukaryota > Viridiplantae > Streptophyta > Magnoliopsida > Brassicales > Caricaceae > Carica > Carica papaya. The sequence continues at coordinate 23,961,714 of NC_142313.1, forward strand.
AGTCTGTAGGCGGCAGTACCAATCCTGTCTAAGACTTCATATGGTCCAATAAATTTGGGGTTCAGTTTTCCCCTCCTGCCTTGTTCAAACGTTAAATCTCTTATCCGAGTGTCTGCATAACTCTTCTGCCTGCTCTGAGCTGTCTGAATGTTCTTTCTTATTTTAACTATTTTAGACGTGGTCTCCTCCACCAACTCCGGGCCGAATAATTTTCTGTCGCCCACTTCTTCCCAACAAATCGGTGATCTGCATGGGCGCCCATATAACACCTCGTACGGAGTCATGCCAATGCTCGTTTGGTAGCTGTTGTTGTAGGCAAATTCTATCAGGGGTAGATGGTCGTCCCAATGGCCCCCAAAGTCAAGAACACAAGCTCGGAGCATATCCTCAAGTGTACGGATTGTCCTTTCTGATTGTCCATCCGTCTAAGAATGGAAGGCAATACTGAGAGACAATTTTGTTCCCATGGCCTGCTGAAAGCTACTCCAAAACCGAGAAGTGAACCTGGGGTCCTTGTCGGATACCACTGTCACTGGAACTCCATGCAATCTGACTATTTTTCGGATATACATTCTTACCAATTTGTACAAGGGATCGGTCATCCTGATAGCTAGGAAGTAGAAAGACTTGGTAAGCCTATCAACAATTACCCAGATGGTGTCATGTCCTGAACGTGCCTTGGGTAATCCCGTTACGAAGTCCATGGCGATATGTTCCCACTTTCACTCTGGGATCGGTAAGGGTTGAAGAAACCCGTCTGGGCGTTGATGCTCTACCTTGACCTGCTGACATACCAAGCATTTAAATACAAAGTCAACTATGTCCCTCTTCATCCCATTCCACCAAAACTGGGGTCGCAAGCTTTGGTACATTTTGGTGCTTTCGGGATGCATGACAAACTTGGAGCTACGGGACTCTGTCATGATGTCTCTCTTTAACTCACTATCTTCTGGGACACATACCCTGTCCTGGAACCTGAGTAACCCATCGGCAGAGATTCAGAATTCTGAGCTCACTCCCTATTCTGCATCACTCTTGCGGGTTATTAGGGCGGGGTCGACTGACTGGGCTTCCCTTATTCTCTGTATTAACTCGGGCTAGATGGTTAGACGGCCCAAACATGTGACTCTCTTCAGGTTCTGAAGCGAACCTGTTATGTGGCCCTAATTTTGCCTGCATTCTAAAACCATTAAATGGGCTAAGATACCTATACTTTTCCTGCTGAGGGCATCTGCCACCTCGTTGCCCTTACCCAGATGATACAAGATATCACAATCATAGTCTCTAAGGAGTTTCATCCACCTTCTCTGACGCATGTTGGGATCCTTTTGAGTGAATATGTACTTCAGACTCTTATGATCGATATAGATCTGGAAGGTCTCTTTGTATAAATAATGGCGCTAGGTTTTCAAGGTGTGTATGATTGCGGCAAGTTCCAAGTAATGGGTGGGGTAATTCTTCTCATGATTCTTTAACTGTCTGGACCCATAGGCTATGACCTTCCCATGCTGCATCAAGACACAACCCAGGCCTAGATAGGAGGCATTGCTATAAACTGTATATCTCCCCGATCCACTCAGTAAAGCTAGTACGGGTGTAGTGGTCAGCCACTCCTTTAATTCTGAAAAACTTCTCTCACAGTCCTCATTCCACTCAAACTTGGCATTCTTCTTTGTGAGTCGGGTTAGGGGAGCCGCTAGACTAGAGAATCCTTCGACGAACCTGTGGTAATAACCTGCCATTCCCAGGAAGCTACGGAACTCCTTAACTGATGTTAACTTTTCCCAGCCAAGTACCCCTTCAACCTTTTCAGGATTCACTGATACTCCTTCCTTCGATATGATGTGTCCTAGGAAAGCGGTCTGCTCAAGTCAGAATCCACACTTACTCAACTTTGCATATAGCTTCTTTTTTTTGAGGACCTGCAAAACTTGGGCTAGATGGTGAGCATGCTCTTCTCTGCTTTTTGAGTATACTAAGATGTCATCGATGAACACAATAACAAATTGATCCAAGAATTCTCTGAAGACCCTGTTCATCAGATCCATAAAGATGGCCGGGGCATTGGTTAGCCCAAATGGCATGACCAGGAACTCATAGTGTCCGTACCTGGTTCGAAAGGCCGTTTTGGGAATGTCTTCTGTTCTCATTTTCACCTTATAGTAACCTGATCGCAGGTCTATTTTGGAGAAGACCTACGCACCCTGTAGCTGATCGAAGAGGTCGTCAATTCTGGGAAAGGGATATTTGTTCTTGATTGTGACCTTGTTCAATCCTCTGTAATCAATACACAGTCTCAACGTTCCATCTCCCTTTCTGGCAAACGTGATTCCGACACCCCAAGGAGACACACTATGTCTAATAAAACCACTGTCTTATAATTCAGTGATCTGTTTCCTCAGCTTTTCTATCTCAACATGGCTCATGCAGTAAGGAGCAACCGAAATGGGCTGGGTGCCTGGTTGTAGGTCTATAGTGAACTCAACTTCCCTGTCCACTGGCAGTCCAGGCAGTTCATCTGGAAACACATCTGGAAAGTCTTGGACTATCAGAATCTCTTGGATACAAATTTCCTTCTAGGGCTTGCCTAGTTAGAGAAAATAGCAAGGTTAAAGTACTTAAAAATTATGGAAACTTTCCAGCAAGGAATAAGTATCAAATGATTTTATTAATTTGTAAATGGCTCCTCATTAGGAGGATTGAATACAATCTTTTTGTTAAAGCAATCTATGGTGGCGTGATACGCCGCTAGCCAATCCATCCCTAAAATTACATCAAAATCCCCCGTGTCTAACCCTATTAGGTCTACACTTAGTTTCCTATTTGCTATCTCCATGGCACAAGCCCTGCAGACAACTTCCCCTAATAGTGTTTCACCCCTAGCAGTAGACACAAACAACATTGAATCAAATTTATCAAGTGATACATTAAGTTTGGATGCAAAAACATGTGAAACAAATGAATGCGATGCACCAGTGTCAAATAAAACATGAACAATATGGTCACAGATAGTGTACATGCCCTGTACCACGTCCGGGTCAGCGTTGGCATCCTGCTATGTGAGGTTGTAAACCCTGCCTTGAAAAGGAGGTCTTCCTTGGTTCTGGTTCCTCGGGCACTCTCTCGCATAGTGCTGGGCACTACCACATATGCGACAGGTGTTGTTGAGGTGATAGCATGGTTAGTCCCCATGATCCCTGTCACAGTGCTAACAGATCTTGCCACGTGCTACCCCTGGAGCTTGAGGGGGATCCTGGATCGCCGATCTGGGCCTCTTATTTTGTTGGACACGCGCAGTAGGTGCTGGTCTGCGAGGTGGAGCTGAGGGTCTGTGACTCCCTAATGACTGGGAAAGGGTGTTGAAACTCCTCTCCACGATCTGCGCCTTTGCCAAAACAGTTGAATATGTCTTGAGTTCTAGTACCAACAAGTGCGACTTGATCTCTGGGCAGAGGCCCCACTGGAACTCGTGGCCTTTCTGCCCTCATCCATCAATGTCTTAGGGGAGTATCGACCCAACTCTAGGAACTTACGAGCATACTCCGACACTGTCATGTTTCCCTGGACCAGCTGAACAAACTCCGTCTCCTTTAAATACTGGAAATGCTCGGGGAGGTACTCAGCATGAAAGGCTGCTAGGAACTGCTCCCTAGTGACAGGCGTAGGCAGGGTGGTCTGCTTGAGCTCCCACCAACGATCTGCTTCCCCCACCAGCATGTAGGAAGCAAAAGTAATGCTCTGCTCAGGAACCACTCCCAAGGTCTTGAAAGTCTTCTCTGCCTCCACCAACTAGTACTGGGCATCTTCGAAAGAGGACTTCCCTGCAAAAGTGGAAGGGTTTAGTCTCTTGTACCTCTCTACGTAGCCCGGGTCAATCAGGGAATGAGCTGGGTCCCATGGAAGAGGAATTGGGCCGGGCTGAGGATTGATTGGGGGGCCCTGTGGTGGAACCTGCTGATATAGTAGGGGCACCAAATTATATTGTGGCGGTGCCGGGCAATACTGTGGCTGAGGCACCGGATTATACTGCAGTGGTGGTGCCGGGTGGTGGTGCCGGGTGGTACTGTGGAGGTGCAGGCTCTTGCCGGGGTGGCTCAGGATCCACTCGCTGTAATGGTGGCTCAAACTGTGGTAGTGGGGGAGGGTCAGGTAATTCCCTTCTCTCCTTTCGACCTTGCTGAGCAGCAATGATCCTTTCGAGCATCTCAAATATTCTGTCAACATCTTCCCGAAGCGAATCATCCCAGGCTTCTTGATTTTGTGGGTGTCTCCCTCTCCTCATCTCTCTGCACATGTATTTCACAAGGAAGGGTTGAGTAATAATTCTCAGTTTGGTCTTCCTCTAAGTATTATTGTGTAAGGGACGGGTCCGAGGAACGCGGCTCTGATACCAACTGTAACGGGCCCAGAAATTAAAAAAAAATGTATAAATTTATTCTTAGAGCGAAAGCGAAATAAAATAGATTATAATTAACATCCCTTACACAATAACCAAAATAAATTAAACGTATGAAAGAATAAACTAACTAAAGGAAATACTATGAATGAATACTATAAGGAAAACTAATAAATTCTTAGGCTTCTACTAGCCGTCTTCCAGCAGAACGGGCTTGGGAACCAAGTCCTCCTGATCTAAAATGGTTAAGTAAGGAATGAGCTACACTAACCCAGTAAGGACATCACACTATCTCACTGTCACAGAAGTAAAGGTTGGTAGAAAACAAAAAGGACCAATGGAGCATAATTTATAACAAACTCATTTATCAATAATAAAAACCTTTACTATCCACTTACCTCAGTGAGATTCATAAAAACGACCTATGGAAATAATAACATCATAAATATCATGAATTCATACATAATCTGCATCATAGTACATGTCATACATTGTATTTCAATCATTAGGCAACAAATTTCCTCTTTTATCAGCCTACTAGTATCAATGGAGATCCATAGGGGGTCCCCGCTACACGTGAACCATTCACATTAATAACTTAATTCCAGGGTCGTCCCCATACCCCGTCCGGTATGGGCGCCAAAACCATAAACCTCAATGCCCCGTCCGGTATGAGGGTGAAACAGGCCGTCCTCATACCCCCTCTGGTATAGGTGCCAAAACACATAAAGTCTCCAGACCCCGTCTGCTATGAGAGACCACGTTCCCGGTAGGGTTCCCTATGGACCCGGTCCGTCCACTATCTCGTAGAATATCTAGTGAGGCTGTCGACTAATCCACTAATAAATTCACATACCATCCTTATTTTTCTTAGTCTCAATTACCCAATCAACATAAATACGTAAACCAGCAACGTACACCAAATAAGGCAACACAACATCGGGTTCACAATAATTCAAACCATAATAGATTAAATGGTTATTCATGCATATGGAACCACAGAATAAACAATCAGATACTATACTGCATTAAGACTGTAAAATACATTAAATAGAAATAGACCGACAAATACATCAGGTTCGGGCCCCATTAGCAATCTTAATTAATTATACATATCTATAAATTCATAAAATACTATTTAATCAGTTATTAAGCTTTAATGTCGTGATAAGAAATAGGGTGAGAGATCCTTACTTGTTTTAGAGTCTGAAATCGGGTTCTCACTACGCCTACGGGCAGTCCCTAGAATCCCTGAATTCTTTTCCGAAAACTGAAACAAACTTTCGGTACCTGCACATGTCCTGAAAAAACTAAAATCAGACCCAGGGCCCTTTTGGCCAATTTTAGAATTTCGGCACGGCGGTTCCGCCGTGCTCCAGCGATGATCCGCCTCGGGTTGGTCATTTCTAGCTGTTTTCGGCCGAATTCGGTCAAAGTTGCATTGTTTCCTATGATAAAACACCCCTAGGGCCCTCGGTGGGCCAAAAAATTCTAAAAAATCGAGACTTACCAGCGGCGAAGCTCTCGGGTACGGCGGTTCCTCCAACACGAGTTACGATTTGGTGTTTTGCTCCTGTCAACCTGTAAAGAAAAGGACGGTGGTCACAGTGGTATAAAAATTACATCGAACAAGAATCAGGAAGGGCCTCATCGAGGCAAAAACTGAGGAAACCTGCGGCGGCACTACTAGACTTCGGCGGTGTTTTCTGGCCAATCAGCTGGTGGTTTGGCCTAGATTTGGCCACAGGGAGGTTTAGCATCGAAAAACGAGCCAAAGGGAGAAATTTTACCTCGTTTGGCAGCCAAAAAATCCTCCGGTTGCAAGGCGGGTGGCGGCAGCTGGTTCCTCTGGTGGCTGGGTCGTCTTCTCCGGCGAGGGTTCTGGCGGCTAGGGTTTGGGGTTGGGTGTGGATGCAATTATTTATAACCTTCCCTTTTTAATCTGAGCCGTCCATCATGATTTAATCTGGGCCGTCTGATCGCGATTAAATTGAAAATAAATCTGGGCCGTCCGTGCGTGATCAAATCTGGACCGTCCGCACGTGTGAGATCTGGGCTGTCCATGCGCGCTTTTGTTCTGGGCTGTCCGTGCGTGCGGGAACGAATTTGGGCCGTCCGATCACGCGCGTGTAGATCGCCCACGTGTCTCCGTCCCGCGTGGCTTCCCGTGTCAGCGTCCCTACCACGCAGAGTGTCCTGGTTGGCTGGGGCTACTGACGTGGTGCTATTTTTTAAAATTGCGTTTTGACCCCCAATTTTCGATTTTCTTTTCAAAAACATCCCCATAATCCAAATTTTCACCCCTTTTTCCAAAATCAATTTCAATTAAATCCCAAAAATAGTTTTACCCCATTTTATTATTATTATTATTATTATTTCTATTAAATTAAAACCTTATAATTTAATTATTAAAATAAAATAAAATTAACAAAATTCCAAATTAAATTAAAATAAAATAAAAATAAAAATAAAATAATAAAAGAAAATTTTTTTTGGGTGTTACATTACATAACCTCTCAAGTTATTTAGTATAGATTAAACTCAAGGGTACGCATTTAACCTCCATTTATTCAAAGAAAGAAAAAAAAAAGTTTCTTTCCATTTTTCTTAAGTGCGTACCCTTAAGAATTTCTTCAAAACCAGATTTATAGGAGAGTATAGACTCGAGCCAATAAGAATTCCAACACTTTTTCTGATTCAACTATAGGTAAGGGATTAGGTTAGTCTCATTTAGAGATACTCTTATTTTTATAAATATTTTATTTTATTTGAAATAAATATTTTACAGATTTTATAAATTGTTTAAGTTTCTAACAAGCTTTTAGTAAACTCATCATGTGTATGTATGCTATTGTGTGTGGGTACTTCAAGAATATGCGTAATTAAATGTGTAAAACGAGTCTATGTGTATGATATGATATGTGTAAACCTATATAAACATCATTTCTGTGTATGCATAATGAGTGTATGAACATTAGAATATGTGCAAATGATTGATTTGTGAATCAATGTAAATGAAAGAGGTGTAGTGTATATAGGTAAAAAAGTATAGGTTTTGTGGTTATAGAGATTATCCTTTAGATTCCAGTAAATTAGTAAGGCTATGTAAATAAATATGTAAAACTATACATGTATGTGTATGTATAAAACTATTGGTATAAATAGTGTGCGTATGTGTATTTGTTGGTGGTTGAATAGTCGTGAAGGTTAAACCATGTATCGAAGTATATGTATATAGTGTATACTTATTATGAGTGAAAGTATGTAAGCATTTAAGTTGTGTAGGTAGCTGTGTTAGAGTGAAGGGATTGAGCTGTAAAATTATAAAATAAGAACATTTAAAAGGTGTGGAAATCCATTAAATAGGTATCAATGAGGGGTGTGTGTGTGTGGCCATTTTGGCAAGTGAAGTGTGGTCAACCCTACTTGTGGATACGACCTCGGATAGAGGTGGCTGGGAAGTGCCATATATAATCGTTTCATGTTCGAGTCTATGTGAGAAGTGATAAGTGATACCCAATGCATAACTGTTCCATGTTTGGGTGCATTAAGGAAGTGATAAGTGATAAATGACAAGTGATAAATGACAAGTGATAAGTGACAAGTAATAAGTGATGTACCCACATGGTAGAGGGAATCCTTAGTGCCCATGTTGATGCCCATAGAAACAGTATCGTGCAATAAAACTCTTAAAAGACTAAAAATAGAAATTATAGACCTTAGTAAAAATTTAACTGAGAATGCAAGTACATCTGAAAAGGGATAAATGAACAATATAAAGTGAAAACAATATTGAAATATGCTATGATAAGTAATTTAGTGACAAGTGCAAGTGATTATCTAGAAGTGTAAGTGCAAGTGTTATGAAACTAGTGAACAATATTATTTGTTTATGTAAATGTGATATTAGAGTATTCGTGATATCTATGAAATCATACGTGAAAGAGTGAATTATTGAGATATGTGAAATTATGGTTATTATATTGATTTGGAATTGGTTTTAAAGAACGTATGCATTTGTTTTATGAATCTTGTGAGATTGAGTGTGTGCATGTCTTTGTTTCGGGCACTGCCCCTCATCCTTACTGAGTTCATGAAGCTCACCCCAATTCACACCCTCCAATGCAAATTAGTCTAGATCAAAAGCAAGTTCAAGGTCGAAGAAAGACTTTGAAGAACCTTTAGTCATCTTGAGAGTTTTGTCTTGTTAAGTGGTTTAATTATATTATAGCGATGCAATGTCAAGAATTTTGTAAGCCTCATGACTTGTAATTGCGTATAGGGGATAATCGAATCTTAAGTTTTTACTTATTGATGCGTAAAATTATAAGGTTATGTGCACGAAATCGCGCTCCCTCTTCAATAGAGAAGACGGGCTATTACATCACATTCTTTATTTTATTTAAGGATTTTAGTAAAATTCTCTTAAATAATAGGATTATGATAAATCAAAAAATAAATTCAAGGATTCCTCACTCTTCTTTTAAATATGCCTTATATGTACATATTTTACAAATATAAATATGCCTACTTTAATAATATGTAGCATTATTGTAAGAGAATTTTTTAAATAAAAAAAAATACATATATAGATATATATATATATATATATATCCTCTATTGTCCTTTAGTTCTTCACGCATTAATTCCAAAGAGTTTTCTTTCTCTTCTTTAAAACCCAAATTAAACACAAATTTTCAAGTATAATCATCACTCATCATATAACTTTTAATAAGTGCATCCAATGCATGGCCACCACAGAACCTAAACAAATGATGACTAGTTAGTGAGCCTTGTCGTCCACCACCTCCACACCCAGAGCTTGTGCAGATGCTGCAGCTAGCACTGTAGGCATTTGTGTACTATCTGATGGAAGATCACACGTGGATCTAGATTCTAATTAAAAGTGGTGACGAAACTCGGGCCGTTAATCAAAAAATATGATCATCCAGTCTGGAGTTTACGTATAGTTTACATAAAGTCTGAAAAATGAAACTTCTAATCTACGTAATCATTAAGCCAAAGTGATGATTATGGGAGACTAGGGCTATTGATTCTCCATATAATAAATGTAGGTGCATCACTGACAGTCCCTAAAGTGACACTTGTAGCAACCAAAGGAGATATAAAAGGTGCATTATGCATAACATGTAATGGATTTACACATAAATATATTCATATACAACAAAAATAATGATAACGGTAATGAAGTTGCCCTAATGGAATTGCTGCTTTCCACCAATGAGCCTTGATTTGTTGTTTAGGTTTACAACTACCTTGTAGTATTTGATTTTGTACTTTTATAAAAATAGGAGATCTTGTAGGTATTCCTTCTTCCCATAAAAGTCATGGGACAAATGAAAATTTTAATGATTTTTTACTTCTATACAAATAGGAGATCTTATACATATTCCTTATACCTTTAATGGTCGTGTGACAAATGATAGATACTGAAACAAGCAAAGTAAGTCATAATATTATAAAAGTAATTAGTGCCTTAATAGCAGTTTATTTTATCATAAGACTTAACATTTTGGAATAATACACATTGAATTGATAATTGCACCTTTATGCCACCAATCCCACTTAATATTAATTGATAATTTCATCTTATATATATATTTATATACATCTATTTATACATAATGTGAGGAAAAAAATTGATGCTAAAAATTTGTTTTAAGACTAAAAAGTGAGGTGAAAATGAAAAGACAACAAAATGTGAGGAAAAAAATGTTGACTGTGAGCTAAGAGGAAAAGAGAACAAATTAATTATTTGAATAGAAAAACTTCTAAGGAGGATGAAATTTTCATTTTTAAGCTCTAATAGATCATGTGGAGGAATAATTTTTTAATAGATATTTAGCATTTAAAATTTTATAAAAAGTCAGTAATAAGTTAAAAGTAATCAAAAAACTTACAAATGTATGACATTAACTGAACTTGTAAAATCAGTAATAAGTTAAGTTAATATTACAAAGTAAAGTTTGTATGAGTATACAATTATTTAAAAGACTCATAAGGTGTTAAATGTTGTCACCATATAAACCTTTAGTTTACAGTTTAAAATGTTATCATTGTAGCCTTATATTTTTTATATTACACTGTGTAGGATATTAATGGTATTTTATAATTTTCATTAACAATTAGATCATGTTTTCGATATTAAATTTTAATCGATTTTTATATATTGCTATATAAATATATTATTTAAATTAAAATATTGCATAAAAAATAACTAATCACATTATTGTAAAGTATAGTAAATTTTTTAAAAGAAACAAAAAATATATTACAATAATTAATAAAAACCACACAATCAATGGAAAGAATAATGAGAATTTAGGGATCAAATAAAAAATTTAATACGTTCATCAAGCATTCACACTTAACCAAAAAAAAAAAATTAATGATCACATTTTTCATGAAGCCAAAACTTTTGAATATTAGAAAAAATATTCAATTATTTAATAAACTATTGTTTCTCAAAAAATAACAAATGTATTTGAAGACTAAAAATATCTAGTTGCATGTCACAAATTTCTACTAAATTAGAATCTTAATATCTTGTAAGGATTTTTTTTAAGTTCTCTTATACAATAATATTATGACAAAATTGAAAAAATGAATTCAACTTTTCACACGTGTAAATAAAAAATGTGAAATATCTGTAGCTTTAAATTTAAAAAATTAGCTAATTTTTATTATGTACTTTTTATTCTTAAATTACTAATTTGAAATAAAACAATTATTAAATTATTGTGATCTTCTAAGTTTTGTTTGTAAAATTTTTTAACAAAACTTTATGGTGTCATACTTCTATGATCAACAAATTTATTTATATTCTGAAGCACTTAATGCTTAATTATCTAATTTTAATAAGGTAATAACTATATATACATATTTATAGTATGGTAAAGAAATACGAAAAGAATAAACTTGGTTAACTGTTATCATTAAATTGGTCTTCTAAAGATAAAAATTATGAAATCATGAAATTAAAAAATAGTAAGCAGAAAATATTCAAAGCTATTTCCATCTATCTCATTTTTCTTTCTTCACTTTAACTTTTTAGCTTCATTGTTCCAATAGCACTCACCATCTTCATCAAGAATTCTAAATTCCCATAAAAGTTATCTTTTAAAAACTAAAAAAAAAAAATTGTAAAACTATATAAATTTTTAACATTATTTTAACAAAATTATTTCCTATTTTTCAAAGTAAATGGCTAATAAGTTCTTTCGTACAAAAATTAAATTCAAAGGTAAATTTTATTTGAAGTGACTCATTTGTACTATAATGGTAGACATTGAACTAATGAAATCAATGTTCATAAGAATTTTATATAAATCATATAAAATATCTAATAAGTATAATAATATCAAGTCTCAAATAGCCATTGATTCTTTCTTTAAAAAATAACATTTTATGTGATACCCTTAATTAATTTTAATTACATTAAAATTAATGTATAAATATAATTTTTTAATTTTTAAATTTTTATTTAATGCAAAAATGAAGAAAAATAGGTGGTGGATGAAATTGAAAATAATTTTGGGAAAAAGAGGTAAAAATTTGGGTTCTAGGGGTGTTTTTGAAAGAAAAATCGAAAACTAAGGGTTAAAACACAATTTAAGAAAATTGTGCCATGTAGATGCCCAGTTAGTAGCCCCGACGAACCGGAGCACCCTGTGTGGCAAGGCACGCTAATGCAGTGCCACGCGAGAGGCCACGCTGGTGATTCGCATGCCCACGATCGGACGGTTCAGTTTTGTTCCTGTGCCACGGACAGTCCACACCCGTTCCCCCTTTAAACGAGATCGGATGGCCGAGATCAAATTGCGATGAACAGTCTAAATTCACTTCCTATTTAAACACGATCGGACAGTCCAGATCAGGTCGCAATGAACGGTCCAGATTCACTTCCTATTTAAACACAATCGGATAGTCCAGATCAAACACGATGGACGGTCCAGATTAAAAGGAGACGAATATAAATAACCCTCTTCACACCAAACTCTAACCCTAGCCGCCGCGCCGCCCCCCCCCCCCCCCCGCCAGAGAAGAAGAGCCAGTCGCCAGGAAGGGAGTAGACCACCGCCTGCCGCCACACTGGAGCCACTTCTGACCGCCAAAAGAGGTAAAATTTTCCCCATTCGCTCGAAATTCAATTTTGAACACCCCATGGCCAAATCGGAGTAAAAAGATCGATGGATGAGCCGAAAACTATAGGTAAAGCCCGGTGGCACTGCCGTGGAAAAAATCAAAAACTGTTGTAATCACCATTCCTTTCTCTACAGGTTGACCGAAGCAAAACACCCAACTACAAAAGTGAGCCGGCAGAGCCGCCGCACCGGAAAACTCTGCCATTGGTAAGCTTTGGTTTTTCAACTTTTTTAGGCCAATCGAGTCCCCTTAACATATTTTCTCCCAGGGATGGATACAAAACTGGCCGAAATCTCCCTCCAGTAAGTATGCGGTAAATTATTTTATTCGTGAAAAATAAATTTACTTAAATTGAGAGCTTCATTAGTTGTTTTATGATTTCTACCAACCTTCATTTTTGTGTCGGTGAGTAGCGTTATATTCTTACTAGGCTACTGTAACTCACTCTTTCATTAATTATTTCAGATCAAGAGAACCAAGATCCAGAGCCCGATCCTCAAGAGGGTTGCGAGTAATACGTTCAGTTTGTTTACTTTTCATTTATTTATTTGATTATTAGTTATTTTTTTTCTAAGGGTCATTCCCATAGCTCTATTGGGTATCCATAATCATTGTGTAAGGAATGTAGACCCTAACTATTTATTTGGCTTCCACATTCAATTCATAATTTATTTTCTTTCAAGTTTCTGGGTCGTTATAGTTGATATCAGAGTTGCATTCCTTGGAACCATTCCTTACACAAAATCCTTAGAAAACATTAAAAACAATGAATTATCACTCAACTGTTCCTTGTGAAAGGCAAGTACAGATAGATGAGGAGAGGAAGATCCCCACTAAATCGAGCAGCCTGGGAGGGTTTACTTCGAGAGGATGTTGACCGACTATTTGAAATACTGGAGAGACTCATCACTGCCCAGCAGACCCGGGAGGAAAGGAGTGAGCTACCTAACCCTCCCCCACTACCACAGTTTGAGCCACCCCTGCAGCGAGAGGATCTCGAGCCACCTCGGTACGACCCTACTCCTCCATAGTATCATCCAGCACCACAACGGTATGATTCGGTGCCCCAACCACAATACCACCAGGCACTATGACCGTATAGTCCGGTGCCCCAATTGCATCACCCGGCATCACCACAGTATAACTTAGTGCCTCCACTTTATCATCTAATAGCACCATAGAGCCATCCCGTCCATCCCCCACAGGACCCAGTTCCTCCCATGATGGACCCAGGCTACATTGAGAGGTATAAAAGACTAAACCCATCTACTTTTGTAAGGGGATCCTCCTTTGAAGATGTCGAGTACTGGTTAGCTGAGACAGAGAAGGCTTTCATGACTCTTGGGGTGATTCCCGAAAAGAGAGTCATACTTACCACCTACATGCTCGTGGGAGAGGCAGGCTATTGGTGGCAACTCAAGTAGGCCACCCTATCCGTTCCAGTCACTTGGGAATAATTTTTTATGGCCTTTAATACAGAGTACCTTCCAAAGCATCTCTGACATTTGAAGGAAATAGAGTTTGCACACTTGGTCCAGGGTGACATAACTGTATCAGAATCTACTCGAAAGTTCCTAGAGTTGGGTTGGTATTCCACTAAAAGCATGATAGATGAAAGTAAGAAGGCAAAAAAGTTCGAATGGGGTCTCTGTCCTGAGATCAGACAACAGTTGTATGTGTTCGAGCTCAGTACTTACTCGGTTGTTTTGGCCAAAGCATAGCTAGTGGAGAGGAACCTTTGCATTTTTTCTCTAGCAGTGGGGAACCTCAAGTCCTTAGCTTCACACCGCGTACCAGCACTTACTGGATCTGTTCAACAGAATAAGAGACCTAGGCCGATGATTCAAGCTCCCCCTCAGATTCTAACAACAGAACACGGTAGGACTTGCCAGCACTGTGGCAGGGATCATGGGAACTGACCCTACTATCACCTCAACAATACTTGCCGCATATATAGGAGTGCCTAACATTATGCGAGGGAGTGCCCGAGGAACTAGAACCAGGCCAGACCTCCTATCTAGGGCAGCGCTTACAACCTCATTCAACAAGATGCAGAAGCTAACACATACGTGGTATAGGGTACGTACACTATCTGTAATCATCTTACACATGTTTTGATTGATACTGGTGCCTGACATTCATTTGTTTCACATATTTTTGCATCAAACTTGAATGTATTACTTGAGAGGCTTGATTCTGTGTTGTTTGTGTCTACTCCCGGAGTAGGACACTACTGGGGGAGGTTATATACAGAGCCTGTGTCATAAATATAGTAGCTAAAAAATTGAGTGTGGACCTAATAGAGATTGACACGAGAGACTTTGATGTAATCCTAGGAATGAACTGATTAGTGGCATATCACGTCACCGTAGATTATTTTCATAAGAAGCTTGTATTCAGCCCTCCTAATGAGGAGTCATTTACAAATTAATAAAATTCTTTAATGTTTGTTCCCTTATGGCAAATTTTCCTTTTATCAAGTACTTTAACCGACTGTTTTCTCTAACTAGGCAAACCCAAGAAAGAAATTTGTATTCAAGAGATTTCAGTAGTCTGAGAATTCTCGGATGTGTTCCCAGATGAAGTACCTAGACTGTCAGTAGATAGAAAAGTCGAATTCACCAAGGTGATCAGGTATTCTTAAGGTCACTCCTTTCAAAGGAATCAGTAGGTTTGGCAAGAGGGAGAAACTAAATCTCCAGTTTATTGGGCCATTTAGAATTTTAGACAGAATTGGCACCGCCACCTACAGACTGGCACTGCCTCCAGAACTATCCAGGGTCTATAATGTGTTCTATGTGTCCATGCTATGCAAGTACAACCCAGACCCCTCTCATGTCCTAGCCCATGAGCCCCTTTTGCCTAAGCAAGATCTGCCTTACGAGGAGATACCGGTTGGCATTGTGGACTGAAAGAGTAGAGTACTCCGTAACCAGGAAATTCCTTTTGTTAAGGTCCTATGGCAAAATCACACACCAAAAGAGGCCACATGGGAGCTAGAATCAGACTTCTGAGCTTAATATCCCCAATTGTTTGATTGAGTGAGAGAGACAAATTTGAGGGACCAAATTTCTTTTAAGGGGGGGTTGAGTTGTAATACCCTTAATTAATTTTAATTACATTAAAATTAATGTATAAATATAATTTTTTAATTTTTATTTAATATAAAAATGAAAAAAAAAATAGGTAGACGATGAAATTGAAAACAATTTTGGGAAAAAAAGGGTGAAAATTTGGGTTACAGGGGTGTTTTTGAAAGAAAAATTAGAAATTAGAGGTCAAAATGTAATTTAAAAAAATTGTGCCATGTAGAACGCCGAGTTAGCAGCCCCGACAAACCGGAGCATGCTGCGTGGCAAGGCACGCTGACATGGTGCCACGCGGGAGACCACACTGGCGATCTGTGTGCCCGTAATCGAATGGTCCAGATTTTTTCCTGCACGCAGGGATGGTCTGGATCTGTTCCTCCTTTAAATGCAATCGGACGATCTAGATCAAATCACGATGAATGGTCCAGATTCACTTCCTATTTAAACATGATCGGAAAGTCCAAATCAAACGCGATGGATGGTCCAGAATAAAAGGAGACGGATATAAATAACCCTCTTCACACCAAACCCTAACCCTAGCCGCCATACCCCCCACCGGAGAAGAAGAGCCAGTCGCTGATAAGGGAGCCGACCATCGCCTGCCACCACACTGGAGCCACTTCTGCCAGCCAAAAGAGGGAAAATTTTCCCTATTCGCTTGAAATTCGAATTTGAACACCCCCATGGCCAAATCAAAGCAAAAGGATTGGCAGATGAGCTAAAAACCTGGCAGCGCCGAAAAACCTCGACGGTGCCACCACAGAAAAAATCAAAAATTGCCTCTGATGAGGCCTTTCCCGATTCCCATTTCATGTAGTTTTTCCACCATTGTAATCACCATTCCTTTCTCAACAAGTTGACTAAAACAAAACACCTAACTGCAAAACTGAGCCAGTAGAGCCGCCGCAACAAAAAACTCCGCCAGCGATAAGCTTCAGTTTTTTGACTTTTTCGGCCGACCAAGGCCCCTTAACATGTTTTCTCATAGGAATGGGTACGAAATCGGCCAAAATAAGCTGAAAACAATCAATCTGAGGCAAACCGCCGCTACAGGCGGCGGTTCCGTCGCTGTAGCACAGCAGAGCTGCCGTGCTAGAATTCCAGAATTAGCCAAAAAAAGGTTTCTAACACTAATTTTTGGTTTTTTGTTGTATTTTTAGGTTCTTGAAGCGCGTTTTAATTTGCGAAAGAAAATTCAAAGAACCCGAGGACTGCTAGTAGGTACAGTCAAAAGCTTAGCATTCAGACACCAATTCGAGTAAGAATTCCTCACCTTGTTTTCTGTTATGGAATTGAAGTTTAATTTTAAATAATATGGTATTTTGTGAAACTTAAAAAAATATTCATAATTAATTACAGGTTACTAATAGAGCCGGAACCGGTTATTTATTACTGTTTGCTATGTTTAACTGATTTTCTAATTTTACAAGTTCGAGTGCATGATAATACATAGGAATTGGTATGATAATGTGATTGTGTTTCCTTGATGCATGTATTGCTTATTTTATGTGATTACAGTTAAATTAGAAAATTGGAAATTAAAATAAATGGAAATTTGTTTGATTAAATGAATGGATGAACGTAGCCTTACTAGATATCCTAGGAGATGGTGGACAGGCAGGGTATATAGGGAACCCTACCGTGAACGTTGCCTCAAATCAGACGGGGTATTGAGGATTGGTATTTTGGCGTTCATACTAGACGGGGTATAGGGACGACCCGTTTCACCCTCATATCAGATGGGGTATTGAGGGATGGTATTTTGGCGCTCATACCAGACGGGGTATGGGGATGGCCCGTTAATTAAAAATGTTAAAAAAAGGGTTCATGCGTAGTGGGGCATCCCTATGGACCCCATGGATACCAATAGGCTTATAAAAGAGAAAAGTTGTTGTTTCGACTGATTGCATATGAGATTATGGTATTGTTTATGCTCTTGACTCTATAGGTTGGTTTTGAAAATCTCACTGCAGTAAGTATGTGGTAAATGATTTTATTCATGAAAAATGAATTTACTTAAACTAAGAGCTCTAGTAGTTATTTTATGATTTCTACCAACCTTCATTTTTGTGTCGGTGAGTAGCGTGATATTCTTACTGGGCTAGTGTAGGTCACTCTTTCATTAAGTATTTCAGATCAAGAGGAACAAGATCGAGAGTCCGATCCCCAAGAGGGTTCCGGGTATGACGTTCAATTTGTTTACTTTTCATTTTTTTCTTTGATTATTAGTTTTTTTTTTTGAAGTGTCATTCCCATAGCTCTATTGGGTATCCTGAATCATTGTATATGGAATGTAAACTCTAACTATTTATTTCACTTCCGTATTCAATTCATAATTTATTTCCTTTTGAGTTTTCAGGTCATTACATTTTATATAGCCACAAAGATTTATTTAAATAGTTTATGATTCTTTATTTAACTTCAAAATTTTTGTAAGTTATAGTATAAAATCAAACTTACGTTTTTAACAATCTACAAAATAATCAACCCTACACATTTATTCTCTTCTCACATTGTAATTGTTCTTCAACAATTAGTTAATCCCCTTGATTGATACAAATAAGAAGTATCGTGTAACACCCACCTAAACTTTTCTTTTCATTTTTTATTAATAAATATAATTATTTATTTATTTATTTTATTTTAATTTAAAGCAAAAAGGGGTAAAAAGTGAATCGCGCACGGACGGCCTAGATTGGATCGCGATGAACGGTCCAGATTCACTCCCTATTTAATCGTGATGGACGGCCCAGATCAAAAGCAAATGGGTATAAATAACCCCACCCGCACCCAAACCCTAACTCTTGCCGCCAAAACCCCTCGCCGGAGAAGATAACCCAGCTGTCGGGGAGTCGACCACCGCCACCCGCCGCAACACCGGAACCCTTTCCGACCGCCAAAAAAGGTAAAAATCTTCTCTTTTGCACAAAATTTAATTTTAAACCCACCCATGGCCAAATTGAAGTGAAAGAATCAGCCAATTGGCCGAAAAATACCGCCGAAGCCCGGCGACGCCGCCACAGGAAATTTCACAAACTGCCTCTGATGAGGCCCTTTCTGATTCCTGTTTCGTGTAATTTTTTCGCCGTTGTGATCACCATTTTCCTCTCTACAAGTTGACTGAAGCGAAACACCCAACCACAACGTGAGCCAGGGGAGTCACCACACCAGAAAGCCCCGCCGCTGGTGAGTTTCGATTTTTTATTTTTTTTGGCCCACCGAGGCCCTTTAGCGTATGTGCTGGTAGGAATCGATGTAAAATCGAGCGAATTTGGCCGAAAACGACTGACCTGAGGCGGACCACCCTCGCTGGTGGTGGATCCAAAATTGGCCGAGTAGGCCTTGGGACTTATTTTTGGATTTATTTGGGATATTTGTAGGTATCATTAGCACGTTTCAGTTCTCGAAGAAAAATTCAGGAAACCCAAGGACTGCCCGTAGGTGCAGTAAGCCGTTTAGCTTTTCGGTGTCAAATCAAGTAAGGACCCCTCACCCTATTTCCTATCATAGATTTGAAGTTTGAATAAATAATAATACGGTCTTTTGTACAAATTAAATAGATGTGCATAATTAATTACGGATTACTAATGGAGCCCGAATCGGATATTGTTCTCTATTAATTTCTGTTGATTTATTTTACAGTCTAAAAGCATGATGGTATCTGGTTTATATATTTTATGGTTTAAATGCATGTATTACCGCCTCACTTGATCACTGTTTGATTTTGGGATTTTAGATATGATTGCATTACCGGATGCATGTTCATTTGTTTATGTGGTTATGTTTGATTTGGTAACGGAGACTAAGGGAAAACAAAAAAGGGGTGTGATCAAATAAACAGATAAGACACAGCCTCACTAGATATCCTGAGAGATGGTGGATGGACTGGGTTCATAGGGAACCCTACCGTGAACGTTATCTCATACCGGACGGGGTATGGAGACTTGGTAATGTGGTGCTCATACCGGATAGGGTATGGGGACGACCAGCTTCACCCTCATACCGGACAGGGTATTGAGGTTTAATGTCTTGGCGCTCATACCGGACGAGGTATGGGGACGGCTCTGTAATTAAGATTGTTAAGGAAAAGGGTTCGCGTGTAGCGAGGACACCCCTATGGATCCCCATGGATACTAGTAGGTTGATGAAATGAGAAACGGTTATGATTTAGTTTATTGTTAATAAATATGAATTCATGATATGTTCTATGTTGCTGATCGTGCGTGAAGTTATGATCTGTATGATATTATTATTTATATAGTTTGTTTTCATAAATTCCACAATGGTAAGTGAAGGGTAAATGATTTTATGATTGGTAAACGAATTTGCTAAATTTAGTGCTCCATTAGTTGTTTTGATTTTCTACCAACCTTTGCTTCTGTGCCGGTGATATAGTGTGATATCCTTACTGGGCTAGTGTAGTTCATCCTTTATTTAACCATTTCAGATCAAGAGGAGCTGGTTCCAGAGCCCGATTCGCAAGAAGATTGAGAGTAGATGCTAGATACTTTATATTTTCCTTTACTTTTCTCATTTCTCGTGTTTCTTTCAGAGAATTCATTTTGTAATGTTTGTTTAATACTTTTAAGTTATTGTGTAAGGGATGTAAACTTAACCTTTTATTTCACTTCTGCACTTAAATTAATATATTTTTTTTTTTGAATTTCTGGGGTCATTACAATTTGTATCAGAGCCGCATTCCTCAGACTCGTCCCATACGCAATGATACTTAGAGAAATACCAAACCAATGAATTATCACTCAACCCTTCCTTGTGAAATGCAGGTACAGAGAGATGAGGAGAAGAAGACCCCCATTAAACCGAGCAGCTTGGGATGGTTCACTTAGGGAAGATGTTGATCGGATATTTGAGATGTTGGAGAGACTCATTGCTGCCCAGCAGGGCCGAGAAGAGAGGAGGGAGCTACCTGACCCTCCCCCGCTGCCACAGGTTAAGCCACCACTGCAGCGAGAGGATCCTGAGCCACCCTGGTACGACCCTACTCCTCCACAGTACCACCCATCACCACTGCAGTATGATCCAGTGCCCCAGCCACAGTATCGCCCGACACCGCCACCGTATCAGCAAGTACCACCATAGGGTCCCCCAGTCTATCCTTAGCCTAGCCCAGTCCCTCTTCCACGGGACCCAGTTCCTCCCACGATTGACCCAAGCTATATAGAGAGATATAAGAGACTAAACCCATCTACTTTTGCAGGGGGATCCTCTTTCGAAGATGTCGAGTACTGGTTGGCAGAGACAGAGAAAGCCTTCAAGACCTTAGGGGTGACTTCTGAGCAGAAGGTCACCCGTGCTACCTACATGTTAGTGGGAGAAGCAGACTACTGGTGGGAACTCAAACAAACCACCCATCCTGTTCTAGTTACTTGGGAATAGTTCCTAGCAGCCTTTCATGCAGAGTACTTTCCAGAGCATCTCCGACATCTAAAAGAGATGGAGTTTGCCCAGGGGAACATGACTGTGTCAGAATATGCTCGTAAGTTCCTAGAGTTGGGCCGATATTCCCCTGAGACGTTGTTGGATGAAGGTAAGAAGGCTACGAGGTTCGAGTGGGGCCTTCGCCCAGAGATCAGACAGCATTTATTTGTGTTAGAGCTCAGAACTTATTCGACCGTTCTGGCCAAGGCACAGCTGGTGGAGAGGAGCTTCCGCACCCTCTCTCAGGAAGAAGGGAACCTCAGACCCTCAGCTCCACCTCGTAGACCAGCACTTATGGCACCTATTCAATAGAACAAGAGGCCCAGGCCGGTGATCCAAGCTTCCGCTCAGGCTCTAGTGGCAGGACGTGGTAAGATCTATCAGCATAGCGGTAGGGATCAAGGGTACCAACCCTGCTACCGCCTCAACAACACCTGTTACATATGCGGTAGTGCCCAACATTATTCGAGAGAGTGCCCAAGGACCATAATTAGGGCAGACCTCCTATCCAGGGCAGGGCTTTCAATCTCACCAAACAGGATGCTGAAACAAACCCCAACGTGGTACAGGGTATGTACACTATCTGTAACTATCTTGCTCATGTTTTGATTGATACTGGTGCATCGCATTCATTGGTTTCACCTGTTTTTGCATCAAAATTTAATATATTACCTGATAAACTTGATTCTATGTTGTTTGTGTCTACTGCCAGGAGTATGATACTATTGGGAGAAGTTGTCTACAGGGCTTATGTCATAGAGATAGTAGATAAGAAATTGAGTGTGGACCTAACTGAATTAGACACGGGGGATTTTGATGTAATTTTAGGAATGAATTGGCTAGCGGCATATCACGCCACTGTAGATTATTTTAGCAAGAAGGTTGTATTCAATCCTCCTAATGAGGAGCCATTTACAAATTAATAAAATCATTTAGTACTTATTCCTTGATGGCAAATTTTCTTATTCATCAAGTACTTTAACCCTATTATTTTCTCTAACTAGGCAAACCCAAGAAAGAGAATTGTATTCAAGAGATTCTGGTAATCTGAGACTTTCCAGATATATTTTTAGATGAACTACCTGAACTGCAAGTGGACAGGGAAGTCGAATTCACCATAGACCTACAGCCAGGCACCCATTCTATTTCGGTTGGTCCTTACTACATGAGCTACGCTGAGATGGAAGAACTGAGGAAACAGATCATTGAATTGCAAGACAGTGGCTTTATTAGACATAGTGTGTCTCTTTGGGGTGCCAGAGTCACTTTCGCTAGAAAGAGAGATGGAACGTTAAAGTTATATATTGATTGCAGAGGGTTGAACAGAGTTACAATCAAAAATAAATATCTCTTTTCCAGGATTGATGACCTCTTCGATCAGTTGTAGGGTGCACAAGTCTTCTCCAAAATAGACCTGCATTTAGGTTACCATCAGGTGAAAATCAGGACAGAAGACATCCCCAAGACAGCTTTTCAAACCAGGTACGGACACTATGAGTTTCTGGTCATGCCATTTGGGCTAACCAATGCCCTAGCCATCTTCATGGATCTGATGAACAGGGTTTTCAGACAATTCTTAGATCAATTTGTTATCGTGTTCATCAATGACATCCTGGTTTATTCAAAAAGAAGAGAGGAACATGCTCACCATCTAGCTTAGGTTTTATAGGTTCTCATAGGAAAGAAGCTGTATGCAAAGTTGAGTAAGTGTGAATTTTGGCTTGAGCAGACCACCTTCTTGGGACACATCATATCAAAGGATGGAGTATCAGTGAACCTTGAAAAGGTTGAAGCGGTGCTCGGTTGGGAGAAATTGACATCAGTTAAGGAGATCTGTAGCTTTCCAGGAATGGCGAACTTTTACTGTAGGTTTATTAAAGGATTTTCTAGTCTAGCTACTCCCCTGACCCCACTCACAAAGAAGAATGTCAAGTTTGAGTGGAATGAGGACTGTGAAAGAAGTTTTTCAGAACTAAAGAAGTGGATGACTACTGCACTTGTGCTGGCCTTACCGAGTGGATCGAGGAGATATACAGTTTACAGTGATGCCTCCTATCTAGGCCTGGGTTGTGTTTTAAGGTAGCATGAAAAGGTCATAACCTATGGGTCCAGACAGTTGAAGAGTCATGAGAAAAACTATCCCACCCATGACTTAGAGCTTGCCACAATCATACATGTCTTGAAGACTTCGCGTCATTATTTATATGGAGAGACCTTTCACATCTATACCGATCACAAGAGTTTGAAACACATATTCACTCAAAAGGATCTCAACATGTGTCAGAGAAGGTGGATAGAACTTTTAAAGGACTATGATTGTGACATCTTGTATCATCCAGGTAAGGGTAACGTGGTAGCCGATGCACTCAGCAGAAAAAGTGCAGGTACATTAGCCCATTTGATGGTTTCAGAATGTAGCCAGATTGGGGCCACACAACAGGTTCGGCTTTAAGACTTAAGGAGAGTCACATGTTTAGGGTATTGAGGTTTAATGTCTTGGCACTCATTCCGGACGGAGTATGGGGACAGCTCTGTAATTAAGATTGTTAAGGAAAAGGGTTCACGTGTAGCGGGGACACCCCTATGGATCCCCATGGATACTAATGAGCTGGTGAAATGAGAAACAGTTATGATTTAGTTTATTGTTAATGAATATGAATTCATGATATGTTCTGTGTTGTTGATCGTGCATGAAGTTATGATATGTATGATATTATTGCTTCTATAGTTTGTTTTCATAAATTCCACAATGGTAAGTGAAGGGTAAATGATTTTATGATTGGTAAACGAATATGCTAAATTTAGTGCTCCATTAGTTGTTTTGATTTTCTACCAACCTTTACTTCTGTACCGGTTATATAGTGTGATATCCTTACTGGGCTAGTGTAGCTCATCATTTATTTAACCATTTCAGATCAAGAGGACCTCGTTCTAGAGCCTTATCTGCAAGAAGATTACGAGTAGATGCTAGATACTTTATATTTTCCTTTACTCTTCTCATTTCTCATGTTTCTTTCAGAGAATTCATTTTGTAATATATATTAAACTCAAGGGTACGCACTTAACATCCATTCATTCGAAGAAAGAAAATATAAAATCTAGATGTTAGATGTTAATATTTTCTACAGTCTAAATCTCAGGTCATAAGGTTTAAAGGAGAAAGCTTTGGAAAAGATATGTACTAGCAAAATCTTACGGGACCTAAGACCATGTTGAACTCGTTCCCAATTGGTAAGGCTTCACTTTAGCCATCCATACCAAAATCATTTTCCATTAATTTTATTTAAGATGTGTTTTTCATGGATGGTTTTCGTTATGATAAATAACTAAATATATGGATAAAATTAAAATTATTACTACAGCTAAATGGCTCCAATTTCCTTCACAAATCTCACTAGGAGCTTCATTAGAAGAACGAACTTGATATGTTTGTTCCTGATCCATACAAGATTAAATTTAAGAAAATATTAGGGTACAAGTTTGAGAAGCATGAAGTAGAGTTGGTGAAGTTTTTTGTGAGGAAAACAATCAACTTGGGAATTCAGTTCTTATAACTCTTAAGAAAAATACTCTTAAAATTGATCGTAATGTTGCATATTATTATTGCAAGCTTTTCTATTCTTCGAGAGGATCAAAACAAACTCAAATATCTGTTTATGAGCCTTCCAATAATATTGATCATCTGTTGATTTATATTTGACATATAATTGTCCATTTAATATTTTTTAACGAATTATGATAAATGAATCCAATACACTTAGTTTAAGCATATAAGATTGAATTACTAATGAGATATATTACTTCAATGTTATTCATCCCATCAAAAGAAAGTTTTTTTTAAAGAGTGATAAAATATTATATAACAGAGATGATTTTTATTGGTAGTGAAGACTTTATAGTCACTTCAATAAAACTTTGAGAAACATTCTTCTGCTTGTTTTACCATTTTTATAGGATATACTAATTTTTTAAGGCTGAGACGATATTTAACCTTGCACCATTCATTGGTGGTGGTTTACTATGAATCTATTTAATAAGTTTATACTTTTTCTCTAAACAAGAATTTAAGTATCTCATTTTTTTAGAACCCAAGAATTTCAAGTATTAGGATAAACATCCAATTCTTTAATAAACTATTATTTTTCAGGAAATAATACCTTCACATATTTAAAATAAAGCCAATGGCATATCACTAGTTTCTAGTAAATTAGATTCTTTATTTCATTTAGGGATTTTAGTAAAATTCTCTTAAATAACAAGATTATGATAAACCAAAAAATAAATTCCAAGAAACCTTAGATTTCTTTTAAATATACTATATATGTAAATTTTTTATAAATATAAATATGCTTACTTAAACAATATGTATCATTATTGTTAGAGAACTTTTGAGATAGAAAAAGAATATACATATATACATATATATATATCCTCTATTATCTTCTAGTTCTTCTCTCATTAATTCCAAAGAGATTTTTTTTTCTTCTCTAAAACACAATTTCTAGACATAAATTTTGAAGTCTAATCATCACCTGTCATATAGCAACAAACACTTTTGAAAAGAGCTTCCAATGCAAGGGAACCACAAAACCTGAACAAAGGATGACTAGTTAGATAGTCTTGTCGTCCACCACCTCCATGCTCAGAGCCTCTGCAGATGTTGTTGCCAACATTGTAGGGATTTGTGTACTACGGGTGAAAGATGGCAAGTGCATCCAGATTCTAATTGAAAGAAGTGATCAAGCTCGGGCTGTTAATAAAAAAAAATGATAATGCGGTCTAGATTTTATATAAAGTCAACATAAAGTCAGAAAGATGAAATTTTCAATCTGTTTACTCATTAAACTAGAATGATAATTGGAGATTAGGGCTATGCATTTGGCATATAATAAATCCAAGTGCCACTCACAGTCCTTAAAGCGACTCTTGCTGCAACAAAAGTAGGCACAAGAGGTGCATTATGCGTTTTTAACCTCCTGTACACCCTCTACAACTTTTATGACTTGACCTTTCCTCATCAACATCATAGTCTATCTTTTAGAAACACATATATACACTTTACTCAGCATACCATGTAGTGGATTTTCACATGAATATATACATATACAATAAAAATAATGATAAAGATTTACCTCTCATAAGGTCAGTTGGGGCACCTCCATCTTTTAATACAGTTGGCAGCCATGTAATTAATCAAATCAATGTTTTTAATTACTTTATATATATATTAAGTAAGATATCATACAAATATAATAAAATTGTATCTCAAATAGCATTTGATTCTTCATTTAAGTTCAAGATTTCAAAAAATGAAATCACTTTCAAAATAGCCATAGATTTTTCACTTAAGTTCAAAGATTTTTTAAGTTATAGTATAATAAAATCTATATTTTCCACGGTCTATATAAAATACTCAACCGTATGTCATTTATCATCCCATAACAATTTAATTGTTCTTTATTTAAACTCAGTGTTCTTGACTGATGCAACAAAAAGGTATAGCAAAAGTTTGTTTTCCAAAGACTACATAACCTCTCAAGTTATTTATTATAATAAAGCTCAAAGTTATGCACTTAACCTCCATTCATTCGAAGAAAAAAAAAATAAGTTTCTTTCTATTTTTCTTAATCTTGAGGAACAAATATAATATCTAGATGTTGGATGTTAATATTTTCTACAGTGTAAATCTTAGGTCATAAGGTTTAAATGAGGAAGCTTTGGAGAAGATTTGTACCAATAAAATCTTACGGGTCCCAAGACCATGTTGCACTCGTTTCCACTTGGTAAGGATTCCCTTGCGCCATCAATACCAACATCCTTTTCCATTGTTGATGTTTTCTTCTTGGAATAATTTTCTTTATGATAAATTACTAATGATATGGATACATTTAAAGTTCTTACTCCAGCTAAATGGCTTCACACACATCTCACTAGGAACTTCACTAGAAGAACGAACTTGATATGTTTGTTCCTGATCCATACAAGATTAAGCTTAACAACATATCAGGTTACAAGTTTGATTAGGATGAAGTAGAGCTGGTGAAGTTTTTTATGAGGAAAACAATTAACTTGGGAATTCGGTTCTTGTAACTCCTAAAAAAAATGCTCTTAAAATTGACCGTAATGTTGCATATTATTATTACAAGCTTTCCTATTCCTCGAGAGTATCGAAACAAGCTCGAATATCTGTGTATGATCCTTCCAACAATATTGATCATCCGTTGATTTAAATTTGACATATGTTTGTCCATTTACTATTTTTTTAACGAATTATGATAAATGAATCCAACACGCTTAGTTTAAGCATATAAGATTGAATTACTAATGAGATATAGTACTTCAATGTTATTCATCCCATCAAAAGAAAGATTTTTTTAAAGAGTGATAAGATGTTATATAATAGAGATTATTTCTTCTACTTGTTTTACCATTTATTTAGGATATACTAATGTTTTAGGTTAAAACAATCTTTGACCATGTATCATTATTTTGTGGTGGCTTACTACCAATCTATTTAATCATATTATCTTTTATCTCTGAAAAAAATTTAATGATCTCATTTTTGTAGAACCTAAGAATTTTAAGTATTAAGAAAAATATTCAATTCTTTAATAAGCCATTATTTTTTAGGAATAATATCTGCATATATTTAAAAGTAAACTAATAACATGTCACTAGTTTTTACTAAATCAGATGTAACACCCCAGCCCAAAGAAACAGGGATAAGCCCATGCTTAAAATGTTGCCATTTTAAAGCTGGGCATCAGCAGTAAGAAGGGCCAAAATGTCGTCATTTTGAAAAACTCTAAATTAACGTTGTTTTGAAGAAAGAAATAGGAAAAAAAAGAAGACAACTAGAGGCGTGTATGCCTCAGGCAACTGAAGAAGAAGAAGAAAAAGCTTGGACCTACACGCCGAAGAAGAAGAAAAAAGAGGCATGCAGGGCTCTCTGTTCTTCCACCTATTAAAAAAAAAGAGAAGAAATCGAGAAGAAGAGACATAGAGTCAAATTAGTAAAGAGAGAGAGTGAGTCATGAAGAGAGAGTAAAGAGCTCGGGGAGAGAGAGAGAGATAGTAGGAGGGAACAAACCAGACCAGTGGTGAGGCGAGTTTGGTGCGTGTGGCGTGCAGTACGACAGAAAGGCTCATAACCAGAAGGTTGGAGAGAGGGAACACATAACGGTACTACCAGAGAAGAAGGAGAACCACGATGTTGGCCAGGCATGGTTCCATGCATCCACACCTTTCTCCAGCACGATTCTGACATTTTCGAGCTGGATCTACATGCATGGCTTGTTCTGTGATGATTTCTAGCAAAAACATGTTGGTGCGTGGGTGGTTTTGTTGGCATGTGCTGGTTCTAACAGCCAAGTGTGAGGTGGCATGCGATGCTCTAATGACAGCGTGTGGTGAACCAAGGACACGTGTATAGTGGTGTGTGGAAATTCCAGTGACTGAAATCATGATACGATAAAATTCGACCCCACTTTTGTATTCTAATTATTTCCACAAGTTTCCATCATTTAACCTATGCATTTTTTATTTGTAAATGAGGGAATTATCTAAAAAATGTTGGATTTAGAGGAGAGCATCAACCTGAGCTAATAAGGATTTTGACACTTTGTTTGATTCAATTGTAGGTAAGGGATTAGATTAGTCTCATCAAGAGATGCTCATATTTTTATAAAACTTTTATTTTCTTTTAAATAATTATTTTATAGATTTTATAAATTGTTTAAGTTTCTAACATGTTTTTAGTAAACTCATCATGTGTATGTATGTTATCGTGTGTGGGTGCTTCAAGAATATATGTAATTAAATGTGTATGATATAATATGTGTAAACCTATATAAACATGATTTCTGTCTATGCATAACAAGTGTATGAGCAATAGAATATGTGCAAATGAATGATTCATGAATCAGAGTAAATGAAAGAGGCGTAGTGTACATAAGTAAAAATGTATAGGTGTTGCGGTTATAGGGATTATCCGTTAGATTCCAATAAACTAGTAAGGTTATGTATATAAATATATGTAAACCTATACATGTATGTGTATGTATAAAACTGTTGGTATAAATGGTGTGCATATGTGTATTAGTTGATGGTTGAATAGTCGTGAAGGTTAAACTGTGCATCGGAGTATATGTAAATAATGTATACTTGTTATGAGTGAAAATATGTAAACATCTAATTTGTGTAGGCACGTGTGTTAGAGTGATGGGATTAAGTTGCAAAATAATAAAATAAGAACATTTAAAATACGTGGAAATCTGTTTAATAGGTATCGACGAAGGGAGTGTGTGTGTGTGTTGCCATTTTGGCAAGTGAAGTGTGGTGAACCTTACCTGTGGATACGACCTCAGCTAGACATGGTTGAAAAGTCCCATACGTAACTGTTCTATATGAAAAGTGATAAGTGATACACAATGCATAATTGTTCTGTGTTTGGGTGAATTGAGAAAGTGATAAGTGATAAATAACAAGTGATAAGTGACAAGTGATAAGTGATAAGTGATAAATGATAAGTGATAAATGATGTACCCACATAGTAGAGGGACTCCTTAGTGCTCTCGTTGACGCCCGCGAAAGTGACATCATGCAATGAAACTCTTAAAAGATGAAAAAATAAAAATTATAAACCTTCATAAAAATGTGACTGAGAATGCAAGTGCAATGAAAAAGTGATAAGTGAACAATGTAAAGTTAAAGCGATATTAACATATGCAATGATAAGTAATTCAGTGGCAAGTGCAAGTGTTATGAAACCAGTGAACAATATTATTTGTTTATGTAAATTTGATGTTAGAGTATTTGTGATATCTATGAAATCATACATGAAAGAATGAATCATTGAGATATGTGAAATTATGGTTATTTTATTGATTAGGAATTTGTTTTAAATAAGATATGCATTTATTTTGTGAATCTTGTGTGATTGAGTGTTTGTATGTCTTTGTTTTGGGCACTGCCCCTCTTCCTTACTGAGTCCGTGAAGCTCACCTCGATTCACATCCACCAGTGTAAATTAGTCAAGATCAAGAGCAAGTTCAAAGTCGAATCAAGACTTTAAAAAACCTTTAGTGATCTTGAGAGTTTTATCTTGTAAAGTCAGTTTAATTCTATTATCACGATACAATGTCAAGAATTTTGTAAGCATCATCACTTATAATTCCATATAAGGGATGATTGAATCTTAAGTTTTCGCTTATTGCTGCATAAAATTACAAGGTTGTGAGTAGAATAGGGTTCCTTCCTCAATAGAAATGGTGGGCTGTTACATCAGATTCTTTATTTCATTTAAGGATTTTAGTAAAATTCTCTTAAATAATAGGATTATGATAAAAACAAATTCAAGAATTCCTCACACTTCTTTTAAATATACTTTATATGTACATATTTTACAAATATAAATATGCCTACTTTAAAAATATGTAGAATTATTGTTAAAGAATTTTTGAAATAGAAAAAGAATATATATATATACATCCTCTATTATCCTTTTGTTCTTCTCTTATAAATTCCAATGAGTTTTTTTTTCTCTTATCCAAAACCTAAATTCCAAACACAAATTTTCAAGTCTAATCATCACCCATCATACAGTAGCAAGCAGTTTTGATAAGAGCGTCCAATGCACGACCATTACAAAACCTGAACAAATGACGACTAGTTAGAGAGCCTTGTCGTCCACCGCCTCCACGCCTAGAGCCTATGCAGATGCTACCACCAGCATTGTAGGGATTTGTGTACTACGCAGTGGAAGATGGCACGTGCATCCAGATTTCAATTAAAAGTGGTGATCAAGCTCTGGCCATTAATCAAAAAACATGATCATGCAGTCTGGAGTTTACATATAGTTTACGTAAATCTGAAAGATGAAACTTCTAATCTACATAATCATTAATACAGAGTGATGATTAGGAGAGATTAGGGCTTTGCATTCTCCATATAATAAATGCAGGTGCGACACTTGCAGTCCCTAAAGCGACACTTATAGTAACCAAAGGTGACACAAGAGGTGCATTCTGCATTTTTGGATCTCTTGTACACCCTCTACAAGTTTTACGACTTGCCCTTTTTTAGATAGCATCACAAGTTCATCTTTTAGAAACATATATACAAATAATCTACATAACATCTAGTGGATTTGTACATTAATATACACATATACAATAAAAATAATGATAAAAGGTTTACCTCTCATAATGCCAGTTGGGACACCTCCACCATTTATTAGCCAAAGTATCACGATAGAGCTTGTAATCCCTACTAGTGCGGAGGCAGAATCGTTGGTCCTTTTTATACCTTGTGCAAGTAATGAACTCGCCCTAATGGAATTGTTGTTTTCCACCAATGAGCCTTGATCTGTTGTTTAGGTTTAAAACAAGCTTGTAGTATTTGATTTTGTACTTCTATACAAATAGGAGATCTCGTGGGTATTCTTTATTTCCATAAAAGTCATGGGACAAATGAAAAATTGAATAGTTTTTTACTTCTATACAAATAGGAGATCTTATATGTATTCATTATACATATCAAAATCGTGTGATAAATGATAGATACTAAAACAAACAAAGTAAGTCAGAATGTTATAAAAGTAAACAGTATCTTAATAATAATTTATTTTATCACAAGACTTAACGTTTTGGAATAGTACACATTGAATTGATAATTGCAGCTCTATGCCACCAATCCCACTTACATAATATTAATTGATAATTTCATCTTATATATATATATATATATTTATAAACTTTCATTTATACATAATGTGAAAAAGAATTGAGGCTAAAAATTGAGGTGAAAATGAAGAGACAATATAATGTGAGGAAAAAAAATGTTGACAGTGAGCTAAGAGGAAGAGAGAACAAATTAATTACTGGAATAAAAAAGCTTCCAAGGAGGATGAAATTTTTATTTTTAAGCTCTAATAGATCATGTGGTGGAATAGATTTTTTATGTATAATTATCTTTTAAAATTTCGTATAAGGTCAGTAATAAGTTAAAGGTAACTCAATAAATTTACAATTGTATCACATTAATTAAATTTATTAGATCAGTAATAAGTTAAATTAACATTACAAAGTAAAGTTTGTACCGGTATACAATCATTTAAAAGACTCATAAGGTGCTAAATAGTGTAACCATATAAATTTTTAGTTTATAGTTTAAATTGTTATCATTATCGACTGATATTTTTTATATTACACTGTGTAGGATGTTAAAAGGTATTTTATAATTTTTATTAATAATTAGAACATGTTTTTGATATTAAATTTTAGCCGGTTTTTATATATTGGTATATAAATATATGATTTAAATTAAAATATTATATTAAAATAACTAATAACATTATTATAAAGTATAGTAAATGTTTCAAAAGAAACAAAAAATATATCATATTAATTAATAAAAACCACACAATAAATGAAAAGAATTAATGAGAATTTAGGGATGAATAAAAAATCTAGTATGTTCTTCAAGCATTTATACTTAACAAAAAAAAAAGAATTAATGATCACATTTTTCATGAAGCCAAGACTTTTGAATATTGGAAAAAATATCCAATTTTTAAATAAACTATTCTTTCTCATAAAATAACAAATGCATTTAAAGACAAAAAAAATCCAGTTGTATATTAAAAATTTCTACCAAATTAGAATCATGATATCTTGTAAGGATTTTCATTAAGTTCTCTCATACAATAATATTATGACAAAATCAAAAAAATAAATTCAAGTTTATCACATACTTTTTTTATGTACATCATATGTGTACATAAAAAATATGAAACATCTGTAGCTTTAAATTTCATAAGTTATAGTATAAACTAAGACTTACGTTTTTAATAGTTTGCACAAAATAATCAATCTTACACATTTATTCTCTTCTCACATTGTAATTGTTCTCAATAATTAGTTAATCCCCTTGATTGATGCAAAGAAGAAGTATCGTTAAAAGTTGGTTACCTTCTCTATGCATTTTACATTGTTATCGTTCTCGATTTATGATTGTATATTACACTATACTTTGAGTAGGATGGTAAAAGATTTTTCAAAATTTTTATTGACAATTAGATCAAGTTTTTGAGGTTAATTACTAACAAAACTTTATATATTGGTATATAAATACGTGATATAAAGTAGAGATATTGTATTAAAATAACTTATCACATTATTGTAAAGAACAGTTGATGTTTTTGTGTAACGTGGCTATTTACCTTATGCGTGGTGATAAACTTTTATCATTATCTCAATAAAATTACCTTCTTTAATTTTTTAAAAAATCAATGATGAATAAGTTCTTTAGCGCATGTATTAAAATTCAAAAGTTAATTTTAATACTGTTATCGACCATAAAATTAATTAAATTAATGTTTTTAATTATTTTATATATATTATGTAAGATTTCACATATATATAAAAAAATAACGTCTCAAATAGCAATGGATTATTCATTTAAATTAAAGATTTCAAAAAATTAAAATCACTTTTCAAATAGCCATAGATTCTTTATTTAAGTTTAAAGATTTTATAAGTTTAAGTTTAATAAAATCTACATTTTTCACTACCTATATAAAGTACTCAATCGTATGTCATTTACCCTCCCATCACAGTTTAATTATTTTTCAATTAAACTTAGTCTTCTTGACTGGTGCAACAAAGAAACATAGCAAAAAGTTAGTTTTCAAAGCCTACATAACCTCTCAAGTTATTTATTATAGATTAAACTCAAGGGTACGCACTTAACCTCCATTCATTTGAATAAAGAAAAAAATATAAGTTTCCTTCCATTCTTCTTAATCTTATGGGACCCAAGACCTTTTCCATTAATTTTATTGTAGATGTATTTTTTATGGATGTTTTTCTTTATGATAAATAACTAACTATAAAGATAAAATTAAAATTATTACTGCAGCTGAATGACTTCAATTTCCTTCACACATCTCACTAGGAGTTTCACTAGAAGAACAAAGTTAATATGTTTGTTCATGATCCATACAAGATTAAGTTTAACAAGATATTAGGTTACAAGTTTGAGGAGCGTCAAATAGAGCTGGTGAAGTTTTTTATGAGAAAAACAATCAATTTGGGAATTTTGTTTTGATAACTCCTAAGAAAAATGCTCTTAAAATTGATCGTAATGATGCATATTATTATTGCAAGCTTTTCTATTCCTCGAGAGTATTGAAACAAGCTCGAATATCTATGTATGAGTCTTCCAACAATCTTGATCATCTATTGATATAAATTTGACATAAGATTGTCCATTTACTATTTTTTTTAACGAATTATGATAAATGAATCCATTACTCTTAGTTTAAGCATATAAGATTGAATTACTAATGAGATATATTACTTCATTGTTAGTCGTCCCATTAAAAGAAAGATTTTTTTAAAGAGTGATAACATGTTATATAACAAAGATAGTTTTTAGAGGTAGTTAAGACTTTATAGTCACTTCAACAAAACTTTGAGAAAGTTTCTTCCGCATGTTTTATCATTTATATATGATATACTAATTTTTTAAGGTTGAGACGATATTTGACCATGCACCATTCTTTGGTGGTGGCTTATTATGAATCTATTTAATAATTTTATATTTTATCTCTCAAAAAGAATTTAAGTATGTCATTTTTCTAGAACTCAATAAATTTGAGTATTAGGATAAACATCCAATTCTTTAATAAACCATTATTTCTCAGGAAATAATACCTGCATATATTTAAAAGAAAGCCAATAACATATCACTCGTTTCTACTAATCAGATTCTTTATTTCATTTAGGAATTTTAGTAAAATTCTCTTAAATAATAGGATTATGGCAAATAAAAAAATAAATTGAAGGATACCTCAGATTTCTTCTTTTAAATATACTTTATTTGTACATTTTTTAAAAATATGGATATGCTTACTTAAATAACATGTAGAATTATTGTTAGAGAATTTTTTAGGTAGAAAAAGAATAGTCATATATATATATAAGTATATATATCCTCTATTGTCTTTTAGTTCTTCTCTCATTAATTCCAACGAGTTTTTTTTCTCTTCTCCAAAACCCAGATTCTAAAAATAAATTTTCAAGTCAATCATCATCCATCATACAACAGCAAACACTTTTGATGAGAGCTTCTAATGCATGCCCATTACAGAACCTGAACAAACGACGACTAGTTAGAGAGTCTTGTCATCCACCACCTCTACACTTAGAGTCTCTGCAGATGCTGCTGCCAACACTGTAGGGATTTGTGTGCTACGCAGTGGAAGATGGCACATGCATCTAGATTCCAATTGAAAGTGGTGATCAACCTCGGGTCCTTAATCAAAAAAGAAGATCACACAGTTTGGATTTTAATTATAGTTGACATAAAAGTCTGAAAGATGAAACTTTCAATCTGCATAATCATTAAGATAGAGTGATGATTAGGGTAGATTAAGGCTGTGCATTCTGCATATAATAAATGCAAGTGCACACTCATAGTCCCTAAAGTGACTCTTGTAGCAACAAAACCAAATACAAGAGGTGCATTATGCATTTTTTACCTCTTGTACACACTTTGCAACTTTTGCAACTTGCCCTTTCTTTATCAGCATCACAGTTTATCTTTTAGAAACATATATATGCACTTTACTCAGTATAACATGTAGTGGATTTCCACATGAATGTATACATACACAACTAAAATAATGATAAAGATTCACCTCTCATAAGGCCAGTCGGGGAACCTCCACCTTTTATTAGCCAAAGCATCATGGTAGAGCCTGTAATCTCTAGTACTGCGGAGGTGTAAGAGTCAGTCCTTTTTACATCTTGTGCAGGGAATGAAGTCACCCCAATGGAACTGCTGCTTTCCACGAATGAGTATTAATCTACTGTTTAGGTCTACAGCAAGCTTGTAGTATTTGATTTTATAATTCTATACAAATAGGAGATCTTGTAGGTATTCATTATGTCCATAAACGTTGTGAGAAAAATGAAAATTTGAATTATTTTTTTATCATTTTATAAATAGGAGATCTTGTAGGTATTCCTTCTACCTATAAAAGTCATGTGACAAATGACAGATACTCAAACAAGTAAACTAAGTCACAAAATTATATAAGTAATCAATAACTTAATGGCAATTTATTTTATCACAAGATTTAATGTTTTGCAATAGTACACATTGAATTGTTAATTTAATCTCTAAGACACCAATCCAATCTACTTAATATTATCTGATAATTCCATCTTCTTTATATATATATATATTTATACACATCCATTTATACATAATGTGAGGAAAATATGGAGGCCAAAAATTAGTTTTATAGCTAAAAATTGAGGTGAAAATGAAGAGATAATAGAATGTGAGGAAAAAAAATGTTGACTGTGAGGTAAGAGAAACAGAGAACAAATTGATTACTTGAATAAAAAAGCTTCCAAGGAGAATGAATTGTTTATTTTTTAGCTGTACTAGACCATATGGTAGAATAATTTTTTTATGTAAAATTTCGTACGAGGTCAGTAATAAGTTAAAGCAAACTTAAAAAACTTACAAATGTATCACATTAATTAAACTTACAAGATCAATAATAAGTTAAGTTAATATTACAAAGTAAGTTTGTATGTGTATTCAATCACTTTAAAGGCTCATATGGTGCTAATGTTGTGACCATGTAAACCTTTGGTTTACAGTTAAAAATATTATCATTATCAACTTATATTTTTTATATTACACTATATAGGATGCTAAAAGGTATTTTAGAATTTTTATTAACAAATAGATCATCTTTCCAATATTAAATTTTAACTGATTTTTGTATATCTATATATAAATATATGTTTTATACTAAAATGTTACATTAAAATAACTAATCACATTATTATAAAGTATTGTAGATTTTTTGAACGAAACAAACAAATGTCTCAAATTATCATTGATCTTAATGTTGCATATTATTATTGCAAGCTTTTCTATTCCTGGAGAGCATCGAAACAAACTCGAATGTCTGTTTATGAGTCTTACAAAAAATACTAATCATCTATTGATTTATATTTGACATATAATTGTCTATTTACTATTTTTTTAACGAATTATGATAAATGAATCCAATACGCATAGTTTAAGCATATAAGATTGAATTACTAATGAGATATATTACTTCAATGTTAGTCGTCCAATCAAAAGAATTTTTTTTTAAAGAGTGATAAGATGTTATATAACAGAAATAGTTTTTGGTGATAATTAAGACTTTATAGTCACTTCTATAAAACTTTGAGAAAATTTCTTCTGCCTGTTTTACCATTTATATAGGCTATACTTAGTTTTTATGGCTGAGATGATATTTTACCAGGCACCATTCTTTGGTGGTAGCTTACTACGAATCTATTCAATAATTTTATATTTTATCTCTAAAAGAGAATTTAAGTATCTCATTTTTCTAGAACCCAATAATTTTGAGTATTAGGATAAACATTCAATTCTTTAATAAAGTATTATTTTTCAGAAAATAATACCTTCATATATTTAAAAGAAAGCCAATAGTATATCATTAGTTTCTAGTAAATCAGATTATTTATTTTATTTAGCAATTTTAGTAAAATTCTCCTAAATAATAGGATTATGATAAACTAAAAAATAAATTCAAGGATATCTTAGATTTCTTTTAAATATAATATATATATGTACATTTTTTACAAATATAAATATGCTTACTTAAACAATATTTAGCATTATTGTTAGAGAATTTTTGAGGTAGAAAAAGAATATACATATATACATATTTATGTCCTCTATTGTCTTCTAGTTCTTCTCTCATTAATTCTAAATAAATTTTTTTTTCTTCTCTAAAACCCAACTTCCAAACACAAATTTTGAAGTTTAATCATCACCCATCATATAACAATAAACACTTTTGATAAGAGCTTCCAATGCATGGGCACCACAAAACCTGAACAAAGGATGACTAGTTGGAGAGTCTTGTCGTCCACCACCTCCATGCTCAGAGCCTTTGCAGATGCTGCGGATGAAAGATAGCACATGCATCCAGATTCTAATTGAAAGTAGTGATTAAGCTCGGCCCGTTAATAAAAAAACATGATTATGCGGTCTTGATTTTACGTAGAGTCGACATAAAGTTAGAAAGATGAAACTTTCAATTTGTTTAATCATTAAGCTAGAATGATGATTGGAGATTAGGGCTATGCATTTGACATATAATAAATGCAAGTGCCACTCATAGTCCCTAAAGCGAATCTTGTAGCAACAAAAGCAGGCACAAGAGGTGCATTATGCGTTTTTAACCTCCTGTACACCCTCTACAACTTT
This sequence comes from Carica papaya, assembly GCF_054855325.1. Taxonomy (NCBI): domain Eukaryota; kingdom Viridiplantae; phylum Streptophyta; class Magnoliopsida; order Brassicales; family Caricaceae; genus Carica; species Carica papaya. The sequence continues at coordinate 24,000,114 of NC_142313.1, forward strand.
TGTGACTTGACCATTCCTCATCAACATCACAGTCTATCTTTTAGAAATACATATATACACTTTACTTAGCATAACATGTAGTGAATTTTCACATGAATATATACATATACAATAAAAATAATGATAAAGGTTTGCCTCTCATAAGGCTAGTTGGGCACATTCACCTTTTAATATAGTTAGCGACCATGTAATTAATCTAATCAATGTTTTTAATTACTTTATATGTATTAAGTAAGATATCATATAAATATAATAAAATCGCATCTCAAATAGCATTTAATTCTTCATTTAAGTTCAAGATTTCAAAAAATGAAATCACTTTCAAAATAGCCATAGATTTTTCGTTTAAATTCAAAGATTTTTTAAGTTATAGTATAATAAAATCTATATTTTCTATGGTCTATATAAAATACTCAACTGTATGTCATTTATCCTCCCATAACAATTCAATTGTTTTTTATTTAAACTCAATGTTCTTGACTGATTCAACAAAAAGGTATAGCAAAAAGTTTATTTTCCAAAGACTATGTAACTTCTCAAGTTATTTATTATAATAAAGCTCAAAGTTATGCACTTAACCTCCATTCATTTGAAGAAAAAAAAAACAAGTTTCTTTCTATTCTTCTTAATCTTCAGGCACAAATATAATATCTAGATGTTGGATGTTAATGATTTTCTATAGTGTAAATCTCAGGTCATAAGGTTTAAATGAGAAAACTTTGGAGAAGATCTGTACCAGTAAAATCTTATGGGTCACAAGACCATGTTGCACTCGTTTCCACTCGGTAAGGATTCCCTTGTGCCATCAATACCAACATCCTTTTTCATTGTAGATGTATTTATCTTGGATGATTTTCTTTATGATAAATTACTAGTGATATGGATACATTTAAAGTTATTACTCCAACTAAATGGCTTCACACACATCTCACAAGGAGCTTCACTAGAATAACAAATTTGATATGTTTGTTCATGATCCATACAAGATTAAGTTCAACAAGATATCAGGTTACAAGTTTGATGAGGATGAAGAAGAGCTACTGAAGTTTTTTATGAGGAAAACAATTAACTTGGGAATTTGATTTTTATAACTCCTAAGAAAAATACTCTTAAAATTGATCATAATGTTGCATATTATTATTGCAAGCTTTCCCATTCCTCAAGAGTATCGAAATAAGCTCAAATATCTATGTATGAGCCTTCCAAAAATATTGATCATCCGTTTATTTAAATTTGACATATGATTGTCCATTTACTATTTTTTAATGAATTATGATAAATGAATCCAATACGCTTTGTTTAAGCATATAAGATTGAATTACTAATGAGATATATTACTTCAATATTAGTCGTCCCATCCAAAGAAAGATTTTTTTAAAGAGTGATAAGATGTTATACAATAATAATAGTTAAGACTTTATAGCCACTTCAATGAAACTTTGAGAAAATTTCTTCTACTTGTTTTACCATTTATATAGGATATACTAATGTTTTAGGCTGACACGATCTTTGACCATGTACCATTCTTTTGTGATGGCTTAGTACCAATCTATTTAATCATTTTATCTTTTATCTCTCAAAAAGATTTAAGTATCTCATTTTTATAGAACCCAAGAATTTTGAGTATTAGGAAAAACATCCAATTCTTTAATAAACCATTGTTTTTAGGAAATAATATCTTCATATATTTAAAAGTAAACTAATAGCATGTCACTAGTTTTTACTAATTAGATTCTTTATTTCATTTAGAAATTTTAGTAAAATTCTCTTAAATAATAGGATTATGGTAAATCAAAAAATAAATTGAAGGATACCTCAGATTTCTTTTAAATATACTTTATTTGTACATTTTTTTACAAATATAGATATGCTTACTTAAATAACATGCAGCATTATTGTTAGAGAATTTTTGAGGTAGAAAAAGAATATACATATATACATATATATATATCCTCTATTGTCTTTTAGTTCTTCTCTCATTAATTTCAAAGAGTTTTTTTTCTCTTCTCCAAAACCCAGATTCAAAAAAAAAAAATTTAAAGTCTAATCATCACCCATCATAGAGCAGCAAACACTTTTGATGAGAGCTTCTAATGCATTCCCACCACAGAACTTGAACAAATAACGACTAGTTATAGAGTCTTATCATCCACAACATCCACACTCAGAGCCTCTGTAGATGCTGCTGCCAACACTGTAGGGATTTGTGTACTACATGGTGGAAGATGGCACATGGATCCAGATTCCAATTTAAAGTGGTGATGAAGCTCGGGTTTTTAATCAAAAAATAGATCATGCAATCTGGATTTTAATTATAGTTGACATAAAGTCTGAAAGATGAAACTTCTAATCTACATAATCATTAAGCTAGAGTGATGATTACGGTAGATTAGAGTTGTGAATTCTGCATATAATAAATGCAAGTGCACATCACAGTCCCTAAAGTGACTATTGTAGCAACAAAAGCATACACAAGAGGTGCATTATGCATTTTTTACCTCTTGTACACCATTTGCAACTTTTGTAACTTGCCCTTTTTTTATCAGCATCACAGTTTATCTTTTAGAAACATATGTATGCACTTTACTTAGTATAACATGTAGTGGATTTCCACATGAATATATACATGCACAACCAAAATAATGATAAAGATTTACCTCTCATAAGGCTAGTTGTGGCACCTCCAAATTTTATTAGCCAAAGCATTATGGTAGAGGCTGTAATCCCTAGTAGTTCGGAGGCAAAAGTGTAAGTCCTTTTTACATCTTGTGTAGGGAATGAAGTGACCCAATTGGAACTACTGCTTTTCACGAATGAGTCTTGATCTGCTGTTTAGGTTTACAACAATCTTGTAGAATTTGATTTTATAATTCTATACAAATAGGAGATCTTGTAGGTATTCATTATGTCAATAAAAGTTGCCTGAAAAATGAAAAATTGAATTATTTTTTTACTTTATTACAAATAGGAGATCTTGTAGGTATTCCCTCTACTTATAAAAGTCATGTGAGAAATGATAGATATTCAAACAAGTAAACTAAGTCACAAAATTATATTAGTAATCAATAACTTAATGGCAATTTATTTTATCACAAGATTTAATGTTTTGCAATAGTACACATTGAATTGCTAATTGCATCTCTATGACACCAATCCAACCTACTTAATATTAATTGATAATTCCATCTTCTTTATATATATATATATATACATTTATACACATCCATTTATACATAATGTGAGGAAAATATGGAGGGCAAAAATTAGTTTTATAGCTAAAAATTGAGGAGAAAATGAAGAGACAATAGAATGTGAGGGAAAAAATGTTGACTGTGAGGTAAGAGGAAGAGAGAACAAATTGATTACTTGAATAGAAAAGCTTCCAAGTAGGATGAATTTTTTATTTTTAAGCTGTAATAGACTAAATGGTAGAATAATTTTTTTATGTATAATTATCTTTTAAATGTTCGTACAAGGTCAGTAAAAAGTTAAAGAAAACTCAAAAAACTTACAAATGTATCACATTAATTAAACTTACAATATCAGTAATAAGTTAAGTTAATATTACAAAGTAAAGTTTGTACAAGTATTCAATCATTTTAAAGGCTCACAAGGTGCTAATGTTTTGACCATGTAAACCTTTAGTTTACAGTTTAAAATATTATCATTATTAACTTATATTTTTTATATTACACTATGTAGGATGTTAAAAGGTATTTTAGAATTTTCGTTAACAAATAGATCATGTTTCCAATATTAGATTTTAACCAATTTTTATATATCAGTATATAAATATATGTTTTATACTAAAATATTATATTAAAATAACTAATCACATTATTGTAAAGTATTGTAGATTTTTTAAAAGAAACAAACAAATGTCTCACATTAACTAATAAAAACAACGCATTCTATGAAAATAAACAATGAGAATTTAGGGATCGAGTTTTTATTGCTTATAATTCAAAAAAATTATTGCGGCGTTTTAAACTTTTAACATTATCTAAATAAAATTATTTCTTACTTTTCAAAGTAAATAGCTAATGAGTTCTTCCGCAAAAAGATCAAATTTAAAAGTAAATTTTATTTGAAATGACTCATTTTGTATTATAATGACAACCATAAAACAAATAAAATTAATTTTTATAAATATTTTATATAAATTAAGTAAAATATCTAATAAATACACAAAATCACGTCCCAAATAGCCATGGACTTTTTATTTAAGAAATTAAAATTTAAATATTCTCAATTCTCTGTTTACTTTAAATAGTTTATAATTCTTATTTGAGTTCAAAGATTTCATAAGTTATAGTATAAAATAAGACTTACATTTTTCATAACTTAGAAAAATAATCAACCCTCTACATTTATTCTCTTCTCACATTATAATTGTTTTTTAATAATAAGTTAGTCCTCTTGATTGATGCAAGAAAGAAGTATCATGGAAAGTTAGTTACCTTCTTAATCTATTTTATATTGTTATCGTTATTGACTTATGTTTTTATATTACACTATACTTTGAGTAGGATGTTAAAGGGTATTTCAAAATTTTGATTAACAATTACATCTTCTTTCTACGGTTAATTACTAAGAAAACTTTATATATTGATATATAAATAAATTATTTAAAGTAGAAATATATTATTAAATAATTAATCACATTATTTTGAAGTACAGTTGCCGTTTTTGTATAATATGGCTTTTACCTTGTGCGTAGTGATAAACTTCTACCATTATCTCAATAAAATTATCTTTTTTAACTTTAAAAAAAATAAATGACGAATAAGTTTTTTAAGACATGGATTAAAATTCAAATTTTAATTTTAATATAATTAGCAACCATAAAATTGATTAAATTAATGTTTTTAATTATTTTATATATATATTAATTAAGATATCACATAAATATAATAAAATTGCATGTCAAATAACGATTGATTATTCATTTAAGTTAAAGATTTACAAAAAATGAAACCACTTTCCAAATAGCCATAGATTCTTTATTTAATTTCAAAGATTTTATAAGTTATAGTATAATAAAATCTACAATTTCCACAACCTATATAAAATAATCAATCGTATGTCATTTATTCTCCCATCACAATTCAGTTATTCTTTAATTAATCTTAGTCTTCTTGACTGGTGCAACAAAGAGGTATAGCAAAAAGTTAGTTTTCTAAAGTCTACATAACCTCTCAAGTTATTTATTATAGATTAAACTCAAGGATATGCACTTAATCTCCATTCATTCGAAGAAAGAAAAAAAAAGTTTATCCATTCTTAATCTTCTGGCACCAATATAAAATCTAAATATTCGATATTAAAAATTTCTACAATCTAAATCTTAGGTCATAAGGTTTAAGGGAGAATTCTTTGGAGAAGGTCTGTACCAGCAAAATCTTACGGGACCCAAGACTATGTTACACTTGTTCCCACTCAGTAAAGCTTCACTTGTGACATCAATACCAAACTCCTTTTCCATTAATTTTATTATAGATGAGTTTTTCTTAGATGGTTTTCTTTATGATGAATAACTAACTGTATGAATAAAATTTAAATTATTACTACAGCTCAATGGCTTCAATTTCCTTCACACATCACACTAGGAGCTTCATGAAGAATGAATTTGATATGTTGTTCCTGATCTTGCAAGATAACAGGTTACAAGTTTGAGGAGCATGAAATTGTGCATTTACTATTCTTTTAACAAACTATGATAAATGAATCCAATATGCATAGTTTAAGCATATTAGATTGAATTACTAATGAGATATATTACTACAATATTAGTAGTCCAATCAAAAGAAAGATTTTTTCATAAAAATAGTGATAAGATGTTGTATAAGGGATATGGTTTTTAGTGATGGCTAAGACTTTATAGCCACTTAATAGAATTTTGAGAAAATTTCTTCTACTTGTTTTACAAGTTATATAAGATATACCAATTTTTTAGGCTAAGATGATCTTTGACTATGTGCTATTCTTTGGTGGTGGCTTACTACCAATGTATTTAATCATTTTATCTTTTATCTCAAAAAAAATTTTAATGATCTTGTTTTTGTTGAACCTAAGAATTTTGAGTATTCGAAAAAATATCCAATTCTTTAATGAACAATTATTTTTAAGGAAATAATATCTGCATGTATTTAAAGAAATCCAATAGCGTATCACTAGTTTCTACTAAATTAGATTATTTACTTCATTTAGGAATTTTAGAAAAATTCTCTTAAATAATAAAATTATGATAAATAAAAAATAAATTCAAGGATACCTCATAGTTCTTTTAAATATACTTCACATGTATATATTTTACAATTATAAATATGCATACTTAAATAAGATGTAGCATTATTGTTAGAGAAATTTTGATATAAAAAAAATATACATATATGCATATTTATATATATCCTCTATTGTCCTTTAGTTATTCTCTCGTTAATTCCAAAGAGTTTTTTTTCTTTTCTCCAAAACCCAAATTCCAAAATAAACTTTCAAGTCTAATCATCACCCATCATACAACAACAAACAATTTTGATAAGAGCATCCAATGTATGGCCACCAACGAACCTGAACAAACGATGACTAGTTAGAGAGCCTTGTCGTCCACCACCTCCATGCCCAGAGCCTTTGTAGATGTATGTACTGTGTGGTCGAAGATGGCTCGTGCATCCAGATTCCAATTAGAAGTGGTGATCGAGCTAAGGCCGTTAATCAAAAAACATGTTCATGCAGTCTGGAGTATACGTATAGTCGACATAAAGTTTGAAAGATGACACTTCTAATATTCGTAACCATTAAGCTAGAGTGATGAATAGGGGAGATTAGGGTTATGCATTCTGCATATAATAAATGCAGGTGCGACACTAATTGTCCCTAAAATAACTCTTGTAGAAATCAAACGAGACAAAAGAGGTGCATTATACATTTTGGATCTCATGTACACCCTTTGCAAGTTTTGTGACTTGCTCGTTCTTAATCAGCATCAAAGTTTATCTTTTAGAAACATATATATACACATTACTCTACATAACATGTAGTGAATTTACACATAAATATATATGTATATAATAAAAATAATGATAAAGATTTACATCTCATAATACCAATCAGGGAACCTCCAGTGCTTATTAGCCAAAACATCATGGTAGAGACTATAATCCCTAGTAGTGTGGAGGCATAATCGTTAGTCCTTTTTACACCTTGTGCAGGTCATGAACTCGCCCTAATGGAGCTGTTAGTTTCCACCAATGAGTCTTGATTCTTTGTTTAGGTTTACAACAAGCTTGTAGCATTTAATTTTCTACTTATATACAGATAGGAGATCTTGTAGGTTTTCCTTCTTCCCATAAAGTTGTGGGAATAAATGAAAAATTGAATGATCTTTTACTTCTATACAAATAGGAGATCTTATATGTATTCTTTGTACCTATAAAAGTCATGTGAAAGATGATAGATACTTAAACAAGTAAACTAAGTCACAATGTTATAAAAGTAATCAGTATCATAATAATAGTTTATTTTATCATAAGACTTCACGTTTTGGAATAGTATATATTTTATTGATAATGACAATCCTCTGCCGCCAATCCTTCTTACTTAATATTAATTTATAATTTTATCTTTGATTACATATTGAACATGACTTGTTTGAGAGTTACTTATTCAAAAACAAAATTAATTAATTTTCTCTTATTTTTGGGGAATATTAATACTCAGAAGGAGCTCCTCTATAATTTGTCTGGAATTGTATGCTTTAAATGAATAAATCAAATTATCTATTATGTGATGAGTGAGATGGAGCATAAAACGCACCTACTTTCAAAAATAGTTGGAGTAAAAGTGTGAGATTAAGGTTAAAATGTACTTACTTTCGAAAATAGTTAGAGTAAAAGTGTGAGATGGAGCATAAAACGCACTCACAATGAAAGGAAAAAAAAACATGAATAATAATCTACTCCTCTAATCAAATGACCATGAGTAGGGTTAGTAGCCATTTAAAACTTGTGACCAACTGAGTAACCAGGTGCATTCATCACAAATGTTTTACGCAGTTTGTATGAGTATTCAATCATTTTAAAGGCTCACAAGGTGCTAATGTTGTGACCATGTAAACCTTTAGTTTCCAGTTAAAAATGTTATCATTATCAATTTAGATTTTTTATATTACACTATGTAGGATGTTAAAAAGTATTTTATAATTTTCATTAACAATTAGATATTGTTTTCAATATTAAATTTTAACTAATTTTTATATATCGGTATATAAACAGGTAACGCCCAAGTATTTTTTTTATTTTATTCTCATTATTTTTATTTTTATTTATTTTTCTTTTTTTGTATTTGAATTTTTTATATTTTTATTTAATTTAATTTAGTTTAATTTAATTTAATTTAATGAAAATAAAAATAATAATAATGATAAAATTGGGTAAAAATATTATTTGGATTTAATTGAAATGGATTTTGGGAAAAAAGGGTGAAATTTTAGATTCTGGTGGTGTTTTTGAAAAGAAAATCGGAAACTGGGGGTTAAAACGCAATTTAGAAAAGTTGTGCAACGTCGGCAGCCACGTCAGCAGCCCGGTCAGTTGCCTCGGCCAACCAGGACACGCCGCGTGGCAAGGAAGCGATGACACGGGACGGGCCATGTGGGCGATCCGCGTGCGCGCGATCGGAGGGCCCAGATCCGTTCTCGCGCACACGGACGGCCCAGATCAAACATGCGCACGGACAGCCCAGATTCATGCGTACGGACGGCCCAGATTTAATCCCAATTAAATTGCGATCGGACGGTCCATATTTAATCTTGATGGACGGTTGAGATTAAAAGACAAAGGGTATAAATAACCCCACCCTCACCTGACCACAAAACCCTAGCCGCCAGTGCCTCGCCAGAGAAGAAGAACCAGACGTCGGAGGAGCCAGCCTCCGCCACCCGCCGCCGTATCGGAGAAGTTTCTGACCACTGATCGAGGTAAATTTTCTCCCCCTGGCTCATTTTTTGATGCTGAATCCGCCTATGGCCAAACTGGAGCCAAACCACCGACCAAACAGTGACTCCCCTCTGTTTTTGCCTCCGATGAGGACCTTCTCGGCCTCCGTTTGATGCAAATTTTATACCACTGTGATCACCGTTCTTTTTTCTACAGGTTGATCGGAGCCAAACATCAAAACGCGACCCACGCCAGAGGAGCCACCGCACCCGAGAGCACCGCCGCCGGTAAGTCTTAGTTTTTCGTGATTTCTTGGCCCACCGAGGGCCCTAGGGTTGTTTTATCGCCGGGACAAATGCAAGTTTAGCCGAATTCAGCAGAAAACGAACGAAAACAGCAAACCCGAGGCAGATTGCCACCGCAAACGGTGGCGCCGTCGCCGGAGCACGGCAGAGCCGCCGTGCCAGAATTCTGATATTGGCCGAAAGGGGCGCTAGGTTTGATTTGGGATTTTTTGGGACACATGCAGGTACCGGTAGTGCATTTCAGTTTTTCAGAAAAAATACAGGAAAATTAGGGATAGCCCGTAGGCGCACTATAGAGTCGATTTCAGACACCGAAACAAGTAAGGACCCCTCACCCTATTTTCTATCACGGTATTAAAGCTTAATAAATAATTAAACGGTATTTTGAGACTTTATAGATGTATAATTGATTGAGGTTGCCAATGGAGCCCGAGTCTGATACAGTGTTGGTCTATTGTTGTTTGATCTAATTTTCAGTATTAAATGCAGTATGATGTTTGATGTAATTATTTTATGGTCTCGTATACATAAATCATGGTATCTTTTATTATGGTTTGTATTATGGTGAACCCGATACTGTGTTGTCTTATTTGGTATCAATTACTGGTTTACATGTTGTGTATGATTGGATGATTGAGATTAAGAAAAAAAGCAAAAAGGTTATGTGAATTGATAAGTGGAAAATGTGGACAGCCTGACTAGATATCCTGGGAGATGGTGGACGGACCGGGTCCGTAGGGAACCCTACCGGGAATGTGGTCTCTCATATCAGACAGGGTATGGAGACCTTATGTGTTTTGGGGCCCATACCGGACGGAGTATGGGGACGGCCTGTTTCACCCTCATACCGGACGGGGTATTGAGGTTCATGGTTTTGGCGCCCATACCGGACGGGGTATGGGGATGGCCCTGGAATCAGGTTGTAATGTTAATGGTTCACGGGTAGCGGGGACTCCCTATGGATCCCCATAGATACTAGTAGGCTGGTAAAAGAGGAAAATATGTTGTTTAATGATTGAAATGCAAAGGCGTGGTAAGTGTTATGTTATAAAGTTTATATGATTTTCTGATGATGATAATGTTATTGCTTTCATATGTTGTTTTCATTGATCTCACCGAGGTAAGTGGACAGTAAAGGTTTTTATGTTAATAAACGAGTTTGTTATAAATTATGCTCCATTGGTCATTTTTGTTTTCTACCCACCTGTAATAAGTTAAGACTAACTCCAAAAACTTACAAATGTATCACATTAATTAAACTTACAAGATCAGTAATAAGTTAAGTTAATATTATTCTTCAATAATTAGTTAGTCCTCTTGATTGATGCAAAGAGGAAGTATCATGGAAAGTTAGTTACCTTCTCTATGTATTTTATATTTTTATCATTATTGGTTTATATTTTTATATTACACTATATTTTGAGTAAGATGTTAAAGGATATTTCAAAATTTTCATTAACAATTAGATCATAGTTCTAAGGTTAATTACTAAGCAATCTTTATATATTGATATATAAATACATGAGTTATAGTAGACATGTTATGTTAAAATAACTAATCACATTATTATAAAGTACAGTCGACATTTTTGTGTAACGTGGTTTTTTACCTTATCCGTGGTGATATACTTCTATCATTATCTCAATAGAATTGTCTTTTTTAACTTTTAAAAAGTAAATGACGAATAAGTTCTTTAGCACATGGATTAAAATTTAAAAGTTAATTTTAATACAGTTGGCGAACATAGAATTAATCAAATCAATGTTTTTAACTATTTTATGTATATTAAGTAAGATATTACATGAATATAATAAAATCGCATCTCAAACAGCGATGGATTCTTCATTTAAGTTCAAGATTTCAAAAAATAAAACAATTTTGCAAATAGCCATATATTCTTCATTTAAGTTCAAAGATTTTATAAATTGTAGTATAATAATAATTACATTTTTCACGACCTATATCAAATACTCAACCATATGTCATTTATTCTCCCATCACAATTCAATTGTTCTTTAATTAAACTCAATCTTCTTAACTAGTGCAATAAAAAAGTATAGCAAAAAGTTTGTTTTCCAAAGCCTACATAACCTCTAAAGTTATTTATTATACCTTAAACCCAAAGTTACGCAATAAATCTCCATTCATTCGAAGAACAAGTTTCTTTCCATTCTTCTTAATCTTTAGGCACAAAAACAAAATCTAGATGTTCGATGTTAATATTTTCTATAGCCTAAATCTCATATCATAAGGTTTAAAGGAGGAAGCTTGGGAGAAGATCTGTATTAGCAAAATTTTATAGGACCCAAGACCATGTTGCACTCGTTTTAGTCAGTAAGGCTTCCCTTGTGCTATCCATACCAACATCTTTTTCCATTGTAGAAGTGTTTTTCTTGGATGGTTTTCTTTATGATAAATTACTAACTATATGGATAAAATTAAAATTATTACTACACCTTAATGCCTTCAATTTTTGTCACACATCTAAGTAGGAGCTTAGCTAGAAGAATGAACTTGATATGTTTGTTCCTGATCCATATAAGATTAAGTTTAACAAGATATTAGGTTACAAGTTTTATGAGCATGAAATAGAGCTGGTGAAGTTTTTCTGAGGAAAACAATCAACTTGGGATTTCGATTCTTATAACTCCTAAGAAAAATGCTCTTAAAATTGATCGTAATGTTGCATATTCTTATTGTAAGCTTTTCTATTCCTAGAGAGCATCGACATAAGCTCGAATATCTATTTATGACCCTTCCAATAATACTAATCATCTGTTGATTTAAACTTGATGTATAATTGTGCATTTACTATTTTTTTAACGAATTATGATAAATAAATCCAATATGCTTAGTTTAAGCAAATTAGATTAAATTACAAATTAGATATATTACTAGAATATTAGTCGTCCCATAAGAAAAGATTATTTTTAAATAGTGATAAGATGTTATATTACAGAGATAGTTTTTAGTGATAGTTAAGACTTCATAGTCACTTCAATAGAATTTTAAGAAAATTTTTTTGCTTGTTTTACCATTTTTATAGGATAAACTAATTTTTTAGGCTGAGATGATCTTTGACCAATCATCATTCTTTGATAGTGGCCTACTATCAATCTATTTAATAATTTTATCTATTATCTCTCAAAAATATTTAATGATCTCATTTTTATAGAACCTAAGAATTTTGAGCATTAGGGAAAAAATCCAATTCTTTAATAAACTATTATTTTTCAAGAAATAATATTTGCATATATTTAAAGAAAACTAATAGCATATCACTAGTTTCTACTAAATCGGATTCTTTATTTTATTTATTGATTTTAGTAAACTTCTCTTAAATAATAGGAATATGATAAATCAAAAAATAAATTCAAGGATACCTCATGCTTCTTTTAAATATACTTTATACGTATATATTTTGTAAATGTAAATATGCCTTCTTAAACAATTTGTGGTATTAATATTAAAGAATTTTTGAGATAGAAAAAGAATATACAAATATACATATATATGTATATTTCCTCTATTGTCCTCTAGTTCTTCTCTCATTACCTAAAGGGTTTTCGTTCTCTTCTCCAAAACCCAAGTTCCAAACACAAATTTTCAAGTCTAATCATCACTTATCGTACAACAACAAGCACTTTTGGTAAGAGCATCCAATGCATGGCCATAACAAAACCTGAACAAACGACGACTAGTTAGAGAGCTTTATTGTCCCCCACCTCCACACCTAGAGCCTTTATAGATGTTGCCGCTAGAACTATAGGAATTTGTGTACTATACAATCGAAGATTGCACAGGCATCCTGATACCAATTGAAAGTGTGATCAAGCTTGGGCCGTTAATCGAAAACATGATCATGCAGTTTGGATTTTACATATAGTCAACATACAGTCTGAAAGATGAAACTTCCAATCTATATAGCCTTAAGCCAGAATTATGATTAGGGGAGATTAGAGTTGTGCATTTTGCATATAATAAATGTAGGTGCGACACTAATAGTTTGTAAAGTGACAGATGTAGCAACCAAAGCAAACAGAAGAGGCGCATTCTCCATTTTAGATCTCTTGTACACCCTCTACAAATTTTGTGACTTGCCCTTTCTTCATCAGGATAACAATTTATCTTTTAGAAACACATATATACACATTACTCAGCATAACATATACTGGATTTGCACATGAATATATACATATACAACTAAAATAATAATAAAAGTTTACCTCTCATAAGGCCAGTCAGGGCATCCCCAACTTTTATTAACCAAAGTATGTGGTAAAGCCTGTAATCCCTAGTTGTATAGAGGCAGAATTGTCCGTCCTTTTTTCACCTTATGCTAGTAGTGATAGATGGAACTGTTTTTTTTTGCTAGCGAGCCTTGATTTGTTGTTTAGGTCTACTGCAAGTTGTAGTATTTGATTTTTTATTTCTATACAAATAGGAGATCTTGTAGGTATTCCTTCTACCTATAAAAGTCATATGACAAATGATAGATACTCAAACAAGTAAACTACGTCAAAAAGTTATAAAAGTAATCAGCATCTTAATAGCAGTTTATTTTATCACAAGACTTGATGTTTCGAAAAAGTACACATTGAATTGCTAATTGCATCTCTACGCCACCAATTCCACCTACTTAATATTAATAGATAATTTTATCTTTTATATATATACATTTATGTGTATCCATTTATACATAATGTGAGAAAAAAATTGAGGCTAAAAATTGAGGAATAAAGACAAAAATTATGAAATTAAAAAATAATTAGCAGAAAATATTTAACACTATTTCCATCTATCTCATTTTCCTTAAGTCACTTTTCCTTTTGAGATTCATTGTTCCAATAGCACTCACCATCTTCATCCAGAATTCTGAATTCCCATGAATAATTTTCTCTATGATTAATTACTAACTATATGGATAAAATTAAAATTATTACTGCAGTTGAATCCTTCTGACATCTCATTGGGAGCTTCATTAGAAGAACAAACATGATATGTTCGTTCTTGATCCATACAAGATTTAGTTTAACAAGATATCAGGTTAAAAGTTTGATGAGCATGAAATAGAGCTTCTGAAGTTTCATATGAGAAAAACAATCAACTTGGAAAGTTGGTTCTTGTAACTCATAAGATAAATGCTCTTAAAATTGATCGTAATGTTGCATATTATTATTACAAGCTTTTCTATTCCTCGAGAGCATCAAGACAAGCTCAAATATTTATTTATGTGCTTTCCAACAATATTGATCATCTGTTGATTTTAAATTGACATATAACTGTCCATTTACCATTTTTCTAACGAACTATGACAAATGAATCCAATACGCTTAATTTAAGCATATTAGAATGAATTACTAATGAAATATATTACTTCAATATCAGTCATCCCATCAAAAGAAAGATTTTTTTTTAACGAGTGATTAGATATTATAACGACCCCAGAAATTCAAAAGAAAATATGTATAATAATCTGAGTGTGGAAGCGAAATAAAAGATTTAGGTTAATATCCTTTACACAATAACTTAAAAATACTAAACAATATCGAAGAATAAGTTCTCTAAAACAAATACTAGAAATGAAAGAAGTATAAAGAAAACTATAAGGCATCTAGCATCTACTCGCCGTCTTCTTATAGATCGGGCTCGGGAACCAAGTCCTCCTGATATGAAATAGTTAAATAAGGAATGAGCTACACTACCCCAGTAAGGACATCACACTATTCACTGTCACAGAAGCAAAGGTTGGTAGAAAACCAAAAACAACCAATGGAGCACAAATTTTAAACAAATTTATTTATCAATAATCAAACCATTTACCATCCACTTACCTCAGTGAGATTTATAAAAGACGATCCATGGAAATAATAACATCATAGATATCATGAATTCATACAAAATTTATAACATAGCACACGTCATACTTTTATATTTCAATCATCAAACAACAGTTGCCCCCTTTTCATCAGCCTACTAGTATCCATGGGGAGGCATAGGGGTCCCCGCTCCACGTGAACCATTCCCTTAATAAACTTAATTTCCAGGGCCCTATACCCCGTTCGGTAGGGATCCAAAACAATAAATCTCAATATCCTGTTCGGTATAAGGGGGAAGCGGGCTGTCCACATACCCATCCGGTATGAGCACCAAAACATTTAAAGTCTCCATACCCCGTTCGGTATGAGACAACATTTCTGGTAGGGTTCCCTATGGACCCGGTCCGTCCACCATCTCGCAGGATATCTAGTAAGGCTGTCATTTTATCCAATTATCAATTCACACCCCTTTCCTATTTTTTTTCCTTAGTCTCCGTTACCCATTCAAACATGAATACTTAAACAAGCAACGTGCATCCAACAAGACAAACATATCTTAGATTCACAAAATCAAGCAGTAGTGAAGTAAACAGTGATTCATGCATTCAAAATCATAGAATAAATAAACCAGATACCATAATGCATTTAAACTCTAAAATAAATCAAACAGGAACTGACAGAGAAATAAGTCCAATTCGAGCTCCATTAGCAACCGTAATTAGTTATGCATATCTACTCAATTTGTATAAAACACAATTTTATCATTTATTCAGACTTCAATCCCATGATAGGAAATAGGGTGAGGAGTCCTTACCTGATTTGACGTCGAAAACCAAATTTTTACTGCGCCTACGGGCAGTCCCTGGATTCCCTAAATTTTTCCTCAGGAACTGAAACGTGCTTACAGTACCTACACGTGTCCCAAACAACTAAAAAATCAGACCCAAGGCCTACTCGGCCAATTTCAGAATTCTGGCACGGCGGCTTCACCGTTTTTGGCCAAATTCAGCCAAACTTGCATTGGTTCCTGTGAGAAAACACCCCTAGGGCCCTCGGTGAGCCGAAAAACACAGAAAACTGAAACTTACCGGCGGTGGGGCTCTCCAGTGCGGCGGCTCCTCCAGCTCGCGTCACGATTTGGTGTTTTGCTCCAGTCAACCTGTAGAGGAGGTAACGGTGGTCACATTGGTCGAAAAATTACATCAAACGGGAATCAGGAAGGGACTCATCGGATGATCTTTGACCAATCATCATTCTTTGATAGTGGCTTACTATCAATCTATTTAATAATTTTATCTATTATCTCTCAAAAAAATTTAATGATCTCATTTTTATAGAACCCAAGAATTTTGAGCATTAGGAAAAAAATACAATTCTTTAATAAACTATTATTTTGTCAAGAAATAATATCTGCATATATTTAAAAGAAAGCTAATAGCATATCACTAGTTTCTACTAAATCGGATTCTTTATTTTATTTATTGATTTTAGTAAACTTCTCTTAAATAATAGGAATATGATAAATCAAAAAATAAATTCAAGGATACCTCGTGCTTCTTTTAAATATACTTTATACGTATATATTTTATAAATGTAAATATGCCTTCTTAAACAATTTGTGGTATTATTATTAGAGAATTTTTTAGATAGAAAAAGAATATACAAATATACATATATATGTAAATTTCCTCTATTGTCCTCTAGTTCTTCTCTCATTAACTCTAAAGGGTTTTCATTCTCTTCTCCAAAACCCAAGTTCCAAACACAAATTTTCAAGTCTAATCATCACTTATCGTACAACAACAAGCACTTTTGGTAAGAGCATCCAATGCATGGCCACGACAAAACCTGAACAAACGACGACTAGTTAGAGAGCCTTATTGTCCCCCACCTCCATGCCTAGAGCCTCTATAGATGTTGCCGCTAGAACTATAGGAATTTGTGTACTATACAATCGAAGATTGCACAGGCATCCTGATACCAATTGAAAGTGTGATCAAGCTTGGGCCGTTAATCGAAAACATGATCATGCAGTTTGGATTTTACATATAGTCGACATACAGTCTGAAAGATGAAACTTCCAATCTATATAGCCATTAAGCCAGAATGTAGGTGCATTCTGCATTTTGCATATAATAAATGTAGGTGTGACACTAATAGTCCGTAAAATGACCAATATAGCAACCAAAGCAAACACAAGAGGTGCATTCTGCATTTTGGATCTCTTGTACACCCTGTATAAATTTTGCGACTTGCCCTTTCTTCATCAAGATCACAATTTATCTTTTAGAAACACATATATACACATTATTCAGCATAACGTGTAGTGGATTTGCACATGAATATATATATATACAACTAAAATAATAATAAAGATTTACCTCTCATAAGGCCAGTCGGGGCATCTCTAACTTTTATTAACGAAAGTATCATTTTAGAGCCTGTAATCCCTAGTTGTGTAGAGGCAGAAGTGTCGGTCCTTTTTTCACCGTATGCTGGTAGTGAACTTGCCTAGATAGAACTGTTGCTTTTTGCTAGCGAGCCTTGATTTATTGTTTAGGTCAACTGCAAGATGTAGTATTTGATTTTTTATTTCTATACAAATAGGAGATCTTATAGGTATTTCTTCTGCCCATAAAAGTTGTGGCATAAATGAAAAATTAAATGATTTTTCAGTTTTATACAAATAGGAGATCTTATAGGTATTCCTTCTACCTATAAAGTCATCTGACAAATGATAGATACTCGAACAAGTAAACTACGTCACAAAGTTATAAAAGTAATCAACATCTTAATAGCAGTTTATTTTATCACAAGACTTGACGAAAAAGTACATATTGAATTGCTAATTTCATCTCTACGCCACCAATCCCACCTACTTAATATTAATAGATAATTTCATCTTATATATATATATATATATATTTATATGTATCTATTTATACATAATGTGAGAAAAAAATTGAGGCTAAAAATTAGTTTTAAGGCTAAACATTGAGGAAAAAATAAAGTGACAACATAATGTGAGGAAAAAAAAGTTGACAGTGAGGCAAGTGAAAGAGAGAACAAATTGACTACTTGAATAAAAAAGCTTCAAAAAATTGAGTATTAGGAAAAATATCCAATTCATTAATAAATCATTATTTTTAAGGAAATAATATCTACATATATTTAAAAGAAAGCCAATAGCATATCACTAGTTTTTAGTAAATCAAATTATTTATTTTATTTTAGAATTTTAGTAGAATTTTCTTAAATAATAGGATTGTGATAAATTAAAAACTAAATTCGAGGATACCTCACAGTTCTTTTAAATATATTTTCTATGTACATATTTTACAAATATAAATATGCATACTTAAAAAAGACGTAGCATTATTGTTAGAGAATTTTTTAGATAGAAAAGAAAATATACATATATACATATTTATATTATCCTCTATTATCCTTTAGTTATTCTCTCATTAATTCCAAAGAGTTTTCTTTCTTTTCCCCAAAATCCAAATTCTAAACAAAAATTTTCAAGTCTAATTATCACCCATCATACAACAACAAGCAGTTTTGATAAGAGCATCCAATGTATGGCCACAAAAGAACCTGAACAAATGACGACGAGTTAGAGAGCCTTGTTGTCCACCACCTCCATTCCCAACGCCTTTGCAGATGCTTCCACCAGTAATGTATGGATTTATGTACTGTGCAGTCGAAAAGGGCACATGAGTCCAGATTCTAATTAAAAGTGCTAATTGAGCTCGGGCTGTTAATCAAAAAACATGATCATGCAGTATGGAGTTTACGTATAATCAACATAAAGTTTGAAAGATGACACTTCTAATACGTGTAACCATTAAGATAGAGTGATGATTAGGGGAGATTAGGATTGTGCACTCTATATATAATAAATGCAAGTGCAACACTGACTATACCTAAAGCGACTCTTGTAGCAACCGAAGGAGACACAAGAGGTGTATTCTGTATTTTGGATCTCTTGTAAACCCTCTGCAAGTTTTGCAACTTGCCCTTTCTTAATAAGTATAATAGTTTATCTTTTAGAAATGTATATGCACACATTACTCTACATAACATGTAGTGAATTTGCACATAAATATATACATATACAACCAAACGAATGATAAAGGTTTACCTCTCATAATGCCAGTTAGGGCACCTCCACCTTTTATTAGCGAAAACATCATGGTAGAGACAGTAATCCCTAGTAGTGTAGAGGCATAATTTTTGTCCTTTTTACACCTTGTGCAGGTCATGAACTCACCCCGATGGAACTATTGTTTTTCACTAATGAGCCTTGATATGTTGTTTAGGTTTACAACAAGCCTTTAGTATATAATTTTTTACTTCTATATAAATAAGAGATCTTGTAGGTTTTCCTTCTTCCCATAAAAATTGAATGATCTTATATGTATTCCTTGTACCTATATAAGTCATGTGATAAATGACAGATACTTAAACAAGTAAACCAAGTCTCAATATTATAATAGTAATCAATATCATAATAATAGTTTATTTTATCATAAGACTTAACGTTTTGGAATAGTACACATTTTATTGATAATTGCAACTCTATGCCACAAATCAAACTTACTTAATATTAATTTATAATTTTATCTTTTATCACATATTAAACATGACTTGTTTGAGAGTTGCCTATTCAAAAAAAAAATTTAATTAATTTTTTCTTATTTTTGGGTAAATATTAATACTCAGAAAGAACTACTCTATAATTTGTCCAGAATTGTATGCTTTAAATGAATAAATAAAATTATCTATCATGTGATGAGTGAGATGGAGCATAAAGTGCACCCACTTTCAAAAATAATTGGAGTAAAAGTGTGAGATTAAGCTTAAAATATACTCAATTTCAAAAATAATTGGAGTAAAAGTGTGAGATGGAGTGTACAATGCTCTCACAATGAAAGGAAAAAAAAAAGAATGCGAATAATAATCTACTCCTCTAGTCAAATGACTATGAGTAGCATTAGCAGCCATTTAAAATTAGGGACAAACTGAGTAACCAGGCTCATTCATCACAAATGTTTACCCTTGTGTCAAAAGGTTGGTGACATTTCAAACAAGCAAAGTGCTCAATCTTTTCTATTTTTGGCATGAACCAACTACATGAATCCTTTTATCTATACAGTTTTTGTGGTTGTTCTACTAGGTATTGGCTATTCCACTCAATGAAATTTTTATGTGCTAAAATTGCAAAACTCTCTCATATCGTGTTTGGATGTTGTCAAAGTGGTTATTCTTGCAACTTAAGGGCTGAGTTGTAACATGTGGGTTGTGATGAAATGATTGGGAGTAAGTGAGTTGAAGGTAAAGAGATGGGGATTGATGGAGTGCATTCTATAGTGGTTGAAGGCAAACACAAGATAAGTGTGGGGAAGTTTGATAGTGCCTAAAAACGACATCATTATCACCCACTTTTGGGTTGCTAAACTTGATGGTATGTTATCTAGTCCGAGTTATTTTTTATGTTTTGTTGTAGTACAAGATATAAGGACGAAATGAGAAAAAATAGTATGAAAAGAGGAAGAGTTTGTGAAAAGATTCATAAGCACACAAACAATTCTTAGCTAAAGCTTGGGTCCTACCTTAGACATTAGCCTTGGGCAATGCTAAGAGTCATGCACAGTAACAGATTTAAATTAAAACATATGTTTTTTAAATTTGTAAAAAATATATTATTCAAGCCAAGATCTGGGGCTGAAAATCAAGAGGAAAATATTCTAAAAGGCTTGGGATAAGCTAAAAATCAAGGAAAAGGATCTTAATCAACAAAAGGAGAAAACCCTAGCTCTTTCTTTACAAAGAAGGTTGCTGTCAAAGCAGAATCATCATCTCTCTTCTTCCTGTCGCTACACATAGTAGCTTCTGCTGCTTCTCTAATATTTTCTTCATCTTTATTCTTTTTTCTACTCTTTAAGAACTCATCTGTGTTAAAAAGCCCACAATGAGTGGCTGATTAATTTTTTTTTCCTAGTTGATAGATCTAGAAAACTCCAACAATGTACTTGTGAGATCTAATTGAATTAATTT
Organism: Carica papaya; assembly: GCF_054855325.1. Lineage (NCBI taxonomy): Eukaryota > Viridiplantae > Streptophyta > Magnoliopsida > Brassicales > Caricaceae > Carica > Carica papaya. Next base: position 24,021,234 of record NC_142313.1, read on the forward strand.
GAGTCTGACTTTAGAGTTGTAATTTATTTACTTCCTGCAGCTATATATATTTATTTTTTTGAATCCATTTGAATAGGGCCCACCATACAAGAAGAGAAATCGCAAGCAGTTAGCCGAACCCCTTAAATCCATAATTGTTTGAGTGATTCCAACACCAAGTAGTAATTAATGCTGCATTGAGGCGGTAAGTAGTCTAGTTGACTGATTCACGCAGATGAATCCAACATCTTGAATCATGTCCTTCTAGCTCTCAATGCTGTTGACAAGTTAAATCCTTTGTACGTTCACAGGACTGCCTGCTAGTAAATAACCAACTACCAAACTTTCCTTGGTTGGTTTAGGAATAAGGAAGGATTGGTTGTCAGAACATTTCTGAAAACTATAACTAATTTGCCATATTTTTGGTAAAATGAACCCTTACATCTATGATAAATTTTATTACTGGTGCAAGCTATTTCGTTGACTAGGAGTTCTTCTTATAATTGTTTTAGTTTTTAATTTGTAGCCAAGAGTTTGTGTAATATTATTTTTCTTGTTGTTTAATTTATATTTTGCGTATTGGATTCTACAAAACCCCCCCGTGTATGCTTTTTACTCATTGGTCAAGATAATTGCTTTCCAATTCCTTGTGGATTCTATCCATCTTACCACTATTACAATATTTTTTTATAGGATAATTAAGAATATATTTTTGGTGGATTCGTCACTCATCAAAATTTTTAATATTACCTCAACAAAATTATTTCTTACTTTTCAAAGTAAATGACTAATAAGTTCTTCCGCGCAAAGATTAAATTCAAAAGAAAATTTTATTTCAAGTGACTTATTTTGTACTATCAGGTAATACATTAAATTTTGATGCAAAAATAGGTGAAATAAATGAATGCAATGCATAGTATCAATCAAAACATGAGTAAGATAGTTACAGATAGTGTACATACCCTGTACCACATCTGGGTTGGCTTTAGCATCCTGCTGGGTGAGATTGTCCTGCTGGGTGAGATTGTAAACCCTGCCCTGGATAGGAGATCTGCCCTGATTCTTGTTCCTTGGGCACTACCACATATGCGACAAGTGTTATTGAGATGGTAGCAGGGTCGGTCCCCATGATCCCTGCCGCAATGCTGACATATCTTACCACGTCCTACCACTGGAGCCTGAGGGGGAGCCTGGATCACCGGCCTGGGCCTTTTATTATGTTGAACAGGCACAGTAGATGTTGGTCTATGGGGTTGAGGTGGGGGTCTGAGGTTCCCTGCTGCCTAAGAGAGGGTGCGGAAGCTCCTCTCCACTAGTTGTGCCTTGGCCAGAACGGCCAAATAAGTCCTGAGCTACAACACAAACAAATGTTGTCTGATCTCTGGGCGGAGGACCCACTCGAACCTCTTAGCCTTCTTACCTTCATCTAACAACGTCTCAGGGGAGTATCAGCCCAATTCAAGGAACTTATGAGAATATTCTGACATAGTCATGTTCCCCTGGACCAACTGGACAAACTCCATCTCCTTCAGATGTCAGAGATGCTCTGGGAGGTACTCTATATGAAAGGCTACTAGGAACTGTTCCCAAGTAACTCAAACAGGTAAGGTGGTCTGTTTGAGTTCCCACCAGCGGTCTCCTTCTCCCACTAGTATGTAGGTAGTAAGGGTGACCTTCTGCTCGGGAGTCACCCCTAGGGTTTTGAAGGCCTTCTCTGTCTCTGCCAACCAGTACTTGGCTTCTTCAAAAGAGGATCTCCCTGCAAAAGTAGATGGGTTTAGTCTCTTGTACCTCTCCATGTAGCCTGGGTCAATCGTGGGAGGAACTCAGTCCCATTGAAGAGGGACTAGGCTAGGCTAGGCTGAGGATAGACTGGGGGCCCTGTGGTGGTACTTGCTGATTTGGTGGAGGCACCGGATTGTACTGTGTTGGTGCTGGGTGGTACTGTGGCAGGGGCACTGGATCATACTGCGGTGGTGCTCAGTAGTACTGTGGAGGAGCAGGGTCATATCGAGGTGGTTCGAGATCCTCTCACTGCAGTGGTGGCTGAACTTGTGGTAGCGGGGGAGGGTCAGGTAGCTCCCTCCTCTCCTCTCGGCCCTGTTGGGCAGCAATGAGTCTCTCCAGCATCTTAAATATTCGGTCAACATCTTCTCTAAGTGAACCATCCCAGGCTGCTCGGTTTAGTGGGGGTCTTCTTCTCCTCATCTCTCTGTACCTACATTACATAAGGAAGGGTTGAGTGATAATTCATTGATTTGGTGATTCTCTAAGTATCATTGTGTAAGGAACTGGTCCGAGGAATGCGGCTCTAATACCAATTGTAACGACCCTGGAAATTCAAAATGAAATATATAATAATTTAAGTGCGGAAGCGAAGCAAAATATTAAGGTTTACATCCCTTACACAATAACTTAAAAGTACTAAACAATATTACATAATGAATTCTTTGAAAGAAACACGAGAAATAAGAAAAATAATGAAAAATAGAAAGTATCTAGCATCTGCTTGCAATCTTCTTGCGGATCGGGCTCTGGAACCAGGTCCTCTTGATCTGAAATGGTTAAATAAAGGATGAACTACACTAGCCTAGTAAGGATATCACACTATATCATCGGCACAGAAGTAAGGTTGGTATAAAATCAAAACAACTAATGGAATACTAAATTTAGCAAATTCGTTTATCAATCATAAAATTATTTACCGTTCACTTACTATTGTGGAATTTATGAAAATAACCTATAGAGATAATAATACCATACAGATCATAACTTCATGAACAATCAGCAACGTAGAACATATCATAAATTCATATCCATTAACAATAAACCAAATCATAATCGTTTCTCATTTCACCAGCCTACTAGTATCCATGGTGGTTCATATGGGTGTCACGCTACACGTGAACCATTTTTCTTAACAATCTCAATTACAGGGCCGTCCTCATACCCCATCTGGTATGAGCCCCAAGACATTAAACCTCAATACCCCGTCTGGTATAAGGGTGAAGCGGGCCATCCCCATACCCCGTTCGGTATGAGACAACATTCATGGTAGGGTTCCTTATGAACTCGGTCCATCCACCATCTCCCAGGATATCTAGTGAGGCTGTTATTCTATCTGTTTATTTTATCACACCCCTTTCTTATTTTTCCTTAGTCTCCATTACCAAATCAAACATAATCACATAAATAAATAAACATGCATCTAGTAATGCAATCATGTCTCAAATCCCAAAATCAAACAGTGGTCAGTTAACGCAGTAAAACATATATTTAAACCATAAAATAGATAAAACATATACCATCATGCTTTTTGATTGTAAAATAAATCAATAGAAATCAACAGAGAACAATGTCCGATTCGAGCTCCATTAGAAATCTGTAATTAATTATGCAAATCTATTTAATTTGTACAAAATATCGTATTATTATTTATTCAAACTTCATGTAATATCTTACTTAATATATATAAAATTAATTAAAAACAAATATTTGATTAATTCTATTGTCGCCAACTACATTAAAATTAACTTTTGAATTTTAATCCATGGGCTAAAGAACTTATTCGTTATTTATTTTTTTAAAAGTGAAAAAAGGCAATTCTATTGAGATATTGATAGAAGTTTATCACCACATTTAATGTAAAAAACCACGTAGCACAAAAATATCGATTGTACTTTACAATAATGTGATTAGTTATTTTAATGTAATATCTCTACTTTAAATTAAAATTTTAGATCCCAATATATAAAAATTGGTTAGTAATTAACCTTAAAAACATGATCTAATTGTAAATGAAAATTTTGAAATACCCTTTAACATCCTACTCAAAGTATAGTGTATTATAAAAACATAAGTCGATAATGATAACAATATAAAATACATGGAGAAGGTAACTAACTTTCCACAATGCTTTTTCTGTGCATCAATCAAGAGAACTAACTAATTATTGAAGAACAATTACAATGTGAGAAGAGAATAAATGTGTAGGATTGATTATTTTATGCAGTCTGTGAAAAATGTAAGTGTGACATCTTGATGCCCAAGAGCAACAACGTCAAGTTTATCTATTAAACAAAATTTTCTTTTTTAAATATACTATCTATTATATTTGAAGTTTTACTATAAAATTTTATTATTTTAATAATTTTAACCCTACTGAATGCAGGTGCCTAAACCAATACCAAGGAGGCACTGAGGACACTGCCACTTTTAAGAAAGGGGAATTACATTATATCAGTAAATGGTAAACGGTAAACAGTTCTGTATCCATCCAATCAAATAGTAGGGTTCCTATCAGTAAACAGTAAAGTAGTGACAACAATCATAACAATAATTTCAGTAATATCCCTCCTGAGTACTGAATAAATGTATTTATAAAATATTTTAGTTATTAAATTTTGATTAGTTCTTTTTATTCTTTCTTAATTATTCATCTTGAATCCATCTTTTATCCATAATTCCCTTAATTAACTTTTTTTTTCCTTGAGCTTTATTTATTTTATTTCATTTTGATAATTTATTTCTTTTATTTATTTTTATTATTATATATTTTTTTTAATTTTTTTTTTGATAATTTACTTCTTTTATTTACTTTATACTATTTTTCTTGATTGATTTTTTAAATTATTTTAAAATTGGTATATTTTGTTCATTTTCTAAATTTAATTTATTTTAAATTTCTTTTTTTTTTTAATTTTGTTATTTGCAGAAAACTAATCCACAAGGAGATATATATATATTTTCTTTTCCAAACCGGTACCTTCCCATCTCGTTTATGTTTTTCCATCTTACCATCCTTTAATAAACAGTTTATCAAATGCAAGTATACATAAAAATCCATCAAATTTATAGCTTTTAAACCAAATGAAAACATGACGCGCACACATACATTAATTCAATCTTAAAACCACAATAGATATCATATTTAAAAACTAACTTTATTTATAATGCTTCTATAAAACACCATTGCATGCATAAAATATATTACTATAGGTCCTACCTTCTTGAAGAATTCAAAAACAATCTACATTCGGGAACAAATCAACTTCAGATGATTATAGAACACAGACGGGTTGCCTGCACTATCAACAGTGGGTTACAATTTGTTTTTGTCAAACCAATGATTTCTAGAAGTAGATTTGTCACTAAAGTTTGGATTAAATGAAGCTAGACCCTTATAAGAACCTAAATGAACCTTAAAAGCTTAATAAATTTAAGAATCGAAATCAAAAAAGGGAAAGGAAGGCTAACATACGTGCATTATTCGAAGGTGGAGCAGAAATAGAGCCTGGTTGAGCTCGATTTGTTTCTATTTTAGAAAGGGAGTAGGGGAGAAGTGAATAGCTTAAGAGGAAAACATCATTAGAACAATGACCAAAATTGCTTACCTCTCAGAAGGAGAGGTCTGAACACCTCTGCACCCTCACAGCCAGTCATTCTCTTCCTCCTGATTCACACTCTGTTTTCACTTCTGCACTCTCTCTCAAATTCTTTAGAGTAGAATTTTACAATTTTTTTACAAGATGGATATTACAATAAGTCTTATTTTATACTATAACTTATGAAATCATTGAACTCAAGTAAAGAATCATAAACTATTTAAAGTAAATAAAGAATTTTTGCTATTTAAAATGTGATGAGTAAGAAACAATGTTACTGAGATAATGTTAAAAGTTAATCACGCTACAATATTTTTTTTTTGAATTTTAAGTAACAAAAACTCAATCTTTTAGTCTTTTTAATCTAAAAAATTCTCTAAAAATTTTATAGTTTTACAACTTTTTTTCAATTTTTAGAAGATGAGTTTTATGGAAATTCAGAATTCTGGATGAAGATGGTGAGTGGTATTGGAACAATTAATCTCAAAAGGAAAAGTGACTTAAGGAAAATGAGATTGATGGAAATAGCTTTGAATATTTTCTGTTAATTATTTTTTAATTTCATAATTTTTGTCTTTAGAAGTCTAATTTAATGATAATAGTTAACCAAATCCACCTTCTTCACATTTCTTTGCCATCCATACATAAATATGTATGTATAATTATTACCTTGATAATTGATTAAAATTAGATAATTAAGAGTTAAATACTTCAAAATGTAAATAAATTTGTTGACCATACAAGTATGAAACCATAAATTTTTATCAAAAATTTGGGGAATAAAACTTAGAGAATCAGAATAACTTAATAATTTTTTATTTCAAATTAGTAATTTAAGAATAAAAAATACATCACAAAATTTAGCTAAGTTTTTATGTACACATATGATTTATATAAAAGAAATGTGTGGTAAAGTTGAATTTTTGTTTCGATTTTGTCATAATGTTATTATATGAGAGAACTTCATCAAAATCCTTACAAGATATCAAGATTCTAATTTGGTAGAAATTTGTGATATCCAACTAGATTTTTTTTGTTTTCAAATCGATTTGTTATTTTCTGAGAAACCATAGTTTATTAAACAATTGAATATTTTTCCTAATATTCAAAAGTCTTGGCTTCATGAAAACTATGATCATTAATTTTTTATTTGTTAAGTATGAATTGTTGATCGACATGCTAAATTTTTTATTTCATAACTAAATTCTCATTATTTCTTTTAATAGATTGCTTTATTTTTATTACTTAATGTTATACAGTTGTTTGTTTCTTTTAAAAAATCTCCTATACTTTATAATAATGTGATTAATTATTTTAATTTAATATTTTAGTTTAAATCATATATCTATATACCAATATATAAAAATTGATTAAAATTTAATATTGAAAATATGATCTAAGTGTTAATAAAAATTTTAAAATATCTTTTAACATTCTGCTTAGTGTAATATAAAAACTATAAACTAAAGGTTTACATGGTCACATTTAGCATCTTGTGACCCTTTAAAATGAACTAATAATCGTTACTTTGTAATATTAACTTAATTTATTATTGATCATGTAAGTTTAATATTGACTATATATGAAATCGAATACAACCCTAACCTCCTGTAATAAATACTCTAGCTTAATGATTATGTAGACGGTCAAAGATCGTCTCAGCCTAAAATATTAGTATATCCTATATAAATGGTAAAACAAGTAGAAGAAATTTTCTCAAAGTTTAATTGAAATGGCTGTAACAGCCCTGGAAATTTAAAATGGAAATTATATTATAAATATCAAATGTGGAAGCGAAGTCAAAATTTGAATAACATCCCTTACACTAAAACCAAAAACGTGCTCACAAAATATAAAAGATCAAACTACCTAAAGGAGAAATTTGAAAGTAAAAGCTACGAATGTAACTATGGAGTCTTTAGGCGTCCCCTTCGTCGTCCTCCTGCGGAACTGGCTCGGGAACGATGTCCTCTTGATCTGAAATGATTAAATAAGGAATGAGCTACACTAGCCCAGTAAAGACATCACGATATCTCACCGTCACGGAGGTAAAGGTGGGTAGAAAATACAAAAAAGACCAATGGAGCATAATTTACAACAAATCCTTTTATCGATAATAAAACCTTTACCATTCACTTACCTCGGTGAAATTTATAAAACAATATACAAAAGCAATAACATCATCATCATCATGAAACCATATATATAAACTGTATAACATAATACCTATCAAACTTTTCGTAATTCAATCGTTACACAGCATATTTTCCTCATTTACCAGCCCACTAGTATCCATGGGGATCCATAGGGGTCCCGCTACCCGTTAACCCTTAACACTTGAAATCATATTCCAGGGTCGTCCCCATACCCCGTCCGGTATGGGCGCCAAACCATAGACCTCATTACCCCGTCCGGTATGGGCGCCAAAACACATAAGATCTCCATACCCCGTCCGGTATGGGAGACCACAATCCCAGTAGGGTTCCCTATGGACCCAGTCCGTCCACCATCTCCCAGGATATCTAGTCAGGCTGAACACATTATACAATTTCCATTTACATAATCTTTCATTCTCCTTTTCCCTCAGTCAGCATTATCAATCACATACAAACAAGCAAACGATAATTTATGCCAAACAGACAACATATAGCATCAATATCCCAGTCATTCAATCCATAATCAGTAAAACAGTAAAATATGCACACGAAACTATAAAATGAAAACATCAAACCTCATACCGCATTTAAAAGTGTAAAACAGGCCAAATAACAGTTAACCGACAAACACACTAGACTCGGGCTCCATTAGCAACCTTAAGCAATTTCACACATTCGTTGATTCATGAAATACCATTTTATCATTTATTGAACTTTAATACCGTGATAGGAAATAAGGTGAGGGGTCCTTACTCGTTTCGGGGTCCGAACACGGCTTCACAGTGCGCCTACAGGCTGTCCCTAATTTTCCCTGAATTTTTCTCGGGGAACTGAAACGCACCACTGGTACCTGCACGTGTTCTAAAAAAATCCCAAATTAGGCCCAGGGCCCCTTTCGGCCCAAATCGCAACTCCGGCACGGCAGCTCCGCTGTGCTCCGGCGACGGCGCCGCCGCTTGCGGCGGTGGTTTGCCTCGGGTTGGCCGTTTTCGGCCGTTTCCGGCCGAATTTGGCCACACTCGCATTGGTTCCTGTGATAAAACAACCCTACAGCCCTCGGGAGGCCGAAAATTTACGAAAAATCGAAGCTTACCGGCGGTGGTGCTCTCGGGTGCGGTGGCTCTCCGGTGAAGTTCATGTTTTGGTGATTCGGCTCCGATCAACCTGTAGAGAAAAGAATGGTGATCACGGTGATATAAAAATTGCATTAAACGGAGGCCGGAAACGGCCTCATCGGAGGCAAAAATCGAGAAGGGGCGCGGCGGCGCCGCTGGCTTTCGGCCATGTTTTCTGGCCGTTTGGCCGGGATTTTGGCTCCGATTTGGCCACTGGGGAAATCAGCGTTGAAAAACGAGTCGGGGGTATGAAATTTACCTCGATCGGCGGTCGGAAATCCCTCCAGTGCGGCGGCGGGTGGCGGCGGCCGGCTTCTGGTTCGTCTTCTCCGGCGAGCGGCAGGCGGCTAGGGTTTGTGGTCTGGTGTGGGGGTTCTATTTATAACCCTTTGCCTTTTGATCTCAGCCGTCCATTTTGTTTTAATGTGGGCCGTCCGTTTTTTATTAAATTTGGGCCGTCCGTGCGATTAAATCCGGGCCGTCCGATCGCACGCTTGACCTGGGCCGTCCGATCGTGCCTACGCGGATCGCCAACGTGGCCCGTTTCAGAACGACGTGGTCTTGCCACGTGGCAGGTCCCGGTTGGCCGGGACTGCTGACCGGGCCTGCTGACGTGGCCTTTTTTTTTTTTTGGCCCCTTTCCGGGCACTACAATGGCTATAAAGTCTTAACTATCAATGTTATATAACATCTAATCACTCTTTAAAAAAATCTTTCTTTTGATGGGACGACTAACATTGATTTTACTCGTACAGATCTTCTCTAAAGCTTCCTCATTTAAACCTTATGACCTGAGATTTACAGTGTAGAAAATACTAACATCCAACATCTAGATATTATATTTTTTCCTGAAGATTAAGAAAAATAGAAAGAAACTTATTTTTTTTTCTTTGAATGAATGGAGGTTAAGTGCATAACTTTGAGCTTTATTATGATAAATAACTTGAGAGGTTATCTGGTCTTTAGAAAACAAACTTTTTGCTATACCTTTTTGTTGCATCAGTCAAGAACATTGAGTTTAATTAAAGAATAATTGAATTGTTATGGGAGGATAAATAACATACAGTTGAGTATTTTATATAGGCAGTGGAAAATATAGATTTTATTATACTATAATTTAAAAAATCTATGAACTTAAATGAAAAATCTATGGTTATTTTAAAAGTGATTTCATTTTTTGAAATCTTGAACTTAAATGAAGAATCAAACACTATTTGAGATGCGATTTTATTATATTTGTATGATATATTACTTAATATATATATATAATAATTAAAAATATTTATTTGATTAATTACATGGCCGCCAACTGTATTAAAAGATAGAGGTTCCTCAATTGACCTTATGAAAGGTAAATCTTTATCATTATTTTTATTGTATATGTATATATTCATGTGGAAATTCACTACATGTTATATTGAGTAAAGTGTATATATGTGTTTCTAAAAGATAGACTATGATGCTGATGGGGAAAGGTCAAGTCACAAAAGTTATAGAGGGTGTATAGGAGGTTAAAAACGCATAATGCACCTCTTGTGCCTACTTTTGTTACAACAAGAGTCACTTTAAGGACTGTGAGTGGCACTTGCATTTATTATATGCTGAATGCATAGCCCAAATCTCCAATCATCATTTTAGTTTAATGATTAAATAGATTAAAAGTTTTATCTTTCTGACTTTTTGTCGACTCTACATAAAATCTAGACCGCATGATCATATTTTTTTATTAACGGCCCAAGCTTGATCACTTCTTTCAATTAGAATTTGAATGCACGTGCCATCTTTCACCTGTAGTACATAAATCCCTACAGTGTTAGCAATAGCATTTGCAGAGGCTCTGAGCGTGGAGGTGGTGGACGACAAGACTCTCTAACTAGTCATCATTTTTTCAGGTTTTGTGGTGCCCATGCATTGGAAGCTCTTATCAAAAGTGCTTGTTGCTATATGACGGGTGATGATTAGACTTAAAAATTTGTGTTTGGAATTTGGGTTTTAGAGAAGAAAAAAAAAAACTCTTTGGAATTAATGAGAGAAGAACTAGAAGACAATAGAGGATATATATATGTATATATGTATATTCTTTTTCTACCTCAAAAGTTCTCTAACAATAATGCTACATATTGTTTAAGTAAGCATATTTATATTTGTAAAAAATTTACATATATAGTATATTTAAAAGAAATCTAAGGTATCTTTGAATTTATTTTTTGGTTTATCATAATCCTATTATTTAAGAGAATTTTACTAAAATCCCTAAAGGAAATAAAGAATTGTATTTACTAGAAACTAGCGATATGCTATTGGCTTTCTTTTAAATATATGAAGGTATTATTTCCTGAAAAATAATGATTTATTAAAGAATTGGATCTTTATCCTAATACTCAAAATTCTTGGTTCTAGAAAAATGAGAAATTTTTTTTTTTGAGAGATAAAATATAAAATTATTAAATAGATTCGTAGTAAGCCATCACCAAAGAATGGTGCATGGTTAAATATCGTCTAAGCCTTAAAAACTAAGTATATCCTATATAAATGGTAAAACAAGCAGAAGAAATTTTTTCAAAATTTTATTAAAGTGATAATAAAGTCTTAGCTACCACTAAAAACTATCTCTGCTATATAACATCTATCACTTTTTTAAAAAAAATTTCTTTTGATGGGATGACTAACATTGAAGTAATATATCTCATAAGTAATTCAATCTTATATGCTAAAACTGAGAGCATTGGATTCATTTATCATAATTCGTTAAAAAAATAATAAATAGATAATTATATGTCAAATATAAATCAATAAATGATCAGTATTGTTGGATGGCTCATAAACAGACATTCAAGTTTATTTCGATGCTCTCGAGGAATAGAAAAGCTTGCAATAATAATATGGAACATTACGATCAATGATAATGTGAAACATTTGTTTGTATCTTTTGAAAAATCTACAATACTTTACAATAATATGATTAGTTATTTCAATGTAACATTTTAGTATAAAACATATATTTATATATTGATATATAAAAATAAGTTAAAATTTAATATTGGAAACATGATCTATTTGTTAATGAAAATTCTAAAATACCTTTTAACATCCTACACAGTGTAATATAAAAAATATAAGTTGATAATAATAATATTTTTACTGTAAATTAAAAGTTTACATGGTCACAACATTAGTACCTTGTGAGCCTTTAAAATGATTGAATACTCATACAAACTTTACTTTGTAATATTAACTTAACTTATTATTGATCTTGTAAGTTTAATTAATGTGATACATTTGTAAGTTTTTCTAGTTTGCTTTAACTTATTACTGATCTCGTATGAAATTTTACATAAGAAAATTATTCTACCATATCGTCTATTACAGTTTAAAAATAAAAAATTCATCCTCCTTGGAAGCTTGTCTATTCAAGTAATCAATTTGTTCTCTGTTCCTCTTACCTCACAGTCAACATTTTTTTTCCTCACACTATATTGTCTCTTCATTTTCACCTCAATTTTTAGCTATAAAACTAATTTTTTCCCTCTATATTTTCCTCACACATGTATAAATGGATATGTATAAATATATATATATAAAGAAGATGGAATTATCAATTAATATTAAGTAGATTGGATTGATGTCATAGAGATGCAATTAGCAATTCAATGTTTATTATTGCAAAATATTAAATCTTGTGATAAAATAAATTGGCGTTAATATATTGATTACTATATAATTTTGTGACTTAGTTTATTTGTTTGAGTATCTGTCATTTGTTACATGACTTTTATAGGTAGCAGGAATACCTACAAGATCTCCTATTTGTAAAAAAGTAAAAAGATCATTCAAAATTTCATTTTTCTCGAAACTTTTATGGACATAATGAATACCTACAAGATCTCCTATTTGTATAGAATTACAAACTCAAATACTACAAGATTGCTGTAAACCTAAACAATAGGTCAAGACTCATTCGTGAAAAGCAGCAGTTCCATTGGAGTGACTTCATTTCCCGCACAAGATGTAAAAAGGACTGACACTTTTGCCTCTGCACTACTAGAGATTACAGGCTCTACCATGATGTTCTGGCTAACAAAAGATGGAGGTTCCCAAATGGCCTTATGAGAGGTGAATCTTTATCATTATTTTAGTTGTGTATGTATATATTCATGTGAAAATCCACTACTTGTTATACTAAGTAAAGTGCATATATATGTTTCTAAAAGATAAACTGTGATGCTGATAAAGAAAGGGCAAGTTCCAAAGTTGCAAAGGGTGTACAAGAAGTAAAAAATGCATAATGCACCTCTTGTGTCTGCTTTTATTGCTACAAGAGTCGCTTTAGGGACTGTGAGTGTGCACTTCCATTTATTATATGTAGAATGGATAGCCCTAATCTACCCTAATCATCACTCTAGCTTAATGATTACACAGATTGGAAGTTTCATCTTTCGGACTTTTATGTCAACTATAATTAAAATCCAAACTGCATGATCTTAAGGACTTGAGCTTGATCACCACTTTCAATTGGAATCTAGATGCACGTGCCATCTTCCACTACGTAGCACACAAATCCCTACAGTGTTGGCGGCAGCATCTGCAGAGGCTTTGAGTGTGGAGGCTGTGGATGACAAGACTCTCTAACTACTCATTGTTTGTTCAGGTTCTGTGGTGGGCATGCATTAGAAGCTCTCATCAAAAGTGTTTGCTGCTGTATGATGGGTGATGATTAGACTTAAAAATTTATTTTTAGAATTTGGATTTTGGAGAAGAGAAAAAAAAACTCATTGGAATTAATGAGAGAATAAGTAAAAGACAATAGAGGATATATATATAAATATATGTATATATGTATATTCTTTTTCTACCTCAAAAATTTTCTAACAATAATGCTACATGTTATTTAAGTAAGCATATCTATATTTTTAAAAAATGTACAAATAAAGTATATTTAAAAGAAATCTGAGGTATCCTTCAATTTATTTTTTGGTTTATCATAATTTTATTATTTAAGAGAATTTTACTAAAATTTGTAAATAAAATAAAGAATCTGATTAGTAGAAACGAGTGATGTGACATTGGCTTTCTTTTATATATATACAGGTACTATTTCCAGAAAAATAATAGTTTATTAAAGAATTTGATGTTTATCCTAATACTCAAATTTATTGGGTTTTAAAAAAATGAGATACTTAAATTCTTTTTGAGAGATAAGATATAAATTATTAAACAGATTGGTAGTAAGCCACCACTAAAGAATGGTGCATGGTCAAATATTGTCTCAGTCTTAAAAATGGTAAAACAGGCAAAAGAAACTTTCTCAAAGTTTTATTGAAGTGACTATAAAGTCTTAACTATCACTAAAAACTATCTCTGTTATATAACATCTTATCACTCTTTAAAAAAATTATTCTTTTGATGGGATGACTAACATTAAAGTAATATATCTCATTAGTAATTTAATCTTATATGCTTAAACTAAGAGTATTGGATTCATTTATCATAATTCGTTAAAAAATAATAAATGGACAAACATATGTCAAATTTATATCAACGGATGATCAATATTGTTGGAAGGCTCATACATAGATATTCGAGCTTTTTTGATACTCTCGAGGAATAGAAAAGCTGCAACAATAATATGTAACATTATGATCAATTTTCAGAGCAATTTTCTTAGGAGTTATAAGAACCAAATTCCCAAATTGACTGTTTTCCTCATAAAAAACTTCACCAGCTCTATTTGACGCTCCTCAAACTTGTAACCTAATATCTTGTTAAACTTAATCTTGTATGGATCAAGAACAAACATATCAAGTTTGTTCTTCTAGTGAAGCTCCTAGTGAGATGTGTGAAGGAAATTGAAGCCATTCAGCTGTAGTAATAATTTAATTTTATCTTTATAGTTAGTTATTTATCATAAAAAAACCATCCATAAAAAATACATCTATAATAAAATTTATGAAAAGGTCTTGGGTCCCATAAGATTTTGTTGGTACAGATCTTCTCTAAAGCTTCCTCTTTTAAACCTAATGACCTGAGATTTAGACTGTAAAAATTATTAACATTGAATATGCAGATTTTATATTTGTACCTGAAGATTAAGAAGAATGGAAGGAAACTTATATTTTTTTCTTTACTAGAATGAATGGAGATTAATTGCATACCCTTGAGTTTAATCTATAATAAATAACTTGAGAGGTTATGTAGGTTTTGAAAACTAACGTTTTGCTATATTTCTTTGTTGCACCAGTCAAGGAGACTAAGTTTAATTGAAGAATAATAAAATTTTGATGGGAGGGTAAATGACATACGATTGAGTATTTTATATATGCAGTGAAAAATCTTTAATTGTATGTCATTTATCCTCCCATCGCAATTTAATTGTTCCTTAATTAAATTTAGTCTTATTGATTGGTGCAACAAAGAAGTATAGCAAAAAGTTCATTTTCAAAGCCTACATAACCTCTCATGTTATTTATTATAGATTAAACAAAGGATAAACACTAACCTCAATTCATTCAAAGAAAGAAAAAAATATTAGTTTTTTTTTTCCTTCTTTTTAATCTTGAGGTACAAATATAAAATTTAGATATTCGATGTGAATATTTTTTACAATCTAAATCTCAGGTCATGAGGTTTAAAGGAGGAAACTTTAGAGAAGATCTGTACCAACAAAATCTGACGGGACCCAATATCATGTTGCACTCGTTCCCATTCGATAAGGCTTCACTTATACCATTCATACCAAAATCCTTTTCCATTATTTTTATTGTAGAAGTATTTTTCATGGATGATTTTTTATATGATAAATAACTAACTATATAGATAAAATTAAAATTATTACTGCAACTGAATGACTTCAATTTTGTTCACACATCTCACTAAGAGCTTCACTAGAAGAACAAACTTGATATGTTTGTTCCTGATCCATACAAGATTAAGTTTAACAAGATATCAGGTTACAAGTTTGAGGAGCATCAAATAGAGCTGGTGAAGTTTTTTATGAAGAAAACAGTCAACTTGGGAATTTGGTTCTTATAACTCATAAGAAAAATGCTCTTAAAATTGATCGTAATGATGCATATTATTATTGTAAGCTTTTCTATTCCTCGAGAGTATCGAAACAAGCTCGAATATCTGTATATGAGCTTTTCAACAATATTGATCATCTGTTGATTTAAATTTGACATATGACTGTCCATTTACTATTTTTTTAATGAATTATGATAAATTAATCCAATACACTTAGTTTAAGCATATAATAGTGAATTACTAATGAGATATATTACTTCAATGTTAGTCGTCATATCAAAAGAAAGATTTTTTTAAAGAGTGATGAGATGTTATATAACAGAGATAGTTTTTAGTGATAGTTAAGACTTTATAGTCATTTCAATAAAACTTTGAGAAAATTTCTTCTGCTTCTTTTACCATTTATATATGATATACTAATTTTTTAAGGCTGAGATGATCTTTGACCATGCACCATTGTTTTTGTGGCGGCTTACTATGAATCTATTTAATAATTTTATATTTTATCTATAAAAAAAAATTTAAGTATCTTATTTTTTTAGAACCCAAGAAATTTGAGTATTAGGATAAACATCAAATTCTTTAATAAACAATTATTTTTTAGAAAATAATACCTGCATGTATTTAAAAGAAAGCCAATAACAAATCACTCGTCTCTACTAAATCATATTCTTTATTTCATTTAGGAATTTTAGTCTTAAATAATAAGATTATGGTAAATCAAAAAATAAATAAAAGATATCTCAGATTTCTTTTAAATATACTTTACTTGTACATTTTTTACAAATATAAATATGCTTACTTAAACAACATGTAGCATTATTGTTAGAGAATTTTTGAGGTAGAAAAGGAATGTACATATATACATATATATATCTTCTATTGTCTTTTACTTCTTCTCTCATTAATTCGAAAGAGTTTTTTATCTCTTCTCCAAAACCCAAATTCCAAAAAAAAATTTCAAGTCTAATCATCACCTGCCATACAGCAGCAAGCACTTTTGATGAGAGCTTCTAATGCACGACCACCATAAAACCTGAACAAATGATGACTAGTTAGAGAGTCTTGTCATCCACCACCTCCACGCTCAGAGCCTTTGCCGATACTGCAGCCAGCACTGTAGGGACTTGCGTACTACGCGGTGAAAGATGGCACGTGCATCAAGATTCCAATTGAAAGTGGTAATCAAGCTCGGGTCGTTAATCAAAAAACAAGATCATGCAGTCTTTATTTTAGTTATAGTCGTCATAGAGTCTGAAAGATCAAACTTCCAATCTGCGTAATCATTAAGCTAGAGTGATGATTAGGGGAGATTAGGGTTGTGCGCTCTGCATATAATAAATGTAAGTGCATACTCACAGTCCCTAAAACGACTCTTGTAGCAATAAAAGCATACACAAGAGGTGCATTATGCATTTTTGACCTCTTGTACATACTTTGCAACTTTTACAACTTGCCCTTTCTTTATCAGCATCACAGTTTATCTTTTAGAAACACATATATGCATTTTACTCAATATAACATGTAGTGGATTTCCACATGAATATATACATACACAACCAAAATAATGATAAAGATTTACCTCTCATAAGGCTAATTGGGGCACCTCCATACCTTTTATTAGCCAAAGCATCATGGTAGAGCCTGTAATCCCTAGTAGTGCAGAGACAGAAATGTTAGTCCTTTTTACATCTTGTGCAGGTAATGAACTCACCTTGATGGAACTGTTGTTTTTCACGAATGAGTTTTGATCTGTTGTTTAGGTTTACAAAAAGCTTGTAGTATTTGATTTTGTAATTCTATACAAATAGGAGATCTTGTAGGTATTCATTATGTCCATAAAAGTAGCAGGAGAAATGAAAAATTGAATTATTTTTTTACTTTTTTACAAATAGGAGATCTTGTAGGTATTCCTTCTACCTAGAAAAGTCATGTGACAAATGATAGATACTCAAACAAGTAAACTAAGTCATAAAATTATATAAGTAATCAATATTTTAATGGCATTTTATTTTATCACAAGATTTAATATTTTCGAATAGTACACATTGAATTGCTAATTGCATCTCTGTGACACCAATCCAACCCACTTAATATTAATTTATAATTCCATTATATTTATATATATTTATACACATCCATTTATAAATAATGTGAGGAAAATATTGACGCTAAAAATTAGTTTTATGGCTAAAACTTAAGGTGAAAATGAAGAGATAACAGAATGTGAGGAAAAACAATGTTGACTGTGAGGTAAGAGGAAGAGAAAACAAATTGATTACTTGAATAGAAAAGCTTCCAAGGAGGATGAATTTTTTTGTTTTAACCACTTATAGACCATATGGTAGAATAATTTTTTTATGTATAATTATCTTTTAAAATTTCATACGAGGTCAGTAATAAGTTATAGCTAACTCATAAAACTTACAAATGTATCATATTAATTAAACTTATAAGATCCGTAATAAGTTAAGTTAATATTACAAAGAAAAATTTGTATGAGTATTCAATCATTTTAAAGGCTCACAAGGTGCTAATGTTGTGACCATGTAAACCTTTAGTTTACAGTTAAAAATGTTATCAGTATCAGCTTAGATTTTTTATATTACACTGTGTAGGATGTTAAAAGGTATTTTAGAATTTTCATTAACAATTAGATCTTGTTTTCAATATTAAATTTTAACTGATTTTTATATATCGGTATATAAATATATGATTTATACTAAAATATTATATTAAAATAAGACTTATGTTTTTTACAACCTGCATAAAATAATCAACCCTGTACATTTATTCTCTTCTCACATTATAATTGTTCTTCAATAATAAGTTAGTCTTCTTGATTGATGCAAGGAAGAAGTATCGTAGAAAGTTGTTTACCTTCTCTATGTATTTTATATTGTTATCATTATTGACTTATGTTTTTTATATTACACTATACTTTGAGTAGGATGTTAAAGGGTATTTTAAAAATTTTATTAACAATCTGATCTTGTTTCTAAGTTAATTACTAACAAAACATTATATATTGATATATAAATACATAATTTAAAGTAGAGATATATTATTAAATAATTAATCACATTATTTTAAAGTACAATCAACGTTTTTGGGTAATGTAGCTTTTACCTTATGCGTGGTGATGAACTTCTGTCATTATTTCAATAAAATTTTCTTTTTTAACTATTAAAAAAATAAATGATGAATAAATTTTTTAGGGCATGGATTAAAATTAAAAATTTAATGTTAATATAGTTAGCGACAATAAAATTGATTAAATTAATGTTTTTAATTATTTTATATATTAAGTTAGATATGAAATAAATATAATAAAATCGCATCTCAAATATCGATTGATTATTTATTTAAGTTAAAGATTTTAAAAAATAAAACCACTTTCCAAATAGCCATAGATTCTTTATTTAATTTAAAAGATTTTATAAGTTATAGTATAATAAAATCTACAATTTGCACTATCTATATAAAATAATCAATCGTATGTCAATTATCCTTCCATCACAAATCAATTATTCTTCAATTAAACTTAGTCTTCTTTACTGGTGCAACAAAGAGGTAGAGCAAAAAGTTAGTTTTCTAAAGTCTACATTACCTCTCAAGTTATTTATTATAGATTAAACTAGAGGGTACGCACTTAACTTCCATTCATTCGAAGAAAAAAAAAAGTTTCTTTCCATTCTTAATCTTTAGGCACAAAAATAAAATATAGATATTCAATATTAGTATTTTCTACGATCTAAATCTCAGGTCATAAGGTTTAAGGGAGAATTCTTTGGAGAAGGTCTGTACCAGCAAAATCTTACGTGACCCAAGACCATGTTACACTCCTTCCCACTCGGTAAGGCTTCACTTGTGTCATCAATACCAAAATCATTTTCCATTAATTTTATTATAGATGTTTTTTCCTTAGATGGTTTTCTTTATGATGAATAACTAACTATATTGATAAAATTAAAATTATTACTACAGCTGAATGGCTTTAATTTTCTTCACATATCACACTAGGAGCTTTACTAGAAGAATGAATTTGATATGTTGGTTCCTGATCTTGCAAGATATTAGGTTACAAGTTTGAGGAGCGTGAAATTGTGCATTTACTATTTTTTTAATGAACTATGATAAATGAATCTAATATGCTTAGTTTAAGCATATTAGATTGAATTACTAATGAGATATATTACTACATATTAGTCGTCCAATCAAAAGAAAGATTTTTAAAAAAAAGAGTGATAAGATGTTGTATAACAGAAATAGTTTTTAGTGATAGTTAAGACTTTATAGTCACTTCAATAGAATTTTGATAAAATTTCTTCTGCTTGTTTAACCTTTTATATAGGATACACTAATTTTTTAAGCTGAGACGATCTTTGACCATGCACCACTCTTTGGTGGTGGCTTACTACAAATTTATTTAATAATTTTATATTTTATATATAAAAAAAAATATAAGTATCTCATTTTTCTAGAACCGAAGAATTTTGTGTATTAGAAAAAACATCAAATTCTTTAATAAACTATTATTTTTCAAGAAATAATACCTGCATATATTTAAAAGAAAGATAATAATATATCACTAGTTTCTAGTAAATCAGATTCTTTATTTCATTTAGGAATTTTAGTAAAATTTTCTTCAAAGATACCTCACACTTCTTTTAAATATACTCATATATACATATTTTACAAGTATAAATATGCTTACATAAATAATATGTAGCATTTGTTAGAGAATTTTTGAGATAGAAAAAGAATATACATATGCACATATATCCTCTATTCTCCATTAGTTATTCTCTCACTAATTCTAAAGAGTTTTCTTTCTCTTCTCTAAAACCCAAATTCCAAAAGCAAATTTTAAAGTCTGATCATCACCCATCATATAAAAAGAAGCATTTTGATAAGAGTGTCCAATGCATGGTCACCACAAAACTTGAACAAACAATGACTCGTTAGAGAACCTTGTATTCCACCACCTCCATGTCTAGAGACTCTATAGATGCTGCCACCAGCACTATAGGGATTTATGTACTACACGATGGAAGATGGTACGTGCATCCAGATTCCAATTAAAAGTTGTGATCAAACTCGGGCCATTAATCAAAAAACATGATCATGTAGTCTGGATTTTATGTATAGTCGACATAAAGTCTAAAAGATGAAGCTTCAAATCTACATAATCATTAAGCCAAACAGAAGATTAGGGGAGATTAGGGTTATATTCTTCATATAATAAATGCAGGTGCGGTATTAGTAGTTTATGATTCTTTATTTGAGTTTAAAGATTTCATAAGTTATAGTATAAAATAATACTTACAATTTTCACAATCTGTATAAAATAATAAACCGTATACATTTATTCTCCTCTCACATTATAATTGTTCTTCAATAATAAGTTAGTCCTCTTGATTGATGCAAGGAAGAAGTATCGTGGAAAGGCTGTTACCTTCTTTATGTATTTTATATTGTTGTCATTATTGACTGGGAGCTGTCCTCTTACGTCTTTCTAGACCAGATAGGGAAGGAAAAAATAGATACCCCGAACGGTAAGGGGAACAGATACCCCTCAAAAATAAAAAGTCTAATGAGATACTTGATGCAATATGTATGTCGATACAAATACATTTCGGACCATACAGGCTTCATTCCAGTTTTTTCTTATTCTTTTCTTTTTACTTTTTTTATCAAGGACTACATATTACATATATTACATACAAATTCATCAAGTGTCAGTAATTCACATAGCATGCTTGAAAATCAGAACAATTGGACTCATTTGAACATAGAGGCATGCAAAATAGACCAAAATATAATCATATTAAATTTTCTTATCTAAAAATACTCTTTAAAATGTCGAAAGTAATACTAGATTCCTTACCAAAACTTTGGTGTTTTCTTTTTCACCATTTTCCTTTCTTTCTCTACTTCACTCACTAATTTACTATCTTTCTCTCTCTAAACCTTTGAGAAATAGAAGAAATAGAAGTGTAGAGAAGAAGGGAAGGTGAAGGGAAATTTATACAATTTCAGAATCATTGGATTCGTGCTAAGTGGCGAAATCTATTGAAGAGAAAGGAGAAAAGATTCTTGGCACCAAAAATAAGGGAGGAAAATTTCCTCCACTGATAGTGGCAGTGCGTAGACAAAGGCAGCGGATGGGACGTGCATGCATGCATGCGGATGGGATGTGCGTGTTGTGCGCATGCCTTACGGCCACTGTATGCGCACGCATGCACGCTCAATGCCTAGCACCTGCGCGAATAAACTGCTTTCTCGCGGGATTTTTCCCACAGGCAGGTTTTCTCATGTTTTGCCATTTTCTGATTTTTTTCTAAATTTTTCTTTTGAAATAAAATAAAATATTTTAAAATAAAATAAAATAAAAATAAAAATTGATCAAAATCACAAATCTAAAAAACATGTTAAACAACATAAATCAATTTAAGTTTAAAGCGATCAAAGGGCCAAATAAATAGTGTTTCTAAAGCATTTTAGTACAGTGATAAGCGGGGTGTTACATATAGTAGTATATTTTATTCATGCAATGGTGTTTTATATATGCATTATGAATAAATTTAGTTTTCAAATATGATGTCTGATGTGGTTTTAGGATTGGATGAATGTGTGTGTAATGCATCCATTTGGTTTATAATCTATAAATTGGATGGATTTTTGTAAGTACTTGCATTTGATAAACTATTTATTGAAGGACGGTAAGATGGAAATACATAAACGATCAGGGAAGGTATGGGGTTGGAAAAGAAATATATATAGATATCCTTGGTAGTTAGTTTTCTACAAAGAGCAAAATTGGAAAAAATAAATAAATTAAAATCTAGAAAATGAATGAAATATACTAGTTTTAAAATAATTTAAAAAAATCAATCAATAAAGGTAGAATAAAGTAAATAAAATAAGTAAATTATTAAAACGAAATTAAAAAATATATATAAAATAATAAAAATAAATAAAACAAATAAATAATTAAAATGAAATATGGATAAAAGATGGAGTCTAGATGAATAATTAAGAAAGAATAAAAAAACTAATCAAAAATTTAATAACTAAAATATTTAATAAATACGTCTATTCGGTACTCAGAAGAGGTATTACCGAAATTACTGTTATGACTGTCGTCACTACTTACTGTTTACTGATAGGAACCCTACTCTTAGATTTGGTAGATACTAAACTATTTACCATTTACTAATATAACTATAATTCTCCTTTCTTAGAGGTAGTGGTGTCTTCACTGCCTCCTTGGATTGATTTAGGTGTCTGAATGCAATAGGGTTATAATTATTAAAATAATAAAATTTTATAGTAAAACTTCAAATATAGGTTCAAACTTATGTGTGTGTGCATTGGAGGATCGAATATGGTACTGAGCGCACTATTGATCTAACAGTGATAACTGAGATTATTGAATGATTAGTGAAAGTACTGAAATTGGTATAAAATAAACTGTAACTTTATAAGTTGCATTTATTAGTTTGCAAAACATTGTTTGTGTATATCTATTACTGATAGTCTTATTGAGTTATTAGAATCACTCCAACCCAATTCCCCATATTATGATGAAGATATGCCTTTGAACGCCTGTTTGGATATGTTCCACAAGGATTGGGATAAGATGACTTTTGTATATTTTGAATAGAGGTAAAATAATTATATTTTGTTAGTTAACTTAAACTGATATACATATCCAAATAGTTAACTTGTGCCTTAGAATACTGAATGTATGTTTGTAAGGGATGGAATATACCGCAGTAGTATATTTAAAAAAAAATTCTTTAATAGATAGATTTGACGTTGTTGCTCTCAGGAATCGTGACGTCACACTTATGGTTTTTCATAGACTAGACAAAAAAATCAAACCTACACTTTTATTCTCTTCTCATATTGTAATTATTCTTTAATAATTAGTTAGTCCTCTTGATTGTTGCAAAGAAGAAGTATCGTAGAAAGTTAGTTACCTTCTCTATTTATTTTATATTGTTATCGTCATCGGCTTATGTTTTTATATTAAACTATACTTTGAGTAGGATGTTAAAAGGTATTTCAAAATTTTCATTAACAATTAGATCATGTTTTTAAGGTTAATTACTAATCAATCTTTATATATTGGTATATAAATACATGATTTAAAGTAGAGATATTGCATTAAAATAACTAATCACATTATTGTAAAGTACAATCGATATTTTTGTGTAACGTGGCTCTTTACATTAGGCGCGGTGATAAACTTCTATCATTACCTCAATAGAACTATCTTTTTTTACTTTAAAAAAAATAAATGATGAATAAGTTCTTTAGCGCATGGATTAAAATTCCAAAGTTTACTTTAATACAATTGGCAACCAAAGAATTAATTAAATCAATATTTCTAATTAATTATATATATATTAAGATATTACATGAATATAATAAAATCGCATCTCAAATAGCGATGAATTCTTCATTTATGTTCAAGATTTCAAAAAATAAAACCACTTAGCAAATACCCATGGATTCTTCATTTAAATTCAAAGAATTAATAAATTGTAGTATAAAAATATCTACATTTTTCACAACTTATATAAAATATTGAACCATATGTCATTTATCCTCCACTCACAATTCAACTGTTCTTCAATTAAACTCATTCTTCTTAACTGGTGCAACAAAGAAGTATAGTGAAAGGTTTGTTTTCCAAAGCCTACATAATCTCTAAAGTTATTTATTATAGCTTAAACTCAAAGTTACACACTAAACCTCTATTCATTTAAAGAACGAAAAAAAAAACAATTTTTTTTTCATCCTTCTTAATCTTTAGGAACAAATATAAAATCTAGATGTTCGATGTTAATATTTTCTACAGTCTAAATCTCAGGTCACTAAGGTTTGAAGGAGTAAGCTTTGGAGAAGATCTGTACCAGTAAAATCTTACGGGTCCCAAGACCATGTTGCATTCGTTTCACTTGGTAAGGCTTCCCTTATGCCATCCATACCAATATCCTTCTCCATTGTAGATGTGTTTTTCTTAGATGGTTTTTTTTATGATAAACTACTAACGATATGGATATATTTAAAATTATTACTACAGCTGAATGACTTCAATTTCCTTCACACATCTCACTAGAAGTTCGCTAGAAGAACGAACTTGATATGTTTGTTCCTGATCCATACAAGATTAAGTTTAATAAGATGTTAGGTTGCAAGTTTGATAAGCATGAAATAGAGCTGGTGAAGTTCTTTCTAAGGAAAACAATCAATTTAGGAAAATGGTTCTTGTAACTCCTAAGAAAAATGCTCTTAAAATTGATCAAAATGTTCCGTATTATTATTGCAAGCTTTTCTATTCCTCGAGAGCATTGAGACAAGCTCGAGTATCTCTTTATGACCCTTCCAACAATACTGATCATATGTTGCTTTAAATTTGATGTATAATTATGCATTTACTCTTTTTTAATGAACTATGATAAATGAGTCAAATATGCTTAGTTTAAGCAAATTAGATTGAATTACTAATGAGATATATTACTACAATATTATTCATCTCATAAAAAAAGATTTTTTTAAAGAGTGATGAGATGTTATATAACATAGATAGTTTTTAGTGATCGTTAAGACTTTATAGTCACTTCAATAGGACTTAAAAAATTTCTTATGTTTTTTATACCATTTATATAGGATACAATAAATTTTTTAGGCTGAGACAATCTTTGACCATGCACCATTCTTTGGTGGTGGCTTGCTACCAATATATTTAATCATTTTATCTTTTATCTCTCAAAAAATTTAATGATCTCATTTTTGTAAAATTTGAGCATTTTGAGTATTAAGAAAAACATCCAATTATTTAATAAACCATTATTTTTTAAAAAATAATATCTGCATATATTTAAAAGAAAGTTAATAGCATATCACTAGTTTTTACTAAATTAGATATAACACCTCAGCCTAGAGAAATAGGGATAAGCCCATACTTAAAATGATGTCATTTTAAAGCTAGGCATCAAGAGTAAGAAGGGCCAAGACGACGTCATTTTGGAAAACTCCAAAACAACCCCGTTTTGATGAAAGAAAAAGAAAAAAAAAAGGGCAACCAGAGGCGTGTATGCCCCTGGTAGCAAAAGAAGAAGAAGAATAAGAAGAATAAGAAGAAGAAGAAGAAGCCTGGACCTACACACCAAAGAAGAAGGAAGAAGAGGCATACAGGGCTCTCTGTCCTCCTACCCATTAAAAATAAAGAGAAGAAATCAGGAAGAAGGAAAAAAAATAGAGTGAAACGAGTAGAGAGAGAGAGTGGGAGGGAACAGACCAGACCGACGACAAGATCGATTTAGTGTGTGCGGCATGGGGTACGACAGAGAGGCCCATAACTAGAAGGTCAGAGAGAGAAAACACGTGATGGTGCGTGAAGAGAAGAAGGAGAACTGTATCATTGGCTAGGTGCGGGTCCACATATCCATACCTTTCTCTTGCATGATTTGCCCATATCCGAGCGAGATTTACGTGCACGACTCATTCTGTGATGAATTCTGGCATAAGCATGGCATTGCATGGGTGGTTCTTGTGGCCAGTGTTAGTTCTGATAGTCGAGCATGAGGTGACATGTAATTCTCCAGTGGCAGCATGTGGCGAACCAGGGACATGTGTATGGTGGCGTGTGGCAATTTTAGTGATCGAAATCATGCTATGGTAAAACTTGATCCGCTTTTGTATTCTAATTATTTCCATAAGTATCAGTCATTTAATCTTTATATTTTTTGTTTATGAACGAGAAAATTATCTAAACAATACTGGATTTAGAGGAGAGCATAGACCCAAGCCAATAAGGATTCTAACATTATTTCTTATTCGACTATGTGTAAGGAATTGGGTTAGTCTCATTTAGAGATGCTCTTATTTTTATAAAAATTTAATATTTTTGAAATAAATATTTTACAAATTTTATAAATTATTTAAGTTTCTAACGTGCTTGTAGTAAACTCATCATGTGTATGTATGTTATCGTGTGCGGGTGCTTCAATAATATATATAATTAAATGTGTAAAACGAGTCTATGTGTATGATATGATATGTGCAAACCTATATAAACATGATTTCTATGTATGCATAATGAGTGTATTAGCATTAGAATATGTGCAAATGATTGATTCATGAATCAATGTAAATGAAAGAGGCGTACTATATATAGGTAAAAAAGTATAGGTATTGTGGTTATAGTGTAACACCCAATTATTTTTTTTATTATTATTTTTATGTTATTTTATTTTATTTCTATATAAAATTAAATATGTGTTACTTGAATTGAATTGAATTGAATTTATTTTAATTTGATTAAATGAAAATAATAGTAATAATAATAATAAAAAGGATAAAAAATAATTGATGATTTAATTAAAAATAATTTTCAGGAAAAGGGGTGAAAATTTGGATTCTGAGGGTATTTTTGAAAGAAAAATCAGCAAACAGGGGTCAAAACGCAATTTAAAAAAGTTACACCACGTCAGCTGCCCAGTCAGCAGCCCCAACCAACCAGCATGCGCAAGGTGGCAAAGACACTGATGCAGGAGGCCACGCAGGGGGAGCCACGTGGGCGATCCACGTGCGCACTATCGAACGACTGAGATCCATTCCCGCGCGCACGGACGGCCTAGATCAAAACGTGTACAGACGGCCCAGATTGCATCGTGCACGGACGGCCTAGATCAAAACGTGCACAGACGGCCCAGATTGCATCATGCACGGATGGCCCAGATTGCATCTTGCACGGACGGCCCAGAGTGAATCGCGATGAATGGTACATATTCATTTTCTATTTAATCGTGATCGGACGGTCCAGATTAAAAGCGATGGATGTCCCAGATCGAAAGCGTATGGGTATAAATAACCCCATCCGCACCCAAACCCTAACCCTAGCTTCCAGAGCCCCTCACCGGAGAAGACAGCCCAGCCGGCACACTAGAGCAATTTTCGGCTTCCAAATGAGGTAAAAATTCTACTCTTTGCTTAGAATTTGATTTCCAACACACCCATGGCCAAATCAGAGCGAAAGAACCGGTCAATTGGCTGAAAATCACCGTCGTGGGGTGTTTCAGTTTTTGCCTCCAATTAGGTCCTTCCCGATTCTCGTTCGATATGATTTTTCTACTGTTGATCAGATCACCATTTCCTCCTCTACAGGTTGACCAGAGCAAAACACCCAACCGCAACGTGAGCCGGAGGAGCCACTGCACCAGAGAGGGCCCTAAGTATGTTTTCTCATAGGAATCGATGCAAGTTTGGCTGAATTCAGCCAAAAATGGCCAAAAACAACAAACCCGAGGTGGATCGCCGCTGCTGGAGTACAGTGGAGCCGCTGTGTCAGAATTTCAAAATTGGCCGAGTAAGCCCTAGGTCTAATTTTTGGCTTATTTGGGACATGTGTAGGTACCGTAAGCGCGTTTCAGTTCCCGAGGAAAAATTCAAGGAACCCAGGGACCGCACGTAGGTGCAGTAACAATCTAGTTTTCGGCGTCGAATCAAGTAAGGAGCCCTCACCGTATTTCCTATCATGGAATTGAAGTTAAAATAAATGATAATACTATATTTTGTAAAAATTAAATAGATATGCATAATTAATTGAGGTTGCTAATGGAGCCTGAACCGGGCATTATTCTCTGTCGATTCTTGCTTGATTTATTTTACAGTTTAAATGCATTATGATATCTGGTTCATCTATTCTAGGGTTTTAAATGCATGTATTACTGTCTTACTTGACCATTGTGTGATTTTGGAATTTAAGATATGATTGTATTATCGGGTGTATGTTTATTGTTATGTGATTATGTTCAACTTGGTAACGGAGACTAAGGAAAAACAAATAAGGTGACAGCCTCACTAGATATCGTGGGAGATGGTGGACAGACCGGGTTTGTAGGAAAACTTACCGTGAACGTTGTCTCATACCGGACAGGGTATGGAGACTTGGTCATTTGGCGCTCATACCGGACGGGGTATGGGAACGGCCCTGGAATTAAGATTGTTAAGAAGAATGGTTCATGTGTGGTGGGGACACCCCTATGGATCCCCTTGAATATTAGTAGGCTAGTGAAAACGAGAAATGGTGATAATCAGTTATTGTTAACGAATACGGAATTATGATGTGTTTTATTTTACTGATTATACATGAAATAGTGATCTGTATGATGTCATTGTCTTTATAGGTTGTTTTCACAGGTTCTCCAAGGGTAAAAAAAAGGGTAAATGGTTTTATTTTAAATGAATGTATTGCTTTAAAATTTGTGCTCCATTGGTTATTTTTTTTTTTTGGTTTTCTACCAACCTTCGCTTCTGTGATAGTAATATAGTGTGATGTCCTTACTGAGCTAGTGTAGCTCATTCCTTATTTAACCATTTCAGATCAGGAGGACTTGGTTCCCGAGCTCGATCCACAAGAAGACGGCGAGTAGTTGCTAGATGCTTTATAGTTTTTTTATTTTTCTCATTTCTCCTATTTCTTTTAGAGAACTTATTCCGTGATGTTATTTAGTACTTTCAAGTTATTGTGTAAGGGATGTTAACCTTAATCTTTTATTTCGCTTCCGCACTTAGATTATTATATGTATTTCCTTTTAAATTTTCGAGCTGTTACAGTTGGTATCAGAGCCGCGTTCCTCGGACCCGTCCCTTACATAATAATATTTAGAGAAACACCAAAAAATGAATTATCACTCAACTCTTTATTGTGAAATGCAGGTGTAGAGAGATGAGAAGAGGAAGACCACCACTAAACTGGGCAGCTAGGGAGGATTCGCTAAGGGAAAACGTGGACAGGATATTTGAGATGTTAAAAAGACTCATTGCGGCCCAGCAGGGCCGAAAGGAGAGGAGGGAGCGACCTGACCCTCCCCCGGTGCCACAGGTTGAGCGACCACTGCAGTGAGAGGATCCTGAGCCACCTCGGTACAACCCTACTCCTCCACAGTACCACCCGATGCCACTGCCACAATATAATCCGGTGCCCCAGCCATAGTACTGCCCGGCACCACCACAGTATAATCCAGTGCCCCCACCATATCAACAAGTACCACCACAAGGCCCCCCAGTCTATCCTCAGCCTGGCCCAGTCCCTCTTCCATGGGACTAGTTCATCCCACGATTGACTCAAGTTACATAGAGAGGTACAGGAGACTGAACCCATCTACTTTTACAGGGGAATCCTCTTTTGAAGATGCCCAGTACTAGTTGGTGGAGACGAAGAAGGCCTTCAAGACCCTAGGGGTGACACCCGAGTAGGGGGTCACCCTTGCTACCTACATGCTGGTGGGAGAAACAGACCGCTGGTGGGAACTCAAGTAGACCACCCTGCCTGTTCTAGTTACTTGAGAACAGTTCCTAATAGCCTTTCATGCAGAGTACCTCTTAAAGCACATCCGACATCTGAAGGAGATGGAGTTTGTCCAGTTGGTCCAGGGGAACATGACTGTATAAGAATATGCTCGTAAGTTCCTGGAGTTGGGCCGATACTCCCCTAAGACGTTGATGGATGAGGGCAGGAAGGCTAGGAGGTTCCAGTGGGGCCTCCGCCTAGAGATCAAGCAGCATTTGTTTGTATTGGAGCTCGGGACTTATTTGGCCGTTCTTGCCAAGGCACAGTTAGTGGAGAGGAGCCTCCACACCCTCCCTCAGTCAGCAGGGAACCACAGACCCTCAACTCCAGCCCACAGACCAGCACCTACTACGTCTGTCCAATAGAATAAGAGGCCCAGACTAGTGATCTAGGCTCCCCCTCGGGCTCCAGTAGCAGCACGTGGTAAGATCTGTCAGCATTGCGGCAGGGATCACGGGGACCGACCATGCTACTGCCTCAACAACACCTGTCGCATATGTGGTATTGCCCAACACTATGCGAGAGAGTGCCCAAGGAACCAGAATCAGGGTAGACCTCCTATCTAGGGCAGGGCTTACAACCTCACCTAGCAGGATACCGAAGTCGACTCGTACGTGGTACAGGGTATGTACATTATCTGTAACCATCTTGTTCATGTTTTGATTGACACTGGTGCATCGTATTCATTTGTTTCACCTGTTTTTGCATCAAAATTGAATGTATTACCTGATAAACTTGATTCAGTGTTATTTGTTTCTACTGCTGGGAGTGTAACACTATTGGGAGAAGTTGTCTACAAGGCTTGTGCTGTGGAGATAGCAAATAGAAAACTGAGTGTAGACCTAATAGAATTAGACACGGGGGATTTTAATGTAATTTTAGGGATGAATTGGCTAGCGGTGTATCACGCCACCGTAGATTATTTTAGCAAGAAGGTTGTATTTAATCCTCCTAATGAGGAGCCATTTACAAATTAATAAAATCATTTAGTACTTATTCTTTGATGGCAAGTTATCTTATTCGTCGAGTACCTTAACCTTACTGTTTTCTCTAACTAGGCAAACCCAAGAAAGAGAATTATATTCAAGAGATTCTAGTAGTCTGAGACTTTCCAGATGTATTTTCGGATGAACTACCCGGACTGCCAGTGGACAGAAAAGTCGAGTTCACCATAGACTTACAGCTAGACACCAAGCCTATTTCAGTTGCTCCTTACCGCATGAGCCACGTTGAGATGGAGGAACTTAGGAAACAAATCACTGAATTGCAAGACACTGGTTTTATCAGACATAATGTGTCCCTTTAGGGAGCCAGAGTCACCTTTACCAGAAACAGAGATGGAACGTTGAGACTATATATTAATTACAGAAGATTGAAGAAGGTCACAATCAAGAACAAGTATCCTCTTCCCAGGATTGATGACCTTTTCGGTCAGTTATAGGGTGCACAGGTCTTCTCAAAAATAGACCTGCGATCAGGTTCCCATCAGGTGAAAATAAGGACAGAAGACTTCCCCAAGACGGCTTTTCGAACTAGGTACGGACACTATGAGTTCCTGGTCATGCCATTCGGGCTAACCAATGCCCCAGCCATCTTCATGGATCTGATGAACAGGGTCTTCTGACAATTCTTAGATCAATTTGTTGTCGTGTTCATCAATGATATCCTGGTCTACTCAAAAAGTAGAGAGGAACATGCTCACCATCTAGCCCAAGTTTTGTAGGTTCTCAGAAGAAAGAAGTTGTATGCAAAGTTGAGTAAGTGTGTATTCTGGCTTGAGTAGACCGCCTTCCTGGGGCACATCATATCAAAGGATGGAGTATCAGTGAATCCCGAAAAGGTTGAAGCGGTGCTCGGCTGGGAGAAATTGACATCAGTTAAAGAAATCTGTAGCTTCCTAGGAATGACGGGCTATTACCGCAGGCTCGTTGAAAGATTTTCTAGTCTAGTGGCTCCCCTAACCTGACTCACAAAAAAGAATGCCAAGTTTGAGTGGAATGGGGACTATGAAAGAAGTTTTTCAGAACTAAAGAAACGGCTGACTACTGCACCTGTGTTTGCCTTACCGAGTGGATTGGGGGGATATACAGTTTACAGCGATGCCTCCTATCTAGGCCTGGCTTATGTTCTAATGTAGCATGGGAAGGTCATATCCTATGGGTCTAGACAGTTAAAGAGTCATGAGAAAAATTATCCCACCCATGACTTAGAGCTTGCCGCAATCATACACACCTTGAAGACTTGGTGCCATTATTTATATGGAGAGACCTTTCAGATCTATACCGATCACAAGAGTTTGAAATACATATTCACTCAAAAGGATCTCAACATGCGTCAGAGAAGGTGGATAGAACTTCTTAAGGACTATGATTGTGACATCTTATACCATCCAGGTAAGGAAAACGTGGTAGCTGATGCACTCAGCAAAAAAATTGCAGGTATCTTAGCTGATTTGACTGTTTCAGAATGCAGGCGAATTGGGGCCACACAACAGGTTCGACTTCAGGACTTGAGGAGAGTCACATGTTTGGACAATCTGACCGTCCAACCTGAGTTAATCCAAAGAATAAGGGAAACTTAGTCAGCTGATCCTGCCCTAGTAGCCCTCAGGAGCAATGCAAAATAGGGAGTTAGCTCAGAATTCTGAGTCTCCGCCGATGGGTTACTCCGATTTCACAACAGGGTGTGTGTTACAGGTGACAGTGAGTTAAAGAGAGACATCATGACAGAGGCCCATGGCTCAAAATTTGCCATGCATCCTGTAAGTACTGAAATGTACCAAAGCATGCGACCCTGGTTTTGGTAGAATGGGATGAAAAGAGACATAGCTGACTTTGTGTCTAAATGCTTGGTATGTCAGCAGGTCAAGGCAGAGCATCAGTGTCCAGGTTGATTACTTCAGCCTTTACCGATCCCAGAGTGGAAGTGGGAACATATCACCATGGACTTCGTGACAGGGTTACCTAAAGCACGCTCAGGACATGATGCCATCTGGGTAATTGTTGACCGGCTTACTAAGTCTTCCCACTTCTTAACCATCAGGATGACCGATCCCTTGGACAAGTTGGCAAGAATGTATATCCAAAAAATAGTCAGATTGCATGGAGTTCTAGTGAGAGTGGTGTCCAACAGGGACCCCAGTTTCACTTCTCGATTTTGGAGTAGCTTTCAGCAAACCATGGGAACGAAGCTGTCCTTCAGTACTGCCTTCCACCCTCAGACTGATGGACAATCAGAAAGGACAATCTGTACAATTGAGGATATGCTCTGAGCTTGTGTCCTTGACTCTGGAGGCCATTGGGACGACCATCTACCCCTGATAAAGTTCGCCTACAACAATAGCTACTAAGCGAGCATTGGCATGGCTCTGTATGAGGCGTTATATGAGCGCCCATACAGATCGCCAATTTATTGGGAAGAAGTGGGTGATAGAAAATTTTTCGATCCGGAGCTGGTAGAGGAGACTACATCCAAGATAGTTAAGATCAGGAAGAACATTCAGACAACTCAGAGCAGGCAGAAGAGTTATGTGGACACCCGGATGAGAGATTTAGCATTTGAGAAAGACAACCAGGTGTTCCTTAAGGTCACTCCTTTCAAGGGAATTAGTAGGTTGGTAGGAGGGAAAAACTGAACCCCCGATTTATTGGACCATTTAAAGTCTTAGACAGGATTGGTACCGCCGCCTACAGACTAGCACTGCCTCCAGAACTTTCCAAGGTCCACAATGGGTTTCATGTGACCATACTACCTATGTACAACCCGGCCCCCTCTCATGTCTTGGCCCACGAACCTCTCCCACTTAAGGAGGACTTATCCTACGAGGAAGTACCAGTCGGCATTATGGATCGAAAGAGCAGATTACTCCGTAACTAGAAAATATCCTTTGTAAAGGTCGTATGGCAGAACCACACACCAAAGGAGGCTACATGGGAGCTAGAATCAGACTTTAGAGCCCAGTACCCCCAGTTGTTCGATCAAGAGTAAGACATATTTGAGGGACCAAATTTCTTTTAAGGAGGGGAGAGTTGTAACACCCAATTATTATTTTTTATTATTATTTTTATGTTATTTTATTTTATTTCTATATAAAATTAAATATGTGTTAATTAAATTGAATTGAATTTAATGTGATTAAATGAAAATAATAGTAATAATAATAATAAAAAGGGTAAAAAATAACTGAGGATTTAATTGAAAACAATTTTGGAGAAAGGAGTGAAAATTTGGGTTCAGGGGGTATTTTTGAAAGAAAAATTGAAAAACGGGGGTCAAAATGCAATTTAGAAAAGTTATGCCACGTCAGCTACGCAGTTAGCAGCCCCAACCAATCAGGACGCGCTAGGTGGCAGAAATGCTGACGCGGGAGGCCACGCGGGGGGAGCCACGTGGGCGATCCGCGTGCGCGTGATCGAATGGTTGAGATCCATTCCCACGCGGACGGACAGCCTAGATCAAAACGCGCACGGATGGCCCATATTGCATCGCACACGGACGGCCCAGATTGAATCACAATGAACGGCCCAGATTCACTTCCTATTTAATTGCGATCGGACGGTCCAGATTAAAAGTGATGGATGACCCAGATCGAAAGCGGATGGCTATAAATAACCCCATCCGCACCCAAACCCTAACCCTAGCTGCCAGAGCCCCTCACCAGAGAAGACAGCCCAGCCGTCGGGGAGCCGACCGCCGCTGCCCACTACCGCACTATAGCAATTTCTGGCTGCCAAACGAGGTAAAAGTTCTACCCATTGCTCAAAATTTGATTTTAAACCCACCCATGGCCAAATCAGAGTGAAAGAACCAGCAAATTTGCTGGAAAACGCCGTCGAAGCTCAGCGATGCCGCCACGGGGTGTTTCGATTTTTGCCTCCGATGTAAGTTTGGCTGAATTTGGCCAAAAATGGCTGAAAATAGCAAACCCGAGATGAATCGCCACCATGAGTGGCGACACTATCGCTGGAGCACAGTGGAGCTGCCGTACCAGAATTTTAAAATTGGCTTATTAGGCCCTAGGTCTGATTTTTGGCTTATTTGGGACATGTGTAGGTACCGTAAGTGCGTTTCAGTTCCTGAGAAAAAATTCAGGGAATCTAGGGACCGCCTGTAGGTGCAGTAACAATCTAGTTTTCGGCGTCGAATAAAGTAAGGACCCCTCACTCTATTTCCTATCATGGAATTGAAGTTGAAATAAATGATAATACTGTATTTTGTACAAATTAAATAGATATGCATAATTAATTAAGGTTGCTAATGGAGCCCGAACCATACATTATTCCCTGTCCATTCCTGCTTGATTTATTTTACAGTTTAAATGCATTATGTTATCTGGTTTATCTATTCTATGGTTTTAAATGCATGTATCACTGTCTTACTTCACCACTGTGTGATTTTGAAATTTAAGATATGATTGTATTACCGGGTGCATGTTTTTTTTTTATGTGATTATGTTCAACTTGGTAACAAAAACTAAGGGAAAACAGATAAGATGACAGCCTCACTAAATATCCTGGGAGATGGTGGACGGACCGGGTTCGTAGGGAAAGCTACCGTGAATGTTGTCTCGTATCGGACGGGGTATGGAGACTTGGTAATTTGGCTCTCATATCGGACAGAGTATGGGGACGGCTCACTTCACCCTCATACCGGACGGGGTATTGAGGTTTAATGTCTTTGCGCTCATATTGGACGGGGTCTGGGGACAGCCTTGGAATTAAGATCGTTAAGAAGAATGGTTCACGTGTGGCGGGGACACCCCTATGGATCCCCATGGATATTAGTAGGCTGGTGAAAACAAGAAACGGTGATAATCAGTAATTGTTAACGAATACGGAATTATGATATGTTTTGTGTTACTGATTATATATGAAATAGTGATCTGTATGATGTCATTGTCTTTATAGATTTTTTTTATAGGTTCTCTAAGGGTAAGAAAAAGGGTAAATAGTTTTATTTTAAATAAATGTATTGCTTTAAAATTTGTACTCTATTTGTTGTTTTTTTTTTGTTTTCTACCAACCTTTACTTCTGATGGTGATATAGTGTGATGTCCTTACTGAGCTAGTGTAGATCATTCCTTATTTAACCATTTAAGATTAGAAGGACCTGGTTCCCGAGCCCAATCCACAAGAAGACGGCGAGTAGATGCTAGATGCTTTATAGTTCCTTTATTTTTCTCATTTCTCTTATTTCTTTTAGAGAACTTATTGATGTTGTTTAGTACTTTTAAGTTATTGTGTAAGGGATGTTAACTTTAATCTTTTATTTCGCTTCCGCACTCAGATTATTATATGTATTTCCTTTTAAATTATCGGGCTGTTACATATAGAGATTATCCTTTAGATTCCAGTAAATTAGTAAAGCTATGTATATAAATATGTAAAACTATACATGCATGTGCATGCATAAAACTATTGGTATAAATAGTGTGCATATGTGTATTTGTTGATGGTTGAATAGTCATGAAGGTTAAACTATGTATCGAAGTATATGTATATAGTGTATACTTGTTATGAGTGAAAATATGTAAGAATCTAAGTTGTGTAGGTAGCTGCGTTAGAGTGAAGGGATTAAGTTGTAAAATTATAAAATAAGAACATTTAAAAGCCATGGTAATATGTTTAAAAGGTATCAACGTGAGGAGTGTGTGTGTGTGTGGCCATTTTGGCAAGTGAAGTGTGGTCAACCCTACTTGTGGATACGACCTCTGACAGACGTGGTTGGGAAGTCCCATATATAACTGTTCTATGTTTGAGTCTATGTGAAAAGTGATAAATGATACCCAATGCATAACTGTTCCATGTTTGGGTGCATTGAGGAAGTGATAAGGGATAAATGACAAGTGATAAATGACAAGTGATAAGTGATAAGTGATAAGTGATGTACCCAAATGGTAGAGGGAATCCTTAGTGCCCTCATTGATGCCCGTGGAAACGGTATCGAGCAATGAAACTCTTGACAGACTAAAAATAAAAATTATAAACCTTAATAAAAATGTGACTGAGAATGCAAGTGCATCTAAAAAGTGATAAGTTAACAATATAAAGTGAAAGCAATATTGACATATGGTATGATAAGTAATTTAGTCGCAAGGGCAAGTGATTGTTAGGAAGTGTAAGTGCAAGTGTTATGAAATTAGTGAACAATATTATTTATTTATGTAAATGTGATGTTAAAGTATTCGTGATATATATGAAATCATATGTGAAAGAGTGAATTATTGAGATATGTGAAATTATAGTTACTATATTGATTGGGAATTGGTTTTAAAGAACATATGCATTTGTTTTATGAATCTTGTGTGATTGAGTGTGTGCATATCTTTGTTTTGGGCACTGCCTCTCTTCCTTACTGAGTTTATGAAGCTCACCTTAATTTTTCTAGAACCAAGAATTTTGAGTATTAGGATAAACATCAAATTCTTTAATAAACTATTATTTTTCAGGAAATAATACCTTCATATATTTAAAAGAAAGCCAATAGCATATCACTAGTTTCTAGTAAATCAAATTCTTTATTTCATTTAGAGATTTTAGTAAAATTCTCTTAAATAATAGGATTATGATAAACCAAAAAATAAATTCAAGGACACCTTTGATTTCTTTTAAATATACTATATATGTACATTTTTTATAAATATAAATATGCTTACTTAAACAATATGTAGCATTATTGTTAGAGAACTTTTTAGGTAGAAAAAGAACAAACATATATACATATATATATATCCTCTATTTTCTTCTAGTTCTTCTCTCATTAATTCCAAAGAGTTTTTTTTTTCTTCTCTAAAATCCAAAATCAAAACACAAATTTTGAAGTCTAATCATCACCTATCATATAGAAACAAGCACTTTTGATAAGAGCTTCCAATGCATGGGCACCACAAAACCTGAACAACGAATGACTAGTTAGCGAGTCTTGTCGTCCACCACCTCCATGCTCAGAGCCTCTACCAATGCTATTGCCAACACTGTACGGATTTGTGTACTACGGGTGAAAGATGGCACATGCATCTAGATTCTAATTGAAAAAAGTGATCAAGCTCGGGCCGTTAATAAAAAAACATGATCATGCGATCTAGATTTTACATAAAGTCGACATAAAGTCAGAAAGATGAAACTTTCAATCTGTTTAATAATTAAACTAGAATGATGATTG
Organism: Carica papaya; assembly: GCF_054855325.1. Lineage (NCBI taxonomy): Eukaryota > Viridiplantae > Streptophyta > Magnoliopsida > Brassicales > Caricaceae > Carica > Carica papaya. The sequence goes on from NC_142313.1 coordinate 24,059,419, forward strand.
GAGATTAGGGCTATGCATTCGGCATATAATAAATGCAAGTGCCACTCACAGTCCTTAAAGCAACACTTGTTGCAACAAAAGCAGGCACAAGAGGTGCATTATGTGTTTTTAACCTCCTGTACACCCTCTACAACTTTTGTGACTTGACCTTTCCTCAACAGCATCACAGTCTATCTTTTAGAAGCACATATATACACTTTACTAAGTAAAACATGTAGTGGATTTCTACATGAATATATACATATATAATAAAAATAATGATCAAGATTTACCTCTCATAAGATCAGTTGGGGCACCTCCATCTTTCAATACAGTTGGCAATCATGTAATTAATCAAATCAATATTTTTAATTACTTTATATATATTAAGTAAGATATCATATAAATATAATAAAATCACATCTCAAATAACGTTTGATTCTTCATTTAAGTTCAAGATTTCAAAAAATGAAACCACTTTCTAAGTATCCATAGATTTTTCATTTAATTTTAAAAATTTTTTAAGTTGTAGTATAATATAATCTATAGTTTCCATGACCCATATAAAATACTCAACCCTATTTCATTTATCCTCCCATAACAATTCAATTGTTCTCTAATTAAACTCAGTGTTCTTGACTGATGCAACAAAAAGGTATAGTAAAAAGTTTGTTTTCCAAGGACTCTCAAGCTATTTATTATAATAAAGCTCAAAGTTATGCACTTAACCTCCATTCATTCGAAGAAAGAAAAAAAAACAAGTTTTTTTCTATATTTCTTAACCTTTAGACACAAATATAATATCTAGATATTGGACGTTAATATTTTCTACAGTATAAATCTTAGGTCATAAGGTTTAAATGAGGAAGCTTTCAAGAAGATATGTACCAATAAAATCTTATGGGTCCCAAGACCATGTTGAACTCATTTCCACTAAATAAGGATTCTCATATGCCATCAATACCAACATCCTTTTCCATTGTAGATGTATTCTTCTTGGAATAATTTTCTTTATGATAAATTACTGATGATATGGATACATTTAACGTTATTACTCCAGCTAAATGGCTTCACACACATCTAAGTAAGAGCTTCACTAAAAAAACAAACTTGATATTTTTGTTCCTGATCCATACAAAATTAAGTTTAACAAGATATTAGGTTACAAGTTTGATGAGGATGAAGTAGAGCTAGTGAAGTTTTTTATGAGGAAAACAATTAACTTGAGAATTTGGTTCTTGTAACTCCTAAGAAAAATGCTCTTAAAATTGATCATAATGTTGCATATTAATATTGCATGCTTTCCTATTCTTTGAGAGTATCAAAATAACTTCGAATATCTGTGTATGATCCTTCCAACAATATTGATCATCCGTTGATTTAAATTTGACATATGATTGTCCATTTACTATTTTTTAACGAATTATGATAAATGAATCAAAAACACTTAGTTTAAGCATATGAGATTGAATTACTAATGAGATATATTGCAGTCAAGAGTTTATTTAATATTATTTTGCTCATTTTTTAATTTATATTTTGCGTATTGGATTCTACAAAGCCCCCTGTATGTTTTTTACTTGTTGGTCAAGAAAGATAATTGCTTTCCAATTCCCTGTGGATTTGATCCTTCTTAACATTATTATAATATTATTTTATTGGTTAATTAGGAATTTATTTTTTGTGGATTCGTCACTCATCAAAATTTTTAACATTACCTCAACAAAATTTTTTCTTACCTTTCAAAGTAAATGACTAATAAGTTCTACCGCACAAAGATTAAAGTCAAAAATAAATTTTATTTGAAGTGCTCATTTTGTACTATAAAGGCAGCCATAGAACTAATAAAATCAATGTTCATAAGAATTTTATATAAATTAAGTAAAATATCTAATAAGTATAATAAAATCAAGTCTCAAGTAGCCATGGATTGTTTATTTAAGAAATAATATTTTAAATAGCTACAATTCTTTATTTACTTTATATAGTTTATGGTTCTTTATTTGAGTTCAAAGATTTCATAAGTTATAGTATGAATTAAGACTTACGTTTTTCACCGCCTGCACAAAATAATCAACCCTACACATTTATTTTCCTCTCACATTGTAATTGTTCTTTAATAATTAGTTAGTCCTCTTGATTGATGCAAAGCAAAAGTATTGTGGAAAGTTGGTTACCTTCTCTATGTATTTTACATTGTTATCGTTATCGACTATATTTTTATACTACACTATATTTTGAGTAGGATGTTAGAGGGTATTCTACAATTAAGCTTAGTCTTCTTGATTGGTGCAACTAATAAGTATAGTGAAAAGTTGATTTTCCAAATTCTACATAACCTCTCAAGTTATTTATTATATATTAACTCAAGGGAATGCACTTAACCTCCATTCATTCGAAGAAAGAAAAAAATATTTCTTTCCATTCTTCTTAATCATCTGGCACAAATATAAAATTTAGATGTTCGATGTTAATAGTTTTTACAGTCTAAATCTCAAGTCATAAGGTTTAAAGGAGGATGCTGTGGAGAAGATCTATACCAGCATAATCTTTTAGGAACCAAGACCATGTTGCACTCTTTCCCGCTCTTTAAGGCTTCACTTGTGCTACTAACATCCTTTTCCATTGTAGATGTATTTTTCTTGGATGGCTACATAAGAACTCATATCAGTTGTCCTTTAGTTCTTCTATCATTAATTCTAAAGAGTTTTCTTTCTCTTCTCCAAAACCCAAATTCCAAACACAAATTTTCAAGTCTAGTCATCCCCATCATACAACAACAAAAAGTTTTGATAAGAGCATCTAATGCATGGCCACCACAGAACCTGAACAAACAAAGACTAGTTATAGAGCCTTGTCATCCAGCACCTCCACACCTAGAGCCTCTACAGATGCTGCCCCTAGCACTATAAGGATTTATGCACTATGCGATGGAAGATGGCACGTGCATCAAGATTCCAATTGAAAGTGGTGATCAAGCTCGGGCTGTTAGTCAAAAAACATGATCATGCAGTCTAAATTTTATGTATATTAGATATATACTATGAAAGATGAAACTTCCCATCTACATAATCATTAAGCTAGAGTGGTTATTACGGGAGGTTAGGGTTGTATTCAGTTTCATGTATAGTCAATATTAAACTTACAAGATCAATAATAAATTAAGCTAATATTACAAAGTAACGTTTGTATGAGTATTCGATCATTTTAAAGGCTCACAAGGTGCTAATGTTATGACCATGTAAACCTTTAGTTTACAGTTAAAAATATTATCATTATCAACTTATATTTTTTAAATTACACTATGTAGGATGTTAAAAGGTATTTTAGAATTTTCATTAACAAATAGATCATGTTTTCAATATTAGATTTTAACCGATTTTTATATATCAGTATATAAACATATCTTTTTTACTAAAATATTATATTAAAATAACTAATCACATTATTGTAAAGTATTATAGATTTTTTAAAAGAAACAAACAAATGACTCACATTAACTAATAAAAAACAACGCATTCTATGAAAATAAACAATGAGAATTTAGGGATCGAGGTTTTGTTGCTTATAATTCAAAAAAATTATTGCGGCGTGTTAAGCTTTTAACATTATCTAAACAAAATTGTTTCTTACTTTTCAAAGTAAATAGCTAATGAGTTCTTCCGCAAAAAAATTAAATTTAGAAGTAAATTCTATTTGAAATGACTCATTTTGTATTATAATGACAACAATAAAACTAATAAAATCAATGTTCATAAGAATTTTATATAAATTAAGTAAAATATCTAATAAATATAATAAAATTAGGTCCCAAATAGCCATTGACTTTTTATTTAAGAAATCAAATTTTAAACACCCACAATTCTCTATTTACTTTAAGTAATTTATGATTCTTTATTTGAGTTCAAAGATTTCATAAGTTTTAGTATAAAATAAGACTTACATTTTTCATAACCTGCATAAAATAATCAACCCTATATATTTATTCTCTTCTCACATTATAATTGTTCTTCAATAATAAATTAGTCCTCTTGATTGATGCAAGGAAGAAGTATCATTGATAGTTGGTTACCTTCTTTATGTATTTTATATTGTTATCGTTATTGACTTATGTTTTTATATTATAGTAAACTATGAGTAGGATGTTAAAGGGTATTTCAAAATTTTGATTGACAATTAAATCTTGTTTCTATAGTTAATTACTAACAAAACTTTATATATTGATATATAAATACATTATTTAAAGTAGAGATATATTATTAAATAATTAATCACATTATTTTAAAGTACAGTCGACGTTTTTATGTAATACAGCTTTTACCTTATGCGTGGTGATAAACTTCTATCATTATCTCAATAAAATTATCTTTTTTATCTTTTAAAAAAATAAATGACAAATAAGTTTTTAGGGCATGGATTAAAATTCAAATTTTAATTTTAATATAGTTAGCAACCATAAAATTGATTAAATTAATATTTTTAATTATTTTATATATATTAAGTAAGATATCACATAAATATAATAAAATCACGTCTCAAATAATGATTGATTATTCATTTAAGTTAAAGATTTCAAAAAATGAAACCAGATTTCCAAATAGCCATAGATTCTTTATTTAATTTCAAAGATTTTATAAGTTATAGTATAAAAAAATCAACAATTTCCACGATCTATATAAAATAATCAATCGTATGTCATTTATCCTCCCATTACAATTCAATTATTCTTCAATTAAACTTAGTCTTCTTGACTGGTGCAACAAAGAGGTATAGCAAAAAGTTGGTTTTCTAAAGTCTACATAACCTCTCAAGTTAGTTATTATAGATTAAACTCAATGGTACACACTTAACCTCCATTCATTCGAAGAAAAAAAAAAGTTTTTCCATTCTTAATCTTTTGGCACAAATATAAAATCTAGATATTCGATATTACTATTTTCTACAATCTAAATCTCAGGTCATAAGGTTTAAAGGAGAATTCTTTGGAGAAGGTCTGTAACAGAAAAATCTTACAGGACTCAAGACCATGTTACACTTGTTCCCACTCGGTAAGGCTTAACTTGTGCCATCAATACCAAAATCCTTATCCATTAATTTTATTATAGATGTGTTTTTCTTAGATTGTTTTCTTTATGATAAATAACTAACTATATGAATAAATTTAAAATTATTACTACAGCTGAATGGCGGCAATTTCCTTCACACATCACACTAGGAGCTTCACTAGAAGAATGAATTTGATATGTTGTTCTTGATCTTGCAAGATAATAGGTTACAAGTTTGAGGAGCATGAAATTGTGCATTTATTATTTTTTAATGAACTATGATAAATGAATCCAATATGGATAGTTTAAGCATATTAGATTGAATTACTAATGAGATATATTACTACAATATTAGTAGTCTAATCAAAAGAAAGATTTTTTCATAAAAATAGTGATAAGATGTTGTATAACAGAGATAGTTTTTAGTGATAACTAAGACTATATAGCCACTTCAGTATCTTAATAGTAGTTTATTTTATCACAAGACTTAACGTTTTGGAATAGTACACATTGAATTGATAATTGCAGCTCTATGCCACCAATCCCACTTACTTAATATTAATTGATAATTTCATCTTTTATATATATATATTTATATACAATTGAGGATAAAAATTAGTTTTAAGGCTAAAAATTGAGATAAAAATGAAGAGACAATATAATGTGAGGAAAACAAATGTTGACTGTGAGCTAAGAGGAAGAGAGAACAAATTAATTACTTGAATAGAAAAAATTCCAACGAGGATGAAATTTTCATTTTTAAGCTCTAATAGATCATGTGGTGGAATAATTTTTTTATGTATAATTATCTTTTAAAATTTCGTACAAGGTCAGTAATAAGTTAAAGGTAACTCAAAAAACTTACAATTGTATCACATTAATCAAACTTATTAGATCAGTAATAAGTTAAGTCAATATTACAAAGTAAAGTTTTCACAAGTATACAATCATTTAAAAGACTCACATGGTGCTAAATATTGTGACCATATAAAACTTCAGTTTATAGTTTAAAATGTTATCAATATCGACTTATATTTTTTATATTACACAGTGTAGGATGTTAAAAGATATTTTATAATTTTTATTAACAATTAGATAATGTTTTCGATAATAAATTTTAGCTGATTTTTATATATTGATTTATAAATATATGATTTAAATTAAAATATTATATTAAAATAACTAATCACATTATTGTAAAGTATTATAAATTTTTAAAGAAACAAAAAAATATCACTTTAATTAATAAAAACCACACAATCAATGAAAAGAATTAAGGAGAATTTAGGGATTAAATAAAAAATTTAGTATGTTCTTCAAGCATTTATACTTAACAAAAAAAAAAACAGAATTAATGATCACATTTTTCATGAAGCCAAGACTTTTGAATATTAGGAAAAATATCCAAATTTTCAATTAACTATTGTTTCTCAGAAAATAACAAATGCATTTATACAAATTAGAATCGTGATATCTTGTAACGATTTTGATTAAGTTCTCTTATACAATAATATTACAAAAGAATCAAAAAAATAAATTCAACTTTACCACACACTTTTTTTATGTACACCATATGTGTACATAAAAAATGTGAAACATCTGTAGCTTTAAATTTTAAAAATTAGCTAATTTTATAATTTATTTTTTATTCTTAAATCACTAATTTAAAATAAAAAACTATTAAGTGATTGTAACCCTCTAAGTTTTATTTCTATAGTTTTTTTACAAAACTTTATAGTGTCATACTTGTATGATCGACAAATTTATTTATATTCTAAAGCACTTAACACCTACTTATCTAATCTTAATAAGGCAATAACTATACATACATATTTATGTACAGTATTGTAAAAAAATATGAAGAGGGCAGACTTGCTTTGTAACACCCAACATTTAATTTTTTTATTTATATATATATAATTATTTATTAATTGAATTTAATTTGGTTTATTTTATTTTAATTTGATTTAATGAAAATAATAATAATAATAGTAATAAAAAGGGTGAAAAATTAGTTAAGGATTTAATTAAAAATAATTTTTGAAAAAAGAGGTAAAAATTTGGGTTATGGGGGTATTTTTGAAAGAAAAATAAAAAATTAGGGGTCAAAATATAATTTAAAAAAATTACACCACGTCAGATGCCCGGTTAGCAGCTCCGACCAACCAGAACGCGCCAGGTGGCAGAGGTGTTGATGCGGGAGGCCACGCGGGGGGTAGCCACCTGGGCGATTTGCGTGCGCGCAGTCGAACGGCTAAGGTCAGTTCCCGCGCGCACGGACGGCCCAGATTCACTCCCTATTTAATCGCAATTGGACAGTCCAGATCAAAAGCAATGGATTGCCAAAATCAAAAGCATATGGGAATAAATAACACCATCCACACCCAAACCCTAACCCTAGCCGCTAGAGCCCCTCGCCGGAGAAGACAGCCCAGCCGCCGGAGAGCCGACCATCGCCACCTGCTGCTGCATTGGAACCTTTTCCTACCACCAAAAAAGGTAAAAGTTTTCCCTCTTGCACAAAATTCAATTTTAAACCCACCCATGGCCAAATAGGGATGAAAGAACTGGCCAATTGGTCGAAAAATGCTACCAAAGCCCGGCGCCGCCGCCGCAGAAGATTTCACAAACCGCCTCCGATGAGGCACTTATAGTAACCTATTTTGCGTAATTTTCCACCATTGTGATCACTGTTTCCTTCTCTACAAGTTAACCGGAGCAAAACGCCCAACCGCAACGTGAGCTGGAGGAGCCACCGCACTAGAGAGCTTCGCCGCCGGTGAGTTTCAGTTTTCTACATTTTTTGGGCCAACCGAGGGCTGTAAGTGTGTTTTCTCACAGGAACCAATGTAAGTTTGGCTGAATTTGGCCAAAAACGGCTGAAAATAGCCAACCCAAGGCAGATCACTGCCACAAGTGGCAGCACCATCGCCGAAGCACGGCGGAGCAGCCGTGCCAAATTTTTAAAATTGGCCGAGTAGGCCCTGGGTTTGATTTTTGGGTTATTTGAAACATTTATAGGTACTGTAAGTGCGTTTAGTTCCCGAAGAAAAATTTAGAGAACCTAGGGACAGCCTGTAGGCTCAGTAAGTCATTTAGCTTTTCGGTGTCAAATCAAGTAAGGACCCCTCACCCTATTTCCTATTATAGAATTGAAGTTCAAATAAATAATAATACGATCTTTGTACAAATTAAATGGATTTGCTTGATTAATTACCGATTGCTAATGGAGCCCAAATCAGACATTATTTTCTATCAATTTCTGTTGATTTATTTTACAGTCTAAAAGCATGATGGTATCTGGTTTATATATTGTATGGTTTAATTGCATGTATTACTACCTTATTTGACCACTATTTGATTTTTGGAATCTAAGATATTATTGCATTATCGGATACATGTTTACTTGTTTATGTATTTATGTTTGATTTGGTAACGGAGACCAAGGAAAAATAGGAAAAGGGTGTGATATGATAAATAGATAAGATGACAGCCTCACTAGATATCCTAGGAGATGGTGGACAGACTGGATTCATAGGGAACCCTACCGTGAACGTTGTCTCATACTGGATGGGGTGTGGAGACTTGGTCATTTGGCAATCATAACAGACGGAGTATGGGGACGGCCTGCTTCACCCTCATACCGGACGGGGTATTGAGGTTTAATGGCGCTCATATCGAATGAGGTATGGGTTTGGCTATGTAATTAAGACTGTTAAGGGAAAGGATTCACGTGTAGCGGGGACACTCCTATGGATCCCCATGGATACTAGTAGGCTGGTGAAACGAGAAACAGTTACGAGTTCGTCTATTGTTAATAAATGTGAATTTATGATATGTTCTTTGTTGCTAGTCGTGCATGAAGTTATGATCTGTATGATATTATTGCTTCTATAATTTGTTTTCATAAATTCCCCAATGGTAAGAAAAAGGGTAAATGGTTTTATTTTAAATAAATGTATTGGTTTAAATCTACTGCTCCATTGGTTGTTTTGATTTTCTACCAACCTTTGCTTCTGTGACGGTGATATAGTGTGATGTCCTTACTGGGCTAGTGTAGCTCATTTCTTATTTAACTATTTCAAATCAAGAAGACCTGGTTCCCGAGCCCGATCTGCAAGAAGACTGCGAGTAGATGCTAGATACTTTATAGTTTCCTTTGCGTTTCTCATTTCTCGTGTTTCTTTCAGAGAAGTTCATTCCGTGATGTTTGTTTAGTACTTTTAAGTTATTATGTAAGGGATGTAAACCTTAACTTTTTATTTCGCTTCCGTACTTAAATTATCATATATTTTCTTTTGGATTTCCGAGGACGTTACATGCTTAACCGTTATCATTAAATTGGTCTTTTAATGATAAAAATTACAAAATTAAAAAATAGTTTAGAGAAAATGTTCAAAGATATTTCAAACTATCTCAATTTCGTTCATTCGCTTTACTTTCTGAGCTTTATTGTTCCAATAGCACTCACCATCTTCATCCAGAATTTTAAATTCCCATAAAAGTTATCTTCTAAAAATTGAGAAAAAACGTTGTAAAACTATATAAAATTATAACATTATCTCAAAAAATTTTTTTCCTACTTTTCAAAGTAAATGGCTAATAAGTTCTTCCGTTCAAAGATTAAATTCAAAAGTAAATTTTATTTGAAGTGACTTATTTGTATTATAATCGTAGACATTGAACTAATAAAAGCAATGCTCATAAGAATTTTATATAAATAATATAAAATATATAATAAGTACAATAATATCAAGTCCCAAATAGCAATGGATTCTTTATTTAAAAAATAACATTTTAAATAGGTACAAATCTTTATTTTCTTTAAATAGTGTATGATTCTTTATTTAAGTTCAAAAATTTCATAAGTTATAGTATAAAATAAGACTTATATTTTTAATAGTTTGCACAAAATAATCAACCCAACATATTTATTCTTTTCTCACATTGTAATTGTTCCTCAATAATTAGTAAATCTCGTTGATTGATGCAAAGAAAAAGTATCGTGAAAAGTTGGTTACCTTCTCTATGCATTTGACATTGTTATTGTTATCGACTTATGATTTTATATTACACTATACTTTGAGTAGGATGTTAAAAGGTGTTTCAAATTTTTTTTTTTACAATTGGATCAAGTTTTTGAGGTTAATTACTAACTAATTTTTTTATATTGTTATATAAATATATGATTTAAAGTAGAGATATTGTATTAAAATAACTTATAACATTATTTTAAAGTACAATCGACGTTTTTGTGTAATGTGACTTTTTACCTTATGCATGGTGATAAACTTCTATCATTATCTCAATAAAATTATATTTTTTAACTTTTAAAAAAATAAATGATGAATAAGTTCTTTAGTGTATGGATCAAAATTTAAAAGTTAATTTTAATACAGTTAGCGACTGTAAAATTAATTAAATCAATGTTTATAATTATTTTAAATATATTACATAAGATATCACATATACATAAAAAATCGCGTCTCGAATAGCGATGGATTATTCATTTAAAGTAAAGATTTCAAAAAATTAAAACCACTTTCTAAATAGCCATAGATTCTTTATTTAAGTTCAAAGATTTTACAAGTTTGAGTATAAAAAATCTACATTTTTCACTGCCTATATAAAATACTCAATCGTATGTCATTTATCCTTCCATCACAATTCAATTATTCTTCAATTAAACTTAGTTTTCTTGACTGGTGCAATAAAGAAATGTAGCAAAAAGTTAGTTTTCAAAGCCTACATAACCTCTCAAGATATTTATTATAGATTAAACTCAAGGGTACACACTTACCCTCCATTAATTCGAAGAAAGAAAAAAAAACAAGTTTCTTTCTATTTTTCTTAATATTTAGGCACAAAAATAATATCTAGATGTTGGATTTTAATTTTTTCTGTGGTGTAAATCTCAGGTCATAAGATTTAAAGAAGGAAGCTTTGGAGAAGATTCGTACCAGCAACATCTTACGGGACCCAAGACCATATTGCACTTGTTCCCACTTGGTAAGGCTTCACTTATACCATTCATAAAAAAATCTTTTCCCATTAATTTTATTGTAGTTGTATTTTTCATGGATGATTTTTTTTATGATAAATAACTAACTATATAGATAAAATTAAAATTGTTACTGCAGCTGAATGGCTTCAGTTTCCTTCACACATCTCATTGGGAGCTTCACTAGAAGAACAAATTTGATATATTTGTTCCTGATCCATACAAGATTAAGTTTAACAAGATATCAGGTTACAAGTTTGAAGAGCATGAAATAGAGCTGGTGAAGTTTTTTATGAGGAAAACAATCAACTTGGGAATTTGGTTCTTATAACTCCTAAGAAATATACTCGTAAAATTGATCGTAATGTTGCATATTATTATTGCAAGCTTTTCTATTCCTCAAGAGCATTAAAAAAAGCTCGAATATCTGTGTATGAGCCTTCCAACAATATTGATCATCCGTTGATTTAAATTTAACATATTGTTGTCCATTTACTATTTTTTTGACGGATTATGATAAATGAATCCAATACGCTTAGTTTAAGCATCTAAGATTGAATTATTAATGAGATATATTACTTTAATGTTAGTCATCTCATCAAAAGAATGATTTTTTTAAAGAGTGATAAGATGTTATATAATAGAGATAGTTTTTAGTGATACTTAAGACTTTATAATCACTTTAATAAAATTTTGAGAAAATTTCTTCTGCTTGTTTTACCATTTATATAGGATATACTATTTTTTTAGGGCTAAGACACTCTTTGACCATGCACCATTCTTTTGTGGTGGCTTACTACGAATCTATTTAAAAAATTTATATTTTATCTCTCAAAAAGAATTTAAGTATTTCATTTTTCTAGAACCCAAGAAATTTGAGTAGTAGGATAAATATCCAATTCTTTAATAAACCATTATTTTTTTAAGAAGTAATACCTGCCTATATTTAAAAGAAAGCCAATAACATATCACTCGTTTCTACTTAATTAGATTCTTTATTGCATTAAGGAATTTTAGTAAAATTTTCTTAAATAATAGGATTATAGTAAATTAAAAAATAAATTGAAGGATACCTCAGATTTCTTTTAAATATACTTAATATGTACATTTTTTATAAATATAGATATTCTTACTTAAACAACATGTAGCATTATTGTTAAAGAATTTTTGAAGTAGAAAAAGAATGTATATACATATACATATATATATTATTTATTGTCTTTTAGTTCTTCTCTCATTAATTCCAAAGTGTTTTTTTTCTCTTCTCTAAAACCTGACTTCTAAAAACAAATTTTCAATTATAATCATCACCCATCATACAGCAACAAACAATTTTGATGAGAGCTTCTAATGCATGGCCATCACAGAACCTGAACAAATGACGACTAGTTAGAGTCTTGTCATCCACCACCTCCATGCTCAGAGCCTCTACAGATGCTACAGCCAGCATTATAGGGATTTGTGTACTACGTGGTGGAAGATGGCACGTGCATCCAGATTCTAATTAAAAGTGGTGATCAAGCTCAGGTCGTTAATCAAAAATCAAGATCATACAGTCTAGATTTTTATTATAGTCTTACTGTGAGGTAAGTGGAAGAGAGAACAAATTGATTACTTGAAGAGAAAAGCTTCCAAGGAGGATGAATTTTTTATTTTTAAGCTCTAATAGACCATATGGTGGAATAATTTTTTTTGGTATAATTATCTTTTAAAATTTCGTACGAGGTCAGTAATAAGTTAAAGCTAACTCAAAAAATTACAAATGTATCACATAAAATAAACTTACAAGATTAGTAATAAGTTAAGTTAATATTACAAAGTAATGTTTGCATGAGTATTAAATCATTTTAAAGGCTCACAAAGTGCTACTGTTGTGACCATGTAAACCTTTAGTTTACAGTTTAAAATATTATCATTATCGACTTATATTTTTTATATTACACTATGTAGGATGTTAAAAACTATTTTAGAATTTTCATTAACAATTAGATCATGTTTCCAATATTAAATTTTAACCCATTTTTATATATCAGTAAATAAATATATGATTTATACTAAAATATTACATTAAAATAACTAATCACATTAACTAATAAAAATTACGCATTCTATTAAAATAAACAATGAGAATTTGGGGATGGAGTTTTGTTGCTTATAATTAAAAAAAAAATTTGCGACGTGATAAACTTTTAACGTTAGCTCAACAAAATTGTTATTACTTTTCAAAGTAAATAACTATTGAGTTCTTTTGCAAAAAGATTAAATTTAAAAGTAAATTTTATTTGAAATGACTCATTTTGTACTATAATGACAGCCATAAACTTATAAAATCAATGTGCATAAACATCTTATATAAATTAAGTACAATATCAATTAAATATAATAAAATCACGTCCTAAATAATTATGGACTTTTTATTTAAGAAGTCAAATTTTAAATACCCGCAATTATATATTTACTTTAACTAGTTTATGATTCTTTAGTTGAGTGCAATAATTTCATAAGTCATAGTATAAAATAAGACTTATATTTTTCATAACCTGCATAAAATAATCAACCCTATATATTTATTCTCTTCTAACATTATAATTGTTCTCCAATAATAAGTTAGTCCTCTTGATTGATGGAAGGAAGAAGTATCCTGAAAAGTTGGTTACCTTCTCTATGTATTTTATATTGTTATCGTTATTGACTTATATTTTTATATTAAACTATACTTTGAGTAGGATGTTAAAGGGTATTTCAAAATTTTTAAAGTACAGTTAACGTTTTTGTGTAATACGGCTTTTACTTTACGTGTGGTGATAAACTTCTATCATTATCTCAACAAAATTGTATTTTTTAATTTTTAAAAAAATAAATAACGAATAAGTTTTTTAGGACATGGATTAAAATTCAAAATTTAATATTAATATAGTTAGCCACCATAAATTTGATTAAATTATGTTTTTAATTATTTCATATATATTAAGTAAGATATCATATAAATATAATAAAATCGCGTCTCAAATAGTGATTGATTATTCATTTAAGTTAAAGATTTCAAAAAATAAAACCCCTTTCTTAATTGCCATAGATTCTTTATTTAATTTCAAAGATTTTATAAGTTATAGTATAATAAAATTTGCAATTTCCATGGCCTATATAAAATAATCAATCGTATGTAATGTTATCCTCCCATCACAATTCAATTATTCTTTAATTAAACTTAGTCTTCTTGAGTGGTGCAACAAAGAGGTATAGCAAAAAGTTTGTTTTTTAAAGTCTACATAACCTCTCAAGTTATTTATTATAGATTAAACTCAAGGGTACGCACTAACCTGCATTCATTCGAAGAAAGAAAAAAAAAAGTGTCTTTCCATTCTTAATCTTCAGGCATAAATATAAAATCTAAATGATCGAAATTAGTATTTTCTAAAATCTAAATCTCATGTCATTATGTTTAAGGGAGAATTCTTTGGAAAGGTCTGTAGAAGCAAAATCTTACGGGACCCAAGACCATGTTTGTAACGGCCCCGAAAATTTAAATGAAATATATGTATTAAAAATGTCAAATGCGGAAGCGAAATAAAATTATTGATTAACATCCCTTACACAATAACCAAAACATACTCAAAACATGAAAGAACAAATTAACTAAAAGAGATAGTCGAGATAAGAACTATAAATATAGCTATGGAGTCTTTAGGTGTCTCCTTCGCTGTCTTCCTGTGGAACGGGCTCGGGAACAATGTCTTCCTGATCTGAAATAGTTAAATAAGGAATGAGCTACACCAGCCTAGTAAAGACATCACACTATCTCGCCGGCACGGAAATAAAGGTGGGTAGAAAACAAAAAATGACCAATGGAGCATAATTTATAACAAACTCGTTTATTAACATAAAAATCTTTACTGTCCACTTACATCGGTGAGATCCATGAAAACAACATGTGAAAGCAATAACATCATCATTATCATGAAATCATATAAACTTTATAACATAACACTTATCATGCCTTTGCATTTTAATCATTAAACAACATATTTTCCTCTTTAACCAGCCTACTAGTATCCACGGGGATCCATAGGGGTCCCGCTACCCGTGAACCCTTAACATTTATAACCTGATTCCAGAGCTGTCCCCATACCCCGTCCAGTATAGGCGGCAAAACCATGAACCTTAATACCCCGTCCGGTATGAGGGTGAAACGGGCCGTCCCCATACCCTGTCCGGTAAGGGTGCCAAAATATATAAGGCCTCCATACTCCGTCCGGTATGAGAGACCACGTTCCCGGTAGGGTTCCCTACGGACCCGGTCCGTCCACCATCTCCCAGGATATCTAGTCAGGCTGTCCACATTTTTCACTTATCAATTCACATAACCTTTTTGCCCTTTTCCTTTATCTCAATCATCTAATCATACACAAACATGTAAACCAGTCATCGACACCAAACAAGACAACACAGTATCGGGTTAAGCATAATACCAACCATAATAAAAGAAACTATGATTCATGCATACGAGACCATAATATAATTACATCAAATAATATGCTGCATTTAATACTGAAAATTAGATCAAACAATAACAGACCAACACTATATCAGACTCGGGCTCCATTGACAACCTTAATCAATTATACATCTATAAAGTCACACCATACAGTTTAATTATTTATTTAGCTTTAATACCGTGATAGAAAACAGGGTGAGGGGTCCTTACTTGTTTCGGGGTCTGAATACGGCTCTACAGTGCGCCTACAGGCTGTCCTTAATTTTTCTGAATTTTTTACCGGAAAACTGAAACGCACTATCGGTACCTGCACGTGTCCCAAAAAATCCCAAATAAGACGTAGGGCCCCTTTCGGCCAATATAGCAATTCTGGCACGGCGGCTCCACCGTGCTTCGGTGATGGTGTCGCCGCAAGCGGTGGCGATTCGCCTCGGGTTGGCCATTTTCGGCTGAATTCGGCCACACTTGCATCAGTCCCTGCGATAAAACAACCCTAGGGCCCTCGGTGGGCAAAAAAATCACGAAAAATTGAAACTTACCTGCGGCGGTGCTCGCGGGTGCAGCGGCTCCTCCGGCGTGAGTTGCGTTTTGATGTTTGGCTCCAATCAACCTGTAGAGAAAAGAACAGTGATCACAGTGGTATAAAAATTGCATCGAACGGAGTCCGGGAAGGGCCTCATCGGAGGTAAAAACTGAGGAGGGGCACGGCGGTGCCGCTGGGCTTTGGCTGAGTTTTCTAGTCGTTTGGCCGGTGGTTTGGCTCCGATTTGGCCATAGGCGGACTCAGCATCGAAAAATGAGAAGGGGGAGAAAATTTACCTCGATCGGTGGTCAAAAACTTCCCTGATACGGCGGCGGGTGGCGGCGGCCGGCTCCTCCGGCGTCTGGTTCTTCTTCTCAGGTGAGGCACTGGCGGCTAGGGTTTTTGTGGTCAGGTGTGTGTGGGGTTATTTATACCCTTTGCCTTTTAATCTCAACCGTCCATCAAGATTAAATCTGGACCGTTCGATCGCGATTTAATTGGGATTAAATCTGGGCCGTCCATCGCGATGTAATCTGGGCCGTCCGTGCCCGATTCAATCTGGGCCGTTCGTGCGCGTGAATCTGGGCTGTCCACGCGCACGTTTGATCTGGGTCGTTCGTACACGCAGGAACAAATCTGGGTCGTCCGATTGCGCGCACGCGGATTGCCCGGGTGGCCCGTCCCCTGTTACCGTTTTCTTCCACGCAGCGCGTCCCGGTTGGCCAGGGCTGCTGACCGGGCCGCTGACGTGGCTACTGACGTGGTACAATTTTTTTAAATTGCATTTTGACCCCCGGTTTCTGATTTTCTTTTCAAAAACACCCCCAAAATCCAAATTTTCATCCCTTTTTACCGAAATCATTTTCAATTAAATCCAAATAATATTTTACCCAATTTTATCATTATTATTATTTTTATTTTTCATTAAATTAAATCAAATTAAAAGAAATTACATAAAAATCAAATAAATAAAAAATAAAAATAATAAAATATAATTTTATTTCACTTGGGTGTTACAATGTTCCACTCGTTCCCAATCTGTAAGGCTTCACTTGAGCCATCAATACAAAAATCATTTTTCATTAATTTTATTGTAGATGGATTTTTCTTATATGGTTTTCTTTATGATGAATAACTAACTATATGGGTAAAATTAAAATTATTACTACAATTGAATGGCTTTAATTTCCTTCACACATCACACTAGGAGCTTCATTAGAATAACTAATTTGATATTTTGGTTCCTGATCTTGTAAGATATCAAGTTACAAGTCTGAGGAGCATGAAATTGTGCATTTACTATTTTTTTAATGAACTATGATAAATGAATCCAATATGCTTAGTTTAAGCATATTAGATTGAATTATTAATGAGATATATTACAACAATATTAGTCGTCTAATCAAAAGAAAGATTTTGTAAAAAAGAGTGATAAGATGTATAACAGAGATAGTTATTTTTTTAGTGATAACTAAGACTTTATAGTCATTCAATAGAATTTTGAGAAATTTTTTCTGCTTGTTTTACAATTTATATAGGATATACCAATGTTTTAGGCTAAGACGATCTTTGACTATGTACCATTCTTTGGTGGTGGCATACTACCAATCTATTTAATCATTTTATATTTAGTTGAGTTCAATGATTTCATAAGTTGTATTATAAAATAAGATTTATTGTAGTATCCATCTTATAAAAAAATTGTAAAATTCTACTCTAAAGAATTTGAGAGAGAGTGCAGAAGTGAAAGTAGAGTGTCAATCGGGAGGAAGGGAGTGACAGGCCGTGAGGGTGCAGAGGTGTGCCAACCTTTCCTTTCGAGAGGTAAGCCATTTTTTGTGATTTTTCTAATGATTTTTAGGTTCCTCTTCAGCTGTTCATTTATCCCTAACTCCCTTTCCAAAACAGAAACAAATCGAGCTCAACTAGGCTCTATTTCTGCTACACCTTCGAGCAGCGTAGGTATGCCTTCCTTTCCCTTTTTTAATTTCAATTCTTAAATTTATTACGTTTTTAAGGTTCATTTAGGTTCTTATAAGGGTCTAGCTTCATTTAATCCAAACTTCAATGAGAAATCTATTTCCAGATATCACTAGGTCGACAAAAATAAACTGTAACCCACTGTTGACAGTGCAGGCAACCCGTCTGCATTTTCTAGTCATATGAAGTTGATTTGTTCGCACGTGTAGATTGTTTTTGAATTCTTTAGGAAGGTAAGACCAATAATGTGACATCCTAGGTGTTAATTAAGGTAAATGGGTGTTAAATACAGATTCAGAATAACGAGTGCATGATAATATTTATGCAATGGAATCAAACCTTAACAAATTCCTTCCAAATATACATATAATATTTCAAATACATACATCACTGAGGCTTGAAGTGGAAACAAAATATAAAACATAAGAGCCACTTCTTTCACTATGCTACTGGAATTCATCAGAGTATGGGAACAGTCATGCACTCAGACTTGTGGATCCATTGGATCTTCATAGACTTCCAAGGATAAGTCTGCTTGCGGTTCCTCATTTTCTTCCTCATCTGGGAGAAAATGGAAAGAGTGAGTTCTATATGCTTAGTAAGGAAAACAATATTAAATTAACATCGTAAGATTTCAAAAGTTTATTCTTTTATCTCACCATTTAGCTTCCTTGTTTACCTAATTCATCATTAAAAAAGAAAATTATTTATTTGAATATCAAAATAGTACGTTGGCACAGAAAATAAAAAACACCTATATCATGTCAAATAATAAAAAAAATCAAATAAATCATGAAATGCATAGATATTTTGTGTCATACTTCACGAGGTCGTTACAAACTTCCATCTCTGAGGGCAGAAATAGATTTTCAACTGCCCAAGTGGAATGACTAGATTTGATACAGATGCGACAATTTGCTTAGGCCCACTTCTAGCTGGCCAAACCATGGTCGATCTATGACCATAGTCGTATCAACTATAGTGGTCCTAACAGATATCTATAGTCATGACTTTACTTAGTAATGTGTGACCCCCTACAGATAGTGCAATACCACTCTCGTCAGAGAGCATGCTGTCATCTACTATAAGCGGTCCTTTTACGTCTTTCCAGACCAAATAGGGGAGGGAAAAATAGATAACCCGAAGGGTAAGGAGAACAGATACCCCTCAGAGATAAAAATCCTAAAGAGACACTTGATGCAATATGCATGTCGATACAAATACATTTCGGACCATATAGGCTTCATTCCACTTTTCTCTTTTTCTATTTTTTTAAATTTTTTTATTACGGACTACATATTACATATATTACATGCAAATTCATCAAGTGTCAGTAATTCACATAGCATGCTTGAAAATAAGAATAATTCGACTCATTTGAACATAGAGGCATGCAAAACAGAAAAAATAACAATCATATTAAATTTGCTTATCTAAAAATACTCCTTAAAATGTCAAAATTAATACTAGATTCTTTACCAAAACCTTGGTGTTATCTTCTTCACTGTTTTTCTTTCTTTCTCTTCTTCTCTCACTAATTTACTATCTCTTTCTCTCTAAACCTTTGAAAAATAGAATAATTAGAAATGTAGAAAGGAACAGAAGGAGAAGGAAAATTTATAGAATTTCAGAACCATTGAATTCATGCCAAATGGTGAAATTGGGTGAAGAAAGAGGAGAAAAAATTCTTGGCATGAACAACAAGGGAAAAAAATTTCCTCCACCTACGGTGGTGGCGCGCCAACTAAGGTAGCAAATGGGATGTGCGTGCGTGTGTACGGATGGGACATGCATGTTGTACGCACGCCTTGCGGCCACTGTACGCCCATGCGTGTGTGCTCAATGCCCAGCACCTGCACAGACAAACTGTTTTCGCATGGGATTTTTCCCGCGAGTAGATTTTCTCCTGTTTCGACATTTTTATATTTTTTTAAAAATTTTTCCTTTGAAATAAAATAAAATAAAATAAAATAAAAATAAAAATAGATCAAAATCACAAATCTAAAAAAATGTTAAACTGTGTAAACCAATTAAATTTAAAGTGATCAAAGGCCCAAATAAGTAGAGTTACCAAAGAATTTTAGTACAGTGATAGGCGGGGTGTTACATATAGTAGTATATTTTATGCATGCAATGGTGTTTTTTATATGGATTATGAATAAATTTAGTTTTCAAATATGATGTCTGTTGTGGTTTTAGGATTGAATGAATGTGTGTGTGTAATGTGTCCATTTGGTTTAAAATCTGCAAATTGGATGAATTTTTGTGTATACTTGCATTTGATAAACTGTTTATTGAAGGATGGTAGGATGGAAAAACATAAATGAGCAGGGAAGGTATGAGGTTGGAAAAGAAATATAAATAGATCTCTTTGCGAGTTAGTTTTCTGCAAAGAGAAAAATTGGAAAAAAAATTAAATTTAAAATAAATTAAATCTAGAAAATGAATGAAATATATTAGTTTTAAAATAATTATAAAAAAAATCAATCAATAAAGGTAGGATAAAGTAAATAAAAAAAGTAAATTATCAAAATGAAATTAAAAAATATATATAAAATAATAAAAATAAATAAAACAAATAAATAATCAAAATGAAATAAAATAAATAAACCTCTATAAACAAAAGTTAATTGAGGGAATTATGGATAAAAGATGGAGTCTAGATGAATAATTAAGAAAGAATAAAAAAAACTAATCAAAAATTTAATAACTAAAATATTTAGTAAATATGTCTATTTGGTACCCAGGAGAGGTATTATCGAAATTACTGTTATGACTGTTGTCACTACTTACTGTTTACTAATAGGAACCCTACTCTTAGATTGGGTGGATACTAAACTCTGTACCATTTACTGATATCACTATAATTCTGCTTTATTAGAGGTACTGGTGTCCTCACTGCATCAACGGTATTGATTTAGGTGTCTGCATGCAGTAGGGTTATAATTATTAAAATAATAAAATTTTATAGTAAAACTTCAAATATAGGTTCAAACTTACGTGTGTGTACATTTATTCTCTTCTCACATTGTAATTGTTCTTCAATAATTAGTTAATCCTCTTTATTGATGCAAATAAGAAGTATCGTGTCAAGTTGGTTACCTTCTGTATGTATTTAACATTGTTATCGTTATGGAATTATAATTTTATATTACACTAGACTTTGAGTAGGATATTAAAGGGTATTTCAAAGTTTTCAGTACTTATTAGATCAAGTTTTTGAGGTCAATTACTAACCAATCTTTATATATTGTTATATAAATATGTGATTTAAAGTAGAGATAATGCATTAAAATAACTAATCACATTATTGTAAAATACAGTCGATATTTTTGTGTAACGTGACTTTTTACCTTATGCATGGTGATCGACTTCTATTATTATCTCAATAAAATTATCTTTTTTAACTTTAAAAAAAAATAACGAATAAGTTCTTTAGCGTATGGATTAAAATTCAAAATTTAATTTTAATACAGTTGGCGATAATAAAATTAATTAAATCAATATTTTTAATTATTTTATGTATATTAAGTTAAATATCACATAAATATAATAAAAGTGCGTCTTAAATAGCAACGAATTGTTTATTTAAATTAAAGATTTAAAAAAATTAAAGTTACTTTCCAAATAGCCATAGATTCTTTATTTAAGTTCAAAAATTTTATAAGTTTAAGTATAATAAAATCTACATTTTCCACGGCCTATGTAAAATACTCAATCGAATTTATTATCCCGTTACAATTCAATTGTTCTTTAATTAAACTTAGTCTTCTTGACTGGTGCAATAAAGAAGTATTGTGAAAAGTTAGTTTTCCAAAGCCTGCATAATCTCTCAAGTTATTTATTATATATTAAACTCAAGGGTACGCACTTAACCTCCATTCATTCGAAGAAAGAAAAAAATAGAAGTCTCTTTCCATTCTTCTTAATCTTCAGGCACACATATAAAATCTAGATGTTCGATGTTAATATTTTGTACAATCTAAATCTCAGGTCATAAGGTTTAAAGGAGAAAGATATGGAAAATATATGTACCACCAAAATCTTACGGGACCTAAGACCATGTTGAACTCCTTCCCACTTGGTAAGGCATCACTTGGGCCATCCATACCAAAATCCTTTTCCATTAATTTTATTTAAGATGTATTTTTCATGGATGGTTTTCATTATGATAAATAACTAACTATATGGATAAAATTAAAAATATTACTACAACTGAATGGCTCTAATTTCTTTCACAAATCTTACTAGGAGCTTCATTAGAAGAATGAACTTGATATGTTTGTTTTTTATTCATACAAGATTAAGTTTAACAAGATATTAGGGTACAAGTTTGAGGAGCATGAAATAGAGATGGTGAAGTTTTTTGTGAGGAAAACAATTAACTTGGGAATTTAGTTCTTGTAACTCTTAAGAAAAATGCTCTTAAAATTGATCGTAATGTTGCATATTATTATTGCAAGCTTTTCTATTCCTTGAGAGCACCGAAACAAACTCGAATGTCTGTTTATGAGCCTTCCAACAATACTGATCATCTATTGATTTATATTTGACATATAATTGTTTATTTAATATTTTTTTTACAAATTATGATAAATGAATCCAATACGCTTAGTTTGAGCATATAAGATTGAATTATTAATGAGATATATTACTTCAATGTTAGTTGTCCCATCAAAAGAATTTTTTTTTAAAGAGTGATAAAATGTTATATAAGAGAGATAGTTTTTAGTGGTAGTGAAGACTTTATAGTCACTTCAATAAAAATTTGACAAAATTTCTTCTGCCTGTTTTACCACTTATATAGGATATACTAATTTTTTAAGGCTGAGACGATATTTGACCATGCACCATTCTTTGGTGGTGGCTTACTACGAATCTATTTAATAATTTTATATTTTATCTCTAAAAAGAAAGCCAATAGCATATCACTAGTTTTTAGAAAATTATATTTTTTATTTCATTTAGGAATTTTAGTAAAATTCTCTTAAATAATAGGATTATGATTAACCAAAAAATAAATTCAAGGATATCTTAGATTTCTTTTAAATCTAATATATATGTACACTTTTTACAAATATAAATATGCTTACTTAAACAATATGTAGCATTATTGTTAGAGAATTTTTGAGGTAGAAAAAGAATATATATATATATATACATATATATATATCCTCTATTGTCTTCTAGTTCTTTTCTCATTAATTCTAAATAGTTTTTTTTCTTCTCTAAAACCCAAATTCCAAACACAAATTTTGAAGTCTAATCATCATCCATCATATAGCAACAAACACTTTTGATAAGAGCTTCTAATGCATGGGCACCACAAAACCTGAACAAAGGACGACTAGTTAGAGAGTCTTATCGTCCACCACCACCACGCTCAGAGCCTCTGCAGATGCTACGGGTGGAAGATGGCACGTGCATCCAAATTTTAATTGAAAGAAGTGATCAAGCTCGGCCCGTAAATAAAAAAACATGATCATGCGGTTTGGATTTTACGTAGAGTGGACATAAAGTCAGAAGGATGAAAATTTCAATTTGTTTAATCATTAAGCTAAAATGATGATTGGAGATTAGGGCTATGCATTCGGCATATAATAAATGCAAGTGCCACTTACAATCCCTAAAGGGACTCTTGTAGCAACAAAAGCAAGCACAAGAGGTGCATTATCTACAACATCTGCGACTCGATCTTTTTTCATCATCATCACAATCTATCTTTTAGAAACACATATATACACTTTACCCAGTATAACATGTTGTGAATTTCCACATGAATATATACATATACAATAAAAATAATGATAAAGGTTTACCTCTCATAAGGCCAGTTGGGGCACGTCCACCTTTTAATACAGTTGGCGGCCAAGTAATTAATCTAATCAATGTTTTTAATTACTTTATATATATTAAGTAAGATATCATACAAATATAATAAAATCGCATCTCAAATAGCATTAGATTCTTTATTTAAGTTCAAAATTTCAAAAAATTAAACCACTTTCAAAAAAGCCATAGATTTTTCATTTAAGTTCAAAGACTTTTTAAGTTATAGTATAATAAAATCTATTTTTTCCACGGCCTATATAAAATACTCAACCGTATATCATTTATCCTCCCATAACAATTCAATTATTCTTTAATTAAACTCAGTGTTCTTGACTGATGCAACAAAAAGGTATAGCAAAAAGTTTGTTTTCCAAAGACTACATAACCTCGCAAGTTATTTATTATAATAAAGCTCAAAGTTATGCACTTAACCTCCATTCATTCGAAGAAAAAAAAAACAAGTTTCTTTCTATTTTTCTTAATCTTCAGGTGGAATTCCATATAATATCTAGATGTTGGATGTTAATATTTTCTACAGTGTAAATCTCAAGTCATAAGGTTTAAATGAGGAAGCTTTGGAGAAGATCTGTACCAGTAAAATCTTATGGGTCCCAAGATCATGTTGCACTCGTTTCCACTCGGTAAGGATTCCCTTGTGCCATCAATACCAACATCCTTTTTCATTGTAGATGTGTTTTTCTTGGATGATTTTCTTTATGATAAATTACTAATGATATGGATATATTTAAAGTTATTACTCCAGCTAAATGGCTTCACACACATCTCATTAGGAGCTTCACTAGAAGAACGAACTTGATATGTTTGTTCCTGATCCATACAAGATTATTAAGTTCAACAAGATATTAAGTTACAAGTTTAATGATGATGAAGTAGAGTTAGTGAAGTTTTTTATGAGGAAAACAATAAACTTGGGAATTCGATTCATGTAACTCATAAGAAAAAAGCTCTTAAAATTGATTGTAATGTTGCATATTATTATTGCAAGATTTCCTATTCAATGAGAGTATCGAAACAAGCTCGAATATCTGTGTATGAGCCTTCCAACAATATTGATCATCCGTTGATTTAAATTTGACATATGATTGTCCATTTACTATTTTTTAATGAATTATGATAAATGAATCCAATACGCTTAGTTTAAGCATATAAGATTGAATTAGTAATGAGATATATTACTTCAATGTTAGTCGTTCCATCGAAAGAAAGATTATTTTAAAGAGTGATAAGAAGTTATATAACAATGATAGTTAAGACTTTATAGCCACTTTAATAAAAAATTTTCTACTTGTTTTACCATTTATATAGGATATACTAATGTTTTAGGCTGAGATGATCTTTGACCATGTACCATTCTTTTGTGGTGGCTTAGTACCAATCCATTTAATCATTTTATCTTTTATCTCTCAAAAAAATTTAAGTATCTCATTTTTGTAGAATACAAGAATTTTTGAGTATCAGGAAAAATATCCAATTCTTTAATAAACCATTATTTTTTAGGAAATAATATATGCATATATTTAAAAGTAAATTAATAGCATGTCACTAGTTTTTACTAATAAGATTCATTATTTCATTTAAGAATTTTAGTAAAATTATCTTAAATAATAGGATTATGGTAAATCAAAAAATAAATTGAAGGATACCTTAGATTTCTTTTAAATATACTTTATTTGTACATTTTTTTACAAATATGGATATGCTTACTTAAACAACATGTAGCATTATTGTTAGAGAATTTTTGAGGTAGAAAAAGAATATACATATATACATATATATATCCTGTATTGTCTTTTAGTTCTTCTCTCATTAATTCTAATGAGTTTTTTTTTTTCTCTTCTCCAAAGCCCAAATTTCAAAAACAAATTTTTAAGTCTAATCATCATCCATCATACAGTAGCAAACACTTTTGATGAGAGCTTTTAATGCATGCCCACCACATAACTTGAACAAATGACGACTAGTTAGAGAGTCTTGTCATCCACAACCTCCATACTCAGAGCCTCTGTAGATGTTGCCGCCAACACTGTAGGGATTTATGCACTAGGCGGTGGAAGATGGCACACGCATCCAAATTCCAATTGAAAGTGGTGATCAAGCTCGGGTCATTAATCAAAAAACAAGATCATGTAGTCTGGATTTTAATTATAGTTGACATAAAGTCTTAAAGATGAAACTTCCAATCTGCGTAATCATTAAGCTAGAGTGATGATTACGGTAGATTAGAGCTATGCATTCTACATATAAAAAATGCAAGTGCACACTCATAGTCCCTAAAGCGACTCTTGTAGCAACAAAAGCAAACACAAGAGGTGCATTATGCATTTTTTACCTTTTGTACACCATTTGCAATTTTTACAACTTGCCCTTTCTTTATCAGCATCACAGTTTATCTTTTAGAAACATATATATGCACTTTACTCAGTATAACATGTAGTGGATTTCCACATGAATATATACATACACAACTAAAATAATGATAAAGATTTACCTCTCATAAGGCCAGTTGGGGCACCTTCACCTTTTATTAGCCAAAGCATCATGGTAGAGCCTGTAATCCCTAGCAGTTCAGAGGCAAAAGTGTCAGTCCTTTTTACATATTGTACAGGGAATGAAGTCACCCCAATGGAACTGCTTCTTTTCACGAATGAGTCTTGATCTATTGTTTAGGTTTACAGTAAGCTTGTAGTATTTGATTTTGTAATTATATACAAATAGGAGATCTTGTAGGTATTCATTATGTCCCTAAAAGTTGCGAGAAAAATGAAAAATTGAATTATGTTTTTAGATAGTTTTCTTTATGATGAATAACTAACTATATGAATAAAATTAAAATTATTACTACAACTGAATGACTTCAATTTCCTTCACACATCACACTAGGAGCTTGACTAGAAGAACGAATTTGATATGTTTTTCATGATCTTGCAAGATAATAGGTTACATGTTTGAGGAGCATGAAATTGTGCATTTCTATTTTTTTAACGAACTATGATAAATGAATTCAATATGCATAGTTTAAGCATATTAGATTGAATTACTAATGAGATATATTACTACAATATTAGTAGTCCAATCAAAAGAAAGACTTTTTCCTAAAAATAGTGATAAGATGTTGTATAACAGAGATTTTGAGAAAATTTCTTCTACTTGTTTAACAAGTTATATATGATATACCAATTTTTTAGGCTGAGATGATCTTTAACTATGTACCATTCTTTGGTGGTGGCTTACTACCAATCTATTTAATCATTTTATCTTTTATCTTTAAAAAAATTTTAATGATCTCGTTTTTGTTGAACCCAAAAATTTTGAGTATTAGGAAAAATATATAATTCTTTAATAAACCATTATTTTTAAGGGAAACAATATCTGCATATATTTAAAGAAAGCCAATAGCATATCACTACTTTCTACTAAATCATATTATTTATTTCGTTTAAGAATTTCAGAAAAAATCTCTTTAATAATAGAATTATGATAAACAAAAAAATAAATTCAAAGATACCTCGTAGTTCTTTTAAATATGCTTTAAATGTATTTATTTTACAATTATAAATATGCATACTTAAACAAGATGTAGTATTATTGTTAGATAATTTTTGAAATAAAAAAATATATATATATATATGCATATTTATATATATCCTCTATTATCCTTTAGTTATTCTCTCATTAATTCCAAAGAGCTTTCTTTCTTTTCTCCAAAACTCAAATTCCAAACTCAAACTTTCAAGTCTAATCATCACCCATCATACAAAAACAAATAATTTTGATAAGAGCATCCAATGTATGGCCACCAAAAAACCTGAACAAACGACGACTAGTTAGAGTATCATCCACCACCTCCATGCCCAGAGCCTTTGTAGATGTATGTACTGTGCGGTTGAAGATGGCTCGTGCATCCAGATTCCAATTAAAAGTGGTGATCAAGCTCAGGCCGTTAATAAAAAACATGATCATGCAGTCTGGAGTATACATATAGTCGACATAAAGTTTGAAAATGACACTTCTAATATGCGTAACCGTTAAGCTAGAGTGATGATTAGGGGAGATTAGGGCTATGCGTTCTGCATATAATAAATGCAGGTACGACACTAACTATCCCTAAAGCACCTCTTGAAGAAATCAAAAAAGACACAAGAGGGCATTATGCATTTTGGATCTCTTGTACACCCTTTGCAAGTTTTGTGAGTTGCCCGTTCTTAATAAGCATCACAGTTTATCTTTTAGAAACATATATATACACATTACTCTACACAACATGTAGTGAATTAGCACATAAATATATACGTATACAACAAAAATAATGATAAAGATTTACATCTCATAATACCAGTAAGGGAACCTCCACCTTTTATTAGCCAAAACATCACGGTAGAGCCTGTAATCCCTAGTAGTGCAGAGCCATAATCATTGGTCCTTTTTACACCTTATGCAGGTCATGAACTCTCCTGATGGAACTGCTACTTTCCACCAATGAGCCTTGATTCTTTGTTTAGTTTATAACAAGCTTGTAGTATTTAATTTTCTACTTATATACAAATAGGATATCTTGTAGGTTTTCCTTCTTCCCATAAAGTCATGGAAATAAATGAAAAATTGAATGATCTTTTACTTCTATATAAATAGGAGATCTTATATGTATTCTTTGTACCTATAAAAGTCATGTGAAAAATGATAGATACTTAAACAAGTAAACTAAGTCACAATGTTATAAAAGTAATCAGTATCATAAAGTAGTTTATTTTATCATAAGATTTTACATTTTTGAATAGTACACATTTTATTGATAACTACAATTCTATGCCACCAATTCTTCTTAATTAATATTAATTTATAATTTTATCTTTGATTACATATTGAACATAACTTGTTTGAGAGTTGTCTATTCAAAAAAAAAATTAATTTTCTCTTATTTTTGGGTGAATATTAATACTCAGAAAGAGCTCCTCTACAATTTGTCCAGAATTGTATGCTTTAAATGAACAAATCAAATTATCTATTATGTGATGAGTGAGATGGAAGATAAAACGCACCCACTTTAAAAAATAGTTGGAGTAAAAGTGTGAGATTGAGGTTAAAATGGACTTACTTTCGAAAACAGTTGGAGTAAAAGTGTGAGATGGAGCATAAAACGCACTCACAATGAAATAAAAAAAAAAGAACATGAATAATAATCTATTCCTCTCGTGAAATGGCTACGAGTAGCGTTAGTAGCCATTTAAAACTTGTGACCAACTGAGTAACCAAGTGCATTCATCACAAATGTTTACCCTTGCGTTAAAAGGTTGGTGACATTCTAAGCAAGCAAAGTGCTCAAGCTTTTCTGTTTTTGGCGTGAACCAACTGCATGAATCCTTTTATTTGGACAGGTTTGGTGGCTGTTCTACTAGGTATTGGCTATTCCACTCAATGAATAAGTGTGGGGGAGTTTGATAGTGCTTAAAAATGATATCATTATGACCCACTTTTCGGTTTAATTATGGTATGTTATCTAATCTGAGTTATTTTTTATGTTTTGTTGTAGTACAAGATATAAGGAAGAAATGAGAAAAAATAGCATGAAAAGAGGAAGAGTTCGTGAAAAGATTCATAAGCCCAGAAACAAGCCTTGGGCAATACTAAGAGTCGTGCACAGTAATAGATTTAAATTAAAACGTGTGTTTTTTAAATTTGTATAAAAAAATATTATTCAAGCCAAGATCTGGGGCTGAAAATCAAGGGAAAAATATTCAAGAAGGCTTGGGATAAGCCAAAAGTCAAGGAAAAGGATTTTAATCAACAAAAGAAGAAAATCCTAGCTCCTTTTCTACAAAGAGGGTGGCTATCAAAGTAGAATCATCATCTCTCTACTTCCCGACACTACACATAGAAACTTCTGTTGCATCAGTAATTTTTTATTCATCTTTATTCTTTTTTCTACTCTCTAAGAAATTATTTGTGTTAAAAAACCGATAACGAGTGGCTAATTTATTTATTTTTCCTAGTTGATAGAGCTAGTAAATTCAACAATATATTTGTGAGATCTCCTCGAATTAATTTGAGTCTGACTTTAGAGCTGCTATTTATTTACTTCCTGCTCTTATGTATTTTTATTGTTTTGAATCTGTTTGAATAGGGCCCATCATATAAGAAGAGAAATCGTAAGCAGCTAGCTAAACCCCTTAAATTCGTAATTGTTCAAGTGATTCCAACACCAAGTAGCGATTAGTTCCGTATGAGGTGGTAAGTAGCCTAGCTGACTGGTTCATGTAGATGAATCAAGCAACTTGAATCACGTCCTTCTAGCTCTCAAGGTTGTTGACAAGCTAAATCTTTGGTATGTTCCCAGGACTGCTTAGCAGCGAATAACCAACTACAAAACTTTTCTTGGTTGGTTTAGGAATAAAGAAGGATTGGTTGCTGGAACATTTTTTACAACTATAACTGATTTGTGTTATTTTTGGTAAAACAAACTCTTACATCTATGATCAATTTTATTACTGGAGCAAGCTATTTCGTTGACTAAGAATTCTTTTTATAATTATTTGAGTTTCTAATTGGTAGCCAAGAGTTTGTTTAATATATATTTTGCGTATTGGATTCTACAAAACCCCCCTTGTATGTTTTTTACTTGTTGGTCAAGAAAGATAATTGCTTTCCAATTCCTAGTGGATTTGATCCTTCTTACCATTACTACAATATTGTTTTATTGGTTAATTAAGAATTTATTTTTGGTTGATTCGCCACTCATCAAAATTTTTAACATTACCTTAATAAAATTATTTCTTACCTTTCAAACTAAATGACTAAAAAGTTCTTCCGCACAAAGATTAAATTCAAAAGTAAATTTCTGTTTAAAGTGCTCATTTTGTACTATAAAGGCAACCATAGAACTAATAACATCAATGTTCACAAAAAATTTATATAAATTAAGTAAAATATCTAATAAGTATAATAAAATCAAGTCTCAAATAGCCATGGATTCTTTATTTGAGAAATAATATTTTAAATAGCTACAATTCTTTATTTACTTTATATAGTTTATGATTCTTTATTTGAGTTCAAAGATTTCATAAGTTATAGTATAAAATAAGACTTACATTTTTCACCGTCTACACAAAATAATCAACCCTATACATTTACTCTCCTCTGACATTATAATTGTTCTTTAATAATTAGTTAGTCCTCTTGATTGATGCAAAGCAAAAGTATTGTGGAAAGTTTGTTACCATCTCTGTGTATTTTACATTGTTATCGTTATCGACTTATATTTTTATATTACACTGTACTTTGAGTAGGATGTTAAAGGGTGTTTTAAAATATTTTTTAACAATTAGATCATGTTTTTAAGGTTAATTACCAACTAATATTTATATATTGGTATATAAATACATGATTTTAAGTAGAGATATTGCATTAAAATAACTAATCACATTATTTTAAAGAACAGTCGATGTTTTTGTATAATGTGGCTTTTTACCTTATCCGTGGGTATAAAGTTCTATCATTATCTTAATAAAATTGCCTTTTTTAGTGTTTAAAAAAATAAATTATGAATAAGTTCTTTAGCGCATGGATTAAAATTCAAAAGTTAATTTTAATAAAGTCGGGGACCATATAATTAATTAAATCAATATTTTTAATTATTATAATATATTAAGTAAGATATCACAAAAATATAATAAAATTTCATCTCAAATAGCAATGAACTCTTCATTTAAGTTCAAAGATTTTATAAGGTATAGTATAATAAAGCCTACATTTTCCACAACCTATATAAAATACTCAACCTTATGTCATTTATGCGTCCATCACAATTCAATTGTTCTTCAATTAAGCTTAGTCTTCTTGACTGGTGCAACAAAGAAGTATAGTGAAAAGTTGGTTTTCCAAATTCTACATAACCTCTCAAGTTATTTATTATATATTAAACTCAAGGGTATGCACTTAACCTCCATTCATTCGAAGAAAGAAAAAAATATTTCTTTCAATTCTTCTTAATCATCAGGCACAAATATAAAATTTAGATGTTCGATGTTAATATTTTTGACAGTCTAAATCTCAGGTCATAAGGTTTAAACGGACAAGATCTGCACCAGCATAATCTTACAGGAACCAAGACCATGTTGCACTCCTTCAGGCTCTTTAAGGCTTCACTTATGCAATTCATACCAACATCTTTTTCTATTGTAGATGTGTTTTTCTCGGATGGCTACATAAGAACTCATATCAATTGTTCTTTAGTTCTTCTATCATTAATTCAAAAGAGTTTTCTTTCTCTTCTCCAAAACCTAAATTCTAAACATAAATTTTCAAGTCTAATCATCACCCATCATACAGCAACAAAATTTTTTGATAAGGGCATCCAATGCATGGCCACCACAGAACCTAAACAAACAACGACTAATTATAGAGCCTTGTCATCCACCACCTCCACACCCAAAGCCTCTACAGATTCTACTGTTAGCACTGTAAGGATTTATGCACTATGAGGTGGATGATGGCACGTGCATCAAAATTCCAATTGAAAGTGGTGATCAAGCTCAGACTGTTAATCAAAAAATATGATCATGCAGTCTAAATTTTATGTACAGTTGATATAAATCATGTGTGTACATAAAAACTTAGCTAAATTTTGTTACATATTTTTTATTCTTAAATCACTAATTTGAAATAAAAAATTATTAAGTTATTGTGAATCTCTAAGTTTTGTTCCATAATTTTTTGATAAAAATTTATGGTTTCATACTTGTATGGTCAACAAATTTTTTTATATTCTGAAGTACTTAATACTTAATTATCTAGTTTTAATTAATTATCAAGATAATAATTATACATACATATTTATGTACGGATGGCAAAGAAATGTGAAGTGGGTGGACTTGGTTAACCGTTATCATTAAATTGATCTTCTAAAGACAAAAATTATTAAATTAAAAAATAATTAGCAGAAAATATTCAAAGCTATTTCCATCTATCTCATTTTCCTTAAGTCGCTTTTCCTTTTGAGATTCATTGTTCTAATAGCACTCACCATCTTCATCCAGAATTCTGAATTCCCATAAAACTCATCTTCTAAAAATTAGAAAAAAGTTGTAAAACTATAAAATTTTAGAAAATTTTTTAGATTAAAAAGACCAAAAGATAGAGTTTTTGTTACTTAAAATTCAAAAAAAAATATTTTAGCGTGATTGACTTTTAACATTATCTCAATAACATTGTTTCTTTCACATCACATTTTAAATTGCGATAATTCTTTATTTACTTTAAATAGTTTATGATTCTTTACTTGGGTTCAATAATTTCATAAGTTATAGTATAAAATAAGACTTATTGTAATATCTATCTTGTAAAAAAAATTGTAAAATTCTACTCTAAAGAATTTGAGAGAGTGCAGAAGTGAAAACAGAGTATGAATTAGGAGGAAGGGAGTGACTGGCTGTGAGGGGTGCAGAGGTGTTCAGACCTTTCCTTCTGAGAGGCAAGAAACTTTTTGTCATCGTTCTAATAATGTTTTCCTCTTAAGCTGTTCACTTTTCCCCTACTCCCTTTCTAAAATAGAAACAAATCGAGCTCAACCAGGCTCTGTTTCTGCTGCACCATCAGATAGTGCAGGTATATTAGCCTTTTTTTCCCTTTTTTGATTTTGATTCTTAAATTTATTATGCTTTTAATGTTCATTTAGGTTCTTATAAGGGTCTAGCTTCATTTAATCCAGACTTTAATGACAAATCTACTTCCAGAAATCATTAGTTTGATAAAAATAAATTGTAACCCATTGTTGATAGTGCAGGCAACTCGTCTGTGTTTTCTGATCATCTAAAGTTGATTTGTTCCCTCATGTAGATTGTTTTTGAATTCTTCAGGAAGGTAGGACCTATAGTAATAAATTTTATACATGCAATGGTGTTTTATAGAAGCATTATGAATAAATTTTGTTTTTAAATATGATATCTATTGTGGTTTTAGGATTGAATTAATGTGTGTGTGTGCATGTCATGTGTTCATTTGGTTTAAATCAATAAATTGGATGGATGTTTATTTATACTTGCATTTAATAAACTGTTTATTAAAGGATGGTAAGATGGAAACTTATAAACGAGATGGGAATGTACGGGTTTGGAAAAGAAAATATATATATATATCTCCTTGTGGATTAGTTTTCTGCAAAGAGCAAAATTAGAGGGAAAAAAAAATTTTAAATAAATTAAATCTAGAAAATGGACGAAATATACCAGTTTTAAAATAATTAAAAAAATCAATCAAAAAAAGTATAATAAAGTAAATAAAAGATGTAAATTATCAAAACAAAATTAAATATATATATAATAATAAAAATAAATAAAAGAAATAAATTATCAAAATGAAATAAAATAAATAAAACTCTAGAAAAAAAAAAGTTAATTGAGGGAATTATGGATAAAAGATGGACTCTAGATGAATAATTAAGAAATAATAAAAATTTAATAACTAAAATATTTAGTAAATACGTTTATTTGGTACTCAGGAGGGGTATTACTCGAATTACTGTTGTGACTGTTGTCACTACTTACTGTTTACTGATCGGAACCCTGCTCTTAGATTGGGTGGATACTGGATTGTTTACAATTTACCATTTACTGATATAACTGTAATTCCTCTTTCATAGAGGTAGTGGTGTCCTCACTGCCTCCTTGGTATCGGTTTAGACATCTACATGCAGTAGGGTTATAATTATTAAAATAATAAAATTTTATAATAAAACTTCAAATATAATAGATACTATATTTAAAAACAAAAATTTTAGTTAATAGATAACTTTGACGTTGTTGCTCTCAGGCATCAGGACGTCACACTTACATTTTCACACACTGCACAAAATAATCAACCCTACACATTTATTCTCTTCTTATATTGTAATTGTTCTTCAATAATTAGTTAGTCCTCTTGATTGATGTAAAGAAAAAGTATCATGAAAAGTTTGTTATCTTCTCTGTGCATTTTACATTGTTATCATTATCGACTTATATTTTTATATTACACTATACTTTGAGTCGGATGTTAAAGGGTATTTCAAAATTTTTATTAACAATTAGATCATGTTTCTAATGTTAATTACTGACCAATTTTTATATACTGGTATATAAAAATATGCTTTAAAGTAGAGATATTGCATTAAAATAACTAATCACATTATTGTGAAGTACAGTCGACATTTTTGTGCAAAGTGGCTTTTAACATTAAGTGTGGGGATAAACTTATATCATTATCTCAATAGAATTGTCCTTTCTGACTTTTAAAAAAATAAATGATGAATATGTTCTTTAGCGCATAGATTAAAATTTAAAAGTTAATTTTAATATAGTTGGCGACCATATAATTAATCAAATATTTATTTTTAATTAATTTTATATATATTAAGTAAGATATTACATGAGTATAATAAAATCGCGTCTCAAATAGTGATGAATTCATCATTTAAGTTCAAGATTTTAAAAAATATAACCACTTTGCAAATAGCCATCGATTCTTCATTTAATTCAAAGATTTTATAAATTGTAGTGTCACAAAACCTATATTTTCTGTGGCCTATATAAAATATTCAACCTTATGTCATTTATCCTTCCATCATAATTCAATTATTCTTCAATTAAACTCAGTCTTCTTAACTGGTGCAACAAAAAAGTATAGTCAAAAGTTTGTTTTCCAAAGCCTATATAATCTCTGAAGTTATTTATTATTGATTAAACTCAAAGGTGTGCACTTAATCTCCACTCATTTGAAGAAAGAAAAAAAAAACAAGTTTCTTTCCATTCTTCTTAATCTTCAAGCACAAATACAAAATCTAAATATTCGATTTTAATATTTTCTACCGTCTAAATCTCATGTCATAAGGTTCAAAGGAGGAAGCTTTGGAAAAGATCTGCACTAGCAAAATCGTACGGGACCCAAGACCATGTTGCACTCATTTCCACTCGGTAAGGCTTCACTTGTGCCACCTATACCAACATCCTTTTCCATTGTAGATGTGTTTTTATTGGATGGTCTTCTTTATGATAAATTACTAACTATATAGATGAAATTAAAATTATTACTATAACTGAATGACTTCAATTTTCCTCAAACATCTCACTAGGAGCTTCATTAGAAGAACGAACTTGATATATTTGTTTCTGATCCATACAAGATTATGTTTAGCAAAATATCAAGTTAAAAGTTTGCTGAACATGAAATAGAGCTAGTGAAGTTTTTTCCGAGGAAAACAATCAACTTGGGAATATGGTTCTTGTAACTCCTAAGAAAAATGCTATTAAAATTGATCATAATTTTACATATTACTACTGCAAGCTTTTCTTTTCTTTGAGAGCATCGAGACAAGCTCGAATATATATTTATGAGCCTTCGAACAATACTGATCATCTGTTGATTTAAATTTGACGTATAATTGTGCATTTATAATTTTTTTAATGAACTATGATAAACGAATCCAATATGCTTCGCTTAAACATATTAGATTGAATAATAAAAAGATATATTACTACAATATTAGTCGTCCCATAAAAAAAAGATTTTTTTTAAAGAGTGATAAGATGTTATATAATAGAGATAGTTTTTAGTGATAGTTAAGACTTTATAGCAACTTTAATAGAAATTTGAGAAATTCTTCTGCTTATTTTACCATTTATATAGGATACACTAATTTTTTACGCTGTGACGATCTTTGACCATGCACCATTCTTTGGTGGTGGCGTACTACAAATTTGTTTAATAATTTTATATTTTATATCTCAAAAAGAATATAAGTACCTCAGTTTTCTAGAACCCAAGAATTTTGCGTATCAGGAAAAACATCAAATTCTTTAATAAACTATTATTTTTTAAGAAATAATACCTGCATATATTTAAAAGAAAACTAATAGCATATCACTAGTTTCTACTAAATCGATTCTTTATTTAATTTAGGGATTTTAGTAAAATTTTCTTCAATAATAGGATTATGATAAATAAAAAAATAAATTTAAGGATACATCACACTTCTATTAAATATACTTTATTTGTACATATTTTACGAATATAAATATGCTTATATAAACAATTTGTAGCATTATTGTTAAAAAAATTTTGAGATAGAAAAAGAATATACATACATATATATATCCTCTATTATCCTTTAATTCTTCTCTCACTAATTCCAAAGAGTTTTCTTTCTCTTCTCTAAAACCCAAATTCCAAACATAAATTTTCAAGTCTAATCATTACCCATCATACAACAAGAAGCAGTTTTGATAAGATCTTCCAATGCCTGGCAATCACAGGATCTGAACAAACTTCAACTAGTTAGAGAGCCTTGTCATCCACCACCTCCATGCCTATAACCTCTACAAATGCTGCCACCAGCACAATAGGATTTGTGTACTACACGGTGGAAGATGGCACGTGCATCCAAATTCCAATTGAAAGTCGTTATCAAACTCGAGCCATTATATAAAAAACATGATCATGCAGTCTAGATTTTACATATAGTTGACATAAAGTCTGAAAGATGAAACTTCTAATTAGCATAATCATTAGGCCAAACTGATGATTAGGGTTGTGCATTCTGCATATAATAAATGCAGATGCGGCACTAACAGTCCCTAAAGTGACTCTTGTAGCAACAAAAGCAGACACAAGAGGTGCATTCTATATTTTGGATCTCTTGTACACCCTCTGCAAATTTTACGACTTGCCCTTTCTTCATTAACATCATAGTTTATCCTTTAGAAACACATATATGCATATTACTTAGCAAAACATGTAGTGGATTTGCACATGAATATATACATATACAACCAAAATAATGATAAACAGTTATCTCTCATAAGGCTAGTCAGGGCACCTCCACCTTTTGTTAGCCAACGCATCATGGTACACCCTCTAATCCCTAGTAGTGCGAAGGCAGAAGTGTTAGTCTTTTTTACACTTTGTGTAGGTAATAAACTCACTGCGATGGAACTACTGCTTTTCACCAATTAGCCTTGATCTATTGTTTAGTTTTACAGGAAGCTTGTAGTATTTGATTTTTTACTTCTATATAAATAAGAGTTCTTGTAGGTATTCATTCTGTCCATAAAAGTCAAGGGAGAAATGAAAATTTGAATTATTTTTTACTTTTATACAAATAGGACATCTTGTAGGTATTCATTCTACTCATAAAAGTCGTGTGACAAATGACATTCACTCAAATAAGTAAACTAAGTCACAAAGTTATATAAATAATCAATATCTTAATAGCAGTTTATTTTATCACAAGATTTAATGTTTTGAAATAGTAAACATTGAATTGCTAATTGCATCGTTAATGACACCAATCCCACCTACTAAATAGTAATTGATAATAACATCTTTTATATATATATATTTATATACATCTATTTAAATATAATATGAGAAAAATATTGAGGCTAAAAATTGAGGTGAAAATGAAGAGATAACATAATGTGAGGAAAAGAAAGTGTTGACTATGAGCTAAGAGGAAGAGAGAACAAATTGATTACTTGAATAGAAAAGCTTCCAAGGAGGATGAATTTTTCATTTTTAAGCTTTAATAGTCCATGTGGTGGAATGATTTTTTTATGTATAATTATCTTTTAAAATTTCTTACGAGGTCAGTAATAAGTTAAAGGAAACTCAAAAAACTTACAAATGTGTCACATTAATTAAACTAATAAAATCAGTAATAAGTTAAGTTAATATTACAAAATAAAATTTGTACTTTATTATTTTAAAGGCTCACAAAGTGCTAAATGTTGTGACCATGTAAACCTTTAGTTTACAGTTTAAAATGATATTGTTATTAATTTATATTTTTTATATTACACTATGTATGATGTTAAGAGGTATTTTATATGGGATATACTAATTTTTTTAGGTTGAGACGATCTTTGACCATGCACCATTTTTTGGTTGTGACTTACTACCAATCTATTTAATAATTTTATATTTTATCTCTCAAAAAGAATTTAAGTATCTCATTTTTCTAGAACCCAAGAATTTTGAGTATTAGGAAAACATCCAATTCTTTAATAAACCATTATTTTTTTAGGAAATAATATTTGCATATATTTAGTAGAAAGTAAATATCATATCACTAGTTTATACTAAGTCAGATTCCTCATTTCATTTAAGAATTTTAGTAAAATTCTCTTAAATCAAAGGATTATGATAAATAAAAAAATAAATTCAAGGATATCTCACACTTCTTTTAAATATACTTTATATATACATATTTTACAAATATAAATATGCTTACTTAAATGTGAAGAGGGTAGACTTGGTTAACTATTATCATTAAAATTATGAAATTAAAAAATAGTTTGCAATAAATATTCAAATCTATTCCATCTATCTCATTTACCTTACTTTACGTTTCTTTCTGAGTTTTATTGTTCCAATAGCACTCACCACTTTCATCAAAAATTCCTAATTCCTATAAAACTCATCTTCTAAAAATTAAAAAAAATATATAGAACTAAATAATTTGTTAGAAGATTTTTTATATTAAGAAGACCAGAAGGTAAAGTTTTTGTTACTTATAATTTTAAAAAATATATTTCAGTGTGATAAACTTTTAATATATCTCAAGAAAATTATTTCTTACTTTTCAAAGTAAATGGCTAATAAATTCTTCTGCACAAAGATTAAATTCAAAAGTAAATTTTATTTGACGTGACTCATTTTGTACTATAATGACAACCATAAAACTAATAAAATCAATGTTCATAAGCATGTTATATAAATTAAGTATAATATCCAATAGATATAATAAAATCATGTCCCAAATAGCTACAGATTCTTTATTTAAGAAATCAAATTTTAACTAGCCACAATTCTCTATTTACTTTAAATAGGTTATGATTCTTTATTTGAGTTCAAAGATTTCATAAGTTATAGTATAAAATAAGACTTACATTTTTCACAACCTGCATAAAATAATCTACTCTATACATTTATTCTCCTCTCACATTATAATTGTTCTTCAATAATAAGTTAGTCCTCTTGATTGATGCAAGGATGAAGTATCGTGAAAAGTTGGCTACCTTCTCAATGTGTTTTATATTGTTATCATTATCGACTTATATTTTTATATTATACTATACTTTGACTAGGATGTTAAAGGGTATTTCAAAATTTTTATTAACAATAAGATTTTGTTTCTAAGGTTAATTACTTACAAAACTTTATATATTAGTATATAAATACATGATCTAAAGTAGAGATATATTATTAAAATAACTAACCATATTATTGTAAAGTACAGTCAATATTTTTGTGTAACATGGCTTTTTACCTTATGCGTGATGATAAACTTCTTTCATTATCTCAATAGAATTGCTTGTTTTAATTTTTTTAAAAATAAATGACGAATAAGTTCTTTAGTTCATGGAGTAAAATTCAAAAATTAATTTTAATACAGTTGGCGACAATAGTGTTAATCAAATCAATATTTTTAATTATTCTATACATATTAAATAAGTTATCATATAAATATAATAAAATTGCATCTCAAATAGCAATGGATTCTTTATTTAAGTTCAAGATTTAAAAAAATAAAACAACTTTCTAAATAGTCATAGATTCTTCATAAAAGTTCAAAGATTTTATAAGTTATAGTATAATAAAATCTAAATTTTTCACGGCCTATATAATATACTCAACTGTATGTCATTTATGTTTCCATCACAATTCAATTGTTCTTTAATTAAACTCAGTCTTCTTGACTGGTGCAACAAAGAAGTATAGTGAAATGTTTGTTTTCCAAAGCCTATATAACCTCTCAAGTTATTTATTATATATTAAGCTCAAAGATATGTAATTAACCTTCATTTATTAGAAGAAAGAAATAAAAAACAAGTTTCTTTATACCCTTTTTAATCTTTAGGCACAAATATAAAATATAGATGTTTGATATTAATATTTTCTACAGTCTAAATCTCAGGTCATAAGGTTTAAAGAAGAAGCATTAGTGAAGATCTTTACCAATAAAATCTTACGGGACCCACGATCATGTTGCACTTGTTTCCACTCAGTAAGGCTTCCCTTGTGCCATCCATGTTAACATCCTTTTTCATTGTAGATGTGTTTTTCTTGAATCATTTTCTCTATGATGAATTACTAACTATATGGATAAAATTAAAATTATTACTGCAGTTGAATGGCTTTAATTTCCTTTTGACATCTCACTAGGAGCTTCATTGGAAGAACAAACTTGATATGTTTGTTTCTGTTCCATACAAGATTTAGTTTAACAAGATATTAGGTTAAAAGTTTGATGAGCATGAAATAGAGCCGGTGAAGTTTCATTTGAGAAAAAAAAATCTACGTGGGAAATTTGTTCTTTTAACTCATAAGAAAAATGCTCTTAAAATTGATTGTAATGTTGCATATTATTATTGCAAGCTTTTCTATTCCTCGAGAGTATCGAGACAAACTCAAATATCTGTTTATGAGCCTTCAAATAATGTTGATCATCCGTTGATTTAAAATTGACATATAATTGTTCATTTACTATTTTTCTAACGAACTATGATAAATGAATCCAATACACTTAGTTTAAGCATATTAGATTGAATTACTAATGAGATATATTACTTCAATATCAATCATCCCATCAAAAGAAGGATTTTTTTTAACGAGTGATTAGATATTATATAACAGTGATAGTTTTTAGTAATAGTTAAGACTTTTATGTCATTTAAATAGAACTTTAAGAAAAAAATTTCTATTTATTTTACCATTTATATAGGATATGCTAATTTCTTAGGTTGAGACAATCTTTGACCATATACCATACTTTAGTGGTTGCTTACTACCAATTTATTTAATAATTTTATCTTTTATCTCTCAAAAAAATTTAATGATCTCATTTTTCTAAAACCAAAGAATTTTTAGTATTAGGAAAAACAACAAATTCTTTTATAAACCATTATTTTTAAGGAAATAATAACTCCATATAATTAAAAGAAAGCCAGTAACATATCACTAG
This sequence comes from Carica papaya, assembly GCF_054855325.1. NCBI lineage: Eukaryota > Viridiplantae > Streptophyta > Magnoliopsida > Brassicales > Caricaceae > Carica > Carica papaya. The sequence goes on from NC_142313.1 coordinate 24,101,281, forward strand.
TTTTTATTAAATCATATTCTTTATTTAATTTAAGAATTTTAGTAAAATTTTCTTAAATAATAGGATTATGATAAATCAAAAAATAAATTAAGAATATCTCACACTTCTTTTAAATATACTTTATATGTACATATTTTATAAGTATAAATATGCCTACTTAAACAATATGTAGTATTATTGTTAGAGAATTTTTAAAATAGAAAAAGAATATACATATATATATATAGATCCTCTTCTATCCATTAGTTCTCCTTTAATTAATTCGAAAGAATTTTCTTGCTCTTCTCTAAAACCTAAATTCTAAACATAAATTTTCACATCTAATCATCACCCATCATATAGCAACAAGAACTTTTGGTAAGAGCTTCCAATGCATGGCGACCATAGAACCTGAACAAATGACAACTAGCTAGAGAGCCTTGTTGTCCACCACCTCTAAGCCCAGAGCCTCTGTAGATGCTACCGCTAGCATTGTAGGGATTTATGTACTATGCGATGGAAGATGGCACGTGCATCCTAATTCCAATTAAAAGTAATTATCAATCTCGAGCCATTAATCACAAAACATGATCATGTAGTTTGGATATTACGTATAGTCGACATAAAGTCAAAAAGATGAAACTTTTCATCTACGTGGTCTTTAAGCCAGAGTGATGATTATCGGAGATTAGAGCTATCTATTCTACATATAATGAATGAAGGTGGTCTCTGGCAGTCTCTAAAGCAATACTTGTAGCAACTAAAGCAAACACAAGAGGTGCAATCGTATTTTGGATCTCTTATACATGATATACAAATTTTGGACTCACCTTTTCTTCATTAGCATAACAGTTTATCATTTAGAAACACATATATACACATTACTCAGCATAACATGTAGTGAATTTGCACATGAATATATACATATACAACTAAAAACATGATAAATATTTACCTCTCGTAAGGCAAGTCGGGGCACCTCCACCTTTTATTAGCCAAAACATCATGCTGGAGTCCGTAATCCCCAGTAGTGTAAAGGTAGAAGTGTTGACCTTTTTACACCTTGTGCAGGCAATGAACTCGCTCCAATGGTACTGTTACTTTTCACCAACGAGCCTTGATATGTTGTTTAGGTTCATAACGAGCTTCTAGTATTTAATTTTTTACTTCGATACAAATAGGAGATCTTGTAGGTATTCTTTCTACCCATAAATGTCATGGGACAAATGAAAAATTGAATGATATTTTACTTCTATACAAATAGGAGATCTTGTAGGTATTCCTTCTACCTATAAAAGTTGTGTGATAAATAACAGATACTCAAACAAGTAAACTAAGTCACAAAGTTATATAAGTAATCAATATCTTAATAGCAATTTATTTTATCACAAGATTTAATGTGTTCGAATAGTACACATTGAATTGCAAGATGCATCTCTATGACGCCAATCCCACTACTTAAAATATTTATTGATAATTCTATTTTTTTTATATATATATTTATATACATCCATCTATACATAATGTGAGGAAAATATTGATGCCAAAAAATAGTTTTGAGACTAAAAATTGAGGTGAAAATTAAGAGACAACATAATATGAGGAAAAACAAATGTTGACTATGAGCTAAAAGGAAGAGAGAAAAAATTAATTACTTGAACAGAAAAGCTTTCAAGGAGGATGAATTTTTCATTTCTAAGCTCTAATAGACCATGTGGTAGAATTATATTTTTATATGTAATTATCTTTAAAAATTTCATACGACGTCAGTAATAAGTTAAAGCTAACTCCAAAAACTTACAAATGTATTGCATTAATTAAACTTATATGATCAATAATAAGTTAAGTTAATATTGTTCTTCAATAATTAGTTAGTCCTCTTGATTGATGCAAAGAGAAAGTATCATGGAAAGTTAGTTACCTTCTCTATGTATTTTATATTTTTATCATTATCGACTTATGTTTTTATATTACACTATACTTTGAGTAGGATGTTAAAGGGTATTTTAAATTTTTCATTAACAATTAGATCATAGTTCTAAGGTTAATTACTAATCAATGTTTATATATTGGTATATAAATACATGAGTTGTAGTAGACATATTACATTAAAATAACTAATCACATTATTGTAAAGTACAGTCGACATTTTTTTGTAACGTAATTTTTTACCTTATCCTTGGTGATAAACTTCTATCATTATCTTAATAGATTTATCTTTTTTAACTTTTAAAAAGTAAATGACGACTAAGTTCTTTAGCGCATGGATTAAAAGTTAAAAGTTAATTTTAATATAGTTGGTGAACATAGAATTAATTAAATCAATGTTTTTAATTATTTTATGTATATTAAGTAAGATATTACATGAATATAATAAAATCGCATCTCAAATAGTGATGGATTTTTCATTTAAGTTCAAGATTTCAAAAAATAAGACAACTTTGCAAATAGCCATATATTCTTCATTTAAGTTGAAAATTTTTATAAATTGTAGTATAATAATATTTACATTTTCCATGACCTATATAAAATACTCAACCATATGCCATTTATCCTCCCATCACAATTCAATTTTTCTTCAATTAAACGCAGTCTTCTTAACTAGTGCAATAAAAAAGTATAGCGAAAAGTTGGTTTTCCAAAACCTATATAACCTCTAAAGTTATTTATTACACCTTAAACCCAAAGTTACGCACTAAATCTCCATTCATTCAAAGAACAAAAAAAGAGCAAGTTTCTTTCCATTTTTCTTAATCTTTAGGCACAAATACAAAATCTAGATGTCGGATGTTAATATTTTCTACAGTCTAAATCTCATATCATAAGGTTTAATTGAGGAAGCTAGGGAGAATATATGTACTAGCAAAATCTTACAGGACCCAAGACCATGTTGCGCCCGTTTAAGTCAATAAGGCTTCCCTCGTGCTATCCATACTAACATCCTTTTCCATTGTAGAAGTGTTTTTCTTGGATAGTTTTCTTTATGATAAATTACTAACTATATGGATAAAATTAAAATTATTACTACACATTAATGCCTTCAATTTCCTTCACACATCTAAGTAGGAGCTTAGCTAGAAGAACGAACTTGATATGCTCTTGATCCACTTAAGATTATAGTTTAACAAGATATCAAGTTACAAGTTTTATGAGCATGAAATAGAGTTGGTGAAGTTTTTTCTGAGGAAAATAATCAACTTGGGAATTTGATTCTTATAACTCTTAAGAAAAATGCTCTTAAAATTGGTTGTATGTTGCATATTATTATTGTAAGCTTTTCTATTACTAGAGAGCATCGACACAAGATCGAAAATCTATTTATGACCCATCAGACAATACTGATCATTTGTTGATTTAATCTTGATGTATAATTGTGCATTTACTATTTTTTTAATGAACTATGATAAATAAATCCAATATGCTTAGTTTAAGTAAATTAGATTAAATTACAAATGAGATACATTACTAAAATATTAGTCATCCCATAAAAAAAGATTATTTTTAAATAGTGATAAGATGTTATACAGAAATAGTTTTTAGTGATAGTTAAGACTTCATAGTCACTTCAATAAAATTTTGAGAAAATTTCTTCTACTTGTTTTATCATTTATATAGGATACACTAATTCTTTAGGCTGAGACGATCTTTGACCAATCACCATTCTTTGGTAATGGCTTACTATCAATCTATTAAATAATTATATAAATTATCTCTCAAAAAAATTTAATGATCTCATCTTTATAGAACCCAAGAATTTTAAGTATTAAGAAAAAAATTCAATTCTTTAATAAACTATTATTTTTCAAGAAATAATATCTGCATATATTTAAAAGAAAGCTAATAGCATATCACTAGTTTCTACTAAATCAGATTCTTTATTTCATTTATTGATTTTAGTAATATTCTCTTAAATAATAGGATTATGATAAATCAAAAAATAAATTCAAGGATACCTCATGCTTTTTTTAAATATACTTTGTACATATATATTTTATAAATATAAATATGCCTACTTAAACAATATATAGCATTATTATTAGAGAATTTTTGAGATAGAAAAAGAATATACAAATATACATATATACATGTATATATCCTCTATTGTCCTCTAGTTCTTCTCTCATTAACTCTAAAGGGTTTTCGTTCTCTTCTCTAAAACTCAAGTTCCAAACACAAATTTTCAAGTCTAATCATTGCCTATCATACAACAACAAGCACTTTTGGTAAGAGCATCCAATGCATGATCATGACAGAACCTGAACAAACGACGACTAGTTAAAGAGCCTTGTTTTCCACCACCTCCATGCCTAGAGCCTCTACAGATGCTGCCGCCAGAACTATTTGTATTTATGTACTATACAGTCGAAGATTGAACGGGCATCCTAATACCATTCAAAAGTGGTGATCAAGCTCGGGCCGTTAATCGAAAACATGATCATGCAGTTTGGATTTTACATATAGTCAACATAAAGTCTGAAAGATAAAACTTCCAATCTATATAGCCATTAAGCCAGAATGATGATTAAGGGAGATTAAAGTTGTGCATTTTGCATATAATAAATATAGATGCAACACTAACAGTCCCTAAAGCGACATATGTAGCAACCAAAGCAAACACAAGAGGTGCATTCTGCATTTTGGATCTCTTGTACACCCTCTACAAATTTTGTGACTTGTCCTTTCTTCATCAGGATCACAATTTATCTTTTAGAAACACATATATACACATTACTCAGCATAACATGTACTAAATTTGCACATGAATATATACATATACAACTAAAATAATAATAAAGGTTTACCTCTAATAAGGCCAGTGGGGGCATCTCCAACTTTTATTAACCAAAGTATTTTCATAGAGCCTGTAATCCCTAGTTGTGTAGAGTCAAAAGTTTCGGTCCTTTTTTCACCTTATGCTAGTAGTGAACTCGCCTAGATGGAACTGTTGTTTTTTGCTAGCGAGCCTTGATTTGTTGTTTAGGTCTACTCCAAGTTGTAGTATTTGATTTTTTATTTCTATACAAATAGAAGATTTTGTAGGTATTTCTTCTGCCCATAAAAGTTGTGGCACAAATGAAAAAACGACGACTAGTTAGAGAGCCTTGTCTTCCACCACCTCCATTCCCAGAGCCTTTGCAGATGTTGCCGCCAATAATGTATGTATTTATGTACTATGCAGTCGAAGAGGGCACATGCATCCAGATTCTAATTAAAAATGCTGATTGATCATAGGACATTAATAAAAAGACATGATCATGCAGTCTAGAGTTTACGTATAATCGGCATAAAGTTTGAAAGATTAAACTTCTAATACGTGTAATCATTAAGCTAGAGTGATGATTAGGTGAGATTAGGATTGTGCACTCAAAATATAATAAATGCAAGAGCCGCACAGACTATCCTTAAAGTGACTGTTGTAGCAACCAAAGGAGACACAAGAGGTGTATTCTGTATTTTGGATCTCTTGTACACCCTCTGCAAGTTTTGCGACTTGCCTTTTCTTAATCAGTATCATAGTTTATCTTTTAGAAAATATATGCACACATTACTCTACATAACATATAGTTAATTTGTACATAAATATATACATATACAACCAAAAGAATGATAAAGATTTACCTCTCATAATGCCAGTTAGGGAACCTCCACCTTTTATTAGCCACAACATCATGGTAGAGCCTGTAATCCCTAGTAGTGCAGAGGCATAATCGTTGGTCCTTTTTACACCTTGTACAACTCATGAACTCGCCCCGATGGAACTTCTGTTTTTCACTAATGAGCCTTGATATGTTGTTTAGGTTTACAACAAGATTGTAGTATATAATTTTCTACTTATATACAAATAGGAGATCTTGTAGGTTTTCCTTCTTCCCATAAAAGTCGTGGGAACAAATGAAAAATTGAATGATCTTTTACTTCTATACAAATAGAAGATCTTATACATATTCCTTGTACCTATAAAAGTCATGTGGCAAATGACAGATACTTAACCAAGTAAACTAAGTCTCATTATTATAATAGTAATCAGTATCATAATAATAGTTTATTTTACGTTTTGGAATAGTACACATTTTAGTGATAATTATAACTCTATGCCACCAATCAAACTTACTTAATATTAATTTATAATTTTATCTTTGATTACATATTGAACATGACTTGTTTGAGAGTTGCCTATTCAAAAAAAAATTAATTAATTTTTTCTTATTTTTGGGTGAATATTAATACTAAGAAAGAACTCCTCTATAATTTGTCCAGAATTGTATGCTTCAAATGAATAAATCAAATTATCTATCATGTGATGAGTGAGATTGAGCATAAAATGCACCCACTTTTAAAAGTAGTTGGAGTAAAAGTCGAGATTAAGCTTAAAATGTACTCACTTTCAAAAACAATTGGAATAAAAGTGTGAGATGGAGCATAAAATGCACTCACAATGAAAGGAAAAAAAAAAGAACACGAATAATAATCTACTCATCTAGTCAAATGACTACGAGTAGCATTAATAACCATTTAAAATTGGAGACCAACTGAGTAACCAGGCGCATTTATCACAAATGTTTACCCTCGCGTCAAAAGGTTGGTTACATTTCAAGCAAGCAAAGTGCTCAAGCTTTTCTGTTTTTAACATGAACCAACTGCATGAATCTTTTTATCTAGAGAGGTTTGGTAGTTGTTTTACTAGGTATTAGCTATCCCACTCAATGAAATTTTTCTGTGCTAAAATTGCAAAACTCTCTCATATCGTATTTGGATGTTGTCAAAATGGTTATTCTTTGGTATGGTTCCATGAAACTCAAGCCTATAGATTACTAGTTGATGGTTATTCTTGCAACTCGAGGGCTAAGGTGTAACATGTGTGTTGTGATGAAATGATTGGGAGTAAGTGAGTTGACGGTGAAGAGATGGGGACTGATGGAGTGCAATGTGTGGTGCTTTAGGGCAAGCACAAGATAAGTGTGGTAGAGTTTGGTAATGCCTAAAAACGACATCATTATCACCCACTTTTGGGTTGCTAAACTTGATGGTATGTTATCTAGTCCGAGTTATTTTTTATGTTTTGTTGTAGTACAAGATATAAGCACGAAATGAGAAAAAAATAACATGGAAAGAGGAAGAGTTCGTGAAAAGATTCATAAGCCCAGAAACAAGCCTTGGCCAAAGCTTGGGTCCTACCTCAGAGATTAGCCTCTAGTAATGCTAAGAGTCATGCACAGTAACAGATTTAAATTAAAACATGTGTTTTTTAAATTTGTAAAAAATATATCATTCAAGCCAAGATTTAGGGCTGAAAATTGAGGGGAAAATATTCTAGAAGGCTTGGAATAAGTCAAAAATCAAGGAAAAAGGACATAATCAACAAAAGAAGAAAACCCTATCTCCTTCTTTACAAAGAAGGTTTCTATCAAAGCATAATCATCATCTCTCTTCTTCCTGGCGCTACACATAGCAGCTTCTACTGCTTCTCTAATATTTTCTTCATCTTAATTCTTTTTTCTACACTCTATGAAACACCCACCAAAAACTTTTTTTTTAATTAATAAATATAATTTTTTAATTATTTAATTTATTTTATTATATTTTGTTTTATTTTAATTTAATGGAAAAAATTGAGTAAATTGATAAAAGATTAAATTGAAAAGAATTTTGGGAAAAAGAGGTGAAAATTTGAGTTATGGGGGTATTTTTAAAAGAAAAATTAAAAATTGAAGGTCAAAATATAATTTAAAAAAATTGCGCCACGTCGGACGCCCGGTCAGTAGCTCCGACCAACCAAGACGCGCCAAGTGGCATAGGCACTAACGCGGGATGCCACGCAGGGGAGCCACGTGGGTGATTCACATGCGCACGATCGAACTGATGAGGTCCGTTCTCGAGCGCACGGACGGCCCAGAGTGAATCGCGCACAGACGGCTCAGAGTGAATTGCAGATGGACGGCCCAGATTGGATTGCGATGAACGACCCAGATTCACTCCCTATTTAATCGTGATTGGAGGCTCCAGATCAAAAGCAATGGACGGCCCAGATCAAAAGCAATGGACGGCCCAGATCAAAAGCATATGGGTATAAATAACCCCTCGCCGGAGAAGACAACCCACTTGCTAGGGAGCCGACCACTGCCACCCACCGCTGCACCGGAACCCTTTCCAACCTTCAAAAAAGGTAAAAAAAAAAAATTTTTACACAAAATTCAATTTTAAAGCCACCCATGGCCAAATCGAAGTGAAAGAACCGACCAATTGGCCGAAAAACACCGACGAAGCCCGACGCCGCTGCCACAGAAAATTTCACAAATCGCCTTCGATGAGGCCCTTCCTGATTCCCATTTCGTGTAATTTTTCCACCATTCTGATTACCATTTTCTTCTCTACAGGTTGACCAAAGCAAAACACCTAATTGTAATGTGAGCTGGAGGACCCGCCACACCGGAGAGCCCCACCGCCGTTGAGTTTCAATTTTTCATATTTTTTGGGCCCACTGAGGCCCTTTAGCGTGCGTGCTCATAGGAATCAATGTAAAATCGATCGAATTTGGCCAAAAATGGTTGTCCCGAGGTGGACCACCACTGCAAACGACGCCGTCGCCGGAGCACAGTGGAGCTGCCATGCCGAATTTCCAAAATTGGCCGAGTTGGCCCTGGGACTGATTTTGGGTTTATTTGGGACATTTGTAGGTACTATAAGCGCATTTCAATTCCCAAAGGAAAATTCAGAGAACCCAGGGACCCCCCATAGGCGCAGTAAACTATTTAGCTTTTCAGCGTCAAATCAAGTAAGGACCCCTCACCCTATTTTCTATCATAGAATTGAACTTTGAATAAATAATAATATGGTATTTTGTACAAATTAAATAGATGTACATAATTAATTATGGATTGCTAATGTAGCCTGAACTGGACATTGTTCTCTCTTGATTTCTGTTGATTTATTTTATAGTCTAAAAGCATGATGGTATCAGGTTTATCTATTTTATGGTTTAAATGCATGTATTACTGCCTTACCTGACCACTGTTTGATTTTGGAATTTGAGACATGATTGCATTACCGAATGCATTTTTATTTGTTTATGTGATTATATTTGATTTGGTAATGGAGACTAAGGGAAAAAAAGGAAAGGGGTGTGATTAAATAAACAGATAGAATGACAGCCTCACTAGATATCTTAGGAGATGGTGGACAGACCAGGTTCAAGGAACCCTACTGTGAATGTTGTCTCATACCGGATGGGGTATGGAGACTTGGTAATTTGGCGTTCATACTGGACGGGATATGGGACGGCCCTGTAATTGAGATTGTTAAGGGAAAGGGTTCACGTGTAGTGAGGACACCCCTATGAACCCCCATAGATTCTAGTAGGCTGGTGAAATGAGAAACGGTTATGATTTTTTTTATTGTTAATGGATATGAATTTATGATATGTTCTATGTTGCTGATTGTTCATGAAGTTATGATCTGTATAGTATTATTGTCTCTATAGGTTGTTTTCATAAATTTCACAATGGTAAGTGAACGGTAACTGATTTTATGACTGATAAATAAATTTACTAAATTTAGTGCTCCATTAGTTATTTTGATTTTATACCAACCTTTACTTCTGTGCCGGTGATATAGTGTGATATCCTTACTGGTCTAGTGTAGCTCATCCTTTATTTAACCATTTTAGATCAAGAGGACCTGGTTCTAGAGCTCGATCCACAAGAAGATTGCGAGTAGATGCTAGATACTTTCTATTTTCCATTATTTTTCTTATTTCTCGTGTTTCTTTCAGAGAATTCATTCGGTAATGTTGTTCAGTAATTTTAAGTTATTGTGTAAGGGATGTAAACCTTAACATTTTGTTTCACTTCTGCACTTAAATTATTATATATATTTTTTTGGATTTCTGGGGTCGTTACACTCTAAGAACTCATCTATTTAAAAAACCCACAATGAGTGGCTGATTTATTTTTCTTTTCCTAGTTGATAGATCTAGAAAACTCCAACAATGTACTTGTGAGATCTAATTGAATTAATTTGAGTCTGACTTTAGAGCTGCGATTTATTTACTTCCTGCACCTATATATATTTGTTGTTTTGAATCCATTTGAATAGGGCCCATCATACAAGAAGAGAAATTGCAAACAGTTAGCTGAAACCCTTAAATCCGTAATTGTTTTAGTGATTCCAGCACCAAGTAACGATCAGTGCCGCATTAAGGCGGTAAGTAGTCTAGTTGACTAATTCACGCAGATGAATCCAGCAACTTGAATCATGTCCTTCTAGCTCTAAAGGTTGTTGACAAGTTAAATCCTTTGTATGTTCACAAGGCTGCCTGCCAGTGAATAACCAACTACCAAACTTTCCTTGGTTGGTTTAGGAATAAGGAAGGATTGGTTGTTGGAACATTTCTTACAACTATAACTGATTTGCCATATTTTTGGTAAAACAAACCCTTACATCTATGATAAATTTTATTACTGGTGCAAGCTATTTCGTTCTCTAGGAGATCTTCTTATAAATGTTTAAGTTTTTAATTTACAGCCAAGAGTTTGTGAAATATTATTTTGCTTGTTGTTTAATTTATATTTTGCATATTGGCTTCTACAAAACCCTCCTTGTATGCTTTTTACTCGTTGGTCGAGAAAGATAATTGCTTTCCAATTCCCTATTGATTCTATCCATCTTATCACTACTACAAAATTGTTTTATTCGATAATTAGGAATTTATTTTTGGTGGATTCGTCACTCATCAAAATTTTCAACATTACCTCAACAAAATTCTTTCTTACTTTTCAAAGTAAATGACTAATAAGTTCTTCTGCACAAAGATTAAATTCAAAAGTAAATTTTATTTCAAGTGACTTATTTTGTGCTATAAAGGCAACATTATTATTAATAAAATCAATGTTCTTAAGAGTTTTATATAAATTAGGTAAAATATCGAATAAGTATAATAAAATCAAGTCTCAAATAGCCATAGATTCTTTATTTACTTCATATAGTTTATGATTCTTTATTTGAGTTCAAAGATTTCATAAGTTATAGTATAAAATAAGACTTATATTTTTCACTGACTGCACAAAATAATCAACCCTACACATTTGTTATCCTATCACATTGTAATTGTTTTTTAATAATTAGTTAGTCCTCTTGATTGATGCAAAGCAAAAGTATCGTAGAAAGTTGGTTACCTTCTCTGTATATTTTACATTGTTATCGTTATCGACTTATATTTTTATATTACACTATACTTGGAGTAGGATGTTAAAGGGTATTTCAAAATATTTTTTAACAATTAAATCATGTTTTTATGGTTAATTACTAACCAATGTTTATATATTGGTATATATAATACATGATTTAAAGTAGACATATTGAATTAAAATAAGTAATCACATTATTTTAAAAAACATTCGATGTTTATGTGTAACGTGGTTTTTTACCTTATTCGTCGGTATAAACTTCTATCATTATCTCAATAAAATTGTCTTTTTTAGGGTTTTAAAAAATAAATTATGAATAAGTTCATTAGCACATGGATTAAAATTCAAAAGTTAATTTTAATAAAGTTAGCGACCATTGAATTAATAAAATCAACATTTTTAATTATTATATATATATATATATTAAGTAAGATATCACATAAATCTAATAAAATCGCGTCTTAAAAAGCAATGGATTCTTCATTTAAGTTGAAAGATTTTATAAGTTATACTATAATAAAACCTACATTTTCTACGGCCTATATAAAATACTCAGCTATATGTCATTTATGCGTCCATGATAATTCAATTGTTCTTCAATTAAGCTTAGTTTTCTTGACTGGTGCAACAAAGAAGTATAGTGAAAAGTTGGTTTTCTAAATTCTACATAACCTCTCAAGTTATTTATTTTATATTGAACTCAAGGATATGCACTTAACTTCCATTCATTTGAAAAAAAAAATTTGTTTTTCTTAATCTTGCAAGGGTTTCGATGAAGTTCTCTTATATAATAGTATTATGACAAAATCATAAAAAAAATTCAACTTTACCACACACTTCTTTTATTACATATTTTTTATTTTTAAATCACTAATTTAAAATATAAAATTATTAAATAATTGTGATCCTCTAAGTACTATTTCTCTTATTTTTTGATAAAAATTTATGGTTTCATACTTGTATAGTCGATAAATTTATTTATACTCTGAAGTACTTAACACTTAATTATCTAATTTTAATCAATTATCAAAGTAATAATTATACATACATATTTATGTACGGATGGTAAAGAAATGTGAAGAGGGTGAACTTGGTTAACCGTTATTATTAAATTAGTCTTCTAGAGACAAAAATTACGAAACTAAAAAATAGCCAGCAGAAAATATTCAAAGCTATGTCCATCTATCTCATTTTCCTTAAGTCACTTTTCCTTTTGAGCTTCATTGTTCCAATAGCACTCACTATCTTCATCCAGAATTCTAAATTCCCATAAAACTCATCTTCTAAAAATTAAAAAAAAGTTGTAAAAGTATATAAATTTTTAGAAGATTTTTTAGATTAAAAAGACAAAAAGATCAAGTTTTTGTTACTTATAACTCAAAAAAATATTGCTGTGTGATTTATTTTTAATATTAACTCAACAAAATTGTTTCTTACTCATCACATTTTAAATAGTGATAATTCTTAGTTTATGAGTTTTTACTTGAGTTCAATGATTTCATAAGTTATAGTATAAAATAAGACTTACTGTAATATCTATCTCGTAAAAAAAATTGTAAAATTCTACTCTAAAGAAATTGATAGAGAGTGCAGAAGTGAAAATAGAGCGTGCATCAGGAGGAAGGGAGTGACTGGCTCTGAGGGTGTAGAGGTATGCAGATATTTCCTTATGAGAAGTAAGCAATTTTTTGTGATTGTTCTAATGATGTCTAGGTTCCTCTTAAGTTGTTCACTTATCACCTACACCCTTTCCAAAATAGAAATAAATTGAGCTCAACCAGGCTCTGTTTCTACTGCACCTTCAAATAGTGCAAGTATGTTAGCATTCCTTTCTTTTTTCTGATTTTGATTCTTAAATGTATTATTCTTTTAAGGTTCATTTAGGTTTTTATAAGGGTCTAGCTTCATTTAATCCAAAATTCAGTGACAAATCTACTTCTAAAAATCACTGGTTTGACAAAAGCAAATTGTAACCAATTGTTCAAAGTGCAGACAACCCGTCTATGTTTTTTGATCATCTGAAGTTGATTTGTTCGCGTATGTAGATTGTTTTTGAATTCTTCAAGAAGGTAAGACATATAGTAATATATTTTATGCATGCAATGGTGTTTATATAAGCATTATGAATAAATTTAGTTTTCAAATATGATCTCTATTGTGGTTTTAGGATTGAATGAGTGTGTGTGTGTGTGTCATGTGTCCATCTGGTTTAAAATATGTAAATTGGATGGATTTTTATTATACTTGCATTTGATAAACTGTTAATTAAAGGATGGTAAGATGAAAAAATAGATACGAGAAGTGAAGATATGAGTTTGGAAAATAAAATATATATATATCTCTCCTTGCGGGTTAGTTTTCTGCAAAGAATAAAATTAGAAAAAAAAAAGAAATTAAAAATTAATTAAATCTAGAAAATGAATAAAATATACCAATTTTAAAATAATTTAAAAAAATCAATCAAGAAAAGTATAGTAAAGTAAACAAAAGAAGTAAATTATCAAAATGAAATTAAAAAAATATATATAACAATAAAAATAAATAAAAGAAATAAATTATCAAAATGAAATAAAATAAATAAAGCTATAAAAAAATTAATTGAGGGAATTATGGATAAAATATGGACTCTAGATGAATAATTAAGAAAGAATAAAAAGAACAAATCAAAATTTAATAACTAAAATATTTAGTACATACGTTTATTCAGTACTCAGGAGGGGTATTACCGGAATTACTGTTATGACTGTTATCACTACTTACTCTTTATTAACAGGAACCCTACTCTTAGATTGGATGGATACTGAACTGTTTACCATTTACCATTTACCATTTACTGATATAACTGTAATTCCCTTTTCTTAGAGGTAGTGGTGTCCTCACTGCCTCCTTGGTATCGATTTAGGCATCTGCATGCAATAGGGTTATAATTATTAAAATAATAAAATTTTATGGTAAAAAATCAAATATAATAGTTAGTATATTTAAAAAAGAAAATTTTATTTAATAGATAAATATGACGTTGTTTCTCTCAGGCATCGAGATGTCACACTGACGTTTTTCATAGACTGAATAAAATAATATATCCTAGACATTTATTTTCTTATCACATTGTAATTGTTCTTCAATAATTAGTTAGTCCTCTCGATTGATGCAAAGAGGAAGTATCGTGGAAAGTTAGTTACCTTTTCTATGTATTTTATATTGTTATCATTATTGACTTATGTTTTTATATTACACTATACTTTGAGTAGGATGTTAAAGGGTATTTCACAATTTTCATTAAAAAGTAGATCATGTTTTTAAGGTTAATTACTAAACAATGTTTATATATTGGTATATAAATATATGATTTAAAGTAGAGATATTGTATTAAAATAACTAATCGCATTATTGTAAAGTACAGTGGATATTTTTGTGTAACGTGGCTTTTTACATTAAGTGTGGTGATAAAATTCTAACATTATCTCAATAGAATTGTCATTTTTCACTTTTTAAAAAATAAATGACGAATAAGTTCATTACCGCATTGATTAAAATTCAAAAGTTAATTTTAATGTAGCTGGCGACCAGAGAATTAATCAAATCATTGTTTTTAATTAATTATATATATATTAAGTAAGATATTACATGAATACAATAAAATCACATCTCAAATAGTGATGCGTGGCTGATTTATTTTTCTTTACTTAGTTGATAGATCTAGCAAATTCTAACAATGTATTTGTGAGATCTAATCGAATTAATTTGAGTCTGACTTTAGAGCTGCTATTTATTTGCTTCCTGCACCTATATATATTTGTCGTTTTTAATCCGTATGAATAGGGCCCATCATACAAGAAGAGAAATCGTAAGGAGCTAGTCGAACCCCTTAAATCCATAATTATTTGAGTGATTCAAGCACCAAGTAGCGATCAGTGCTGCACTGAGATGGTAAGTAGTCTAGAGTACTGATTTACGTAGATGAATCAAGCAACTTGAATCACATCCTTCTAGCTCTAAAGGCTGTTGACAAGTTAAATCCTTTGTACGTTCCCAGGACTGCTTGCCAGTGAATAACCAACTAATAAACTTTTCTTGGGGAATAAGGAAGGATTGGTTTTGCCCTATAAAGTTCATTCTTCTAGAGAATCTCCCTGTAAGATGTGTGAAGGAAATTGAAGTCATTCGACTACAATAATAATTTTAATTTTATCCATATTATTTAGTAATTTATCATAAAGAAAACTGTCAAAGAAAACACATCTACAATGGAAAATGATGTTTGTACGGATGGCACAAGTGAAGCCATACCGAGTGGAAATGAATGCAACATGGTCTTAGGTCTCGTAAGATTTTGCTTGTACAAATCTTCTCCAAAGCTTCCTTGTAACGCCCTATAATCCAAATGGTTAGGGCGTTACTACAACCTGTCTCTACCTTCTGATATTGTATCTCAAAAACGTAATCATTCAACATAAGGTAATCAACATCTCATTTTAATGTGTACATCAAAACATGACCTCATTCACATCCATACTATAATGCCCCATAATAATTTGTATGAGGTGTCAATGCAACCTGTCATACTAATTGATTTTATAACATCACTTATAAACATAAAGCAATTGGAATTTCATTTCCAATATATGTCTAACATAAATTCATCAACGACATCACAATAATTATAGAATTAATAATTATCACATGAAGTCATTATTCCTTCATTTCCCACACAGACAAGTAGCTGATTACCACTGACGCATACGTAGAGTATAAATCTACAAAATAATTTCAAACTCCTACTATGATCACTTTCATGGCCTCAGTTATGGACACACACACTCCCACGTATATAGCTCGCATAGTGGCTACCTATATATAATTGGTATATATATATTTGATAGCACATTTATTCCTATTTTCCTATTTTTTTAGAAAAAAAAACTTTCCCTGCTAGTCATTTCCCTTTTTCATTGCTATTTTACTTTTTTTTAATACTTTCTCTTCTCATTTTTCCTATTTTCCCCATTTTTCCGCAACAACCCATCCCAAACATCAATTTTCCTTTCTCATTTGTAAAACCACACTCAATTGGCTCATAACCTGCAGATAGATCAGCAGACAAGGTAATAGTATTGAGTATCATCCATAACATATTGCATTAGACCTACTGACCTTCTGGTGATCCCCATCCAACCTTACATTACTACTCAATCAGATGTCATTACAAAATCAGAACATAATGCAAAATAAACGACCCTTACTGGGCCACTCACATCAATTTTATTAACACATACAACATGTATATCAAGTGTCACCACAGATAATATCAACCAACATACAATGCTTTTATTTATCGAGCATATCCCAGCCACTAGTCGGCCACACACTCACACACAATTATCCTGCACACTAGAAACAACCAATAAATTTTCAGGTTCTTAAGCTCACTTCCCCTACATGCCCGCTCATATTTCCTCACACTAAAATCTTATACATTCTATATATTTTCTATCCTTCTTCATTAGTTCTCCTCTCTTTGGGTCCAATGGTTTTCTATTATGTTTAACCTTTTTCCCCTACTCAGTTTCTATGTAAAGATAGCATATTTATGTTCTCTTTCATCTCTATGTTGGATCTAGGCCTGCCATTTCCTTTTCCCCCAATTTTTCCATATCATAACCTACTCGTTCTTTTCCTTCTCCACTTCTCAGTATCCATTCATGCTTTATCCTCACCCGACTATCTTATTTGGTCCTCCCAACTCAACCCCTTAAGATCAGGTCATTTCTAAAATATATTCAGCTGATCATCAAATTTGATTTAAATAACATCACTCTTACCTTCAACAGCCTCCATTGATTCAGTATTTACTCACAACTTCCCTATTTCATAATAGTCGTCGTGTAAATGTATGCAAATAATTCATATGATGCACAATTCATAGTCCTACTACAATATTTCACCTCATCCTCTCACTTTCCCAACTCCTCGTCATGCATTCATCATCCGAACTAATGAATTGAAATACACATTTCAAATTTAGTGTTTAAAATTCAAAATTGTCTTACCTCTTGCATCCCAATGAATGTACCTCTTGCAGTGGTCCTTCTATGGGTCCTTCTCGTCCTCGCAATTCTCGAAGAGAATTCCTCCTTCTGATCCTCCTCCAATTATCTTGCTCGTCCTCTCTTCGCTCAGCTTTTCTACTCTCATTCTCTCTCTTGGCCTTTCTTTCTCACCACCCTCTCCTTCACACCACCCTTCTTCTCTCTAGAGTTCCTTTTTCCTTTGACGGAATAAAAAGAGGAATTTATATCGGGTAATGGGGTCGTTTGATACCCAGAATAGGTCTACAAAGTTGATTATTATTTAATTCCTAAGTTTCTCTTCCCTATTTAATCCTTATAATGTAGTCCCCATATATTTCTCTATTACTCCCATCTCTATCAAGGGACCAAGCTTGATCACCACCTTTAATTGGAATTTGGATGCACGTGTTGGACCGCACAGTATATAAATCCTTACAATGCTGGCGACAGCATCTACAGAGGCACTAGGCATGGAGGTGATGGACGACAAGACTCTCTAACTAATCGTCGTTTGTTCAGGTTCTGTGGTGGCCATGCATTGGATGTTTTTATCAAAACTACTTGTTGTTGTATGATGGGTGATGATTAGACTTGAAATTTTGATTTTGGAATTTGGGTTTTGGAGAAGAGAAAGAAAAATCTTTAGAATTAATGAGAGAATAACTAAAGGACAATAGATGATATATATAAATATGTATATATGTATATTCTTTTTCTAGCTCAAAAATTCTCTAACAATAGTGCTACATCTTGTTTAAGTATGCATATTTATATTTGTAAAATATGTACATACAAAGTATATTAAAAAGAACTGTGAGGTATCCTTGAATTTATTTTTTTGATTTATCATAATCCTGTTATTTAATAAAATTTTACTGAAATCCCTAAATGAAATGAAGAATATGATTTAGTAGAAACTAGTGATATACTATAGGCTTTCTAATAAATATATGCATGTATTATTTCCTCAAAAATAATGATTTATTAAAGAATTGGATGTTTTTTCTGATACTTAAAATTCTTGGGTTCAAGAAAAATGAGATCATTAAATTTTTTTTAGAGATAAAATGATTAAATAGATTGGTAGTAAGCCACCACCAAAGAATGGTACATAGTCAAAGATCATCTCAGCCTAAACAATTTGTATATCCTGTATAAATGGTAAAATAAACAGAAGAAATTTTTTTGAAGTCTATTGAATTGACTATAAAGTCTTAGCTATCACTAAAAAATATCTCTATTATACAACATCTTATCATTTTTTTAAAAAATCTTTCTTTTGATTGAACAACTAATATTGTACTAATATATCTCATTAGTAATTCAATCTAATATGCTTAAACTAAGTGTATCAGATTCATTTATCATAGTTCGTTAGAAAAAAAGTAAATATGCAATTTTGTGCTCCTCAAATGTTTTAACCTGATATCTTGCAGGATCAGGAAACAACATATAAAATTTGTTCTTCTAATGAAGCTCCTAGTGAGGCTCCAAGTGAGATGTGTAAAAGAAATTGAAGCCATTCAGCTGCAATAATAATTTTAATTTCATCCATATAGATAGTTATTTATTATAAAGAAAACCATCTAAGAAAAAGACATCTACAATAAAATTAATGGAAAAGGATTTTGGTATTGATGGCACAAGTAAAGCCTTACCAAGTGGGACCGAGTGCAACACAATCTTTGGTCCTGTAATATTTTTCTATCACAGATCTTCTCCAAAGCATCCTCATTTAAGCCTTATGACCTAAGATTTAGATTGTAGAAAATACTAACATCGAAAATTTAGATTTTATATTTGTGCGTAAAGATTAAGAAGAATGGAAAGAAACTTTTTTTTTTCTTTTTTAGAATGAATGGAGGTTGCATAGACTTTAGAAAACAAACATTTCGCTATACCTCTTTGTTGCACCAATCAAGAAGATTAACTTTAATTGAAGAATAATTGAATTATGATGGGAGGATAAATGATATACGATTATTTATTTTATATATGCCGTGAAAATTGTAGATTTTATTTTATTATAACTTATAAAATATTTCAAATTAAATAAAGAATCTATGGCTATTTGGGAAGTGGTTTCATTTTTTAAAAACTTTAACTTAAATGAATAATCAATCGCGTATTATATTTATGTGATATCTTACTTAATATATATAAAATAATTGAAAACATTGACTTAATTAATTTTATGGTCGCCAACTATATTAAAATTAAATTTTTAATTTTAATCCATGCGTTAAAAGACATATTCGTCATTTATTTTTTTAAAAGTTAAAAAAGATAATTTTATTGAGATAATGATAAAAGTTTATCAACATGCATAAGGTAAAAGCTACGTTACACAAAAACATCAACTGTACTTCAAAATAATGTGATTAGTTTTTTTAACACAACATCTCTACTTTAAATTAGGTATTTATATACCAATATATAAAGATTTCTTAGTAATTAACCTTAAAAACTTGATTTAATTGTTAACAAAATTTTAAAATACCGTTTAACATCCTACTCAAAGTATAGTGTGATATAAAATCATAAGTCGATAATGATAACAATGTAAAATACATAGAGAAGGTAACCAACTTTTCACGATACTTTTTCTTTACATCAATCAAGGGGATTAAATAATTATTGAAGAACAATTACAATGTGAGAAGAGAATAAATGTATAGGGTTGATTATTTTGTGCAGACTGTGAAAAATATAAGTCTTATTTTATACTATAACTTATAAAGTCTTTGAACTCAAATAAAGAATCATAAGCAGTTTAAAGTAATAAATAATTGTGGCTATGTAAAGTGTTATTTCTTAAATAAAAGATCCATAGCTATTTGGGACTTGATATTATTATACTTATTGGATATTTTTCTAAATTTATGTAAAATTTTTATGAATATTGACTTTATTAGTTCAGTGGTTGCCATTATAGTAAAAATAGGTCACTTCAAATAAAATTTACTTTTGAATTTAATCTTTATACGGAAGAACTAATTAACCATTTAAATTGAAAAGTCATAAACAATTTTATTAAGATAATGTTTAAAATTTATATAGTTTTACAATGTTTTTTTCAATTTTTAGAATATGAGTTTTATGGAAATTCAAAGTTTTGGATAAAGATGGTGAGTGTTATTAGAACAATGAAGCTCAAAAAGAAAAGTGAAGGAAGAAAAATGAGATGATGAGATAACTTTGAATATTTGATGTTAACTATTTTTTAATTTCATAATTTTTATCTTTAGAAGACAAATTTAATGATGAATGTTAACCAAGTCTACCCTCTTCCCATTTCTTTATCATACTAGACATACATATGTATGTATAGTTATTACCTTGATGATAGATTAAAATTAGATAATTAAGTGTTAAGTCTTTCAGAATATAAATAAATTTAACCATCATATAAGTATGACACCATAAACTTTTGTTAAAAATTATATAAACAAAACTTAGAGGATCATAATCAGTAAATAATTTTTTATTTCGAATTAATGATTAAAGAATAAAAAATACATTAACAAAATGAGCTAATTTTTTAAATTAAAGGTACGAATGTTTCTCATTTTTTATGTACACATATACTATGATAAACTTTGTGGTAAAGTTGAATTTATTTTTTTAATTTTGATATAACACTATCATATAAGAGAACTTCATTAAAATCCTTATAAGATATAAAGATTCTGATTAGATAGAAATTTGTGATAAGCAACTAGATTTTTTTTGTCTCCAAATGCATTTGTTATTTTCTGAGAAACAATAGTTTATTAAACAACTGGATATTTTTCCAAATACTAAAAAGTCTTGGCTTCATAAAAAATGTGATCATTAATTCTTTTTTTTTTGTTCAGTACGAATGCTTGATGAACATAGTAAATTTTTTATTTTATCCCTAAATTCTCATTAATTCTTTTCATTGATTGTCCTAAAATAATGTGATATATTTTTTGTTTCTTTCGAAAAATTTACTATACTTTACAATAATATGATTAGTTATTTTAATACAATATTTTAGTTTAAATCATATAAATTTTAAACTGCAAACTAAAGGTTTATATGGTCACAATATTTAGCACCTTGTGAGCCTTTTAAATGATTATATACTTGTATATACTTTACTTTGTAATATTAACTTAACGTATTACTGATCTTGTAAGTTTAATTAATGTGATACATTTATAAGTTTTTTGAGTTAACTTTAATTTATTACTGACCTTGTATGAAATTTTAAAAAATAATTATACATAAAAAAATTATTCTACCACATAGTTTATTAGAGCTTAAAAATGAAAAATTCATACTCCTTATAAGCTTTTCTATTTAAGCAATCAATTTGTTTTATCTTTCTCTTAGTTCACAGTCCATTTTTTTTCCTCACATTATGTTGTCTCTTCATTCATCTCAATGTTTACCCTCAATATTTTCCTCACATTATATATAAATATATATATAAAAGATGAAATTATCAATTAATATTAAGTAGGTGGGATTGGTGTCATAGAGATGCAATTAGCAATTCTATGTGTGCTATTCCAAAATGTTAAATCTTGTGATAATATAAATTGCTATTAACATATTGATTAGTTGTATAACTTTGTGACTTAGTTTACTTGTTTGAGTAAATTTCATTTGTCACACGACTTTTATGGGTAGAAGGAATACCTATAAGATCTCTTATTTGTATAAAAGTAAAAAATTATTCAATTTTTCATTTCTCCTAAAACTTTTGTAAACAAAATAAATATCTACAAGAACTCCTATTTGTATAGAAGTAAAAAATCAAATACTACAAGCTTCCTATAAAACTAAACAATAGATCAATGCTAATTAGTGAAAAGCAGTAGTTCCATCGCGGCGAGTTCATTACCAACACAAGGTGTGAAGAAGATCAAAACTTCTACCTCCGCACTACTAGGGATTAGAGGGTCTACCATGATGCTTTGGCTAATAAAAGGTGGAGGTGTCCCGACTGGCCTTATGAGAGAGAAATTTTTATCATTATTTTGGTTGCATATGTATATATTCATGTATAAGTCCCTTACATGTTATGCTAAGTAATGTGTAAATATTTGTTTCTAAAAGATAAGCTATGACGCTGAGGAAGAAAAGATAAGTCGCAAAATTTGCAGCGGGTGTACAAAAGATCAAAAATGGAGAATACACATCTTGTGTCTGTTTTTGTTGCTACTAGAGTTGCTTTAGTGACCGTCAGTGCCGCACCTGCATTAATTATATGCAGAATGCACAGCTCTAATCTCCCCTAATCATTAGTTTGGCTTAATGATTATGCAAATTACAAGTTTCATCTTTCAGACTTTATGTCAACTATACATAAAATCCAGACTTAATGATCATGTTTTTTATTAACGGCCCAAGTTTGATCACCACTTTCAATTGGAATCTGGATGCATGTACTATATTCCACCGTATAATACACAAATCCCTATAGTGTTGGCGGCATCATCTGTAGATGCTCTGAGTGTGGAGGTGGGGGATGACAAGGCTCTCTAACTAGTCATCATTTGTTCAGGTTCTGTGGTGGCCATGCATTAGAAGCTCTCTTGCTGCTATATGATGGTTGATCATTAGACTTGAAAATTTGTTTTTGGAATTTGGGTTTTAGAGAAGAGAAAAAAAAAACTCTTTGGAATTAATGAGAGAAGAACTAAAAGACAATAGATGATATATATATATCTATATATATATTCTTTTTCTACCTAAAAATTCTCTAACAATAATGCTACATCTTATACATCTTGTTTAATAAGTATATTTATATTTACAAAAAATATACATATAAAGTATATTTTTAAAAAAATCTGAGGTATTCTTCAATTTATTTTTTGATTTACCATAATCCTATTATTCAAGAGAATTTTACTAAAATACCTAAATGAAATAAAGAATCTAATTTATTAGAAACGAATTATATGTTATTGGCTTTCTTTTAAACATATGCAGGTATTATTTCCTAATACTCAAATTTCTTAGGTTCTAGAAAAATGAGATACTTAAATTCTCTTTGAGAGATAAAATATAAAATTATTAAATAAATTCGTAGTAAGCCGACACAAAAGAATGGTGCATGGTCAAAGATCGTCTCAGTCTTAAAAAATTAGTATGTCATGTGACATCCCAAATGCTAATTAAGGCATATAGGTGTCAGATACAAATTCAGAATAACAAGTGCATGATAAAATTTATGCAGTGGAACAAAATAATTACAAATTCCTTACAAATACATGTGAGTTCTAATACATACAAATATTGAGGCCAGAAGTAGCTACAAAATACGACACAAATAGAAGGGCCACTTCTTTCACTATGTTATTGGACTCGTTAGAGTGCGGAAATAGTCATGCACTTAGACTTGTGGATCCACGAGATCCTCATAGACTTCAAAAGATAAGTCTTCCTATGATTCCTCACGTTCTTACTCATCTGGGGGGGCATGGAAATAGTGAGTTCCATATGCTCAGTAAGAAAAATAGTCTTAAATTAATATCATAAGATTTCAAAAGTTAATTATTTAATCAAACCGTTTAACTTTCTCATTTACTTATCTCACATTATGATAAAACCATTTATTGTTAAGAAAATGATACGTTAGCACAGAAAATCAAACATACATCATGCCAGATAACAGAGAAAAATCATGTAAATCATGAAATGCACCAATTTTTGTGTCATGTTTCATGAAGTCGTTATAACTTCCATCTCTGAGGGTAGATACAGATTTTCAACTACCCAAGTTGAATGACCAAATCAAATATAGATACAAAAATTTGCTCAGGCCCATTTTCGACAGGCCAAATCATGGTACGATCTATGACCACAGTCGTACAAGCCTTAGTGGCCCTAACAGATATCTATAATCATGATATTACTTAACCACGAGTGATCCCTATAGATACCACAACACCACTCTTGTTAGAGGGCATGCCGTCACCATTGGGAGTGGTCTTCTTACGTCTTTCTAGACAAGATAGGGGAGGGAGAAATAGATATCCTAAAGTGCAAGGGAAACAGATACTCCTAAGAGATAAAAAACCTACGAGACACTTGATGTAATATGCTTGTCAATACATATACACTTCGGACCATACATACTTCATTCCACTTTTCTCTTATTTTATTTTCTTTTATACTTTTTACTTTTACCAATTACATATTATATTTATTACATTCAAATTCATCAAGTATCAGCAATTCACATAGCATGCTTGAAAACAAGAACAATTTAACTCATCTGAACACAAAGGCATACAAAATAAAAAAAAAATCACAATTATATTAAATTAACTTATCTAAAAATACTCCTTACGATGTCAAAAGAAATATTAGATTCCTTATCAAAACCTTGATGTTTTCTCCCTCACAGTTCTCCTTTCTTTCTCTTCTTCTCTCACTAGACTACTATCTTTCTCTCTCTCTCTAAACCTTTGTACAATGGAAGAATAAAAGTGTGAAGAGGAAGGGAATGGGAGGGCAATTTACAGAATTTTAGAACTGTTGGATCTGCACCAACTAGTGAAATCCGGTGAAGAGAGAGGAAAAAAAGATTTTTGGCATGAAGAATGAGGGAGGAGGGCCTCCTCTACCAGCAGTGATGGTGCGCTGCCCAAGGCAACGGTGGTACACTGCAGGCTAGTCTGCAGGCGCATAGGTCACCTGCTGCACTCGCAAAGCATTAGCACATTTGACACCACGAGTGCAAGCCTATTGCACGCAGGCCCCAAGAGCACAGGGCCTATCTGTATAGGTCTACTTCACGGACGGCACGCGCACAGTGTGCGGCGCCTGTCTGTGCGTGAGATGACGCACACACGGTCCGCCTAGGTGCATTAGGACATGCGCAAAAGTTCTAACCCCATACCGTGCACGCAAAGGGGATGTGTGTGTTGTGCGTACATCCTGTGCGTGCGTGCGTGCGTGCAGATAGGACATGTGCGTTGTGCACATAGTGTCTGGCACCTGCGTGGGCAACTAGCCTTCTCGGGGGATTTTTTCTGTGCGAATTTTTTTTTCTGTTTTGCCGTTTTTCAATTTTTTACTAAATTTTTATTTTCAATTTAATTTAGTTAAATTAAAATCATTTAAAGTAAATTAAAATAATAAAATTAAATAAATAAAAATCAACTAAAGTTACGAATCATGATAAGTATTAAACAGAGTAAATAAAGTAAGTTTAAAGTGATAAAGGGCCCGAATAAATAGAGTTTCCAAATCATTTTTGTACAGTGTGGGTAGGGTGTTACATCCCTCCCACCTTAAAAAAAATTGTTCCCCGAATTTGTCTCGAATAATTCTGGATATTTTTTCCTCATTCCGTCCTCCAACTCCCACGTTGCTTTTATCGGGGTATGATGTTGCCATCGTCCCTTCACCATTGGAATCGTCTTGTTACGTTAGACCTTATGAGTCCACCCAAGAATTTCTACAGGAACCTCCTTGTAGGTCATATCGGCCTGTACCTACACCTCATCGCGAGGAATAACATGAAAAGGATCAGGGTGGTATGTCTTAAGCATCGAGACATGAAAGACATCATGCAAACCTACAGACTTTTAGAATAGAGTGAGGTGGTATGCCACAGGTCCAATGCACTTGATAATCAGAAAAGGTCCCATATAACGAGGGCTCAACTTTCCTCTCTTTCTAAACTGCATCTTGCCTTTGTAGGGGTAGACTTTGAGGAACACTTGATCTCCCACAGCAAACTCAAAGGGTTGCCTACAATTATCGGCGTAGCTCTTTTGGAAAATTTGGGCAGTTGCTAAATTCTTGCAAATGATTGTGACCTTCTCTATGGTCTCCTAAATGAAGACTGGTCCTAAGTGGTGCTAGTTCCTGACTTCACTCCAGTAAGTAGGAGATCAACAAGGCCTTCCATACAAAGCTTCGTATGGGGCCATAAGATACTAAAATGATAACTGGTATTATAAACAAATTCATAAAGAAGAAGATACTCATACCAGTTATCACCAAAATCGAGAACGTAAGCATGTAACATGTCTTCCAATGTCTGGATCATACGCTTTGATTGGCCATCCATCTAGAGATGATAAGCGATGCTGAAGTACACCCCAGAACCTAAAGCTTCTTGGAACCAGCTGGAGTCTGCCCATTAATGTGGCCGAGGTGCGTAGTTTTCTTTGCTTAGCAGGCTACTACCGATGATTCATGGACGAATTTGCCAAGATTGCTGACCCATGACTTGACTCACCAGAAAGGGTGTAACCTTTTTTCAGAATTTATGCATAAGCAGTGGAATCAAACCTTAATAAATTCCTTATAAATATACATATAATGTTTTAAATACATACATTATTGAGGCCATAAGTGGCAACAAGATATAAAATCTAAGGGCCACTTCTTTTACTATGATACTGGAATTCATCAGAGTGCAGCAACAGTCATGCACCTAGACTTGTGGATCCACGGGATCCTCATAAACTTTTAAGCATAAGTCTACTTGCGATTCCTCATTTTTTTCCTCATCTGGAGGGGGAGATGGAAAGAGTGAGTTCTACATGCTTAGTAAGAAAAATAATATTAAATTAACATCGTAAGATTTCAAAAGTTTATTCTTTTATCTCACTATTTAGCTTCCTTATTTACCTAATTCATCATTAGAAAAGGAAACCATTTATTTGAATATCAAAATAGTACCTTAGCACAAAAAATCAAATATATATATATATCATGTCAAATAATAGAAAAAATAAAATAAATCATGAAATGCACAGATATTTCGTGTGACCCCTACAGATAGTGCAATACTAGTCTTGTTAGAGGGTATGTCATCATCCACTAGGAGCGGTCCTCTTACATCTTTCCAGGTTAGATAGGGGAAGGAAAAACAGATACCCCTCAGAGATAAAAAGTCTAATGAGACACTTGATGTAATATATATGTCGATATAGATACATTTTGGACCATACAGGCTTCACTCCAATTTTTTCTTTTTCTTTTCTTTTTATTTTTTTTATTAAAGACTATATATTACATATATTAAATGCAAATTCATCAAGTATCAGTAATTCACATAGCTTGCTTGAAAATCAGAACAATTCGACTCATTTGAACACAGAGGCATGCAAAATAGACAAAATAATAATCATATTAAATTTTTTTATCTAAAATTACTTCTTAAAATGTCGAAAGTAATACTAGATTCCTTACCAAAACCTTGGTGTTTTCTTTTTCACTATTTTCCTTTCTTTCTCTTCTTCTCTCACTAATTTACTATCTCTCTCTCTAAAATAATAAAATTTTATAGTAAAACTTCAAATATAGGTTCAAACTTACGTGTGTGTGCATTGGAGGATCAAGCACGGTACTAAGCGCACTATTGATCTAACAGTGATAACTGAGATTATTAAATGAATGGTGAAAGTACTGAAATTAGTATAAAATAAACTATAACTTTATAAGCTTCATTTATTGGTTTGCAAAATATTATTTGTGTAAATCTATTACTGATAGTCTTATTGAGTTATTAGAACTCACCCCAACCAAATTCCCCATATTATGATGAAGATATCCTCTGAACGCCTATTTGGATATGTTCCACAAGGTTTGGGATAAGATGACTTTTGTATATTTTGAATAGAGGTAAAATAATTATATTTTGTTAGTTAACTTAAACTGATATATATATATATATATCCAAATAGTTAACTTGTGCCTCAGAATACTGAATATATGTTTGTAAAGGATGGAATGTACCGCAGTAGTATATCTATAAAAAAAAATATTTAATAGATAGATTTGACGTTGTTGCTCTCAGGCATCGAGATGACACACTTATGTTTTTCATAGACTAGACAAAAAAAATCAACCCTACACTTTTATTCTCTTCTCACATTGTAATTATTATTCAATAATTAGTTAGTCCTCTTGATTGTTGCAAATAAGAAGTATCATGGAAAGTTAGTGACCTTCTCTATTTATTTTATATTGTTATCATCATCGACTTATATTTTTATATTACATTATATTTTGAGTAAGATGTTAAAGGATATTTCAAAATTTTCATGAACAATTAGATCATGTTTCTAAGGTTAATTACTAACCAATCTTTATATATTGGTATATAAATACATAATTTAAAGTAGAGATATTGCAATAAAATAACTAATCACATTATTGTAAAGTACAATCGACATTTTTGTGTAACGTGGTGATAAACTTCTATCATTACCTCAATAGAACTGTCTTTTTTCACTTTTAGAAAAATAAATGATGAATAAGTTATTTAGCGCATGGATTAAAATTTAAAAGTTAACTTTAATATAATTGGTAACCATAGAATTAATTAAATCATTATTTTTAATTAAATATATATATATTAAGATATTATATGAATATAATAAAATCATGTCTTAAATAGCGATGAATTCTTTATTTATGTTCAAGATTTCAAAAAATAAAACCACTTTGCAAATAACCATAGATTCTTCATTTAAGTTCAAAGATTTAATAAATTATAGTATAAAAATATCTACATTTTCCACGACTTATATAAAATATTTAACCATATGTCATTTATCCTCCCTTCACAATTCAGTTGTTCTTCAATTAAACTCAGTCTTCTTAACTGGTGCTACAAAGAGGTATAATGAAAAGTTTATTTTCCAAAGCCTACATAACTTCTAAAGTTATTTATTATAGCTTAAACTCAAAGTTACACACTAACCCTCCATTCATTTGAAGAACGAAAAAAAATAAGTTTTTTTTCATTTTTCTTAATCTTAAGGTATAAATATAAAATCTAGATGTTCGATGTTAATATTTTCTACAGTCTAAATCTCAGGTCACTAAGGTTTGAAGGAGTAAGCTTTGGAGAAGATCTGTACTAGTAAAATCTTATGGGTCCCAAGACCATGTTGCACTCGTTTCACTTGGTAAGGCTTCCTTTATGCCATCCATACCAATATCCTTCTCCATTGTAGATGTGTTTTTCTTAGGTGGTTTTTTTTATGATAAACTACTAAGGATATGGATACATTTAAAATTATTACTACAGTTGAATGACTTCAATTTCCTTCACACATCTCACTAGGAGCTTTGCTAGAAGAATGAACTTGATATGTTTGTTCCTGATCCATACAAGATTAAGTTTAATAAGATGTCAGGTTGCAAGTTTGATAATCATGAAATAGATCTGGTGAAGTTCTTTATGAGGAAAACAGTCAATTTAGGAATATGGTTCTTGTAACTCCTAAGAAAAATGCTCTTAAAATTGATCAAAATATTGCATATTATTATTGCAAGCTTTTCTATTCCTCGAGAGCATTGACACAAGCTCGAGTATCTCTTTATGACCCTTCCAACAATACTGATCATATGTTGCTTTAAATTTGACGTATAATTATGCATTTACTATTTTTTAATGAAGTATGATAAATGAATCAAATATGCTTAGTTTAAGAAAATTAGATTGAATTACTAATGAGATATATTACTACAATATTATTCATCCCATAAAAAAAATATTTTTTTTTAAAGAGTGATAAGATGTTATATAACATAGATAGTTAAGACTTTATAGTCACTTCAATAGGACTTTAAAAAATTTCTTTTATTTTTTATACCATTTATATAGGATACAATAAATTTTTTAGGCTAAGACAATCTTTGACCATGCACCATTTTTTGGTGGTGGCTTACTACCAATATATTTAATCATTTTATCTTTTATCTCTAAAAAAATTTAATGATCTCATTTTTGTAAAATTTGAGCATTTTGAGTATTAAGAAAAACATCCAATTATTTAATAAACCATTACTTTTTAAGAAATAATATCTGCATATATTTAAAAGAAAGCTAATAGCATATCACTAGTTTTTACTAAATCAGATATAACACCCCAGCCCAAAGAAATAGGGATTGCCCATGCTTAAAATGATGTCGTTTTAAAGCTAGGCATCAAGAGTAAGAAGGGCCAAGATGACATCATTTTGGGAAATTTGAAAATAACCTCATTTTCATGAAAGAAAAAGAAAAAAAAAAGGAAGGAGAAGCCTGCACCTGCACACCAAAGAAGAAGGAAGAAGAGGCATATAGGGCTCTCTATCCTCCTGTCCATTAAAATAAAGAGAAGAAATTAGGAAGAAGAGAAACAGAGTCAAACGAAAAAAGAGAGAGAGAGTGGAGGGAACAGACCAGATCGATGACGAGACCGATTTAGTGCGTGCGGCATGGGGTATGACAGAGAGGCCCATAATCAGAAGGCTTGAGAGAGAGAACATGTGACAGTGTGTGAAGAGATGAAGGAGAACCCCACCATTGTCTAGGCGCGAGTCCATGTATCCACCCCTTTCTCTGGTGTGATTTCCCCATATCCGAGCAAGATTTACGTGCGCGACTCATTCTGTGATGATTTCTGGCCAAAGCATGGCAGTGCGTGGGTGGTTCTTGTAGCCCGTGCTAGTTTCGACAGCCGAGAATGAGGTGACATGCAATTCTCTAGTGGTAGCGTGTGGTGAACACGTGTATGGTGGCGTGTGGCAATTTCAGTGATTGAAATCATGTAATGGTAAAACTTCATCCACTTTTGTATTTTAATTATTTCCATAAGTATTTATCATTTAGCCTATATATTTTCTATTTATGAATGAGGAAATCATCTAAACAATATCGAATTTAGAGGAGAGCATAGACATGAGCCAATAAGGATTCTAACACTATTTCTAATTCGACTATAGGCAAGGGATTGGGTTAGTCTCATTTAGAGACGCTCTTATTTTTATAAAAATTTTATTTTCTTTGAAATAAGTATTTTACAGATTTTATAAATTATTTAAGTTTCTAGAATGCTTTTAGTAAACTCATCATGTGTATGTATGTTATCGTGTGTGGGTGCTTTAAGAATATATGTAATTAAATGTGTAAAACGAGTCTATGTGTATGATATGATATGCGTAAACCTATATAAACATGATTTATGTGTATGCATAATGAGTGTATGAGCATTAGAATATGTGCAAATGATTGATTTGTGAATCAATGTAAATGAATGAGGCATACTTGTATATAGGTAAAAAAGTATTGGTGTTGTGGTTATAGAGATTATCCTTTATATTCGAGTAAATTAGTAAGGCTATGTATATAAATATGTAAAACTATACATGCATGTGTACGCATAAAACTGTTGGTATAAATAGTCTGCATATGTGTATTTATTGATGGTTGAATAGTTGTGAAGGTTAAACTATGTATCAAAGTATATGTATATAGTGTGTACTTGTTATGAGTGAAAATATCTAAGCATCTAAGTTGTGTAGGTAACTGTGTTAGAGTGAAGGGATTGAGTTGTAAAATTATAAAATAAGAACATTTAAAAGTGTGAAAATCCGTTTAACAGGTATCAACGTGGGGAGTGTGTGTGTATGTGGCCATTTTTGGCAAGTGAGTGTGGTCAACCCTATTTGTGGATATGACCTCAAAGAGACGTGGTTGGGAAATCCCATATATAACCGTTCTGTGTTTGAGTCTATGTGAAATGTGATAAGTGATACCCAATGCATAACTATTCCATGTTTGGGTGCATTAAGGAAGTGATAAGTGATAAATGACAAGTGATAAATGACAATGATAAGTGATAAGTGATAAATGATGTACCCACATGGTAGAGGGAGTCCTTAATGCCTTCGTTGATGCCCGTAGAAATGGTATAACGCAATGAAACTCTTAACAGACTAAAAATAAAAATTATAAACCTTAATAAAAATGTGACTGAGAATGCAAGTACATCTGAAAAGTGATAAGTGAGCAATATAAAGTGAAAGCAATATTGACATATGCTATGATAAGTAATTTAGTCACAAGGGCAAGTGATTGTCAGGAAGTGTAAGTGCAAGTGTTATGAAACTAGTGAATAATATTATTTGTTTATGTAAATGTGATGTTAGTGTATTCGTGATATATATGAAATCATATGTGAAAGAGTGAATTATTGAGATATGTTAAATTATAGTTACTATATTGATTGGGAATTGGTTTTAAAGAACATATGCATTTATTTTATGAATCTTGTGTGATTGAGTATGTGCATGTCTTTGTTTTGGGCATTGCCCCTCTTCCTTACTTAGTCCATGAAGCTCACCCCAATTCACATCCCCCAAGGAAAATTAGTCAAGATCAAGAGCAATTTCAATGTAAAATAAAGATTTTAAAGAAACTTTAGTGATCTTGAGAGTTATCTCTTGCGAAGTCAGTTTCATTATATTATAGCAATGCAATGTCAAGAATTTTGTAAGCCTCATGACTTGTAATTGCATATAGGGGATAATTGAATCTTAAGTTTTTGCTTATTGATGCGTAAAATTACAAGGTTATGTGCGTGGAATCGCGCTCCCTCCTCAATAGAGAAGGCGGGCTGTTACATCATATTCTTTATTTTATTTAAGGATTTTTAGTAAAATTCTCTTAAATAATAGGATTATGATAAATCAAAAAATAAATTCAAGGATTCCTCACTCTTCTTTTAAATATACTTTATATGTATATATTTTATAAATATAAATATGCCTACTTTAACAATATATAGCAATATTGTTAGAGAATTTTTTAAATAAAAGAAGAATATACATATATATATATATCCTCTATTGTCCTTTAGTTCTTCACGCATTAATTCCCAAGAGTTTTCTTTCTCTTCTTTAAAATCCAAATTAAACACAAATTTCCAAGTCTAATCATTACCCATCATATAACTTTTAATAAGTGCATCCAATGCATGGCCACCACAGAAGCTAAACAAATGATGACTAGTTAAAGAGCCTTATTGTCCACCACCTCGACGCCCAAAGCCTCTGTAAATGATGCGGCTAGCACCGTAGGGATTTGTGTACTATGTGATGTAAGATGGCATGCGGATCTAGATTCCAATTAAAAGTGGTGATGAAGCTGGGGCCGTTAATCAAAAAATATGATCATCTAGTCTGGTGTGTATGTATAATTTACATAAAGTCTAAAAAATGAAACTTTTAATCTACGTAATCACTAAGCCAGAGTGATGATTAGGGGAGATTAGGGCTATGGATTTTCCATATAATAAATGTAGATGCATCACTAATAGTCCCTAAAGCGACATTTGTAGCAACCAAAGGAGACACAAGAGGTGCATGTAGTGGATTTGCACATAAATATATTCATATACAACAAAAATAATGATAAAGGTAATGAAGTTGCCCTGATGGAATTGCTGCTTTCCACCAATCAGCCTTGATTTGTTGTTCAGGTTTCCAGTTAGCTTGTAGTATTTGATTTTGTACTTCTATAAAAATAGAAGATCTTGTAGGTATTCCTTCTTCCCATCAAAGTCATGGGACAAATAAAAATTTTAATGATTTTTTTACTTTTATACAAATAAGAGATCTTATACATATTTCTTGTACCTTTAACGGTCATGTGGCAAATGATAGATACTCAAACAAGCAAAGTAAGTCACAATGTTATAAAAGTAATTAGTATCTTAATGGCAGTTTATTTTATCACGACTTAATGTTTTGGAATAATACGCATTGAATTGATAATTGCACCTTTATGCCACCAATCCCACTTACTTGATATTAATTGATAATTTAATCATATATATATATATATTTATATACATCCATTTATACATAATGTGAGGAAAAAAATTGAGGCTAAAAATTAGTTTTAAGACTAAAAAGTTAGGTGAAAATGAAGAGACAACAAAATGTGAGGAAAAAAAATGTTGACTGTGAGCTAAGAGGAAAAGATAACAAATTAATTACTTGAATAGAAAAACTTCCAAGGAGAATGAAATTTTCATTTTTAAGCTCTAATAGATCATGTGGAGGAATAATTTTTTAATGGATCATTAGCTTTTAAAATTTCATAAAAGGTCAGTAATAAGTTAAAAGTAATAAAAAAACTTACAAATATATGACATTAACTGAACTTCTAAAATCTGTAATAAGTTAAGTTAATATTACAAAGTAAAATTTATATGAGTATATAATTATTAAAAAGACTCACAAGGTGTTAAATGTTGTGACCATATAAACTTTTAGTTTACAGTTTAAAATGTTATCATTGTCGCCTTATATTTTTTATATTACACTGCATAGGATGTTAATGGTATTTTATAATTTTCATTAATAATTAGATCATATTTCCGATATTAAATTTTAATCGATTTTCATATATTGTTGTATAAAAAATAACTAATCACATTATTGTAAAGTATAGTAAATTTTTTAAAAGAAATAAAAAATATATCACATTAATTAATAAAAACCACACAATCAATGAAAAGAATAATGAGAATTTAGGGATGAAATAAAAAATTTAGTATGTTCATCAAGCATTCATACTTAACCAAGAAAAAAAAAATTAATGATTACATTTTTCATGAAGCCAAGACTTTTAAATATTAGAAAAAATATCCAATTGTTTAATAAACTATTCTTTCTCAGAAAATAATAAATGCATTTGAAGACTAAAAAAATCTAGTTGCATATCACAAATTTCTACCAAATTAAAATCTTTTTATCTTGTAAGGATTTTGATTAAGTCCTCTTATACAATAATATTATGACAAAATTAAAAAATGAATTCAACTTTACCACACATATGTGTAAATAAAAAATGTGAAATATCTGTAGCTTTAAATTTCAAAAATTAGCTAGTTTTTATTATGTACTTTTTATTCTTAAATCACTAATTTGAAATAAAACAATTATTAAGTTATTGTGATCCTCTAAGTTTTGTTTGTATAATTTTTTAACAAAACTCTATGGTACAATACTTCTATGATCAACAAATTTATTTATATTATGAAGCACTTAACACTTAATTATCTAATTTTAATAAGGTAATAACTATATATACATATTTATGTACAGTATGGTAAAGAAATATGAAGAGGGCAGACTTGCTTAACCATTATCATTAAATTGGTCTTCTAAAGATAAAAATTACGAAATTAAAAAACAGTAAGCAGAAAATATTCAAAGCTATTTCCATCTATCTCTATTTTTCTTTATTCACTTTACCTTTTGAGCTTCATTGTTCCAATAGCACTCACCATCTTCATCCAGAATTCTAAATTCCCATAAAAGTTATCCTCTAAAAATTGAGGAAAAATGTTGTAAAACTGTATAAATTTTTAATATTATTTCAATAAAATTGTTTCCAACTTTTCAAAGTAAATGGCTAATAAGTTCTTCCGTATAAAGATTAAATTCAAAAGTAAATTTTATTTGAAGTGACTTATTTGTACAATAATGGTAGACATTGAACTAATAAAATCAATGTTCATAAAAATTTTATATAAATAATGTAAAATATCTAATAAATATAATAATATCAAGCCCCAAATAGCAATGGATTCTTTATTTAAAAAATAATATTTTAAATAGCTACAAATCTTTATTTTCTTTAAACAGTTTATGATTCTTTATTTAAATTCAAAAATTTCATAAGTTATAGTATAAACTAAGACTTATGTTTTTAATAGTTTGCACAAAATAATCAACCCTACACATTTATTCTCTTCTCACATTGTAATTGTTCTTCAATAATTAGTTAATCCCCTTGATTGATGCAAAGAAGAAGTATCGTTAAAAGTTAGTTACCTTCTCTATGTATTTTACATTGTTGTCATTATCAACTTATGATTGTATATTACACTATACTTCGAGTAGGATGGTAAAAGGTATTTCAAAATTTTTATTAACAATTAGATCAAAATTTTGAGGTTAATTACTAACAAAACTTTATATATTGGTATATAAATACGTGATTTAAAGTAGAGATATTACATTAAAATAGCTTATCATATTATTGTAAAGTACAGTGTATGTTTCTGTGTAACGTAGCTTTTTACCTTATGCGTGGTGATAAAATTTTATCATTATCTCAATAAAATTACCTTTTTTAATTTTTTAAAAAGTAAAAGACAAATAAGTTATTTAGCGTATGTATTAAAGTTCAAAAGTTAATTTTAATACCGTTAGCGACCATAAAATTAATTAAATCAATATTTTCAATTATTTTATATATATTACGTAAGATTTCACATATATATAAAAAAATTGCGACTCAAATAGTGACGGATTATATATTTAAAGTAAAGATTTCAAAAAATTAAAATCACTTTCCAAATAGCCATAGATTCTTTATTTAAGTTCAAATATTTTATAAGTTTAAGTATAATAATATCTATATTTTCCACTGACTATATAAAATACTCAATCGTATGTCATTTACCCTCCCATCACAATTTAATTATTCTTCAATTAAACTTAGTCTTCTTGACTGATGCAACAAAGAAATATAGCAAAAAATTAGTTTTCAAAGCCTACATAACCTCCTCAAGTTATTTATTATAGATTAAACTCAAGGGTACCCACTTAACCTCCATTCATTCGCATAAAGAAAAAAATATAAGTTTCCTTCCATTCTTCTTAATCTTCAGGTACAAATATAAAATTAGATATTTTGTACGGACCCCAAAAATCCAAAAGAAAATATATAATAATTTAAGTGTGGAAGTGAAATAAAATGTTAAAGTTTACATCCCTTACACAATAACTTAAAAGTACTAAACAACATTACAGAATGAATTCTCTGAAAGAAACACGAGAAATAAGAAAAATAATAGAAAATAGAAAGTATCTAGCATCTACTTGTAATCTTCTTTCGAATCGGGCTCTGGAACCAGGTCCTCTTGATTTGAAATGGTTAGATAAAGGATGAGCTACACTACCCCAGTAAGGATATCACACTATATCACCAGCACAGAAGTAAAGGTTTGTATAAAATTAAAACAACTAATGGAGCACTAAATTTAGCAAATTCGTTTATCAATCATAAAACCATTTACCGTTTACTTACTATAGTGAAATTTATGAAAATAATCTATAGATAAAATAATACCATACAGATCATAACTTCATGAATAATCAGCAACATAGAACATATCATATATTCATATCCATTAACAATAAACTAAATCATAGTTGTTTCTCATTTCACCAGCCTACTAGTATCCATGGGGGTTCATAGGGATGTCCCCTCTACATGTTAACCCTTTCCCTTACCAATCTCAATTACAGAGCCATCCCTATACCCCGTTCGGTATGAGCACCAAGACGTTAAACCTCAATACCCCGTCTGGTATGAGGGTGAAGCGGGCCATCCCCATACCTCATCCGGTATAAGCGCCAAATTAATAAGTCTCCATACCCCGTCCGGTATGAGACAACGTTCATGCTAGGGTTCCCTATGTACCCGATCCGTCCACCATCTCCCAAGATATCTAGTAAGGCTGTCATTCCATTTGTTTATTTGATCACACCTCTTTCATGTTTTTCTTTAGTCTCCATTACCAAATCAAACATAATCATATAAACAAATAAACATGCATCCGGTAATGCAATCATGTCTCAAATCCCAAATCAAACAGTAGTTAGGTAAGGCAGTAATACATGCATTTAAACCAAAAAATGGATAAATCAGATACTATCATGCTTTTAGACTATAAAATAAATCAACAGAGAACAATGTCTGGTTCGGGCTCCATTAGCAATCCGTAATTAATTATGTACATCTATTTAATTTGTACACAATACCGTATTATTATTTATTTAAACTTTAATTCTATGATAGAAAATAGAGTGAGGGGTCCTTACTCGATTTGACACCGAAAAGCTAAACGATTTACTACTACGAGCGGTCCTTAGGTTCCCTGAATTTTTTTCTGGAAACTGAAACGTGTTTATAGTATCTACAAATATTCCAAATAAACCCAAAATCAGTCCCAGGGCCTGCTCGGCCAATTTCAGGAATCCAGCATGGCAACTCCGCTATGCTCCAGCGACGACACTATCGCTCGCGGTGGGAGTCCGCCTCGGCTCGGCCGTTTTTGGCAGAATTAGGCTGATTTTGCATCGATTCCTATGAGCACACACGCTAAAGGGCCTCGATAGGCTGAAAAAATATAAAAAAAAATTAAAACTCACCGGCGGCGGGGCTCTCCAGTGCGGTGGCTCTTCCGGCTCATGTTGCGGTTGGGTGTTTCGCTTCAATCAACCTTTAGAGAAGAAAGTGGTGATCACAACAGTGGAAAAATTATGCAAAATGGGAATCGAAAAGGGCCTCATTGGAGGTGATTTATAAAATTCCTCGCGGCGACGCCGCCGAGCTTCGTCGGTGTGTTTCGGTAAATTGCCCAGTTCTTTCACTACGATTTGGCCATGGGTGGGCTTAAAATTGAATTTCATGCAAAAGGAAAATTTTTTACCTTTTTTGGCAGTCAGAAAGGGTTCCAGTGCGATGGCGGGTGGTGATGGTCGGCTCCCCAGCAGCTGGGTTGTATTCTCCGGCGAGGGGTTTGGGTGCAAATGGGGTTATTTATACCCATCCATTTTTTATCTAGACCGTCCATCGCGTCTGATCTGGATCGTACGATCGTGATTAAATAGGGAGTGAATTTGGGATGTTCATTGCAGTCCAATATGGGCCGTCCATTGCGATCTAATATGGGCCTCTGCCACTTGGTGCGTCCTGGTTGGTTGGGGCTGCTGACCGGGTGCCTAACGTGGTAAAATTTTTCTAAATTATATTTTGACCACCAGTTTCTAATTTTTCTTTCAAAAATACCCCTCGAACCCAATTTTTCACCTCTTTTTCCCAAAATTATTTTCAATTTAATCCTTAATAAATTTTACTCCATTTTTTTCATTAAATTAAAATATAATAAAATAAATTAAATAAATAAATAATTATATTTATTAATAAAAAATGAAAAAAAAAGGTTTTGGGGGGTGTTACAACTCTACCCCGCTTAAAAGAAATTTGGTCCCTCGAATTTGTGTCTCACTCTCAATCGAACAGTTGGGGATACTGGACTCTAAAGTCCGATTCTAGCTCCTATGTAGCCTCCCTCGGTGTGTGATTCTACCATATGACCTTTACAAAGGAAATTTCTCGATTGCAGAGCAATCTGCTCTTTCAATCCACAATGCCAACTGGTACTTCCTTGTAGGATAGATCCTCCTGGAGTGGAAGAGGCTCTTGGGCCAAGACATGAAAGGGTTTCGGGTTGTACTTGTGTAGCATGGACACATGAAACACATTGTGAACCTTAGAAAGTTCTAGAGGCAGTGCTATTCTGTAGGCGGCGGTACCAATTCTGTCTAAGACTTCAAATTGTCCAATAAATTGGGGGCTTAGTTTCTCCCTCCTGTTGAACCTAC
This sequence comes from Carica papaya, assembly GCF_054855325.1. Taxonomy (NCBI): domain Eukaryota; kingdom Viridiplantae; phylum Streptophyta; class Magnoliopsida; order Brassicales; family Caricaceae; genus Carica; species Carica papaya. Next base: position 24,140,759 of record NC_142313.1, read on the forward strand.
AGATTTTCTTGAAAGGAGTGACCTTATGGAACATCCGATCACCTTTCTAAAATTCTAAATCTCTCATCGAGGTATCCGCCTAACTCTTTTGCCTGCTCTGAGCCATCTGAATGTTCTTCCTGATTTAACTATTTTGGATGTAGTCTCCTCTACCAGATTTGGGCCGAACAATTTTCTATTGCCCACTTCTTCCCAATAAATCGACGAGCTACATGGGAACCCATATAATGCCTCATGCGGAGCCATGCCATTACTCGCTTGGTAGCTGTTGTTGTAGGCAAACTTTATCAGGGGTAGATGGTCATCCCAATGGCCCTCGGAGTCAAGGACATAAGCTCGGAGCATATCCTCAAATGTATGAATTATCCTTTCTGTGTGTCCATCGGTCTGAGGGTGGAATACAGTACTAAGGGACAGCTTCATTCCCATGGCTTGCTGAAAGCTATTCCAAAACTGAAAAGTGAACCTGGGGTCCCTGTTGGACACTACTGTCACTGGCACTCCATGCAATCTGACTATTTTCTGGATATACATTAATGCTAACTTATTGAAGGGATCGGTCATCCTGATGGCCAAGAAGTGGGACTACTTGGTAAGCTGGTCAACAATTACCCAGATGACATCATGTCTTGAGCGTGCCTTAGGTAATCCTATCACGAAGTCTGTGGTGATATGTTCCCACTTCCATTCTGGGATCGGTAATGACTTAAGTAGCCCGCCTGGGCGTTGATGCTCTACCTTGACCTACTGACATACCAAACACTTAGAAACAAAGTCAGCTATATCTCTTTTCATCACGTTTCACCAAAATTGGGGTCGCATAGTTTGGTACATTTTAGTGCTTCCGAAATGCATGACAAACTTTGAGCTATGAGCCTCTGTCATGATGTCTCTCTTTAACTCACTGTCACCTGGAAGACACACTCTGTCCTGGAATCTGAGCAACCCATCGGCAGAGACTCGAAATTCTGAGCTAACTCCCTATTCTGCATCTTTCTTGAGAGCTACTAGGGCAGAATCGGCGGACTAAGCTTCTCTTATTCTCTAGATTAACTCAGGCTGAACGGTCATATGACCCAAACATGTGATTTTCCTCAAGTCTTGAAGCCGTACCTGTTGTGTGCCCCCAATCTACCTACATTCTGAAACCATCAAATGGGCTAATGTACTTGCACTTTTTCTGCTGAGTGCATCGGCTACCACGTTGCCTTTGCCCGAGTGATACAAGATATCACAATCATAGTCATTAAGAAGTTCTATCCACCTTCTCTGATGCATGTTGAGATCCTTTTGAGTGAATATGTGTTTCAAACTCTTTTGATTGGTATAGATCTGAAAGGTCTCTCCATATAAATAATGGTACCAAGTCTTCAAAGTGTGTATGATTACGGCAAGCTCTAAGTCATGGATGGGATAGTTTTTCTCATGACTTTTCAATTGTCTAGACCCATAGGCTATGACCTTCTCATGCTGCATTAAAACACAACCCAGGCCTAGATAGGAGGTATCAATGTAAACTGTGTATCCCCCCGATCCACTCGATAAGGCCAGCACAGGTGCAGTAGTCAGCCGCTTCTTTAGTTCTAAAAAACTTCTTTCACAGTCCTTATTCCACTCAAACATGACATTCTTCTTTGTGAGAGGGTTAGGGGAGCAGCTAGACTAGAAAACCCTTCCACAAACCTGCAGTAATAACCTGCTATTCTTAGAAAGCTATGGATCTCCTTAACTGATGTCAATTTCTCCCAGCCGAGCACTGCTTCAACCTTTTTAGGGTTTACTGACATTCCATCCTTTGATATGATGTGTCCTAGGAAGGTGGTCTACTCAAGCAAAAATCTACACTTACTCAATTTTGCATACAGCTTCTTTCCTCTAAGAACCTGCAAAATCTGAACTAGATGGTGAGTATGTTCCTCTCTGCTTTTTGAATAAACTAGGATGTCATCGATGGACACGATAATAAATTGATGCAAGAATTATCTGAAGACCCTGTTCATCAAATCCATGAAGATGGCTGGGGCGTTAGTTAGCCCAAATGGCATGACCAGGAACTCATAGTATCCGTACCTGGTTCGAAAGGCTGTCTTAGGGATGTCTTCTGTCCTGATTTTCACCTGATGGCAACCTGAACGCATGTCTATTTTGGAGAAGACCTGCGCATCCTGCAACTAATCGAAGAGGTCATCAATCCTGGGAAGGGGATACTTGTTCTTGATTGTGACTCTGTTCAACCCTCTGTAATCAACACATAACCTCAATGTTCCATATCCCTTTCTGGCAAAAGTGACTCCAGCACCCCAAGGGGACACACTATGTCTGATAAAACCACTATCCTGCAATTCAGTGATCTATTTCCTCCATTCCTCCATCTCAACACGGCTCATGCAGTAAGGAGCAACTGAAATAGGCTGGGTGCCTGGCTGAAGGTCTATGGTGAATTTGACTTTCTTGTCTACTGGTAGTCTGGGTAGTTCATCTAAAAATACATCTGGAAAGTCTCGGACTATTGAAATCTCTTGAATACAATTCTCTTTCTCGGGTTTGCCTAGTTAGAGAAAACAGTAGGGTTAAAGTACTTGACGAATAAGAAAATTCCCATGAAAGAATAAGTACTAAATGATTTTATTAATTTGTAAATGGCTCCTCATTAGAAGGATTGAATACAACCTTCTTTCTAAAATAATCTATGGTGGCATGATACGCCGCTAGCCAATTCATTCTCAAGATTACTTTAAAATCCCCTGTGTCTAATTCTATTAGGTCCACACACAATTTCCTATCTACTATCTTTACGACACAAGCCCTGTAGACAACTTCTCCCAATACTGTTATACTCCCAGCAGTAGACACAAATACATAGAATCAAGTTTATCAAGTAATACATTAAATTTTGATGCAAAAACAGGTAAAACAAATAAATGTGATGCACCAGTATCAATCAAAACATGAGCAAGATAGTTACAGATAGTGTACATACCTTGTACCACGTCTGAGTTGGCTTCAGCATCTTGCAGGGTGAGATTGTAAGCTCTGCCCTGGATAGGAGGTCTGCGCTGATTCTGGTTCCTTGGGCACTCCCTCGCATAATGTTGAGCACTACCACATATGCGACAGGTGTTGTTGAGGCAGTAGCAGGGTCAGTCCCCATGATCCCTGCCACAATGCTGACAGATCTTACCACGTCCTGCCACTAGAGCCTGAGGGAGAGCCTAGATCACCAGCCTGAGCCTCTTGTTCTGTTGAATAGGCACAGTAGGTGCTGGTCTACGGGGTGGAGCTGAGGGTCTGAGGTTCCCTGCTGCCTGAGAGAGGGTGCGGAAGCTCTTCTCCACTAGTTGTGCCTTGGTCAGAACGACCGAATAAGTCCTGAGCTCCAACATAAATAAATGCTGTCTGATCTCTGGGTGGAGGCCCCACTTGAACCTCTTAGCCTTCCTGCCTTCATCCAACAACGTCTCAGGGGAGTATCAGCCCAACTCCAGGAACTTGCGAGCATATTCTGACACAGTCATGTTCCCCTAGACCAACTAGACAAACTCCATCTTCTTCAAATGTCAGAGATGCTTTGGGAGGTACTCTACATGAAAGGCTGCTAAGAACTATTCCCAAGTAACTGGAACAGGCAGAGTGGTCTGTTTGAGTTCCCACCAACGGTCTACTTCTCCCACCAGCATGTAGGTAGCAAAGGTGACCTTCTACTAAGGAGTCACCCCTAGGGTCTTGAAGACCTTCTCTATCTCTGCTAACCAGTACTCGGCATCTTCAAAAGAGGATTCCCCTACAAAAGTAGATGGGTTTAGTCTCTTGTACCTCTCTATGTAGCCTGGGTAAATCATGGGAGAAATTGGGTTCGTGGAAAAGGGACTGGGCCAAGCTGAGGATAGACTGGGGGGGCCCTGTGGTGGTACTTGCTGATACGGTGGGGGCACCGGTTGTACTGTGGTAGTGCCAAGTGGAACTGTGGCTGGGGCACCGGATCATACTACGGTGGTGCCGGGTGGTACTGTGGAGGAGCAGGGTCGTATCGGGGTGGCTCCGATTTTTAGTGGTAGTTAAGACTTTATAATCACTTTAATTACTATTTATATATGATATATTAATTTTTCAAGGTTGAGACGATATTTGGACATGCACCATTCTTTGGTGGTGGTTTACTACGAATCTATTTAATAATTTTATATTTTATCTCTAAAAAAAAATTTAAGTATCTCATTTTTCTAGAACCCAATAAATTTGAGTATTAGGATAAACATTCAATTCTTTAATAAACCATTATCTTTCAGGAAATAATACCAGCATATATTTAAAAGAAAGCCAATAACATATCACTCGTTCCTACTAATCAGATTATTTATTTCATTTAGAAATTTTAATAAAATTCTCTTAAATAATAGGATTATGGTAAATTAAAAAATATATTGAAGGATACCTCAGATTTCTTTTAAATATACTTTATTTGTACATATTTTACAAATATAGATATGCTTACTTAAATAACATGTAGCATTATTGTTAGAGAATTTTTGAGGTAGAAAAAGAATATACATATATACATATATATATCCTCTATTGTCTTTTAGTTTTTCTCTCATTAATTCCAATGAGTTTTTTTTCTCTTCTCTAAAACCCAAATTCTAAAAACAAATTTTTAAGTCTAATCATCACCCATTATACAACAGCAAACATTTTTTATGAGAGCTTCTAATGCATGCCCACCATAGAACCTGAACAAATGACGACTAGTTAGAGAGTCTTGTCATCCACCACCTCCACACTCAGAGCCTCTGCAGATGCTACTACCAACACTATAGGGATTTGTGTACTACGCAGTGGAAGATGGCACATGCATCTAGATTCCAATTGAAAGTGGTGATCAATCTTTGGTCGTTACTAAAAAAATAAGATCATGCAGTTTGGATTTTAATTATAGTTGACATAAAAGTCTGAAAGATGGAACTTCCAATCTGCATAATTATTAAGCTAGAGTAATGATTAGGGTAGATTAGGGTTGTGCATTATACATATAATAAATACAAGTGCACACTCAAAGTCCCTAAAGCGACTCTTGTAGCAACAAAAGCAGACACAAGAGGTGCATTATACATTTTTGACCTCTTGTACACCCTTTGCAACTTTTGCAACTTGCCCTTTCATTATCAGCATCACAGTTTATCTTTTAGAAACATATATATGCACTTTACTCAGTATAACATGTAGTGGATTTTCACATGAATATATACATACACAACAAAAATAATGATAAAGATTTACCTCTCATAAGGCCAGTTGGGGAACCTCCACCTTTTGTTAGCCAAAGAATCATGGTAGGGCCTGTAATCTTAGTAGTGTGGAGGCAGAAGTGTCAGTCCTTTTTACATCTTGTGCGAGGAATGAAGTCACCCCAATGGAACTGCTGCTTTTCACAAATGAGTCTTGATATGTTGTTTAGGTTTACAGTAAGCTTGTAGTATTTGATTTTGTAATTCTATACAAATATGAGATCTTGTAGGTATTCATTATGTCCATAAAAATTGCGAGAAAAATAAAAAATTGAAATTTTTTTTTAGTTTTTTACAAATAAGAGATCTTATAGGTATTCCTTCTACCTATAAAAGTCATGTGACAAATGACAGATACTCAAACAAGTAAACTAAGTCATAAAATTATATAAATAATCAATATCTTAATGGTAGTTTATTTTATCACAAGATTTAATATTTTGTAATAGTACACATTGAATTGCTAATCGCATCTCTGTGACACTAATGCAACCTACTTAATATTAATTGATAATTCCATCTTATATATATATGTATTATACACATCTATTTATACATAATGTGAGGAAAATATAGAGGCCAAAAATTAGTTTTATAGCTAAAAATTGAGGTGAAAATGAAGAGACAATAGAATGTGAGGAAAAAAATGTTGACTGTGAGGTAAGAGGAAGAGAAAACAAATTGATTACTTTAATAGAAAAGCTTCCAAAGAGGATGAACTTTTTATTTTTAAGTTGTAGTAGACCATATGGTAGAATAATTTTTTTTATGTAAAATTTTGTACGAGGTCAGTAACAAGTTAAAGTAAACTCAAAAAATTTACAAATGTATCACATTAATTAAACTCACAAGATCAGTAATAAGTTAAGTTAATATTACAAAGTAAAGTTTGTATGGGTATTCAATCATTTTAAAGGCTCACAAGGTCTAATGTTGTGACCATGTAAACTTTTAGTTTACAGTTAAAAATGTTATCATTATCGACTTATATTTTTTATATTACACTATGTAGGAGGTTAAAAGGTATTTTAGAATTTTTATTAACAAAAAGATCATGTTTCCAATAAATATCAGTATATAAATATATGATTTATACTAAAATATTATATTAAAATAACTAATAACATTATTATAAAGTATTGTAGATTTTTTTAAAGAAGAAACAAATGTCTCACATTAACTAATAAAAACAACGCACTCTATGAAAATAAACAATGAGAATTTAGGGATCAAGTTTTTGTTGCTTATAATTCAAAAAAATTATTGCGGTCTGATAAACTTTTAACATTATCTAAACAAAATTGTTTCATACTTTTCAAAGTAAATAGCTAATAAGTTCTTCTATAAAAAGATTAAATTTAAAAGAAAATTTTATTTGAAATGACTCAGTTTGTATTATAATGACAACTATAAAACTAATAAAATCAATGTTCATAAACATTTTATATAAATTAAGTAAAATATCCGATAAATATAATAAAATCATGTCCTAAATAGCCATAAACTTTTTATTTAAGAAATCAAATTTTAAATACCCACAATTCTCTATTTACTTTAAATAGTTTATGATTCTTTATTTGAGTTCAAAGATTTCATAAGTTATAGTATAAAATAAGAATTATATTTTTCATAACCTGCATAAAATAATCAACCCTATACATTTATTCTCTTCTGACATTATAATTGTTCTTCAAAAATAAGTTAGTCCTCTTAATTGATGCAAGAAAGAAGTATCATGGAAAGTTGGTTTCCTTCTCTATGCATTTTATATTGTTATCGTTATTGACTTATGTTTTTATATTATAGTATACTTTGAGTAGGATGTTAAAGGGTATTTCAAAATTTTGATTAACAATTAGATCTTGTTTCTACGGTTAATTACTGACAAAATTTTATATATTGATATATAAATACATGATTTAAAGTAGAGATATTGCATTAAATAATTAATTACTTTATTTTAAAGTACAGTCAATGTTTTTGTGTAATACAGGTTTTACCTTATGCATGGTAATAACTTCTGTCATCATCTCAATAAAATTATCTTTTTTAACTTTTAAAAAAATAAATGACGAATAAGTTTTTTTGGGCATGGATTAAAATTTAAAATTTAAAATTTAATTTTAATATAGTTAGCGACCATAAAATTGATTAATTTAATGTTTTTAATTATTTTATACATATTAAGTAAGATATCACATAAATATAATAAAATTGCGTCTCAAATAGTGATTGATTATTCATTTAAATTAAAGATTTCAAAAAATGAAACCACTTTCTAAATAATCATAGATTCTTTATTTAATTTCAAAGATTTTTTAAGTTATAGAACAATAAAATCTACAATTTTCACGACTTATATAAAATAATAAATCGTATGTCATTTATCCTCCCATTACAATTAAATTATTCTTTAATAAACTTAGTCTTCTTGACTGGTGCAACAAAGAGATATAGCAAAAAGTTGATTTTCTAAAGTGTACATAACCTCTCAAGTTATTTATTATAGATTGAACTCAAGGGTACGCACTTAACCTCCATTCTTTCGAAGAAAGAAAAAAAAAGTTTGTTCTTCTTAATATTCAGGCACAAATATAAAATTTAGATATTTAATGTTAACATTTTCGACAGTCTAAATCTCAGGTCATAAAGTTTAAAGGAGGATGCTGTGGAGAAGATTTGTCCTAGCATAATCTTATGGGACCCAAGACCATGTTGCACTCCTTCTCGCTCCTTAAGGCTTCACTTGTGCAATTCATACCAACATCCTTTTCCGTTGTAGATGTGTTTTTCTTGGATGGCTACATAAGAACTCTTATTAATTGTCCTTTAGTTCTTCTTTTATTAATTCCAAAGAGTTTTCTTTCTCATCTCTTAAACCCAAATTCCAAATACAAATTTTTAAGTCTAATCATCACCCATCATATAGCAACAAGCAGTTTTGATAAGAGCATCAAATGCATGGCCACCACAGAACTTGAACAAACGAGGACTAGTTAGAGAGCTTTGTCATCCACATCTCCACACTTAGAGCCTATACAGATGCTGCCGCTAGCACTGTAAGGATTTGTCTACTATGCGATGGAAGATGGCACGTGCATCAAGATTCCAATTAAAAGTGGTGATAAAGTTCGGGCCGTTAATCGAAAAATATGATCATGCAGTTTGAATTTTATATAGAGTCGATATACATTATGAAAGATGAAACTTCCCATCTACATAATCATTAAGCTAGAGTGATGATTACAGGAGGTTAGGGCTGTGTTGAATTGCATGTATAGTCAATATTATACTTACAAGATCAGTTATAAATTTAGTTAATATTACAAAGTAATGTTTGTACGAGTATTTAATCATTTTAAAGAGTCATAAGTTGCTAAATGTTGTGACTATGTAAACCTTTAGTTTATAGTTTAAAATATTATCATTATCAATTTATGTTTTTTATATTATACTAAGTAGGATATTAAAAGGTATTTTAGTTTTTCATTAACAATTAGATCATGTTTCCGATATTAAATTTTAACCAATTTTTATATATTGTTATATAAATATATGATTTAAACTAAAATATTGGGTTAAAATAACTACTTACATTATTATAGAGTATAGGAGATTTTTTGAAAGAAACAAACAAATGCATTACATTAAGTAATAAAAATAAAGCAATCTATGAAAAGAAACAATGAGAATTTAGGTATGAAATAAAAAATTTAGCATGTTGATCAACAATTCCTACTTAACAAAAAAAAATTAATGATCATATTTTTCATGAAGCCGAGACTTTTGAATATTAAGAAAGATATCCAATTGTTTAACAAACTATTATTTCTCAGAAAATAACAAACCTATTTAAAGACAAAAAAAATCTAGTTTGATATCACAAATTTTTACCAAATTAGAATCTTAATATCATGTAAGGGTTTCGATGAATTTCTCTTATATAATAGTATTATGACAAAATCAGAAAAATAAATTCAACTTTACCACACACTTCTTTTATTACGTATTTTTTATTTTAAATCACTAATTTAAAATATAAAATTATTAAGTAATTGTGATCCTCTAAGTATTGTTTCTATTACTTTTTGATAAAAATTTATGGTTTCATACTTTTATGGTTGATAACTTTATTTATATTTTGAAGTACTTAACACTTAATTATCTACTTTTAATCAATTATCAAGGTAATAATTATACATATATATTTATGTATGGATTATAAAGAAATGTGAAGAGGGTGGACTTGGTTAACTGTTATCATTAAATTGGTCTTCTAAAGACAAAAATTACGAAACTAAAAAATGGTCAGCAGAAAATATTCAAAGCTATTTCCATCAATCTCATTTTCCTTAAGTCACTTTTTCTTTTGAGTTTTATTGTTCCAATAGCACTCACCATCTTCATCCAGAATTCTGAATTTCCATAAAACTCATCTTCTAAAAATTTAAAAAAAGTTGTAAAAGTATATAAATTTTTAGACGATTTTTAGATTAAAAAAACCAAAAGATCGAGTTTTTGTTACTTATAATTCAAAAAAAAATATTGCAGTGTGATTTATTTTAAACATTATCTCAACAAAATTGTTTCTTACTCATCACATTTTAAATAGCGATAATTCTTTATTTACTTTAAATAGTTTATGATTCTTTACTTGAGTTCAATAATTTTATAAGTTATAGTATAAAATAAGACTTACTGTAATATTCATCTCGTAAAAAAAATTGTAAAATTCTACTCTAAAGAAATTGAGAGAGAGTGCAAAAGTGAAAATAGAGTGTGAATCAGGAGGAAGGGAGTGACTGGCTGTGAGGGTGCAGAGGTGTGCAGACCTCTCCATTTGAGAGGTAAGCAATTTTTGGTGATTGTTTTAATGATTTCTAGGTTCCTCTTAAACTGTTCACTTATCACCTACTCCCTTTCCAAAACATAAATAAATCGAGCTCAACCAGGCTCTGTTTTTACTGCACCTTCGAATAGTGCAAGTATATTAGCATTCCTTTCCTTTTTCTTATTTTGATTCTTAAATGTATTATGATTTTAAGGTTCATTTAGATTTTTATAAGGGTCTAGCTTTATTTAATCCAAACTTCAGTGACATATCTACTTCTAAAAATTACTGGTTTGACAAAAACAAATTGTAACCCATTGTTCACAGTGCAGGCAACCCGTCTGTGTTTTCTGATCATCGAAAGTTGATTTGTTTGCGCATGTAGATTGTTTTTGAATTCTTCAGGAAGGTAAGACCTATAGTAATATATTTTATGCATGCAATGGTGTTTATAGAAGCATTATGAATAAATTTAGTTTTCAAATCCGATCTCTATTGTGGTTTTAGGATTGAATGAGTGTGTGTGTGTGTCATGTGTTAATCTGGTTTAAAATCTATAAATTGGATGGACTTTTATGTATACTTGCATTAGATAAACTGTTTATTAAAGGATGGTAAGATGAAAAAACATATACGAGAAGGGAAGGTATGAGTTTGGAAAAGAAAATATATATATCTCTCCTTGCGGGTTAATTTTCTGTAAAGAGCAAAATTAGGAAAAAAAAAAATTAAAAATAAAATAAATCTAGAAATTGAATGAAATATACAAATTTTAAAATAATTAAAAAAAATCAATCAAAAAAATAGAATAAAGTAAATAAAAGAAGTACATTATCAAAATGAAATTAAAAAAATATATATAACAATAAAAATAAATAAAAGAAATAAATTATCAAAATGAAATAAAATAAATAAAGCTCTATAAAAAAAAAGTTAATTTAGGGAATTATGGATAAAATATGGACTCTAGATGAATAATTAAAAAAGAATAAAAAGAAGAAATCAAATTTAATAGCTAAAATATTTAGTACATACGTTTATTTAGTACTCAGGAGGGGTATTACCGGAATTACTGTTATGACTGTTGTCATTACTTACTATTTATTAACAGGAACCCTACTCTTAGATTTGATGGATACTGAACTGTTTACCATTTACCATTTACTGATATAACTATAATTCCCTTTTTTTAGAGGTAGTGGTGTCCTCACTGCCTCCTTGGTTATGATTTAGGCGTCTGCATGCAGTCCAGTTATAATTATTAAAATAATTAAATTTTATAGCAAAAATTTAAATATAATACATAGTATATTTTAAAAAGAAAATTTTATTTAATAGAAAAGTTTGACGTTGTTTCTCTCGGGCATCGAGATGTCACACTGACGTTTTTCTCAAACTGCATAAAATAATCAATCTTAGACATTTATTTTCTTATAACATTGTAATTGTTCTTTAATAATTAGTTAGTCCTCTCGATTGGTGCAAAGAAGAATTATCGTGAAAAGTTAGTTACCTTCTCTATGCATTTTATATTGTTATCATTATCAACTTATATTTTTATATTATACTATGCTTTGAGTAGGATGTTAAAAGGTATTTCACAATTTTTATTAAAAATTAGATCATGTTTCTAAGGTTAATTACTAACAAATCTTTTTGTATTGTATATAAATACATGATTTAAAGTAGAGATATTGTATTGAAATAACTAATCCCATTATTGTAAAGTACAGCGGATATTTTTGTGTAACATGGCTTTTTACATTAAGTGTGGTGATAAAATTATAATGTTATCTCAATAGAATTCTCATTTTTCACTTTTAAAAAAATAAATGAGGAATAAATTCTTTAGTCCATTGATTAAAATTCAAAAGTTAATTTTAATATAGTTGGCGACCAGAGAATTAATCAAATTATTATTTTTAATTAATTATATAGATTAAGTAAAATATTACATGAATACAATAAAATCACATCTCAAATAGTGATGAGTGGCTGATTTATTTTTCTTCACCTAGTTGATAGATCTAGCAAACTCCAATAATGTATTTGTGAGATCTAATCGAATTAATTTGAGTCTGACTTTAGAGCTACTATTTATTTACTTCCTGCACCTATATATATTTGTTGTTTTGAATCCGTTTGAATAGGGTCCATCATACAAGAAGAGAAATTGCAAGTAGCTAGTCGAACCCCTTAATCCATAATTATTTGAGTGATTCAAGCACCAAGTAGTGATCAGTGCCACACTGAAGTGGTAAGTAGTCTAGTTGACTGATTTACGTAGATGAATCCAGCAACTTGAATCACATCCTTCTAGCTCTCAAGGTTGTTGACAAGTTAAATCCTTTGTACATTCTCAGGACTGCTTGCTAGTGAATAACCAACTAATAAACTTTTCTTGGTTTGTTTACGAATAAGGAAGGATTTTTTGCAAAACATTTCCAACAACTATAACTAATTTGCCATATTTTTGGTAAAAAGAGCCCTTACATCTATGATAAATTTTATTACTGGAGCAAGCTATTTCGTTGGTTAGGAGTTCTTCTTATAATTATTTTAGTTTCTAATTTGTAGCCAAGAGTTTGTTTAATGTTTTTTATGCTTTTTACTCATTGGTCAAGAAAGATAATTGCTTTCCAATTCCCTGTGGATTAAATCCTTTTTACCACTACTACAATATTGTTTTATTGGTTAATTAAGAATTTATTTTTGGTGGATTCGTCACTCATCAAAATTTTTATCATTATCTCAACAAAATTGTTTTTTTCTTTTCAAAGTAAATGGCTAATAACTTATTTGGCAACAAGATTAAATTCAAATGTAAATTTTATTTGGAGTGACTCATTTGATACTATAATGGCAGCCGTAGAACTTATAAAATCAATATTTATAAGTATTTTATATAAATTAAATAAAATATCTAATAAGTATAATAAAATCACGTCCCAAATAGTCATGGATCTTTATTTAAGAAATTATATTTTAAATTACTAACATTCTTTATTTACTTTAAAAAGTTTCTAATTCTATATTGGAGTTCAAAGATTTAATAATTATAGTATAAAATAATATTTACAATTTTCACAGCCTACACAAAATAATCAACCCTATACATTTATTCTCTTCTCATATTGTAATTGTTCTTTAATAATTAGTTAGTCCTCTTGATTAATGCAAAAAATAAGTATCTTGAAAAGTTGGTTACCTTCTCTATGTATTTTGTATTGTTATCGTTATCGACTTAGGTTTTTAAATTACACAATACTTTGAGAAGGATGTTAAAGGGTATTTCAAAATTTTCATTAATAATTAGATCATGTTTCTAATGTTATTTACTAACCAATCTTTATATATTGGTATATAAATACATGATTTAAAGTAGAGATATTGCATTAAAATAACTAATCACATTATTGTAAAAAAATGGAGATAACATAATGTGAGGAAACAAAATGTTGACTATGAGCTATGAGGAAGAGAGAACAAATTGATTAATTGAATAGAAAAGCTTCCAAGGAGAATGAATTTTTCATTTTTAAGCTCTAATTAATCATGTGGTGGAATAATTTTTTTTATGTACAATTATCTTTTCAAATTTCTTAAGAGGTTAGTAATAAGTTAAAGGTAACTCAAAAAACTTACAAATGTATCACATTAATTAAACTTACAAGATCAGTAATAAGTTAAGTTAATATTAAAAAAAAAAAAATTTATAAGCATTCAATTATTTCGAAGGATCACAAGGTGCTAAATCTTGTGACCATGTAAACCTTTAGTTTATAGTTTAAGATATTATCGCTATCGACTTATATTTTTTATATTACACTATATAGGACGTTAAAAGGTATTTTATATGGGATATACTAATTTTTTAGGCTGAGATGATCTTTGACCAAGCACCACTTTTTGGTTGTGGGTTACTACCAATTTTTTTAATAATTTTATATTTTATCTCTCAAAAAGAATTTAAGCATCTCATTTTTCTAGAACCTAAAAATTTGAATACTAGGAAAAAAATCCAATTCTTTAATAAACCATTATTTTTTCAGGAAATAATATTTGGATATATTTAAAAGAAAGCCCATATCATATCACTAGTTTCTACTAAATAAGATTCCTCATTTCATTTAGGAGTTTTAGTAAACTTCTCTTAAATAAAAGGATTATGATAAAAAAATAAATAAATTCAAGAATATCTCACATTTCTTTTAAATATACTTTATATAGACATATTTTACAAATATAAATATGCGTACTTAAACAATATATAGCATAATTGTTAGAAAATTTTTAAAATAGAAAAAGAATATACATATATACATATATGTATAGATCCTCCATTGTCCATTAATTCTCTTTTAATTAATTTAAAAGAGTTTTCTTTCTCTTCTCTAAAGCCCAAATACCAAACACAAATTTTCATGTCTAATCATTACCCATCATATAGCAACAAGAACTTTTGTTAAGAGCTTCAAATGCATGGCCACCACAGAACCTAAACAAATGAAAACTAGCTAGAGAGCCTTGTTGTCCACCACCTTTACGCCCAAAGGCTCTGCAGATGCTACCGCCAGTACTATAGGGATTTGTGTACTATGCGATGGAAGATGGCACGTGCATCCAGATTTTAATTAAAAGTGGTGATCAATCTCAAGCCGTTAATCACAAACATGATCATGTAGTTCAGATATTACGTATAGTTGACATAAAGTCTGAAAGATGAAACTTTCCATCTATATAATCTTTAAGCCAGAGTGATGATTATGGGAGATTAGAGCTGTGTATTCTGCATATAATGAATGTAGGTGTGGCACTGAGAGTCTCTAAAGTGACACATGTAGCAACTAAAGCAAACACAAAAGGTGCATTCTGCATTTTGGATCTTTTATACATGATCTACAAATTTTAGACTTACCTTTTCTTCATCAGCATCACAGTTTATCTTTTAGAAACACATATATACACATTACTCAGCATAACATGTAGTGAATTTGCAAATGAATATATATATATACAACCAAAACAATGATAAAGAGTAAGGCCAGTCGGGGCACCTCTACCTTTTATTAGCCAAAACATCATGGTGGAGTCTATAATCCCTAGTAATGGATGTATATAAAAAAAAATATAAGATAAAATTATCAATAAATATTAAGTAGTGGGATTGGTGTCATAGAGATACAATTAGCAATTCAATGTGTACTATTCCAAAACATTAAATCTTGTGATAAAATAAATTGCTATTAAACTATTGATTACTTATATAACTTTGTGACTTAGTTTCCTTGTTTGAGTATCTGTCATTTGTCACATGACCTTTATAGGTAGAAAGAATACCTACAAGTTCTCCTATTTGTATAGAAGTAAAATATAATTCAATTTTTCATTTATCCCATGAATTTTATGGGCAAACTGAATACCTATAAGATCTCCTATTTGTATAAAAGTAAAAAAATCAAATACTAGAAGTTGTTGTGAACCTAAACAACATATCAAGGCTCATTGGTGGAAAGTAGCAGTTCCATTGGGGCGAGTTCATTACTTGCAAAAGCTATAAAAAGGACCAACACTTCTACCTTCGCACTACATGGGATTACTAACTCTACCATGATGTTTTGGCTAATAAAATGTGGACATGCCTCGACTGGCCTTACGAGAGGTAAATCTTTATCATTATTTTGGTTTTGTATATATATATTCCTATGCAAATCCACTACATGTTATGCTGAGTAATGTGTATACATGTGTTTCCAAAAGATAAACTGTGATGCTGATGAAGAAAGGGTAAGTAGAAAATTTGTAGATCATGTACAAGAGATCCAAAATGCAGGATGCACCTCTTGTGTTTGCTTTAGTTGCTACAAGTGTTACTTTAGAAACTGTTAGTGCCACACCTGCATTCATTATATGCAAAATGCACAACTCTAATCTCCTATAATCATCACTATGGCTTAAAGATTATATAGATAGAAAGTTTCATCTTTTAGACTTTATGTCGACAATACGTAAAATCCAGACTGTATGATGATGTTTTGTAATTAACATCTCGAGATTGATCACTACTTTTAATTGGAATCTTGATGCATGTGCCATCTTCCACTGCATAGTACACAAATTCCTACAGTGCTTGCGGTAGCATCTGTAGGAGCTCTGGGCAGAAAGGTGGTGGACAACACAGCTCTGTAGCTAGTTGTTGTTTGTTCAGGTATTGTGGTGGCCATGCACTGGAAGCTCTTATAAAATATTCTAATTGTTATATGATGGGTGATGATTAGACGTGAAAATTTGTATTTGGAATTTGGATTTTAAAGAAGAAAAAGAAAACTCTTTTGGATTAATTAAAGGAGAACTAACAGACAGTAAAGGATATATATATATATGTATATTCTTTTTCTATTTAAAAATTCTCTAACAATAATGCTACATATTGTTTAAGTAGCATATTAATATTTGTAAAATATGTACATATAAAGTATATTTAAAAGAAGTGTGAGATATTCTTGAATTTATTTTTTCATTTATCATAATCCTATTATTTAAGAAAATTTTGTTAAAATCCTTAAATGAAATAAAGAATATGATTTAATAGAAACTAATGATATGTTATTGGCTTTCTTTTAAACATATACAGTTATTATTTCCTTAAAAATAATAGTTTATTAAAGAATTTGGTGTTTTTCTTAATACTCAAAATTCTTGGGTTTTGGAAAAATGAGATCATTAAATTTTTTTAGAGATAAAAGATAAAATTATTAAATAGATTAATACTTAAGCAACCACGAAAGTATGGTACATGGTCAAAGATTGTCTCAACCTAAGAAATTAGTATATCCTATATAAATGGTAAAACAAACAAAAAAACTCTTCTCAAAGTTCTATTGAAGTGACTAAAAAGTCTTAACTATCACTAAAAACTATCTCTATTGTATAATATCTAATCACTCTTTAAAAAAATCTTTCTTTTAATGGGATGACTAATATTCAAGTAATATATCTCATTAGTAATTCAATCTAATTTGTTTAAACTTAGCTTATTGGATTCATTTATCATAGTTCATTAGAAAAATAGTAAATGGTCAGTTATATGTCCAATTTAAAGCAACAGATGGTCAACATTGTTGGAAGGCTCATAAACAGATATTCGAGTTTGTCTGATGCTCTCGAGGAATTAAAAAGCTTACAATAATAATATGCAACATTACGATCAATTTTAAGAGCATTTTTCTTATGAGTTACAAGAATCAGATTCTCAAGTTGATTGTTTTGCTAAGATGAAACTTCACCAGCTCTATTTCATGCTCATTAAACTTTTAACTTGATATCTTGTTAAACTAAATCTTGTATAGATGAGGAATAAACTATCAAGTTTGTTGTTTTATTGAACCTCCTAGTGAGATGTCTGAAGTAAATTGAAGCCATTCAATTTCCTATAGTTACTAACTATATGGATAATTTTAATTTTATCCATATAGTTAGTAATTCATTGGAGAAAATCATCCAAGAATGGTACATGATCAAAGATTGTCTCAACCTAAAAAATTAGTATATCCTATATAAATGACAAGCAGAAGAAATTTTCTCAAAGTTCTATTGAAGTGACTATAAATTCTTAGCTATCACTAAAAACTATAAAGTCTTAGCTAAAAAATCTTTCTTTTGATGGGATGACTAATATTGGAGTAATGTATCTCATTAGTAACTCAATCTAATATGCTTAAACTAAGTGCATGAGATTCATTTATCATAGTTCATTAACAAATAGTAAATAGATAACTATATATCAAATTTAAATCAATAGATGATCAGTATTGTTGGAAGTCTCATAAACAGATATTCGAGTATGTCTCGATGCTCTCAAGGAATAAAAAAGCTTTTAATAATAATATACAACATTATTATCCATTTTAAGAGCATTTTTCTTAGGCGTTACAAGAATTAAATTCCCAAGTTAATTGTTTTCCTCATAAAAAAAATCACTAGCTCTACTTATCCTCATCAAACTTGTAAATAGATATCTTCTTAAATTTAATCTTGTATGGATGAGGAACAAACATATCAAGTTCATTCTTCTAGTGAAGCTCCTAGTGAGGTGTGTGAAGGAAATTAAAGCCATTTAGCTGGAGTAATAATTTTAAATGTATCCATATCATTAGTAATTTATCATAAAGAAAATCATCCAAGAAAAACACATCTACAATGAAAAATGATGTTGGTATTGATGGCACAAGGGATTCCTTACCGAGTGGAAACGAGTGCAACATGGTCTTGGGACCCGTAAGATTTTGCTAGTACAAATCTTCTCAAAAGTTTCCTCCTTTAAACCTTATGACCAGAGATTTATATTGTAAAAAATATTAACATCCAATATCTAGATATTATATTTGTGCCTGAAGATTAAGAAAAATGGAAAGAAACTTGTTTTTTTTTCTTTCTTCAAATGAATGGAGGTTAAGTGCATAACTTTGAGCTTTATTATAACAAATAACTTGAGAGGTTATGTAGTCTTTGGAAAACAAACTTTTCTCTATACTTTTTTATTGCGTCAATCAAGAACACTGAGTTTAATTAAACAACAATTGAATGTTTATGGGAGAATAAATGACATATAGTTCAGTATTTTATATAGGCTATGGAAAATATAGATTTTATTATACTATAACTTAAAAAATATTTGAACTTAAATGAAAAATTTATGGCTATCTTGAAAGTGATTTTAGTTTTTGAAATCTTGAACTTAAATGAAAAATCCAACGCTATTTGAGATACAATTTTATTATATTTGTACGATATCTTACTTAATATATATACAAAATAATTAAAAATATTGATTTGATTAATTATACGATCGCCAACTGTAGTAAAATTAACGTTTAAATTTTAATCCATGCGCAAAAGAACTTATTCGTCATTTATTTTTTTAGAAGTTAAAACAAACAATTCTATTGAGATAATAATTGAAGTTTATCACCACACATAAGATAAAAAACCATGTTATATAAAAAAATCAACTGTACTTTACAATAATGTAATTAGTTATTTTAATGCAATATCTCTACTTTAAATCATGTATTTATATACCAATATATAAAGATTGGTTAGTAATTAACCTTAGAAACATGATCTAATTGTTAATGAAAATTTTGCAATACCCTTTAACATCCTTCTCAAAGTATAGTGAAATATAAAAACATAAGTCAATAATGATAGCAATATAAAATACATAGAGAAGGTAATCAACTTTCTACAATATCTTTTTTTGCATCAATCAAGAGGACTAACTAATTATTAAAGAACAATTACAATGTGAGAAAAGAATAAATGTGTAGGGTTGATTATTTTGTGCAAGCTGTGAAAAATGTAAGTCTTATTTTATATTATAATTATGAAATCTTTGAACTCAAATATAGAATCAAATTTTTTTTAAAGTAAATAAACAATTGTAGTTATTTAAAATATGATTTCTTAAATAAAGATCAATGACCATTCACGACGTGATTTTATTGTACTTATTAGATATTTTACTTAATTTATATAAAATGCTTATAAACATTGATTTTATTAGTTCTATGGCTGCCATTATAGTACAAAATAAGTCACTGGAAATAAAATCTACATTTGAATTTAATATTGGTGTAGAATAACTTATTAGCCATTTAATTTGAAAAGTAAAAACAATTTTGTTGAGATATGTTAAAAGTTTATCACGCTGCAACATATCTTTTTTGAATTATAAGCAACAAAAACTAGACCTTCTGGTCTTGTTAATCTAAAAATTCCTCTAACAATTTATATAGTGTTACAATTTTTTTCAACTTTTAGAAGATAAGTTTTATGGGAATTGGAAATTCTGGATGAAGATGGTGAGTGCTATTGGAACAATGAAGCTCAAAAAGAAAAGTGAAAGAAGAAAAATGAGATAGATGGAATAGCTTCAAATATTTTCTGCTAACTATTTTTTAATTTCATAATTTTTGTATTTAAAAGACCAATTGAATGATAACGGTGAACCAAGTCTACCCTCTTCACATTTCTTTACCATACTATAGATACATTTGTATGTTTAGTTCTTACCTTGATAATTGATTAAAATTAGATAATTAAGTGTTAAGTACTCCAGAATATAAAAAACTTTGTCAACTATACAACTATGACACGATAAATTTTTTTTAAAATATTATAGAAACAAAGCTTAAGGTATCACAATAACTTAATAATTTTTTATTTCAAATTAATGATTTAAGAAAAAATGTGTAATACAAATTAGCTAATTTTTTAAATTTAAAGGTACAAATGTCACATTTTTTATGTACACATATGGTGTACATAAAAAAAGTGTGTGGTAAAATTGAATTTATTTATTTTTTATTTTGTCATAATATTATTGTATAAGAGAAGTTCATCAAAATCCTTGCAAGTTATAAAGATTCTAATTTGGTATAAATTTTCGATATACAACTAGAATTTTTTTGTCTCAAATGCATTTGTTATTTTATGTGAAACAATAGTTTATTAAACAATTGGATTTTTTTCTCATATTCAAATGTCTTAGCTTCATGAAAAATGTGATCATTAATTTTTTTTTTGTTAAGTATGAATGCTTGATCAACATGCTAAATTTTTTACTTCATCCTGAAATTCCGATTGTTTCTCTTCATTTATTGTGTGGTTTTCACTAATTAATGTGATACAATTGTTTGTTTCCATTGAAAAATTTACTTTACTTTACAATAATGTGATTAGTTATTTGAATGCAAGATTTTAGTTTAAATCATATATTTATTTATCAATATATAAAAAATTGGTAAAAATTTAACATCAGAAATATGATCTATTTGTTTATAAAAGTTCTAAAATGCATTATAACTTTCTTCACAGTGTAATATAAAAAATATAAGTCGATAACGATACCATTTTAAACTGTAAACTAAATGTTTATATGGTAACAACATTTTGCACCTTGTGAGCCTTTTAAATGATTGTATACTCATATAAACTTTACTTTATAATATTAACTTAACATATTACTGATCTTGTAAGTTTAATTAATGTGATACATTTGTAAATTTTCAGAGTTAGCTTTAACTTATTACAGACCTCGTAAGAAACTTTAAAAGATAATTATACATAAAAAAATTATTCCACCACATGGTTTATTAGAGCTTAAAAATGAAAGTTTCAATATCCTTGGAAGCTTTTCTATTCAAGTGTCAATTTGTTCTCTCTTCCTCTTAGCTCACAGTTAACTTTTTTTTCTCACATTATGTTGTCTCTTTATTTTTACCTCAATTTTTTTCTCATATTATGTATAAATGGATACACATAAATGTGTATATATATATATAAGATGGAATTATCAATTAATATTAAGTAGGTGGGATTGGTGGCGTAGAGGTGCAATTAACAATTCAATGTATACTATTTAGTAACGTCAAGTCTTGTGATAAAATAAACTTACTATTAAGATGATGATTACTTTTATAACTTTGTGATGTAGTTTACTTGTTTAAGTATCTATCATTTATCAGACAACTTTTATAGGTAGAAGGAATACCTACAAGATCTTCTATTTGTATAAAACAGAAAAATCATTCAATTTTTCATTTGTTCCACGACTTTTATGGGCAAAAGAAATACCTACAAGATCTCCATTTTGTATAGAAATACAAAATCAAATACTAAAACTTGCTGTAGACCTAAACAACATCAAGGCTCTTTAGTGAAACACAATAGTTCCATCTAGGCGAGTTCATTACTAGTATAAGGTGTAAAAAGAACCGATGCTTCTGCCTCTGCATAACTAGGGATTATAGCCTCTACCATGATGCTTTGGTTAATAAAAGTTGGAGGTGCCCCCATTGGCCTTATGAGAGGTAAACCTTTATTATTATTTTGGTTGTATATGTATATATTCAAGTGCAAATCCACTACATGTTATGTTGAGTAATGTGTATATATGGGTTTCTAAAAGATAAATTGTGATGCTGATGAAGAAAGGGCAAGTCGCAAAATTTGTAGAGGGTGTACAAAAGATCCAATATGCAGAATGCACCTCTTATGTCTACTTTAGTTGCTACAAGTGTCGCTTTAGGTACTGTCAATGTTGCACCTGCATTTATTATATGTAGAATGAACAACCCTAATCTCTCCTAATCATCACTCTGGCTTAATGATTATACAGATTGGAAGTTTCATCTTTCAGACTTTATGTCAACTATACGTAAAATCCAAACTGCATGATCATGTTTTTGATTAACAGCCTGAGTTTGACACCACTTTTGATTGGTATCTAGGTGCCCGTGCCATCTTCGACTGTATTGTACATAAATTCCTATAGTGCTGGTGGCAGCATTTGTAGAGGCTTTGGGCATGGAGGTGGTGGACAACAAGGCTCTCTAACTAGTCGTTGTTTGTTTAGGTTTTTTCGTGGCCATGCATTGGATGCTCTTATCAAAAATGCTTGT
This sequence comes from Carica papaya, assembly GCF_054855325.1. Taxonomy (NCBI): domain Eukaryota; kingdom Viridiplantae; phylum Streptophyta; class Magnoliopsida; order Brassicales; family Caricaceae; genus Carica; species Carica papaya. The sequence goes on from NC_142313.1 coordinate 24,163,336, forward strand.
TGCTGTATGATCTTCATTATAATATGGATAATTGGATTAGGGGTGAGTTCTAATAACTCAATAAGACTAGTAGTAATAGATTTACACACAAAAAATTTGAAAACCAATAAATGCAGCTTATAAAATTATAGTTTAATTTATACCAATTTAAGTACTTTCACCAATCATTCAATAATCTTAATTATCGTGTCAGATCATTACTGCGCTCAATATCGTACTCGATCATCCAATACACACACACATAAGTTTGATCTTACATTTGAAGTTTTACTATAAAATTTTATTATTTTAATAATTATAAACCTACTGGACGCAGATGTCTAAACCGATACCAAGGAGGCAATGAGGACACCACTACCTCTAAGAAAGGGGAATTGTAATTATAAATGGTAAACGGTAAATAATTCGGTATTCCCCAATCTAAGAGTAAGATTCCTATCAATAAATAGTAAGCAGTGATAATAGTCATAACATTAATTCTGGTAATACCCCTCCTGAGTACTGGATAGATGTATTTGCTAACTATTTTATTATTAAATTTTTGATTAGTTTTTTGCCTCTTTCTTAATTATTCATCTAAACTATATCTTTTATCCATAATTCCCTTAATTAACGACCCAAGTTTGATTACCACTTTCAATTGGAATCTGGATGCACGTGCCATCTTCCACCGTATAATACAGAAATCCCTATAGTGCTGCCGGCAGCATCTACAGATGCTCTGAGCGTGGAGGTGGGGGATGACAAGACTCTCTAACAAGTCATCATTTTTTTAGGTTCTGTGGTGGCCATGCATTAGAAGCTCTCACCAAAAATGCTTGCTACTATATGATGGGTGATGATTAGACTTAAAAATTTGTTTTTGGAATTTGGGTTTTGTAGAAGAGAAAAAAAAACTCTTTGGAATTAATGAGAGAAGAACTAAAAGAGAATAGAAGATATATATATGTGTATATATGTATATTCTTTTTCTACCTAAAAATTCTCTAACAATAATGCTACATCTTATACATCTTGTTTAAATACGTATATTTATATTTGCAAAAAAATGTACATATAAAGTATATTTAAAAAAAATCTGAGGTATCCTTCAATTTATTTTTTGATTTACCATAATCATATTATTCAAGAGAATTTTACTAAAATTCTTAAATGAAATAAAGAATCTAATTTATTAGAAACGAGTGATATGTTATTGGCTTTCTTCTAAATATATGCAAGTATTATTTCATAATACTCAAATTTCTTGGGTTCTAGAAAAATAAGATACTTAAATTCTTTTTGAGAGATAAAATATAAAATTATTAAATAGATTCGTAGTAAGCCAACACCAAAGAATGGTGTATGGTCAAAGATCGTCTCAATCTTAAAAAATTAGTATATCATGTGACATCCCAAGTGCTAATTAAGGCAAATGGGTGTCAGATACAGATTCAGAATAAGAAGTGCATGATAAAATTTATGCTGCGGAACAAAATCATTACAAATTTCTTACAAATACATATGAGTTCCAATACATACATATATTGAGGCCAGAAGTAGCTGCAAAATACAACACAAATATAAGGGCCACTTCTTTCACTATGCTATTGGACTCATTAGAGTACGAGAATAGTCATGCACTCAGACTTGTGGATCCACAAGATCCTCATAGACTTCCAAGGGTAGGTCTGCCTGCAGTTCCTCACCTTCTTCCTCATCCGTGGGAGCGTGGAAATAGTGAGTTCCATATGCTTAGTAAGGAAAGTAGTCTTAAATTAACATCATAAGATTTCAAAAATTAATTATTTTATCTTACCGTTTAACTTTCTCATTTACTTAACTCACATTATGATAAAACTATTTATTTGTTAAGAAAAGGATACACTAGCACAGAAAATCAAACATACATCATGCCAAATAATAGAGAAAATCATATAAATCATGAAATGTACAGATTTTTGTGCCATGCTTCATGAAGTCGTTATAACTTCCATCTCTGAGGGCAAATACAGATTTCCAACTACCCAAGTTGAATGACCAGATTAAATATAGATACGAAAATTTGCTCAGGCCTATTTTCAGCTGACCAAATCATGGTACGATTTATGACCACGATCGTACCAGTCATAGTGGCACTAACAGATATCTATAGTCATGATATTACTTAACCACGAGTGATCTCTATAGATAGCACAACACCACTCTTATCAGAGGGCATGTCGTTACCACTAGGAGTGGTCCTCTTATGTCTTTCTAGACAAGATAAGGGAGGGAGAAATAAATATCCTGAAGTGCAAGGGAAACAGAAACCCCTCAGAGATAAAAAACCTAACGAGACACTTGATGCAATATGCATGTCAATACATATACACTTCGGACCATACAGGCTTCATTCCACTTTTCTCTTTTTTTCTTTTCTTTTATGCTTTTTAGTTTTACTGATTACATATTATATTTATTACATACAAATTCATCAAGTGTCAGCAATTCACATAGCATGCTTGAAAACAAGAACAATTTAACTCATCTGAACACAAAGACATACAAAATAAAAAAAATCACAATCACATTAAATTAGGTTATCTAAAAATACTCCTTACGACGTCGAAAGAAATATTAGATTCTTTATCAAAACCTTGATGTTTTCTCCCTCACCGTTCTCCTTTCTTTCTCTTCTTCTCTCACTAGACTACTATCTTTCTCTTTCTCTCTCTCTAAACCTTTGTACAATGGAAAATTAGAAGTGTGAAGAGGAAGGGAAGGGGGAGGGCAATTTACAAAATTTTGGAACCGTTAGATCCGCACCAAGTGGTGAAATTTGGTGAAGAGAGATGAGAAGAAGATGTTTAGCATGAAAAATGAGGGAGGAGGGCCTCCTCTACCAGCAGCTATGGTGCGCTGCCCAAGGCAGCGGTGGTGCACTGCCCAAGGTGGCAGTGCTCCAGCTGGCGCACTGCAGGCTAGCCTACAAACGCATAGGTCTCCTGCCCCACGCGCAGGGCCTTGGCTTGTTTGGCCGCGAATGCAAGCCTATTGGACGCAGGCCTAAAACACAGGGCCTATCTGTGCAAGCCTTTTATGGGAATTTTTTTTCCTATTTTGCCGTTTTCAAATTTTTTACTAAATTTTTATTTTCAATTTAATTTAGTTAAATTAAAATCATTTAAAATAAATTAAAATAAAATTTAACTAAAATTAAATAAATAAAAATCAACCAAAGTTACGAATCACGATAAATATTAAACAGTGTAAATTAAGTAAGTTTAAAGTGGCCAAAGGCCCGAATAAGTAGAGTTTCCAAATTATTTTTGCACAGTGTGGGCAGGGTGTTACATCCCTCCCACCTTAAAAAAAATTGTTCCCCAAATTTGTCTCGAATAAGTCTGGATATTTTTTCCTCATTCTGTCCTCCAACTCCCACGTTGCTTCTATCTGGGTAGGATGTTGCCATCGTACCTTCACCATTGAAATTGTCTTGTTAAGTAAGACTTTATGAGTCCACCCAAGAATTTCTACAGGAACCTCCTTGTAGGTCATATTGTTCTGTACTTGCACCTCATCGCGAGGAATAACATGAGAAGGATCAGGGTGGTACCTCTTAAGCATCGAGATATGAAAGACATCATGCAAACCCACGGACTTTTAGAATAGAGTGAGGCGGTATGCCACAGGTCCAATGCACTTGATGATCAACTTTCTTCTCTTTCTAAACTGCATCTTTCCTTTGTAGGGGTAGACTTTGAGAAAAACTTGATCTCCCACAGCAAACTCCAAAGGTCACCTATGATTATCGGCCTAGCTCTTTTGGTGAATTTAGGCAGTTGCCAAATTCTTGTAGATGTCTCCTGAATGAAGACTGGTCCTAAGTGGCGCTAGTTCCTGGCTTCACTCCAGCAAGTAGGAGAACAACAAGGCCTTCCATACAAAGATTCATATGGGGCCATACGATACTAGAATGATGATTGTTATTATAAGCAAATTCACAAAGAAGAAGATACTCATACCAGTTATCACCAAAATTGAGAACGCAAGCATGTAACATGTCTTCCAATGTGTGGATCGTATGCTTTTATTGACCATCCATCTTGGGATGATAAGCGATGCTAAAGTACAACCCAGAACCCAAAGCTTCTTAAAAGCTGTCCCAAACGTGAGATGTGAACTGGGGTAATCTGGTGACAAAATTCATGGTCACGTACTCCTATTTTCATTCAAGAATCAAAAGACCTGTAGCAAGCTACCAGGTCTCTGATGTTCTGCCCTTATCCGTTGATAAGTAAGGCATCGAGTGACATAGTCAACTATATTTTTTTTCATTCCTGGCCACCAATATTGTCGTTTCAAGTCCCTTGTCATTTTGGTACTCCCGGGATGAACGGATAACTTGGAAGCATGGGAAGTTTTAAGTACATTTGTACGTACAACAATGGGGACTCAAATTTGGTTCCAGAATTTGAACAATCCGTTATCGAAGATCCTAAAATTAGGAGATTACTTAGAAGTGAACTTACCCAGGTTCTTGATGAGTTCTGGGTCCGTGGCCTGTGCTTCCCAGATTTTCATAAAGAGATCTAGTATGCCTCGGATTTGGGCGAGGTACATTCCCTTGTCATAATAGCTAGGCAAAACAATTGTATCGTGTCTATCATCTTCAAACTAGAGGCCATGGTTTGAGCTAGCACAACAATCTCCTTTCAACTTAGGGCATCAACAATTACATTTGTAACACCCCGCCTATCACTATGATAAAATGATTAGGAAACTCCATTTATTTGCGCCTTTGGCCGCTTTAAACTTAAGTTAATTTACGCTGTTTAACATTTTTTTAGATTCGTGATTTTGATCTATTTTTATTTTTATTTATTTTATTTTCATTTTATTTTATTTTATTTCAGAGGAAAAATTTAGAAAAAAATGAAAACATGGCAAAATGGGAGAAAACTTGCTCACGAGAAAGTAGTTTGCTTACGTAGGTGCTGGAAACTGTGCGCACGCGCATGGCCGTATAGTGGCCGTGGGGTGTGCGCACAATGCGCATGACCCATCCACACGCTAGCATGCACAAGACATGTGCACAGCGCCTAGGTGCCCTCCACGCGCACTGCTCAGGGTCAGGACCTGCGCGCGCGTCCTGTTGCACGCAGGCGGGCCGTCTGTATGCCACTTTGTGCACGGACTTGTGTTACACACTGTGCGAGCAATGTCTGCATCGCAGGCCTGTGCGGACAGGCCCTGTGCACTAGGGGCCTACGCACAGTAGGCTGGGCATGTGACACCTAGTACGCCTAGGCCCTGCGCAGGCAGGAGCAGGCTTGTGCAGCACCGTTACCTTAGGCGGTGCGCCACAGCTACCGGTGGAGGAAATTCTCCTCCCTAATTTTTTGTGCCAAGAATCTTTTTCTCCTCTCTGTTCACCAAATTTCACCACTTGGTGTGAATCAAACGGGTCCAAAATTCTATAAATTTCCCTTCCCCTTCGCTCCTTCTCCACACCTCCATTTCTTCCATTTTTCAAGATTTAGAGAAAGAAAAAGAGAGAGAGATAATAAAATGGTGAGTAAAGAATAGAAAGAAAGGAAAATAGTGAAGAAGAAAACACCAAGGTTTCAGTAAGAAATCTAGTATTACTTTCGACTGCTTAAGGAGTATTTTTAGATAAGAAAATCTAAATGATTGTTATTTTATCTATTTTGCATGCCTCTGTGTTCAAATGAGTCGAATTGTTCTGATTTTCAAGCATGCTATGTGAATTACTGACACTTGATGAATTTGCATATAATAAATGCAAGTAGTCTATAATAATAAAAGAATGAAAACGAAAAAAGTGGAATGAAGCCTGTGTGGTCCGAAGGATGTCTGTATTGACATGCATATTGCATCAAGTGTCTCGTTAGGCTTTTTATCTCCAAGGGATATCTATTCTCCTTACCCTTCAGGGTATCTATTTTCCCCTCCCCTATCTGGTCTGAAAAGACGTAAGAGGACCGCTCCTAGTGCATGACGGCATGCCCTCTGACGAGAGTGGTATCGAATTATCTATAGGGGTCACCTGTGGTTAAGTAATGTCGTGACTATAGATATCTATTAAGACCACTATGGTTGGTACGTCCGTAATCATAGATCATATCATAGTTTGGCCAGCTGGAAGTGGGCCTGAACAAATTACCGTATCTGTATCTGATATGGTCTTTCCACTTGGGAAGTTTGAAATCTATATCTGCTCTCAGAGATGGAAGTTTGTAATGACTTCACGAAGCATGACACAAAATATCTGTTCATTACATGATTTATTTGATTTTTGCTATTATTTGGCATGATATGTGTGTATTTGATTTTCTATGCTAACGTACTATTTTAATATTCAAATAAATAGTTTCTTTTTCTAATGATGAGTTAGGTCAATAAGGAAGCTAGATGGTGAGATAAAATAATAAACTTTTGAAATCTTACGATGTTAATTTAATACTATTTTCGTTAATGAGCATACAGAACTCATTCTTTCTATCCCCCCTCCCTAGATGAGGAAGAAAATGAGGAACTACAAGCAGGCCTACCCTTAGAAGTCGATAAGAATCTCGTTGATCCATGAGTGTAAGTGCATGACTATTCCCACACTTTGATGAATTCCAGTAGCATAATGAAAGAGGTGGCCCTTAAGTTTTGTATTATATTGCCACTTCTGACCTTAGTGATGAATGTATTTGGAACATTATATATATTTATAAGGGATTTGTTAAGGTTTGATTTCGCTACATAAATATTATCATGCACTCATTCTTCTGAATCTGTATCTGACACCTATTTGCCTTAATTGCCACTTGGGATGTCACAGGTAGTATCAGAGCAGAATTTCGCAGAACAAATCCCTTACACTGAAGCCAAGGATAGATAAATCTTTTTAGAATATCTAGGGAAGAAAAATATCCTCTTCCCAAAAACTAAACCTCCAACTCGTGTCTTCTTTTCTTTTATAGGAATGAGACGAGGAAGACCATCCGTAGAGCATATTGAATGACTTAAAGCCCTGGATCATACAATGAGGGCTAAATTTTTAGAACTTTACTGAGCCATTCAAGGATTAACTGGAGCAGTAGGAAAAAACCAGGCTAACCCTTGTCCACCCCGTAACCTGAATTCCAAAACACAGATCAGTCTATCTTCCACAATATAGCAGAGTTTAAGAAACTTAAACCCCCACACTTTGAAGATGGCCATGATCCTTTAGTAGATGAAGCCTGGATCCTACAAATAGAAAAACTCTTCTCTGTATTAGACCTGACCGAAGAATAAAAATCCCCTCTTCCAGCCTTCATGTTAAACGGGGAAACCAAACACTAGTGACGACTTAAGAAAAAAGTCCTCCCTACCCTTACTACTTGGGAAGCTTTCATGGAGGCTTTCTTTGATAACTTTTTCCCTGCTTATGCTCGGGAATAGAAAGAAAACGAATTTCAGGGCCTCCATCAAAGAAGTTTGTTTATAGCCCAATATGCAACCCAATTGTTCAATTGTCTAGGTTTGCCCCTTTGATGGTCACCCACGAAAGTCGAAAAGTTAGGAAGTTTCTCAAAGGTCTTCGTGCTGATATTTATGACTGGGTTACGATGTTGAGACCCAGCTAGTATGCAGAGGTACTTGAACATGGCCAGTTGGTCAAAGATCTTATCTCGGCTAAGCACCAACGCTTTGCCCGAGTTCATACCTAACAATAACCCCAAAAACTTAGAAAAAGATTGCCTGATCCAATAAGTAAACCTCCCGACAAACAAACCAAAATTGCCCTTCCTCCTGCCCTGCCCCCACCTATAACTCCACTTGCCCAAGCTAACCAACCTTTTCAATATTGTGGTCACTCGCATGGTGACCTGCCTTATCGGTATATCAATAACGTCTGCTATCGGTGCAAAAGTACCCAACACCTTATAAAAGACTGCCCTCAGTGATCGAAGGATGTAGCCCAACCCATAGCACAAGGTCAAGTGTACCACTTAGATGAATTTGAAGTCTTTCCTACTCCTATTCTCATCAAGGGTAGGATTTCTTTTCATAATACTCCTGCCAAGGCTTTGATCGATACTAGTGCAACTTACTTTTTTATTTTCTGTTCATTTGCTTATAACTTAAAATTTAAACCAAAAGCTTTAGAAAAAATGTTAGTCCTGAAAACTCTCTCTAAAAGACTACTAGAGGCTCATTGCGTATATAAGGACTGTAGGATAAAAAATTCAGGGATAGAAGTATGTGTGAACCTAATATTATTAGATTTTGTAGGATTTGATGTAATATTAGGAATGGATTGGTTGGAAAAGTAGAGAGCTATAATAGACTGTGAAAGTAAAATTATAACCTTATGAACCCTGAAAAAGAAATAAAAGTTGTTGTTATCATTTTTTTTCTAACAGATGAATGAACAGGAATATGGACATCGATCCTGTTGTGTGTTCCATACCCATTGTTTACAATTTTCCTGATGTCTTTCCCATTGAACTCCCTGGTCTACCTCCCCAACGTGAGGTAGAGTTCCTAATTGAATTACTGGCTGGAACCCAACTGAGCTCAAAGCTCACATATAGCATGAGTCGTGTTGAGCTAATAGAGCTAGAACATCAACTTTCTGATCTTATCACCCAAAAATTCATTCGCCTTAGCCATTCTCCTTGAGGTGCTCTGGTGTTGTTCATAAAGAAAAAGGATGGTTTCCTACAACTCTACGTAGACTATAGGGAACTTAATCGAGTGACCGTTAAAAGTAAGTACCCCTTACCCCGGATCGATAATCTCTTTGATGAACTACAAGGAGCCATGGTCTTCTCTAAGATCGATCTTAGAACTGGGTGCCACCAGTTGAGGGTTAAAGAGGAAGATATTCCAAAAACTGCCTTTTGGTATAAATATGGATTGTATGAGTTCAGGGTAATGTCATTTGAATTGACCAATGCCCCACAGCTTTCATGGACTTAATGAATCTAGTTTTCTGACACGCACTAGATCGATACGTTATCGTCTTTATTGATGATATTCTTGTATATTCCAAAACCCACGGGGAACAAATAGAACATTTGGCTGAAGTGTTGGAGACTCTCTACCAAAAACCAACTGTATGCAAAACTAAGCAAGTGTTCCTTTTAGCTGAATCGAGTTTCTTTTCTTGGTCATGTATTCTCAAGTGAAGGATTTTTTATAGACTAGTCTAAGGTGGAATAAGTAACCAATTGGAGTCCACCCACTAATGTGGCCGAGGTGCGTAATTTTCTTGGCTTGGCAGGCTACTACCGATGATTCATGGACGGATTTACCAAGATTGCTGCCCCCATGACTCGACTCACCTAAAAGGGTGTAACCTTTTTTTAGAATTATGCATGCAGTGAAAGCTTCATGGAACTAAAGCGCCGTCTCACCTCTGTCCCTATGTTGATCCTCTCGGACAATGAGGGGAGATTCCAAGATTACTGTGATGCATCTCATATTGGTTTGGAGTCTGTCTTAATGCAGTATGACAGAGTAGTCACCTTTGGATCCGGACAGCTCAAATTTCATGAGCAGAACTACCTTACCCACGACATGTTGACAGTGCAGGCAACCAGTCTGCATTTTCTGGTCATCTGAAGTTGATCTGTTCGTGCGTATAGATTTTTTTTTTTTTAATTTTTTAGGAAGGTAAGACCAATAATGTGAAATCCCAAGTGCCAATTAAGGTAAATGGGTGTTAGATATAGATTTAGAATAACAATTACATAATAATATTTATGTAGTGGAATCAAACCTTAACAAATCCCTTACAAATATACATATAATGTTTCAAATACATACATCATTGAGGGCATAAGTGGCAACAAAATATAAAACATAAGGGTCACTTGTTTTTAGTATGCTACTAGAATTCATTAGAGTGTGGCAACAGTCATGCACTAAGACTTGTGGATCCATGGGATCCTCATAAACTTCCAAGCCTAAGTATACTTGCGGTTCCTCATTTTTTTCCTCATCTAGAGGAGGAGATGGAAAGAGTGAGTTCCATATGCTCAGTAAGAAAAATAATATTAAATTAACATTATAAGATTTTAAAAATTTATTCTTTTATCTCATCGTTTAGCTTCCTTGTTTACCTAATTCATTATTAGAAAAAGAAACTATTTATTTGAATATCAAAATAGTACGTTAGCACAGAAAATCAAATATACATATATCATGTCAAATAATAGAGAAAATCAAATAAATCATGAAATTCACAGATATTTCGTGTAATGCTTCACGAAGTTGTTACAAACTTCCATCTCTAAGGGTAGATACAGATTTTCAACTGCCCAAGTGGAATGACTAGATCAAATACAGATACGGCAATTTACTTAGGCCCACTTCCAGCTAGCCAAACCATGATATGATCTATAACCACGGTTGTACCAATTATAGTGGTCATAACATATATCTATAGTCACGATATTACTTAGCCATGTGTGACCCCTACAGATAGTGCAATACCAGTATGGTTAGAGGGCATGTCATCATCCACTAGGAGCGGTGCTCTTATATCTTTCCAGACTAGATAAGGGAGGGGGAAATAGATACCTTGAAGGGTAAGGGGAACAGATACCCCTCAGAGATAAAAAGTCTAACGAGACACTTGATGTAATATACATGTCGATATAGGTACATTTTGGATCATACAGGCTTCATTCCAGCTTTTTCTTTTTTTTTTCTTTTTATTTTTTTTGTTTGAAGACTACATATTACATATATTACATGCAAATTCATCAAGTGTCAGTAATTCACATAGCATGCTTGAAAATCAAAACAATTCGACTCATTTGAACATAGAGGCATGCAAAACAGACAAAATAACAATCATATTAAATTTTCTTATCTAAAAATACTTCTTAAAATATCAAAAATAATACTAGATTCCTTACCAAAACTTTGGTATTTTTTTTTTCACCATTTTCCTTTCTTTCTCTTCTTCTCTCACTAATTTACTATCTCTCTCTCTAAACCTTTGAGAAATAGAAGAAATGGAAGCGTAGATAGGAAGGGAAGGAGAAGGGAAATTGATAGAATTTTAGAACCATTGAATTCATGCCAAGTGGCGAAATCTGTTGAAGAGAAAGGAGAAAAGATTCTTGGCACAAAAAACAAGGGAGGAAAATTTCCTCCACTGGCAGTGGCGGATGGGATGTACGTGCATGCGTGTGGATGGGACGTGTGCATTGTGCGGATGCCTTGCAGCCACTGTATCCGCATGCGCGCACTCAGTGCCTGCACCCGCACGGACAAACTGCTTTATCGTGAGATTTTTCCCGCCGGCAGGTTTTCTCCCGTTTCGCCATTTTTTAATTTTTTTCTAAATTTTTCCTTTGAAATAAAATAAAATAAAAATAATAAAACAAATAAAAATAAAAATAGATCAAAATCACAAATCTAAAAAAAATGTTAAACAGTGTAAATCAATTTAAGTTTAAAGCGACCAAAAGCCCAAATAAATAAAGTTTTCGAAGCATTTTAGTACAATAATAGGCGGGGTGTTACATATAGTAGTATATTTTATGCATGTAATGGTGTTTTATATATGCATTATGAATAAATTTAGTTTTCAAATATGATGTCTGTTGTGGTTTTAGGATTGAATGAATGTGTGTGTGTAATGCGTCCATTGGATTTAAAATCTGTAAATTGGATGGATTTTTGTGTATACTTGCATCTGATAGACTATTTATTGCAGGATGGTAAGATTGAAAAACACAAACGAGTAGGGAAGGTGTGGGGTTGGAAAAGAAATATATATATCTCCTTGAGAGTTAGTTTCTACAGAGAGCAAAATTAGAAAAAAAAAATTAAAATAAATTAAATCTAGAAAATGAATGAAATTAAAAAATATATATAAAATAATAAAAACAAATAAATAATCAAAATGAAATAAAATAAATAAAGCTCTATAAAAAAAAAGTTAATTGAGGGAATTATGGATAAAAGATGGAGTCTAGATGAATAATTAAGAAAGAATAAAAAAACTAATTAGAAATTTAATAACTAAAATATTTAGTAAATACGTCTATTCGGAACTCAGGAGAGGTATTACTGAAATTACTGTTACAGTTGTTGTCACTGCTTATTGTTTACTGATAGGAACCCTACTCTTAGATTGGGTAGATACTGAACTATTTACTTGTAACGACCCCGAAAATTTAAAAAGAAATGTATATAATAATTTGAGTGCAGAAGCGAAATAAAGGTTAAGGTTAACATCCCTTACACGATAACTCAAAAGTACTAACAAACATCAGGCAACAATTCTCTGAAAGAAATATGAAAAATGAAAAAAATAAAGGAAACTATAAAGTATCTAGCATATACTCGTAGCCTTCTTGTGGATCGGGCTCGGGAATCGGGTCCTCCTGATCTGAAATGGTTAAATAAGGGGTGAGCTACACTAGCTCAGTAAGGATATCACAATATATCGCCGTCACAGAAGCAAAGGTTGGTAGAAAATTAAAAACAATCAATGGAGCACAATTTTTAAACCAATACATTCACTAAAATTAAAACCATTTTCCCTTTTTCTTACCCTTGGAGAACCTACGAAAACAACCTATAAAGATAATAACATCATACAGATCATAACTTCATGCACAATCAGTAACATAGAACATATCATAAATTCATATTCATTAACGATAACTAATCATTACCGTTTCTCATTTCACCAGCCTATTAGTATCTATGGAGATCCATAGGGGTGTCCCCGCTACACGTGAACCCTTTCCATTAACAATCTTAATTCCAGGGCCGTTCCTATACCCCGTCCGGTATGAGCGCCAAGATATTAAACCTCAATACCCCGCACGGTATGAGGGTGAAGCGGACCGTCCCCATACCCCGTCTGGTATGAGCGCCAAATGACCAAGTCTCCATACCCCGTCCGGTATGAGACAACATTCACAGTAGGGTTCCCTATGAACTCGGTCTGTCCACCATCTCCCAAGATATCTAGTGAGGCTATCATTTTATCCATTTATCAGATCACATCCCATTCCTATTTGTCCTTAGTCTCTGTCACCAAATCAAACATAAATACATAAACAAGTAACGTGCATCCAATAATGCAATCATATCTTTGATTCCAAAAATCGAACATTAGTCAAGTAAGACAGTAATACACGCATTTAAACCATACAATATACAAACCAGATACAATCATGCTTTTAGACTATACAATAAATCAACAGTAATCAACAGACAACAATGTCCGATTTTTGGCTCCATTAGCAATCTGTAATTAATCAAACGCATCCATTTAATTTGTACAAATGACCATATTATTATTTATTTGAACTTTAATTCCATAATATGAAATAGGATGAGGGGTCCTTACTTGATTCGATGCTGAAAACTAGATTGTTACTACGCCTACGGGCGGTCCTTGGGTCCCCTGAATTTTTCTTCGGGAACTGAAACACGCTTATAGTACCTATAAATGTCCCAGATAACCCAATAATAAGACCAAGGGCCTACTCAGCCAATTTTAGAATTCTGGAACGGCAGCTCCGCCGTTGCCGCCGCCGCCTGCAGTGGCGATCCTCCTAGGGTTGGCTATTTTGGACCTCTTTCGGCCGAATTTTGCCGAACTTACACCGGTTCCTATAAGAAAACACATTTAGGCCCTCGGTGGGCTGAAAAAATGCAAAAAACTGAAACTCACCGGTGGTAGCTCCTCCGGCTCACGTTGTGGTTGGGTGTTTTGCGTCGATCAACCTGTAGAGAAGGAAACGAAGGTCACAAGTGGCAGCCCTGCCGACCTTCGGTGATGTTTTTCAGCAAATCGGCCGGTTCTTTCACTCTGATTTGGCCATGGGTGGGGAAATTTTTACCTCGTTTGGCGGTCAAAAATTGCTCCGGTATGACAGTAAGTGGCGGCGGTCGGCTCCCCAGCGGCTGGGCTGTCTTCCTCGGCGAGGGGCTCTAGCGGCTAAGATTAGGGTTTGGGTGCAGATGGGGTTATTTATACCCATCCACTTTTGATCTGGGTCGTCCATCGCTTTTAATCTGAATTGTTCGATCGTGATTAAATAGGGAGTGAATCTGGGCCGTTCATCGCGATTCAATCTGAGCCATCCATGCACGATTCAATCTGCACCATCCGTGCGCGATGCAATCTGGGCTGTCCGTGTGCGTTTTTTATCTGGGCCATCCGTGCGAGCGAGAACGGATCTCAGCCATTCGATCGCGTGCATGCGGATCGCCCACGTGGCTCCCCCTACGTGGCCTCCGGCATTAGTGCCTCTATCACCTGGCGCATCCTGGTTGGTCTGGGCTGCTGACCGGGCAGCTGACGTGGCGTAACTTTTTTAAATTGTATTTTAACCCTCAGTTTTCGATTTATCTTTCAAAAATACTCACAGAACCAAAATTTCCACCACTTTTCTCCAAAATTATTTTAAATTAAATCCCTAACCAATTTTTACCCTTTTTATTATTATTATTATTATTATTTTCATTAAATCAAATTTAAATTAAATTAAATTAATTAAAATCATATAAATAATAATTATATTTATATAGAAAATAATAATAATTGATTAAATAAAAAAAATGAAAGGTTAGGTGTTACATTACTGTTTACTGATATAACTATAATTCTCCTTTCTTAGAGGTAGTGGTGAACTCACTGCCTCCTTGGTATTGATTTAGGTGTCTGCATGCAGTAGGGTTATAATTATTAAAATAATAAAATTTTGTAGTAAAACTTCAAATATAGGTTCAAACTTACGTGTGTGTGCATTGGAGGATCGAGTACGGTACTGAGCGCACTATTGATCTAACAGTGATAATTGAGATTATTGAATGATTGGTGAAAGTATTGAAATTGGTATAAAATAAACTATAACTTTATAAGCTGCATTTATTGGTTTGCAAAACATTGTTTGTGTAAATCTATTACTGATAGTCTTATTGAGTTATTAGAACTCACCCCAACCAAATTCCCCATATTATGATGAAGATATCCTCTGGATGCCTATTTGGATATGTTCCACAAGGATTGGGATAAGATGACTTTTGTATATTTTGAATAGAGGCAAAATAATTATATTTTGTAAGTTAACTTAAACTGATATATATATCCAAATAGTTAACTTGTGCCTTAGAACACTGAATGTATATTTGTACGGGATGGAACGTACCGTAGTAGTATATTTAAAAAAAATATTTAATAGATAGATTTGACGTTGTTGCTCTCAGGCATTGTGACGTCATACTTTTGTTTTTCATAGACTAGACAAAAAAAATCAACCCAACACTTTTATTCTCTTCTCAAATTGTAATTATTATTCAATAATTAGTTAGTCCTCTTGATTGTCGCAAATAAGAAGTATCGTGGAAAGTTAGTTACCTTCTCTATTTATTTTATATTGTTATCATCATCGACTTATATTTTTATATTACACTATACTTTGAGTAAGATGTTAAAAGGTATTTCAAAATTTTCATTAACAATTAAATCATGTTTCTAAGGTTAATTACTAACCAATCTTTATATATTGGTATATAAATACATGATTTAAAGTAGAGATATTGCATTAAAATAACTAATCACATTATTGTAAAGTACAATCGATATTTTTGTGTAACGTGGTGATAAACTTCTATCATTACCTCAATAGAATTATCTTTTTTCACTTTTAAAAAAATAAATGATGAATAAATTCTTTAACGCATGGATTAAAATTCAAAAGTTAACTTTAATACAATTAATGACCATAGAATTAATTAAATCAATATTTTTAATTAATTTTATATATATTAAGATATTACAAGAATATAATAAAATCGCGTCTCAAATAGTGATGAATTCTTCATTTATGTTCAAGATTTCAAAAAATAAACCACTTTGCAAATAGCCATAGATTCTTCATTTAAGTTCAAAGATTTAATAAATTGTAGTATATAAATATCTATATTTTCCACGACTTATATAAAATATTGAACCATATGTCATTTATCCTCCCCTCACAATTTAGTTGTTCTTCAATTAAACTCAGTCTTCTTAACAAGTGCAACAAAGAAATATAGTGAAGAGAAGGGCCAAGACGACATCGTTTTGGGAAATTTCAAAACAACCCCATTTTCACGAAAGAAAAAGAAAAAAAAAAGAGGGCAACCAGAGGCGTGTATGCCTCAGGTAGCAAAAAAAGAAGAAGAAGAAGAGGAAGCCTGGACTTGCACACCAAAGAATAAGGAAAAAGAGGCATACTGGGCTCTCTGTCCTCCTGTCCATTGAAAATAAAGAGAAGAAATCAGGAGGAAGGAAGAAAAACAAAGTTAAATGAGTAGAGAGAGAGAGAGTGAAGGGAACAGACCAGACTAATGACGTGACCGATTTAGTACGTGTTGCATGGGGTACGACAGAGAGGCCCATAACCAGAAGGCCGAAGAGAGAGAGAACGTGTGACGTTGCGTGAAGAGAAGAAGGAGAATCACATCATTTGCTAGACGCGGGTCAATGTATCCACACCTTTCTTTGGCATGATTTCCCCATATCCGAGTGAGATTTACGTGCGCGACTCGTTCAGTGATGATTTCTAGCCAAAGCATGGCATTGCGTGGGTGGTTCTTGTGGCCCGTGCTAGTACCGACAGTCGAGCATGATGTGACATACAATTCTCCAGTGGCAGCGTGTTGTGAACCAGGGACACGTGTATGGTGGCGTGTGGCAATTTCAGTGATCGAAATCTTGCTATGGTAAAACTTGATCCATTTTTGTATTCTAATTATTTTCATAAGTATCTATCATTTAACCTATATCTTTTCTATTTATGAATGAGGAAATTATCTAAATAATGTTGGATTTATAGGAGAGCATATACCCGAGCCAATAAGGATTCTAACACTATTTCTGATTCAACTATAGGTAAGGGATTGGATTAGTCTCACTTAGAGATGCTCTTATTTTTAAAAAAATTTTATTTTCTTTGAAATAAATATTTTACAGATTTTTATAAATTGTTTAAGTTTCTAACATGCTTTTAGTAAACTCATCATATGTACGTATGTTATCGTGTGTGGGTGCTTCATGAATATATGTAATTAAATGTGTAAAATGAGTCTATGTGTATGATATGATATGTGTAAACCTATATAAACATGATTTCTGTGTATGCATAATGAGTGTATGGGCAATAGAATATGTGCAAATGATTAATTTGTGAATCAATGTAAATGAAAGAGGCGCACTTGTATATAAGTAAAAAAGTATTAGTGTTGTGGTTATAGAGATTATCCTTTAGATTCCAGTAAATTAGTAAGGCTATGTATATAAATATGTAAAACTATACATGCATGTGTATACATTAAACTGTTGGTATAAATAGTGTGCATATGTGATTTGTTGATGGTTGGATAGTCGTGAAGGTTAAATTATGTATCGAAGTATATGTATATAGTGTATACTTGTTATGAGTAAAAATATATAAGCATCTAAGATGTGTAAGTAGTTGTGTTAGAGTGAAGGGATTGAGTTGTAAAATTATAAAATAAGAACATTTAAAAGCATGAAAATCCGTTTAACAGGTATCAACGTGGGGAGTGTGTGTGTGTGTGGCCATTTTTGGCAAGTGAGTGTGGTCAACCCTATTTGTGGATACGACCTCAGACAGACGTGGTTGGGAAGTCCCATATATAACCGTTCTGTGTTTGAGTCTATGTGAAAAGTTATAAGTGATACCCAATGCATAACTGTTCCATGTTTGGGTGCATTGAGGAAATGATAAGTGATAAGTGATAAGTGATAAGTGATAAATGATGTACCCACATGGTAGAGGGAATCCTTAGTGCCCTCGTTGATGCCCGTAGAAACGGTATCGTGCAATAAAAATCTTAACAGACTAAAAATAGTAATTATAAACCTCAATAAAAATGTGACTGAGAATGTAAGTACATCTGAAAAGTGATAAGTGAACAATATAAAGTGAAAGCAATATTGACGTATGCTATGATAAGTAATTTTCACAAGGGCAAGTGATTGTTAGGAAGTGTAAGTGTTATGAAACTAGTGAACGATATTATTTGTTTATGTAAGTGTGATGTTAGAGTATTCGTGATATATATGAAATCATATGTGAAAGAGTGAATTAATGAGATATGTGAAATTATAGTTACTATATTGATTGGGAATTGGTTTTAAAGAACATATGCATTTGTTTTATGAATCTTGTATGATTGAGTATGTGCATGTCTTTGTTTTGGGCACTGCCCCTCTTGTTTACTGAGTTCATGAAGCTCAACCCAATTCACACACCCCAATGCAAATTAGTCCAAATCAAGAGCAAGTTTAAGGTCGAAGAAAGACTTTGAAGAACCTTTAGTGATCTTGAGAGTTTTGTCTTGTGAAGTGATTTAATTATATTATAACGATGCAACGTCAAGAATTTTCTAAGCCTCATGACTTGTAATTGCGTATGGGAAAAATCAAATCTTAAGTTTTCGCTTATTGATGCATAAAATTACAAGGTTATGTGCATGGAATCGCGCTCCCTCCTCAATAGAGAAGGCGGGCTATTACATCATATTCTTTATTTTATTTAAGGATTTTAGTAAAATTCTCTTAAATAATAGGATTATGATAAATCAAAAAATAAATTCAAGGATTCCTCACTCTTCTTTTAAATATACTTTATGTGTACATATTTAACAAATATAAATATTCCTACTTTAACAATATGTAGCATTATTGTTAGAGAATTTTTTAAATACAAAAAGAATATACATATATACATATAAATATATCCTCTATTGTCCTTTAGTTCTTCACACATTAATTCCCAAGAGTTTTCTTTCTCTTCTTTAAAACCCAAATTAAACACAAATTTCCAAGTCTAATCATTACCCATCATATAACTTTCAATAAGTGCATCCAATGCGTGGCCTCCACAGAAGCTAAACAAATGATGACTAGTTAGGGAGCCTTGTCGTCCACCACCTTGACACCAAGAGCCTCTACAAATGTTGCGCCTAGCACCGTAGGAATTTGTGTACTATGTGATGGAAGATGACATGTGGATCTAGATTCAAATTAAAAGTGGTGATGAAGCTCGGACCATTAATCAAAAAATATGATCATCCAGTCTGGAGTGTACGTATAGTTTACATGAAGTCTGAAAAATGAAACTTCTAATCCATGTAATCACTAAGCCAGAGTGATGATTACGGGAGATTAAGGCTATGGATTCTCCATATAATAAATGTAGGTGCATCACTAACAGTCCCTAAACCGACACTTGTAGCAACCAAAGGAGACACAAGAGGTGCATTCTACATAACATGTAGTACATTTGCACATAAATATATTCATATACAACAAAAATAATGATAACGGTAATGAAGTCGCCTTGATGGAATTACTGCTTCCCACCAATGAGCCTTGATTTGTTGTTCAGGTTTGCAGTTAGCTGTAGTATTTGATTTTTTACTTCTATAAAAATAGAAAATCTGTAGATATTCCTTCTTCCCATTAGAGTCGTGGGACAAATGAATATTTTAATGATTTTTTTACTTCTATACAAATAAGAGATCTTATACATATTTCTTGTTCCTTTAACGGACATGTGACAAATGATAGATACTCAAATAAGTAAAGTAAGTCACAATGTTATAAAAGTAATTAGTATCTTAATAGCAGTTTATTTTATCACAAGACTTAACATTTTAGAATAATACACATGGAATTGATAATTGCACCTTTATGCAACCAATCCCACTTACTTGATATTAATTGATAATTTCATCTTATGTATATATATATATATATTTATATACATCCATTTATACATAATGTGAGGAAAAAAATTGATGCTAAAAATTAGTTTTAAGACTAAAAAGTGAGGTGAAAATGAAGAGACAACAAAATGTGAGGAAAAAAAATGTTGACTGTGAGCTAAGAGGAAAAGAGAACAAATTAATTACTTGAATAGAAAAACTTCCAAGGAGGATGAAATTTTCATTTTTATGCTCTAATAGATCATGTGGAGGAATAATTTTTTAATGGATAATTAGGTTTTAAATTTTCATAAAAGGTCAGTAATAAATTAAAAGTAATCAAAAAACTTACAAATGTATGACATTAACTGAACTTGTAAAATTAGTAATAAGTTAAGTTAATATTACAAAGTAAAGTTTGTATGAGTATACAATTATTTAAAAGACTCACAAGGTGTTAAATATTGTGACCATATAAACCTTTAGTTTACAGTTTAAAATGTTATCATTGTCGCCTTATATTTTTTATATTACACTGTGTAGGATGTTAATGGTATTTTATAATTTTTATTAACAATTAGATCATGTTTTCGATATTAAATTTTCATTGATTTTTATATATTGGTATATAAGTATATGATTTAAATTAAAATATTGTATAAAAAATAACTAATCACATTATTGTAAAGTATAGTAAATTTTTTAAAAGAAACAAAAAATATATCACATTAATTAATAAAAACCAGACAATCAATGAAAAGAATAATGAGAATTTAGGGATAAATTAAAAATTTAGTATGTTCATCAAGCATTCATACTTAACAAAAAAAAAGAATTAATGATCATATTTTTCATGAATCCAATACTTTTAAATATTAGAAAAAGTATCCAATTGTTTAATAAACTATTGTTTCTCAGAAAATAACAAATGCATTTAAAGACTAAAAAAATCTAGTTATATGTCACAAATTTCTACCAAATTAGAATCTTAATATCTTGTAAGGATTTTGATTAAGTCCTCTTATACAATAATATTATGACAAAATCGAAAAAATGAATTCAACTTTACCACACATATGTGTAAATAAAAAATGTGAAATATCTATAGCTTTAAATTTCAAAAACTAGCTAGTTTTTATTATGTACTTTTTATTCTTAAATCACTAATTTGAAATAAAATAATTATCAAGTTATTGTGATCCTCTAAGTTTTGTTTGTATAATATTTTCTATGATCAACAAATTTATTTATATTATGAAGAACGTAATACTTAATTATATAATTTTAATAAGGTAATAACTATATATACATATTTATACAGCATGATAAAGAAATACGAAGAGAATAAACTTGGTTAACCATTATCATTAAATTTTTGTGTAATGTGATTTTTTACCTTATGCGTGCTGATAAACTTCCATTATTATCTCAATAAAATTGCATTTTTTAACTTTTAAAAGAATAAATGACGAATAAGTTCTTTAGCGTATGGATTAAAATTCAAAATTTAATTTTAATATATTTTGCGACAATAAAATTAATTAAATCAATATTTTTAATTATTTTATGTATATTAAGTTAGATATCACATAAATATAATAAAATTGTGTCTTAAATAGCAACGGATTGTTCATTTAAATTAAAGATTTAAAAAAATTAAAGCCACTTTCTAAATAGCCATATATTCTTTATTTAAGTTCAAAAATTTTATAAGTTTAAGTATAATAAAATCTACATTTTTTACGGCCTATATAAAAGACTCAATCGCAATTATCATCCCATCACAATTCAATTGTTCTTCAATTAAACTTAGTCTTCTTGACTAGTGCAACAAAGAAGTATAGTGAAAAGTTAGTTTTCCAAAGCCTGCATAATCTCTCAAGTTATTTATTATATATTAAACTCAAGGGTATACACTTAACCTCCATTCATTCGAAGAAAGAAAAAAATGTAAGTTTTTTTCCATTCTTCTTAATCTTCAGGCACAAATATAAAATCTAGATGTTCGATGTTAATATTTTCTACAGTCTAAATCTCAGGTCATAAGGTTTAAAGGAGAAACCTTTGGAAAAGGTATGTACTAGCAAAATCTTACGGGACCTAAGGCCATGTTGAACTCGTCCCCACTTGGTAAGGCTTCCCTTGAGCCATCCATACCAAAATCCTTTTCTATTAAATTTATTTAAGATGTGTTTTTCATGGATTGTTTTTGTTATGATAATTAGCTAACTATATGGATAAAATTGAAATTATTACTACAGCTGAATGACTTCAATTTCTTTCAAAAATCTCACTAGGAGCTTCATTAGAAGAACGAACTTGATATGTTTGTTTTTGATCTATACAAGATTAAGTTTAACAAGATATTAGGGTACAAGTTTGAGGAGCATGAAGTAGAGTTGGTAAAGTTTTTTGTGAGGAAAACAATCAACTTCGGAATTCAGTTTTTATAACTCTTAAGAAAATGCTCTTAAAATTGATCGTAATGTTGCATATTATTATTGCAAGCTTTTTTCTTCCTCGAAAGCATCGAAACAAAATCGAATGTCTGTATGATCCTTCCAACAGTATTGACCATCTGTTGATTTATATTTGACATATAATTGTCTATTTACTATTTTTTAACGAATTATAATAAATGAATCCAATACACTTAGTTTAAGCATATAAGATTGAATTATTAATGAGATATATTACTTCAATGTTATTCGTCCCATCAAAAGAAATTTTTTTTAAAGAGTGATAAAATGTTATATAACAGAGATAGTTTTTAGCGGTAGTTAAGACTTTATAGTTACTTCAATAAAACTTTGAGAAAATTTCCTCTGCCTGTTTTACCATTTATATAGGATATACTAATTTTGTAAGGCTGAGACGATATTTAACCATGCACCATTCTTTGGTGGTGGCTTACTACGAATCTATTTAATAATTTTATACTTTATCTCTAAAAAAAGATTTAAGTATCTCATTTTAATAGAACCCAAGAATTTTGAGTATTAGGATACATATCTAATTCTTTAATAAACAATTATTTTTCAGGAAATAATACCTTCATATATTTAAAAGAAAGCCAATAGCATATCACTAGTTTTTAGTAAATCAGATTCTTTATTTCGCTTCGGGATTTTAATAAAATTCTCTTAAATAATAGGATTATGATAAACCAAAAAATAAATTCAAGGATATCTTTGATTTCTTTTAAATATACTACATATGAAAATTTTTTACAAATATAAATATGCTTACTTAAACAATATGTAGCATTATTGTTAGAGAACTTTTGAGGTAGAAAAAGAATATACATATATACATATATAAATATATCCTCTATTATCTTCTAGTTCTTCTATCATTAATTCCAAAATGTTTTTTTTTTTCTCTAAAACTCAAATTCCAAACACAAATTTTGAATTCTAATCATCACCCATCATATAACAACAAGCACTTTTGATAAGAGCTTCCAATGCATGGGCACCATAAAACCTGAACAAAGGACGACTAGTTAGAGAGTCTTGTCGTCCACCACCTCCACGCTCAAAGTCTTTGCAGATTCTATTGCCAACACTATAGGGATTTGTATACTACGGGTGACAGATGGCATATGCATCCAGATTGTAATTGAAAGAAGTGATCAAGCTCGGGCCGTTAATAAAAAAACATGGTCATGCAGTCTAGATTTTACGTAGAGTCAACATAAAGTCAGAAAGATGAAACTTTCAATCTGTTTAATCATTAAACTAGAATGATGATTAGAGATTAGGGCTATGCATTCGACATATAATAAATGCAAGTGCCACTCACAGTCCTTAAAACGACTCTTGTTGCAACAAAAGCAAGCACAAGAGGTGCATTATGCGTTTTTAACCTCCTGTACACCCTTTAAAACTTTTGTGACTTAACCTTTCCTCATCAGCATCACAATCTATCTTTTAGATACACATATATACACTTTACTCAATATAACATGTAGTGGATTTTCACATGAATATATACATATACAATAAAAATAATGATAAAGATTTACCTCTCATAAGGTCAATTGGGGCACCTCTATCTTTTAATACACTTGGCGGCCATGTAATTAATCAAATCAATATTTTTAATTACTTTATATATATTAAGTAAGATATCATAAAAATATAATAAAATCGCATCTCAAACAGCGTTTGATTCTTCATTTAAGTTCAAGATTTCAAAAAATGAAACAACTTTCAAAATAGCCATAGATTTTTCATTTAAGTTCAAAGATTTTTTAAGTTATAGTATAATAAAATCTATATTTTCCACGGCCTATATAAAATACTCAACCATATGTCATTTATCCTCCCATAACAATTTGATTATTCTTTAATTAAACTCAGTGTTCTTGACTGATGCAACAAAAAGATATAACAAAAAGTTTGTTTTCCAAAGACTACATAATCTCTCAAGTTATTTATTATAATAAATCTCAAAGTTATGCATTTAACCTCCATTCATTTGAAAAAAGAAAAAAAAATAAGTTTTTTTCTCTTTTTCTTAATCTTTAGGCACAAATATAATATCTAGATGTTGGACGTTAATATTTTCTATAATGTAAATCTTGGGTCATAAGGTTTAAATGAGGAAGCTTTAGAGAAGATATGTACCAATAAAATCTTACGGGTCCCTAGACCATGTTGCACTCGTTTCCACTCGGTAAGGATTTCCTTGTGCCATCAATACCAACATCCTTTTCCATTGTAGATGTGTTTTTCTTAGAATAATTTTCTTTATGATAAATTACTAATGTTATGGATACATTTAAAGTTATTAATCCAGCTAAATGGCTTTACACACGTCTCAGTAGGAGCTTCACTAGAAGAATGAACTTGATTTGTTTGTTCCTGATCCATACAAGATTAAGTTTAATAAGATATCAAGTTACAAGTTTGATGAGGATGAAGTACAACTAGTGAAGTTTTTTGTGAGGAAAACAATTAACTTGGCAATTCAGTTCTTGTAACTCCTAAGAAAAATGCTCTTAAAATTGATCATAATGTTGAATATTATTATTGCATGCTTTCCTATTCCTCGAGGGTATCGAAACAAGCTCGAATATCTGTGTATGATCCTTCCAACAATATTGATCATCTGTTGATTTAAATTTGACAAATGATTGTCAATTTACTTTTTTTTAACGAATTATGATAGATGAATCCAATACGCTTAGTTTAAGCAAATAAGATTGAATTACTAATGAGATATATTACTTCAATTTTAGTCATCCCATCAAAAGAAAGATTTTTTTAAAGAGTGATAAAATGTTATATAACAGATATAGTTTTTAGTGATAATTAATAGTTTATAGTCACCTCTAGTCACTTCAATAAAACTTTGAGAAAATTTCTTCTACTTGTTTAACCATTTATATAGGATATACTAATTTTTTAGGCTGAGACGATCTTTAATCATGTACCATTCTTTTGTGGTGGCTTACTACCAATTTATTTAATCATTTTATCTTTTATCTCTCAAAAAAATTTAATGATCTCATTTTTTTAGAACCCAAAAATTTTGAGTATCAGAAATAACATCAAATTCTTTAATAAGCCATTATTTTTTAGGAAATAATATATGCATATCTTTAAAAGTAAACTAATATCATGACACTAGTTTTTACTAAATCATATGTAACACCCCAGCCTAGAGAAATGGGGATAAGCCATGCTTAAAATGATGTCATTTTGTAGCTGGGCATTAGTAATAAGAAGGGCCAAAACGTCGTCATTTTAGAAAACTCTAAAATGACATTGTTTTGATGAAAGAAATAGGAAAAAAAGAGGACAACTAGAGGCGTGTATGCCTCAGGCAACCAAAGAAGAAGAAGAAAAAGCTTGGACTTACACACTGAAGAAGAAGAAAAAAGAGGCATGTAGGGCTCTCTGTTCTTCCACCTATTAAGAAAAAGAGAAAAAATCAAGAAGAAGAGAAATAGAGTCAAATTAGTAGAGAGAGAGAGAGTGAGTCATGAAGAGAGAGAAAGAAGCTCAAGGAGAAAGAGAGACAGCAGGAGGGAATAGACCAGACTGATGGCGAGGCGAGTTTGGTACATGTGGCGTGCGGTACGACAGACAGGCCCATAACCAGAAGGTTGGAGAGAGAGAACACATAATGGTACTAGTAGAGAAGAAGGAGAACCACGATGTTGGCTAGGTATGGTTCCACGCATCCACACCTTTCTCCAGCACTATTCTGACAGTTTGGAGCCAGATCTACATGCGCGGCTTATTCTGTGATGATTTCTAGCCAAAACATGTTGGTGCGTGGGTGGTTTTAGTAGCACATGCTAGTTCCAACAGTCGACCATAAGGTGGCATGCGATGCTCTAATGGCAGCGTGTGGTGAACTAGGGACACGTGTATGGTGGTGTGTGGCAATTCTGGTGACTAAAATTGTGCTACGATAAAATTGGATCCCACTTTTTTATTCTAATTATTTCCACAAGTTTCCATCATTTAACCTATATATTTTCTGTTTGTAAATGAGAGAATTATCTAAAAAATGTTAGATTTAGAGGAGAGCGTAGACCTGAGCTAATGATGATTCTGACATTTTTTTTAATTCAATTGTAGGTAAGGGATTAGGTTAGTCTCATCAAGAGATGCTAATATTTTTATAAAAATTTTATTTTGTTTTAAATAAATATTTTATAGATTTTATTAATTGTTTAAGTTTCTAACATATTTTTAGTAAACTCATCATGTGTATGTATGTTATCGTGTGTGGATGCTTCAAGAATATATGTAATTAAATGTGTAAAACCAGTCTATGTGTATGATATGATATGTGTAAACCTAAATAAACATGATTTCTATCTATGCATAATGAGAGTATGAGTAATAGAATATGTGCAAATGAATGATTCATGAATCAGAGTAAATGAAAAAGTCGTAGTGTATACAAGTAAAAATGTATAGGTTTTCTGGTTATAGGGATTATCCTTTAGATTCCAGTAAACTAGTAAGACTATGTATATATATATATATATGTAAACCTATACATGTATGTGTATGTATAAAACTGTTGGTATAAATGGTGTGCATATGTGTATTGGTTGATGGTTGAATAGTCGTGAATGTTAAACTATGCATCGGAGTATATATAAACAATTTATACTTGTTATGAGTGAAAATATGTAAACATCTAATTTGTGTAGGCACGTGTGTTAGAGTGATGGGATTGAGTTGTAAAATAATAAAGTAAGAACATTTAAAAGACATAGAAGTCCGTTTAACAGGTATCAACGAGGGGAGTGTGTGTGTGTGTTGCCATTTTGGCAAGGGAAGTGTGGTGAACCCTACATGTGGATACGACCTCAGCTAGACATGGCTAGAAAGTCCCATACGTAACCATTCTATATTCGGGTCTATGTGAAAAGTTATAAATGATACACAATGCATAATTATTCTGTGTTTAGGTGCATCGAGGAAGTGATAAGTGATAAATAACAAGTAATAAGTGACAAGTGAGAAGTGCAAAGTGATAAATGATGTACCCACATAGTAGAGGGAATCCTTAGTGCTCTCGTTGATGCCCGTAAAAATGACATCATGCAATAAAACTCTTAAAAGATGAAAAAATAGAAATTATAAACCTTCATAAAAATGTGACTGAGAATGTAAGTGCAACTGAAAAGTGATAAGTGAACAATGTAAAGTGAAAGCGACATTGAAATATGCAATGATAAGTAATTTAGTGGCAAGTGCAAGTGTTATGAAACCAGTGAATAATATTATTTATTTATGTAAATTTGATGTTAAAGTAGTTGTGATATCTATGAAATCATATGTTGAAGAGTGAATCATTGAGATATGTGAAATTTTGGTTATTGTATTGATTGGGAATTTGTTTTAAAGAAGATATGCATTTTTTTTGTGAATCTTATGTGATTGAGTGTGTGTATGTCTTTGTTTTGGGCACTGCCCCTCTTCCTTACTGAGTCTGTGAAGCTCACCCCGATTCACATCCCCCAGTGCAAATTAGTTATTGTGATCCTCTAAGTTTTATTTCTATATTGTTTAACAAAACTTTATGGTGTCATACTTGTATGATCAACAAATTTATTTATATCCTGACGCACTTAACACTTAGTTATCTAATTTTAATAAGGTAATAACTATACATATATATTTATTTACAATATGCTAAAGAAATATGAAGAGGGCAGACTTGGTTAACCATTATCATTAAATTGGTCTTCTAAAGATAAAAATTACGAAATTAAAAAATAGTTTGCAGAAAATATTCAAAGCAATTTCCATCTATCTCATTTTTCTTCCTTCACTTTACCTTTTGAGCTTCATTGTTCCAATAGAACTCACCATCTTCTTCCAGAATTCTAAATTCTCATAAAAGTTATCCTCTAAAAATTGAGAAAAAATGTTGTAAAACTATATAAATTTTTAATATTATCTCAATAAAATTGTTTCCTACTTTTCAAAGTAAATGGCTAATAAGTCTTCCGTACAAAGATTAAATTCAAAAGTAAATTTTATTTGAAGAGACTTATTTGTACTATAATGCTAGACATTGAACTAATAAAATCAATGTTCATAAGAATTTTATACAAATAATGTAAAATATTTAATAAGTATAATAATATCAAGTCCCAAATAGCAATGGATTCTTTATTTAAAAAATAATATTGTAAATACCTACAAATCTTTATTTTCTTTAAATAGTTTATGATTCTTATTTAAGTTCAAAAATTTCATAAGTTACAGTATAAACTAAGACTTACGTTTTTAGTAGTTTGCACAAAATAATCAACCTTACACATTTATTCTCTTCTCACATTGTAATTGTTCTTCAATAATTAGTTAATCCCCTTGATTCATGCAAAAAAGAAATATCGTTAAAAGTTTATTACCTTCTCTATGCATTTTACGTTGTTATCATTATCAACTTATAATTATATATTACACTATACTTCGAGTAGGATATTAAAAGGTATTTCAAAATTTTTATTAACAATTAGATCAAGTTTTTGAGGTTAATTGCTAACAAAACTTTCTATATTGATATATAAATACGTGATTTAAAGTAGAGATATTGCATTAAAATAACTTATCACATTATTGTAAAGTACAGTCAATGTTTTTGTGTAACGTGACTTTTTACCTTATGAGTGGTGATAAACTTTTATCATTATCTCAATAAAATTACTTTTTTTAATTTTAAAAAAAATAAATAACGAATAAGTTATTTAGCGCATGTATTAAAATTCAAAAGTTAATTTAATATCGTTAGCGACCATAAAATTAATTAAATCAATGCTTTTAATTATTTTATATATATTACGTAAGATTTCACATAGATATAAAAAAATTGCGTCTCAAATAGCGATGGATTATTCATTTAAAGTAAAGATTTCAAAAAATTAAAATCACTTTCCAAATAGCCATAGATTCTTTATTTAAGTTCAAAAAATTTATAAGTTTAAGTATAATAAAATCTAAATTTTTCACTGCCTATATAAAATACTCAATCGTATGTCACTTACCCTCCCATCACAATTTAATTATTCTTTAATTAAACTTAGTCTTCTTGACTCGTGCAATAAAGAAATATAGCAAAAAGTTAGTTTTCAAAGCCTACATAACTTCTCAAGTTATTTATTATAGATTAAACTCAAGGGTACGCACTTAACCTCCATTCATTCGAATAAAGAAAAATATATAAGTTTCCTTCCATTCTTCTTAATCTTCAGGTACAAATATAAAATCTAGATATTTGATGTTAATATTTTTTACAGTCTAAATCTCAGGTCATTAGGGTTAATGGAGGAAGCTTTAGAGAAGATCTGTACCAACAAAATCTTATGGGACCCAAGACCTTTTCCATTAATTTTATTGTAGATGTATTTTTTGTGGACGGTTTTTTTTATGATAAATAACTAACTATAAAGATAAAATTAAAATTATTACTATAGCCGAATGGCTTTAATTTCCTTCACACGTCTCACTAGGAGCTTCACTAGAAGAACAAACTTGATATATTTGTTCCTGATCCATATAAGATTAAGTTTAACAAGATATTAGGTTACAAGTTTGAGGTGAGTCAAATAGAGCTGATGAAGTTTTTTTATGAGGAAAATAGTCAATTTGGGAATTTGGTTCTTATAATTCCTAAGAAAAATCCTCTTAAAATTGATCATAATGTTGTATATTACTATTGCAAGCTTTTTTATTTCTTGAGAGTATCAAAACAAGCTCGAATATCTATGTATGAGCCTTCCAACAATATTGATCATCCATTGATATAAATTTGACATATGATTGTGCATTTACTATTTTTTTAACAAATTATGATAAATGAATCCAATACTCTTAGTTTAAGCATATAAGATTGAATTACTAATAAGATATATTACTTCAATGTTAGTCGTCCCACCAAAAGAAAGATTTTTTTAAAGAGTGATAAGATGTTATATAACCGAGATAGTTTTTAGTGGTAGTTAAGACTTTATAGTCACTTCAATAAAACTTTGAGAAAGTTTCTTCTGCTTATTTTACCACTTATATATGATATACTAATTTTTTAAGGTTGAGATGATATTTGACCATGCACCATTCTTTGGTGGTAACTTACTACGAATCTATTTAATAATTTTATATTTTGTCTCTCAAAAAGAATTTAAGTATCTCATTTTTCTAGAACCCAATAAATTTGAGTATTAGGATAAACATCCAATTCTTTAATAAACCATTATTTTTCAGGAAATAATACCTGCATATATTTAAAAGAAAGCTAATAACATATCACTCGTTTCTACTAATCAGATTCTTTATTTCACATAGAAATTTTAGTAAAATTCTCTTAAATAATAGAATTATTGTAAACCAAAAAATAAATTGAAGGATACCTTAGATTTCTTTTAAATATACTTTATTTGTACATTTTTTATAAATATAGATATGATTACTTAAATAACATGCAGCATTATTGTTAGAGAATTTTTGAGGTAGAAAAAGAATATACATATATACATATATCCTCTATTGTCTTTTAGTTTTTCTCTCATCAATTCCAAAGAGTTTTTTTTCTCTTGTCTAAAACCCAAATTCTAAAAACAAATTTTCAAGTCTATCATCACCCATCATACAACAACAAACATTTTTTATGAGAGCTTCTATTGCATGCCCACCACAGAACCTGAACAAATGACAACTAGTTAGAGAGTCTTGTCATCCACCACCTCCACACTTAGAGCCTCTGCAGATGCTGCCACCAACACTATAGGGATTTGTGTACTACGCAGTGGAAGAAGGCACGTTCATCTAGATTCTAATTGAAATTGATGATCAAGCTCGGGTCGTTAATCAAAAAACAAGATAATACAGTTTGGATTTTAATTATAGTTGACATAAAAGTCTGAAAGATGAAACTTCCAAACTGCATAATTATTGAGCTAGAGTGATGATTAGGGTAGATTATGGCTGTGCATTCTGCATATAATAAATGCAAGTGCAAAAGTCCCTAAAGCGACTCTTGTAGCAACAAAAGCAGACACAAGATGTGCATTATGCATTTTTGACCTCTTGTACACCCTTTCCAACTTTTGCAACTTGCCCTTTCTTTATCAGCATCACAGTTTATCTTTTAGAAACACTTATATGCACTTTACTCAGTATAACATGTAGTGGATTTCCACATGAATATATACATACACAACAAAAATAATGGTAAAGATTTACCTCTCATAAGGCCAGTTGGGGAACCTCCACCTTTTGTTAGCTAAAGGATCATGGTAGAGCTTGTAATCTTAGTAGTGTGGAGGCAGAAGTGTCAGTCCTCTTTACATCTTGTGCGGGGAATGAAGTCACCCCAATGGAATTGCTGCTTTTCACGAATGAGTCTTGATCTGTTGTTTAGGTTTACATCAAGCTTGTAGTATTTTCATTTTGTAATTCTATACAAATAGGAGATCTTGTAGGTCTTCATTATGTCCATAAAAGTTGCGAGAAAAATGAAAAAGTGAATTATTTTTTTACTTTTTTATAAATAGGAGATCTTGTAGGTATTACTTCTACCTATAAAACTCATGTGACAAAAGACAGATACTCAAACAAGTAAACTAAGTCACAAAATTATATAAGTAATCAATATCTTAATGGTAATTTATTTTATCACAAGATTTAATGTTTTGTAATAGTACACATTGAATTGCTAATTGCATCTCTATAACACCAATGCAACGTACTTAATATTAATTGACAATTCCATCTTCTTTATATATATATATATTTAAACACATCCATTTACATATAATGTGAGGAAAATATGGAGGCCAAAAATTAGTTTTATAGCTAAAAATTGAGGTGAAAATGGAGAGACAATAGAATGTGAGGAAAAAAATGTTGACTGTGAGGTAAGAGGAAGAGAGAACAAATTGATAACTTAAATAGAAAAGCTTTTAAGGAGGATGAACTTTTTATTTTTAAGCTATAATAGACCATGTAAAATTTCGTACGAGGTCAGTAATAAGTTAAAGCAAACTCAAAAAATTTACAAATGTATCACATTAATTAAATTTATAAGATCAGTAATAAGTTAAGTTAATATTACAAACTAAATTTGTATGAGTATTCAATCATTTTAAAGGCTCACAAGGTGCTAATGTTGTGACCATGTAAACCTTTAGTTTACAGTTAAAAATGTTATTATTATTGACTTATATTTTTTTATATTACACTATGTAGGAGGTTAAAAGGTATTTTAGAATTTTCGTTAACAAATAGATTATGTTTCCAATATTAAATTTTAACTGATTTTTATATATCAGTATATAAATATATGATTTATACTAAAATATTACATTAAAATAACTAATCACATTATTCTAAAGTATATAAATTTTTAGACATTTTTTAGATTAAAAAGACCAAAAGATCGAGATTTTGTTATTTATAATTCAAAAAATAAATATTGCAGTGTAATTTATTTTTAACATTATCTCAAAAAAAAGGTTTCTTACTAGTCACATTTATGATTCTTTATTTACTTTAAATAGTTTATGATTCTTTACTTGAGTTCAATGATTTCATAAGTTATAGTATAAAATAAGACTTACTATAATATCCATCATGTAAAAAAAATTGTAAAATTCTACTCTAAAGAAATTGAGAGAGAGTGCAGAAATGAAAATAGAGTGTGAACTAGGAGGAAGGGAGTGACTGGCTATGAGGGTGCAGAGGTGTGCAGACCTTTCCTTCTAAGAGGTAAGCAATTTTTGGTGATTGTTCTAATGATGTCTTGGTTTATCTTAAGCTGTTCACTTATCACATACTCCCTTGCCAAAACAGAAATAAATTGAGCTCAACCAGGCTCTGTTTCTACTGCACCTTCGAATAGTGCAAGTATGTTAGCATTCCTTTCCTTTTTCTTATTTCGATTCTTAAATGTATTATGCTTTTAAGGTTCATTTATGTTTTTATAAGGGTCTAGCTTCATTTAATCCAAACTTCAGTGACAAATCTACTTCTAAAAATCACTGGTTTGACAAAAACAAATTGTAACCCATTGTTCATAGTGCAAGCAACCCATCTGTGTTTTCAGATCATCTGAAGTTGATTTGTTCGCGCATGTAGATTGCTTTTTAATTCTTCAGGAAAGTTAGACCTATAGTAAAATATTTACCTGAAGTTGATTTGTTTGCGCATGTAAATTGTTTTTGAATTCTTCAGGAAGGTAAGACCTATAGTAATATATTTTATGCATGCGATGGTATTTTATAGATGCATTATGAATAAATTTAGTTTTAAAATTTGATCTCTATTGCTGTTTTAGGATTGAATGAGTGTGTGTGTGTGTGTCATGTGTCCATCTGGTTTAAAATCTGTAAATTGGATGGATTTTTATGTATACTTGCATTTGATAAACTGTTTATTAAAGGAAGGTAGATGAAAAAATAGATACAAGAAGGGAAGGTATGAGTTTGGAAAAGAAAATATATATATATATCTCTCCTTGCAAGTTAGTTTTATGCAAAGAACAAAATTAGAAGAAAAAAAGAAATTAAAAATAAATTAAATCTAGAAAATTAATGAAATATACCAATTTTAAAATAATTAAAAAAAATCAATCAAGAAAAGTAGAATAAAGTAATTAAAAGAAGTAAATTATCAAAATAAAATTAGAAAAGTATATATAACAATAAAAATAAATAAATAAATAAATTATCAAAATGAAATAAAATAAATAAAGCTATAGAAAAAAAAAGTTAATTGAGGGAATTATGGATAAAATGTGGACTATAGATGAATAATTAAGAAAGATAAAAAGAAAAAATCAAAATTTAATAACTGAAAGATTTAGTACATACGTTTTTTAGTACTCAGGAGGGTATTATCCGAATTACTGTTATGATTGTTGTCACTACTTACTGTTTATTAATAGGAACCCTACTCTTAGATTGGATGGATACTGAACTATTTATCATTTACTATTTTCTAATATAACTATAATTTCCCTTTCTTAGAGGTAGTGGTGTCCTCACTGCCTCCTTGGTATCGATTTAGGCATCTGCATGCAATCTGGTTATAATTATTAAAATAATAAAATTTTATAGTAAAAATTCAAATATAATAAATAGTATATTTTAAAAAGAAAACAATCAATTTAGGAATATGGTTCTTATAACTCCTAAGAAAAATGCTCTTAAAATTGATCAAAATGTTGCATATTATTATTGCATGCTTTTCTATTCCTCGAGAGTATTGACACAAGCTCGAGTATCTCTTTATGACCCTTCCAACAATACTGATCATATGTTGCTTTAAATTTGATGTATAATTATGCATTTACTATTTTTTAATGAACTATGATAAATGAATCAATTATTCTTACTTTAAGCAAATTAGATTGAATTACTAATGAGATATATTACTACAATATTATTCATCCCATAAAAAAAAGATTTTTTTTTAAAGAATGATAAGTTATTATATAACATAGATAGTTTTTAGTGATAGTTAAGACTTTATAGTCACTTCAATAGGACTTTAAAAAAAATTTCTATTTTTTATACCATTTATATAGGATACAATAAATTTTTTAGGCTGAGACAATCTTTGACCATGCACTATTCTTTGGTGGTGGCTTACTACCAATATATTTAATCATTTTATCTTTTATCTCTCAAAAAATTTAATCATCTCATTTTTGTAGAATTTGAGCATTTTAAGTACTAAGAAAAATATTCAATTATTTAATAAACTATTATTTTTAGGAAATAATATCTGCATATATTAAAAGAAAGCTAATAGCTTATCACTAGTTTTTACTAAATCAGATATAACACCCCCGCTGAGGGAAATAGGGATAAGCCCATGCTTAAAATGATGTCGTTTTAAAGCTAGGAGTCAAGAGTAAGAAGGGCCAAGACGACATCATTATGGGAAATTCCAAAACAACCCCGTTTTCATGAAAGAAAAAGAAAAAAAAAGAGGGCAACCAGAGGCGTGTATGCCTCTAGTAGCAAAACAAGAAGAAGAAGAAGAAGAAGCCTAGACCTGCACACCAAAAAAAAAAGAAGAAAAGGCATACAGGGCTCTCTATCCTCCTGTTCATTAAAAATAAAGAGAAGAAATCAGGAAGAAGGAAGAGAAACAGAGTCAAACGAGTAGAAAAAGAGAGTGGAGGGAACAGA